>NC_143483.1:36142915-36829742 GCF_027475165.1 Benincasa hispida
TGGATTTTGAAAAGGTTAGATAACAAAATAAAAAGACTAATAGGTGGAAATATGTTTTTGTTAACTTAATTTTTCATCATAAATATAAAATTTAAGACATATTTTGGTAACTATTTTATTGCTATTATATTTTTGAAAGCCATCCTTATTTCCTTACAATTTTTAATTTTTTTTCCTTTACATTTTTTGGGAACACATTTGAATACAAAATCGAAATTTAGAAAACAAGATCAAAATTTTTTAAATACTACTTTTTCCCCTTGTGAAAATCGAAAAAAGTTTTATTTTTGAAAATGGACTGAAAATTCAAATATGCTTTTAGAAAAAAGTGAAAATCTGTACAAAAAAATAATTAGCAAATAAGTATAAATTTGAAATACATAAATCTAAAATAAAATCATTAACGAATATAGTCTTAATTTTTAAATTTAACTTGACTTTTAAAAATTTCTAAAGATGATAAAGTAAGAAAACTAGTTTATGAGATTGATTTTTAAAAACATAATAATAAAATAATATTATCCAATTAGGCATCAAATGGGGTCCCTTTTTGTTTTCCTTTTTTTTTTTTTAACCGTATTTGGAGTGGGAAATGGGGTCTTATTTGTTACCAAATATGAGTGAATCCCTGTGTAATTTGAAATTTTATTTATCTTTTTCTTCTTCTTCTTCTTCTTTTTTTTTTTTGGGGGGGGGGAAGGAATAATGCTTTAATGTGTGAACTAAAAAAAGTTAAAATATCCCATTTTAATGTGGGTTAAATTCAAGTTTATTTTGTTTAGATTTCATACTTATGTCAAATATCTTCTTAAAAAGACGTCTAATGAGTCATTAAACTTTGAATTTTCCATCTAAATAGTTCTTTAAACTTTACAAATCATCTAATAAGTCTATACATTTTTAATTTTACGTCAAATAAGTTTTTGAACTTTCAATTTCATGTCCAACAAATTCATGACTATTTGTTATTTTTAAAGTTTCACGAACCAATTAAGTTACAAAAATTGCAAACACAAAATTTAATTCAAGTACAATAGATTCATCGATTTTACTTTTTTTTTTCTTTTGAATATTTAAAAAACTTATTAAACATATAATTTAAAGTTCATTAAAATGTACAAGACACAAATTTAAAGGTTCAATAGACATAAATCTGAAAGTTTAAGGATTAAACACATAATTAAAACTTGTCATGTTTATGTAATCAAGCCCAAAATTTTAATTTAGGATTGTTTTCAAATATAGAAAAATGGATCAAAATATTTATAAATATAATAAAATTCTACTGATAGACTACTATCCGTGTTTATCTGTGTCATGATAAATACAGATAGTAATTTACTACGATTTATCGTAGATAAATGGTAATATTTTACTATTATTTGTGATTTAAAATATTTTTTCTTTAATTTAAGCATAACTGTTGCAATGTTTGATTCCCCATTTCACTAAATAGTGTTTCTTTAAGCAAATAAATTTAATGTTTTGGAAATTTATAATAATATATTCCACAAATAAAATATAAAGGCTTAGGATATTTTGGAGAAATATCTAAAAAGTGCAAGAGTTTTAATTTAAAATATGTTTATAAAACATATATATATATTATATATTTATTTATTTATTTTGAAAACATAATCACAAGTGATTGAAGCTAATAAGCCCAACGTTTGATTGCCAATTGCCACACATAATCCTTCAAAAGATACCAAAAAGGTCCCAATCATTGCTCCCTTCAGACAAATCATCCACGTCATTCTTCTTCATGCACGTGACCCCTCTCCAACCCCATCATCTCCCTTGCCACCTCAGCCCTAACAAAATCTCCTTCCTCCAATCAACTCCTGCCACCTTATCAGATAAGAAATGCCCCCTTTCTTTACTTGCCTATGTGGCACCCCCTTACTGGAAACCCGATATACAAACTCTCATGCTGCCCCACCATGGTCCCCTCCCCCCCTTCAATTACCATTTTGCCCCTTTTAGGCGGTGTAAATTTAATTCCCTTCGCTATTGGTTTTGTTTTCCATGTGAATTTAATTTTGAAATTATTGCTTATAATGTTATTAATGTAACACATTTCTACTTATTATTGTTGTTGTGTTGTGTGATTTATGTTAATAAACCTCAAAGTATTTATTTTCTAGACACAGGTCAACTTAATTATTAAATATGATAATCTATTTTTCTAGAGGAAGAATTTAAAGTTTCTTTTAAAAAAAATAAAATAAAATATTTTTTTACCCTTAAATTTTGAATTTATTCTTACGTCTCAAAATATTACACATTTAATTCTCAGGTTTTGAATTTGGTTTCAATTTGATATATAGATTTCGACATTTACGCTTTTAAGTTCAATTTCTCATTAAGTCATTTTTCATTTTTGGCATTAGTATCTATTAATTACTTTAATATAATTATAATAGGAGAATTTTCAAAAATAGAAAAATAAGAGAAATTATTTACACAAAATAAAAAAAATTTAAACTTCTTTGATAAAGGCTAATGGAAGTATAGCTGATAGAAGTCTATCGGTATTTTTTTTTTTTTTTGCTATTTCTGTAAATCGTTTACTTTTTTTCTATTTATGAAAAATTTTCATTATAATAATTATAATTAATGTATATACTTAATCAATTATGATTTTTAATTAATTTAAATTAATTAATAAACATTAATGTTAGCCACGGAAAGTGGGTATTTAATGAAAATTTTAGATTATAAGTATAAAATTTGAAACCTTGTGACGAAATTGAAACAAAACTCAAATCTCAATGAAAAAATTGTAATATTTTGAAATATATGAACTAAATTGAAACTAAGACAAACTAACCAGAGTTCGAAACAAATGCCTCTTCATTGATAACGGAGGAGAACCAAACAATCAAACCAAAAGGACCCCTATCAACTTTTTCCAAGCGAGGTTTACAAATCTAACTCCAAAATTACTAGAAGACACTGTCGCACAAGCATAACGTTGCATCAAGCAAATGACACAACTAGAACAGCCTCAAATAAGGAGATAATCCCACCTTTAAACCTTAAGAACTAATTATGCAATATTTTGAAACCTATAAATTAGATAGAAACTGTACCCAAAATTTGAGACCAAGAGATATTTTTTTCCCCAAAATTTTCTTAGTAAGTATTAGTATAATTTTTTTACTACAATTTTTTTTTTTGTAAAGTTAATTCAAACTTTCTATTATCCTCATAGCAAACAAGATCCAATACCATCTCAATTCACAAATATTCTTATGCACTTGAACCATCAAACTATTCCTAAAGAAAACACATCCAATCCAAACAAACCTTGTTACTATTTCAGATGTTTCTCTTTCTATTTATTTAATAAGAATAAGGGTAAATCAGGGAAATTGAGAAGAATGTAGGGAATTATTGTATCAGTGAGAAATTAAAAAAAAATATATATAAAAATACATATATATATATATAAAGCATAATAATTAGAAGGATAAAAAATAAAAATAAAAATAAAGTGAGTAGTCCCCACAGGACTGCAGAAACTGGCCTTGTCTCGTCTTGTGTTCTCTTCTATCTAGTAATCTCCATCGCCAAAACTGCAAAAACGCTCGAAGAAAAAAAAAGAGAGAGAGAAATTAGAGAAAAAAAGAGAGAATTTTTTTGTTTGTCTCTGCAAAAATGGCTATATCTACAGCACACCCAACGGATCTTTCCCTTTTATTATCTTCCTTCTCAACTTTCTTCTCACTTTCTTAAACTTCTTTCTGTTCTTCACAAAAATTCAAGGTGTGTTGTTCATATATAGAAATCACTGTCTTTTGGTTTTTCTTTATTGGGTTAATAAATCTGTTTTTGTTTTGTGAAGATTTCCCATTTCCATGGAATTCCCAAATCGTTTTCTTGGGACAAGAGAGAAAAGAAAGTGAGATTTAGAAAAAAACAGAGTAATTTCAGGGGGCGGGGGGGGTTTTTGTTTTGGGTTTTTCATGGTTTAGGGTTTAGGGGTTTTGTTTTGATCATCTTCTCAATTTCTTCTCAATTCCACCAAATTTTCCAGGTTTTTGATGGAATTGAGTTTTTTTGTGTAGTTTTTTTTCTCAGTAACCAAACAGAATTTACAGTGTGTTTCTTGTTTCTTCTTGTTGTTTTGAATTCAATGTCTTCTCCATGTATAAGTGGTGGTGGAAGAGCTTACAATTTCGATTTAGAAATTGTGAAGTCTCCATCTTCTTCATGGACAAGAACTTCACAAACTTCATCTCCTTCTTCGACTTTATCTGAATCAAGCAACAATACACAGCTTGCAATTTCAACTCGAAAATCTCGAACTCCTCGAAAACGCCCAAATCAAACCTACAATGAAGCTACAGTTCTACTCTCAACGGCGTATCCAAATGTTTTTTCTACCAAACATCTCACAAATCCACGAAAATTCACTAAATCACATGATTCTCTCTTCTGTGAATCTGCTGAATTGTTGTTGCCTTTTCGAGTTATCGATAGTTCTGGATTTCTCCTTCACCAACCTCCGCTGGTTCATGAAAGACCTAATTCCCAAATTCATTCCAAATTGACGAATCTTTGGGAAAATCGGCCGTGTTCTAGCCCTGGAGAGATTGATTTTCAACCGAATTCGATGGAGATTGAAGAGATTGAAGATTTTGATGCGGAATCGATTCTTGATGAGGAAATTGAAGAGGGTATCGATAGTATTATGGGGAATCTCAGTGTGGATAACCTAGAAACAGGTAATTCAACGCAAGATTCTTGTGTGAATGTGAATAATCATCCTCGGAATTGGAATTGTTACTGGAGTCCAATCGGGTTAGGGTTCAACCAGAAATTCGAATCTGGATTCGGAATGCGGAAGGGAATCGAACGAACAGCAATCCGAGGAGTCGATAATGGAAACTGGTGGCGATTTCCGACGGTCGACGTAGTAGAAATCTCTCCAAAACTAAATCCAAAGCCACCGGTTCCCGCACCAGCACCGTCCGCCGTAGCGACGAAGAAGAAGAAAAAGAAAGTGGAGAAACTTACAGTAATTGAATCGAAGAAAGCCGCAATGCCATTACAAAAGGAGAAATTAGAGAAATCAGAGAAATCAGAGAAGCCGATTCCGAAATTGAAACCTACTGGATTGCTTCTGAAATTGAACTATGAAGCCGTCGCCGACGCTTGGTCCAGCCGTGGATCTCCATTTTCCGATGAGATTCCGGGCTCCGATACGGCGGGAAGTGATGTAAATGTACGTCTTTCATCCCGCCACCGAAAATCAAAACCCAAGAAACTTTGAATAAAAATAAAAATAAAAATCCTTCCCCCGGAGTTTTAGGAATCCAAATCCTCCTCTGTTACTATTTCATTCTCCCAAAAAAAAAAAGAAAAAAAATCACAAAATTAGCAGTGTTAAATTTGTATTTTTTAGTCTTTGTTAATCTCCATAATTTTTTTAGTTTTAAATTTTAGGTCAAATCTTCCAAAAATGTACTTCCCAATCCTAGATGTTAATAATTTTTCATATGACAACGTAATCTTTAAATGATCTAAAGAGAATGTGTCACGTAAGAAACTTTTAATAATATGTTAAAAGATTTTTTTTTTGAAAATTTTAAATGAAATAATTTAGACTATAGTGAAACTTTTAAAGTTTCACATTGAATTGAAATGAATATTTTTGTATGATAATTTGTAGATGAAGGTGAGGAATTTAAAATATTTTGACTTTATTTTTTTGGCAGGAAAAATAATGAGTATGATTATTTTTTAATTATTTTATTTGGACCGTTGTCAGTGAGTCACTTTCTCGTGGAAAAAAAAATCTAAAAGGAAATTATAAAAAATAAAAAATAAAGAAAAAGAAAAAAGAATTTAACTATGGTGTTTTAATGATGAGCCTCATCCAAAGGGAGGGTAATATGGTAAATCACAAATTATTTTTGTTGATCCATAAAAATAAGCTCCCGTGAAATGACACAATTATCCTTCTTTATGAAGTAATTAAATTTTGTGCGAAGTAGGGGATGATGACTAAAAGGTGAGGATATTTTTGGAATTTGGCAGGCCAGGCTGGCGCAGATTGATTTATTTTCGGACGGTGGAGGATTATTGAGAGAAGCCAGCGTGTTACGGTACAAGGAGAAAAGGCGGACCCGCCTGTTCTCGAAGAAGATTAGATATCAAGTTAGAAAAGTCAACGCAGATGGACGGCCCAGAATGAAGGTATGTATGTGAATCTTGTGCATCCACCCTTATCTGATTATTAATCTTTCTTTTTTACCCTTTTTAGATTAAAATAATATTTTGCCCTCTTCCATCCATATGTTTTTAAATATTCAAATTTAATCCATTTTCTCTTAATAAATCTTAAATTAATCTTTATTACTAGTTTGAAATTAATTAGAAAAAACATAATTTTGATCCTAAATTTATTACGTTGTATATATTAAGGAAAATTTTCACATATAAAAAAATGTCAAACTATTTACAGAAATAGTAAAAAAAAAAAGTTAATAGATATCGATAGATTTCTATCGGCATCTGTTTGTGATATACTTCTATCAGTTTCTATCATTGATAGATATTGATAGACTTTTATCAGCCATTATCAAATAAGATTAAAATTTTATTATTTTTGTAAATAGTTTTCTATAAAAAAAAAAATTTAGAGCCTCCCTTGTATTAATTTGGACTATAAAACTTTCAATTTCATGACACTAAACTCATATAAGTATTGCAATTTTAATCTTTGGTTCAATTTTAGTTGATTTGCCTACTAATTTTAACATAAAATTTCAAAATTCTTCATCAAGTCATTAATTTCAATAAAATAAAGTTGCACATAGATAAGTTTGACCAGCATACAAATTTACTATTAGATAACATGCTTCAAATTTAAAAACTTCTAGATTTTTTTTTTTTTTTAATGTTGTTTTCCTCTAAAGCAATTATTGATTTCATATATCATATAAATGTCAATATAATTCATTAAATGCATAAGATACACTTTTTTTAATAGTATTTGGAGTGAGTAATAGTTAAAATTATAACACTTTTTAAATTTTGAAGTTAAAATTGTAATACTTGTTTAAATTTATGGTTAAGATAGATGAAATTAAATCTTTAGAAATTTAAATTGACGTAGTTTGACAATTTCTGGATAAAAAATAACTTCCAAATAGCAAATAAAATAATATCATCCTTTTACTTTGGTTAAAATATTACTTTGATCCCTATATATTGGAGTTTGTTTAATTTAAGTCCTTATATTTTTAATTGTCTAATTTTAGTCTATACAATTTCAATAAAATCTTTAAAGTTAAATCATAAAATCACACAAAATTTTAAAATCAAAATCTCCCTTAAAACTTACAAAAACAATAAATAATAAAATACAAAAAGATATATTTGGTTATTAACATACATTCAACTACTAACATACAACTTTATCAAAACATTGAGTCCAAACGTTTCTTTGGTATTTCCATTATTCTCTATCTTTTTGTTATAATCTATATACCTTAACTTAAAAAGACTTTTTTTAGTGGGATAAAAAAAAATGTCAAACATTTAACAAGATGGAGACTAGGAGGGAAGAAGAAATAGAGAAAACAAAGAAATGTTAGATCATATATTGAAATAGAGGAGAAAGAGGAAATGGGAGAGGGAGGTGATAGGGTGTAGATAAACAGTAAAAGCATTTTTAACTTTTTCTTCTTTTATTTTTTATTTTTTTACTTTTTTAAGGTAAACTTTTAATGCAAATTTTTAAAGTTTAAACATATTTTCGTAACAAAGTATTAATGATTTTTTTAATGATATATTAACAGTAAAGGTATTTTTTAAATTTATCTATAAATTTAAGAGTATTTTTGAAATAAAACACTAACGATTTTCATCTACTTTTTTTAAAAAAACTCTTTTTGAAAGTTTAAGGATATTTTTGAATTTTTGAATGTTATGAGGTACTTTTGACACAAAATATGATGTTGATGGGCATTTTTTTTTTTTATAATTTAGCAAATGACTAATTACTTAGCTAAAATTAGTCTCTATAGTTTACAATTTGTAATGATTTACACTCTATGGTGAAAATTTTCATCAAAGTGTTAATTTTTATTATGGAATGATTCAATCTTTACAATTTAAAAATAAATTTGGTTCCAGCTCAATTTATCAATCCAGACGTGTAAGAATTTTCATTAATGGTGTGTTTGGAATATATTTTCAAGTATTTAAATTTAAAAAAAAATAATTAAAAAAAAATAGAGTGTTTGACAACCAATTAAAATAGTCTTTCAAATCTATTTTCATTCTTTTTTTTTTTTATCAAAAGTGTTTAAATAAAAATGAGTTTTTCTAAAAATATTTTTTCTCAAGTCAATCCAAACGAACTCTAGATGAAACTAATATTTTTTACATAGGAATTAAATTATTACAAATTGTAAAATATATGGACTAAAGGATTAGTCATTAAAGTTAAAAGAAGTAAATTATTAGAAATTTGAAAAATGTTATTTAACCGATTTATTAAATTGGAACATAATTCAAAGTAGTGAAAATATTTTTGTAAAAATACAGTATGAGTCGAAATTTTAAAAGTATTATTTGAAGGAGAGGATTGAAAAGACATTTTGCTTTTGGCAGGGGCGATTTGTGAGGAGACCTAATTCAAGCGCAAGCGAAAAGAGAGAGACAGAGTAGCCTTTAGGATTCAGAAATCCTCATTTTTCAGTTGTCAACTTCACTTTTTTGAGACCTACTTTTTTACTTTCTTTATTTTATTATTATCACCTTTTTTTTTTCTCTCTCTCTCTTTATTTTGCATCATATTTTCCTAAATTTCCATAATTTGTTTGCCTTTTTTTTGTTTTTTGTTTTTTGTTTTTTTCTTTTTCTAATTCCAAAAAGCTCAATGAGAGAATGGCCACTAAGTAGATGGTCAGAGATCCAATAATTCAAGGGCTTTATTATTATTATTATTAATTTTCCTTTTTGGGGCTTTGGTTTGTAGTGCTTGGTTGATAGTTTCTAATGCTTTAAGAAGAGGCTCATGTTTTGAATTGCCTCGATTTGTGTAATTCGCCACTTATTAAATACGGAAATTTGTGGTTTAAAGGTAATCAAACTTTATTTATTCAACAAACCTACTTGTCCCTATAAAGAATTCCCATACGACACTCGATATTAACATTTCCAATTCTCAATACTCTCTAACTAATCAAAATGAATTTGACTCAGTGATATTGACATGCACTCCGATCTAAGGTTGGAAGTTTAATCTTATTAGAATGATGTGGCACATGATGCTGATTCTACAAAATATTTTATTTTCTTATCTGAATACTCTGATATATTATTATTTTGGGGTGCTTTCCTTTTCTATGGTCTGTCGATATTAAATAGGAATATTGTCCTTCTTCTATTGTATTTATTTAAGGGCAATCTTTTGGGCTTGCTAGGGTTGCCGCTTGCATATTGAGATGAGGATAATTGCATTTTCCATAGTCTTCAGTGAAGCTCTCCGTGTAATTCCAGTAGTTGTGATCAAGAAGAAGTCTGAGTGTTATTTTGCGGCATGTTGTATCATTGTTCTTGAGTTATTTGTAGCAATCTTGAGAAGAGTTCTTGACCTTAGGGGGAGTCTAACATATCACTGGTTGTTACGGAATTCTCATTCTTAGGGGGATTATAAAGTATTATTAATTGAGGAGTTCTCATTCTTAGGGGGGTTCTAACGCATCATCAACAGAGAAGAAGTTCTCGAACTTATGGGGAGCCTAAGATTTATCAAGTGAAGCGGTCTTCATATTTGATAGTGGAAAAATAAACTATTGATCGAAAAGGCGTATCAAACATAGGGAAAGCCTAAGCGGTTGCACTAATATTCACATACTTAGGAGGTGTCTAAGTTTACTGAGAGGGAATCTCACATCTAAGGGGATCCTAGATGATCAACATAAATTAGGTTGAACGTGTGTTACTGAAATTATCATGACTTTACAAATAAATACAACGTTGTAAATAACGCTTGACTTTTTATATTAGTGAATTTATCTTTTCGGACACACTGCTCTAAAATATAAGTGGTATATCATCGATTGGGTTATCAAGCTCTGTGTGTTATTTATTTATTTAATTGTTGGAATTTTATTTGTTGTTTCTGTGATTGCTAGGTCTATTTGTGGAACATCTATGTTCTAAGTAACGAATCACTTTAATTTTAAATCTCCAACCCTATAATTACACTAAAAAAGCAAAAAGTATAAGGGTATTTATAAATCTAGTAATGATTTTCTAAATTTACAAATATAACTAAAATTTAAATCTCAATTACAAAAATATATATATAAAGCAGGGAAGAAGGATAATCACCATTTCATGTGTAATTATTGAGCGGTTCTTGGAATATAGTGAATTATGAAGAAAAAAAGAATTATATTTATAAAAATTATTTTTTAAAAAATTACTACCACGAGAAGAGAAGAACCAAATGGCATAATGACTCTTGGAAGAAGAGAAGAATGGAAAGACATGCAATATAAAGCTGTAAAATAGAGAGACATTTGTTTAACTCTATATCAAGAAAAAGAAAAAATCAATATCCAAACCATGACAATCAAATCAAATATCTAAAAAAACCTAATAAGATAATGATAATATTAATATTTAAAATAGGAATAACCGAAACTATTGAGAAGGGATATAAGGGCAAATAATGAAAGAGGGAATGTTAAAATTCTTCTACCATTAAATATAGTATAAATATAGATTTAGATAAAAGAAGAAAATAAAAATTATTTTAAACGACAAAGCTATTGAAAATATTTATAAATAATAATAAAATCACAATCTATCACAGATTGACTGTCCAATTTCACTATATTTATAAATATTTGGTTCATTTTCCTATATTTAAAAATAACCAAAAAATAAAAAAAAATAAAAAATTTATCCACTTAAACCTCTTTTAGATAACATAGGTTATAGAATTATAGATTATATATATTTTCTCGTGTTAACATTTTTATCTCTATTTTATAAGTTTACTTACAAATTTTTGTAGGAATTAGAAAATGTATTCTTATTTGTCTTTCAAAATTTTTTGTTGGAGAAAATACACTTTTTAGTCCAACAAGTATTAGGTTTTGTTACATTTGGGTCCCTTAGTTTTGAAACATGGTATTTTAGTCTCTAGTCTTTGAGTTTTTAAGCTGTTTGGGAAATTGGAATGTAATCAAAATTATTAGAATGAGTGGAGAATCAAAGGCAAAATAGAAATGAAATCAATAGTAGGAATGAAGGTTGAGTTGAAAATTTTAAAAATTTATTTTAAAAAATTTTACTAAACAAATCATATTTTTAAAATTTTTTAAAAATATATACAATTTTTATCATTTCTTAATCTCTATTTCTCTCTCTTCTTCTTTTTCTCTCCCTTGACCTATTTTCCTTCTCCTTCCTCTTCTATGGTTGGCAGCCAAGGGTGAGCGGCAAACGCTGTCGACTTTTTTCTCTTTTCTTTTTCTTCTCATTTTTTTTTAATTCAGACACATCGCACCATATCTAGAATGAAGGAGATTTCCCATTTGTTTTGAAACGTTTCTCAATTTTCCCCTTAGATACACTACAAGAATTTTTACCTGTTCTGATGCATCAGTTTTCATTGATATAAATTTGTTTTGTCTGACGTAATTTTAATTCGTCAGCCAAAGTGAAGCAACATATACGTTTTTTTCCTTATCTATGTCGACACAACTAGACACATATTCCATCGCACAATGTGTCAACGTTTTAAAAAAAATCTGTTTTCCTTTTTCCCCCTTCTCCATCTCACTTTTCTTTTTCCCCCATTTTCTTTTCTCACTCCACTCTCCCCCCACTTTCTTCTCCTACATTTTTTCTTCCACCTCACTCATTCACTTTTTCTTCGTAAATTAAACTTGGAGTAGTTCCGGTGGCCACAGTTCGACATTGGCAACCGCTCATTCCTCCAACTCTGACAGTCACTCGCTCCTCCGACCCCGACGCCGATAGTCGCATGCGGTAAGTTTACCAATTGAGTTAACACAATGTTTTTTTTTTTTTTTTTAAAAAAAAACAAGTTAAATGATGGGATATTAGAGTGTCTAAAATAAAGACTTAATTGAAACTCCTAAATGGCACATTAGCTCATTTCCAACATTTTTTCCTCTTCTTTTTGAAATATTATTTTCAAATGATTAAAATGAATGCACTAGACAGAAAAGAAAAAAAAGAACTTACTTTTTACATTACTTAGTGGGTTTTAACTAAAGGTGGTAACTTGTAGTTGAATATACTCTTTTTTTTCTCTATCTTACTTGATTTTGTAGTATCGATTTTAAACACTTATCTTGTAATTGTTGTTGTTTTTTTTAACAAACAGTTGGAAACAAAAGTGGGATGAAAAGATTTGAACTATATGGATGATGATTAAAATTTTGACATTCCATTATTATGTGATTTAGGTTGATGTAAAAAAATAGAACGTAAGATTTAGAAAGTTAGAGAGAAACCCAATTATACTTACTCAATTAAATGTAAAAGGGTATGTTTTGGAACTTAATTTGTTTATAGATTGTGGTTAGAGAGACTTAATGAGCATTTTCTAGAGTTAAAAAAGTTTGTAAAAAATGTTGTATATAGAAAGCATGTAAAAGACTATTCTTATGGACATGGAGTTACAAGATGAATTTCAATTGTTGATCTATTTTTTTTTTTTGGATAATATGTTTGTTATTTATATATTTTAGGAACTTTTTAGGTTGCTTTAAGAGACAAAGTGTCATTTAATTGAAGTATTTTTTAAGAGCTTTTTAATTTGACTTTAAGAGAAAAAAAAGTGTCGCTTAGATACTATTTAGAAGCTTTTAAGTTAGTTTTAAGAGTAAGAGAGATTTATAAGAATTTTTTATGTTTTTTTAGAGTCAAAGTTTCACTTAAACAATTGTTATCTATTTTTTAGTCTGTGGCTATCTTGCAGTTATGATAGCGAATATAGATACTTTCACTTCAACATTTTCTACATATTAGGTGTGTTTAAGATAGATTTGTAGTTTTGTAGGAATCTCCTCCTCCTCCTCCTCCTCCGTCTTCTACTTCTTTTTAACAACTTTCTTTTGGTTTATTTATAGATTTTGAGTGATGAGCTATATGTTTTTAGGACTATTGAATTACTTTTTCAATCTTAAAAGTTGTATAAGTGGATTTACGACACATTTGTAGCATAGTAAAATGGTTGCTTGTAGTGTTCACGTTATGATTATAACCATCGACATTCATCATTTTCATAACTTTGAGAGGTTATACCTTATATTTTAAATATATTTTTTAATTTACTTTTTCTGATTATTAGGTTTTTTGTGCATTTCTTTTATTGATTCTTATAAATCTTTCATAATATTTGTTTTTCTATTTCAGGTTGTAGATGCAAAATCTCAAAGATTATTCTTTGGAGTTTGCGAGAAGACTTTGAAATTATTAGTTATTTTGGTTTATGGAATATAATTATTTTATTTATTTATTTATTTATTTTTTTTTTGTGCAGGATTGGTAAGAAGCTAAGAATGCTCAAACATGATTATATGTATTATTTTTAATCTTAGGATTTGACAGATTGTATTGAATATTAGTGTTTTTTTCATATATAAGCTTATTTTTGTTATATTTGTGTCCAAATATTTGTTTGAAGATTAAATTTTATTTAAACACAAATAGGTAACTAGGAAATAAAAATTTGAAATATTAATTATATATATATAATTATAAAAGAAATTTTGTTGTTTTGAAACTTATTAGAGAAATATTGTTGTTTTGAAACTTATTAGAGAAATATTGTTGTTTTGGGAATTCGAGGCTAGAGGTCGAACGTTGAGAACTCGACTAATGTGGAGGTCGAACGTTGAGAACTCGACGAACAAAGAAAAACTTGGAAACAATACATAAGCCGAAACTTATTTCTGGGAGCGAACTCCAGGCGAATATGAAGCGCATGGATACAAGTTATGCCTTGGAATGAAAGACAATTCCGAATTAGCTTTGTCTACAAACAAAAAAGTAGATCAATAATAAAAAAAAGTATTTGTGATTGTTCCAGAAGAGATGAAAGCTAGTAATCATTAATGGAAAAATAACAACAATAACAGAGAACGCAAGATATTGAGAGCGAGCGCGAGAGCGAGAGCGAGAGCTTAAGAGAGAGCGATTCTGAGAGAGCGAGTTCTTAGGAGAGAGTGAGAGTGAGAGAGCAAGATCTTAGGAGAGAGCGAGATTGAGAGAGCGAGATCTTAGGAGAGAGCGAAAGTTTTCACTTTATTTGAACTTTCCATAGAAATATATATAAAAGAAGAGAAAAAATAGCTAATAATCATACTATAATTGAATAATCATTAGACTATAATTGAATATATTAGATTATTATACTATAATTGAATAATCATTAGCCAATAAATTGAATATATTAGATTATTATACTATAATTGAATAATGATTAGACAACAAATTGAATATATTAGATTATTATACTATAATTGAATAATCATTAGACAACAAATTGAATATATTAGATTATTATACTATAATTGAATAATCATTAGACAATAAATTGAATATATTAGATTATTATACTATAAAATTGAATATATTAGATTATTATACTATAATTGAATAATCATTAGACAACAAATTGAATATATTAGATTATTATACTATAATTGAATAATCATTAGACAACAAATTGAATATATTAGATTATTATACTATAATTGAATAATCATTAGACAATAAATTGAATATATTAGATTATTATACTATAATTGAATAATCATTAGACAACAAATTGAATATATTAGATTATTATACTATAATTGAATAATCATTAGACAATAAATTGAATAAATTGAATATATTAGATTATTATACTATAAAATGAATATATTAGATTATTATAATGTAAAACTTTATTGATTACAAAAAAAAAAAAAATTTGAATATACAGTAGATTATTATAAAAAAAATTGAATATACGATAAATTATAATAAAAAAATTGAATATACAATAAAATAAATATATAATAAAAAATTATTTATTATTCAATCCCTAACTATCTGGAGCTTGTCTTAGTAACGAAGGACACTTCCTTCGATTATGTCCTAACTGGTTACAAAATCTACATTGTTGTCGAGTAGCTGGTTCTATCCAATCCATCTCGTTGTGATAACGTGAACTTTTCGGGTGTCAGTTTATGTTTATCGTGTCGGGTGTTAGTTTCAAATTCAAAAGTTCAACAAAGCAATTGAAGATATCAAAGGAATAAATCGGAGCTGTCTAAGTTTTTTTGACAACATTAGTTTAGAGCAATGGACTTGCACATGATGGAGGATTCAGATATGGGTGGATGACGACAAATCTATCAGAGTGCATAAATGGAGTCCTCAAAGGAGCTCAAATGTTGCCTATAAATGCTCTTGCTTAGATAACATTCTTTAAATGCGTGAACTATTTCGAGAAAAGAAGAGTAGAAATAAGGATGCATTAGAGCGTCAAGATAAACCCAGGACCTGTTGATCCCAATGTTTTGTACGACCAGTCCATTCATCGATCATATATTGTATGGCGAGATCATATTACTGGATAAATATCTTGCAGACGTCGAGAGGCAGGATTTATTCAGTTGGACTGGCATCTGATCATAGCCTTGGTTGAGAGATGGAGGCCCGAGACGCATACATTCCATATGTCTGTTGGAGAGTGCACTATCACTCTACAAGACATAGAAGTGTTGTTGGGGATACCTGTTGACAGTGAGCCGGTCATCGGAGTGATGTACGATGACTAGTTAGAAGTTTGTCAACTGTACCTCGGTGCGACCCCACCTGCCGACAAGATTAAAGGATCGAGGTTAAGTTTAATATGGTTAGGAACACAATTTCATGAGCTCACAGATGATGCAGATGAGGAAACCGTCATAAGATATGCGCGAGCATATATACTACAAATGATGGGTGGAAGTCTGTTTTCAGATAAATCAAGTCATTTTGTTCACTTGATGTTCCTGTCATTGTTAGCTAACCTCTATGATGCGGGCCAGTATCTGTGGGGTGGAGCATGCTTGGCATAGTTGTATAGACAACTATGCAAAGCAACAAGACCTAAGGTTCGAGAGATAGCTGAGCCTCTCATACTTTTGCAACTATGGGCTTGGGAGCGATTTCCAACAATGGATCCACAGCTATATCATGCTAATGACGTTCAGTTTGTTGGACGAGCCTATGGTTCTCGGTATGTTGTTTTAATTCAATTTAATTTTTATATCACTGATCTAGTTAATTTAAATTCTAAATTATCAATTTAAAAATTTAGGTGGAGAGACAAAATTTGTGTGACTAGGACAGCCACACATGTAGTCAACCAATATAGATACATGTTTGATCTGTTTCAGCCTGAACAGGTACATTACACTAAAGCTAATTGATTATTTTATTCACATTTTTATCATATTTGTCTTTAATATTCTCTAATATAATATTTTGTGTTTCAAGTTATTTGGGAGCCGTACAAAATTATTGCGCATACTTTGCCTAATTTTTGTATGAATGGTCAAAACATATGACGGAAGATGAGTCATCTCATATGTTTTCACATTGGTGAGTGGCATCTTCCTGACAGGGTGATGAGACAATTCGTTTTTCAGTAGGATATCCCATTGCCTTGTAATACTGAACCTGTACTGCATGATATTGACCTAAGGACTGGAGATTGGTCTGAAAAAGTTGCACATTTGGTAGTGCGATGGCATAATCGTGCAAGATTTATTACAGTGGGGGTTTCTCTTGAACAGTTTGACATAGATGTCACTCCAGAATATATTCATTGGTATAATAATATCACAAGGCGCTACGTCACTCGTCTGGGAGCATCTGTGGGTCATCTGGTAAATGAATGAATATTATCTAATTTTTTTAATTTAAATTTATTTTAAATATTGTCTAATTATTTTATAATTCACAGAGATCGAACAACAGTAGACTCCGTGCGGTTGCGAATGATCCGAACCAGGTTCTTGCTATATGTAGTGACAACCAAAGCTATATGGAGGAAATTCATTATATGTACGATATACCTATTGTTCCTTCACCAGCTCCTAGACGTAGAGGACCTGTTTGGGAAGAGGATGAGTTTGATGAGGTTGCACATAATGTGAAAAAGTTGCCCCCTATGACGCAGACGCAGAGTCAAACTGATTATGTTAGTCCGATGATGATGATGCCAGCATTTGGTTTAGGACATTATGACTCAGAGGCTGGTCCTTCGTCTTCATACGTGCATGGACATGATCGGGGTCGTGGAGAGCATAATGAATATTTATATTATGAAGCGCCTATAGAGGTACCAGAGCAACATCAAGAAAAACCCGAGTAACCTCAAGTTCGAAGTCGACGACGACAACCAGCTCGAAATCGACGACTTCCGCCTTGCGGGACACATTGATTTTTGTAATTATTTTTATATAAATGAGATATTTAATTTACATTTTTTTTTAATTTTTATGAGTTCTTATTATTTTTAATTTATTCTTTTTAGAGTTTAAATAAAATAATAAATATTTTGAGATTTTTTTTTATAAAATGGAAAATTAAAAAAAAAGAAAGGATTAGAAAGAAGAAGGTAGAATGTGTAATAATTAAAAAGGAAAAAAAAAAGAAAATTTGTACGGTATTCTCGCTCTCTATCAAAATATCGCTCTCGCTCTCGCTCACGCTCATGCTCATGCTCTCGCTCAAAATCCCGCTCTCTCAAACTCTCGTTGTCTCCCATAATCTCGCTCTCGAATTTGATTGGGAAGTTCAGTGGCAAAAAGAAGGAGATTCATTAGCTCGTTATTTAGTCAGACTTGCTGAGATGACAGAATCCGTTTGAAAACAACAATATTTTCCTAAAAAAATAAAAAGAAAGATCTAGGTCGAATTTTCAACCCTCGACTTATTTAAAACAACAATATTTTTACAAATAGCTTGAAAACAACAATATTTTCCTAAATAGTTTCTAAAAGTATAATATTCTTTTAATTTTCCTAAAATAAAACACTGGCAAAAGTACACTTCTACTGTCGAAAATTTAATAGATAGAGGTCGAAACTTCCCCCACACAAAGTAATTTTCGTTGGCAGAAAGTTACTTTTGCCGACGCACAATGAATTCGTCAGGAGAAAGTTACTTTTGCCGACGCACAATGAATTCGTCAGGAGAAAGTATATCTTGATGTAACCAAATTTTGTCGACAATAAGTAAATTTCTGCCGACGAAAGCTACTTTTCATAGGGAGCTGCTTCTCCCGATAGAAACTTGCCGACATTTTTGCTGACATAGTTTTTTCATCGGCAAAAGTTATGCCGACGTTTTTCCAACTTTTTCTGATGCAATTTTGCGTCGAGAAAAGTAGAAATTCTTGTAGTGATACGATGAAGAAGGGTGAAATTAAGGTTATTTAACACACAATGACACTTATCACACATGATGTTACAACAATTCAAAGAACATTAGAGATAAATAAATAAATAAAACTAAAATACGAACAGAACACAGAGTTTGGTAAACCAGTTCAGTGCAATACTACCTACGTTTTGGGGGCAATGTGCCCAGGAAAGATAAATTCACTAATATAATGTCAAACGATTAAAATGTTGTACTTATCTGTAAAGAAATGACAATTGACAATTACTATGATACACGATTAGCTTAACTTCTCGAATGATCACTTAAGCTCCCCCTAAGTGTGAGAATATTAGTAAACGATTACTTAGATTTTCCCTAAGTGTGAGACTCCCTCTCACAAAAAATTTTATCCTTCCCCATTCAAATGAAGACCACTCCACTTGATAAATTCAGGCTCCCCTAAGTGTGAGACTCCCTCTCACAAAAATTTTTATCCTTCCCCATTCAAATGAAGACCACTCCACTTGATAAATTCAGGCTCCCCTAAGCTTGAGAATTCCTTCTCAAGTTGTAGTAGAACGATTCAACAAGATCTAAGGAAACACTCAGATCGACAGTAGCCCAACCTTCGCAATCGTAAGATTGAGACAATTGTGATTTTCGATGCAACCACAAGAACAACGGTTGAAATATCGTTTTGAAAGACCAGTCTTAATATGAGAACCAAATCCTCTTATACATGTATAGTGGAAAGGAGAAAACAACCCTGAAACAAACTTTGCACATCCCAAAAAAGGAAACAAAATCGGAAGAATAAACAACCAGGATTTTTCAAATAAGGAAAAAATATTTTGCTGCATCTGCATTTTAAGGAACATCATTCTATCTAAAACAACAATTGTAGGAATATCCTGAAGGACAATCCTACTGATAGAATGATAAACATCTCAGAGAACAATAATCACAATATTCTTAAAAGGAATTGCCAACACTAAATCTCTAACAAAGGGGAAACAAAAGGCTGAAGGGGGAAATAAATGAAAAAAAGAGTGAACAAAATAAGGAAACTAAAAAAGAAAGTTGTCGTTGGCTATTGAAGAGGAAGGAAAAGGAAGATGAGTAGGAGGGAGAGAGAGATGAAAAGGAGGGAAATAATTTTTTTTTTAAAAAAAGGAGGGGTTCAAAATTAAAAAAATGATTTTTAATAATATATTTATGTCACATAAGCTTCTATCACGTAATTAATAAAATGTTGGATGAAATGAACAATGTTGCTAAACTCAAAGCGGAAGGGCTAAAATGTCAAATTTGAAAATTGATGGACTCAAATGCAACTAAACCGAAACCCATGAACTAAAATGTGTATTTTTCCCTTTTATCTAAAGTTTTTGTCCTTTTTCTCTACACCCGGATTACATGAATCAATGTTTAAGAATGTAAACAAAGTTGTGATTTTATTTTATTATATACATTCATCTCACTCATATGCGAAAGGATGAATACCAAATTGATATGTAACTATGTGTCGCATCTCATTTAGAGACCGTTTGGGGATGAATTTTGGGTAGGTTTGGAATGGGTTGGATTGTAATCCAATTACAATCCCATGTTTGTTTTCATGGTAATGAGCTAGGGCTGTAATGATCGATTACAAACCAACTACCAATTCAATTCCTTTTTAATTACAAACTTGTTCCATCGCCAGTTTTATCATTTCTCACATATGTTTGCTCTTGACCAACTTCAACCACCCACCACCTCCAACCACCATCAACTCTGTTGACCAACTCCAGCCAACTTCGACCAACACCTCTGGTGACCACGCCGGCAAACTCTTACCACCTTCGTTCAACTCTGGCGGCCACTACCACTATCAACCACCTCTACCATTAGACTAGCAACCACTTCGAGTGACAACTACTACAAATTTCAGTGGCGATCACTCCAGACGACTAACTCTAACAACCACTATTTTAAATTATAAGTTCATAGTATTTTATAGTTATCCTTTATAGTATTTTGACATTCAAAATACTTTTAGTATATAACAAACTTATATATATAAACACTTTTGAGAAAAAGTTGGCAAACACATGAGTGTTTTTATTTTAAACCGTTTTTATCAAAAATATATATTTAAATGATAATGGATTTTTTAAAAACATTTTTTTTCTAAGTTACAAACAAACCTTTAATATAATCTAATTTTAGCTTTTATCTAAATCTGAATAAAATAATTATCTTTTCCAACCAACTCAATTTTTGACTCTAAAAATACATTAGATTTTCAACATTAAGAAGTTGATACTTAAATTAAAATCTATAATCCAAAAATTTGAAAACTAAAATATCTTAATTTAGGATGTGTTGGAAATATATTTCAAATATTTAATTTAAAAAATAAATCATTTTAGAAGAAATTAGAGTATTTGACAATCACTTAAAATACTTTTTAAGTTTAGCAGACTACTTAAAATAGCTTTTTAAGTGTATTTTAATAAATTTTTATCAAAAGTATTTAAATTAAAATGATTTTTTTTTTAAAAAAACATTTCTTTTTCTCCGATAAATCCAAACATACCCTCAATCTACATTAAATCTAACTTATCAATAGTAGATTTTAAACATCCCTCCGAAAGCCAAAGTTAGTAACAAGATGGAATCCAAAATTAAATTTGAATGGATGGGGAAATAACTAATTTTAGTGTCTTTTTATTGGCCACAAATTTAAGTTTACTGAAATAACTTATACTACTTAACATTTCACAAAAAATTCCAAATTTATTTTATAAATATATGATACAATTAAATCTATTCTAGGAATACAAAAAACAATATTATAAAATTGGCCAAGGATGATGGAATAGTATAATTGAGTTAGATGTGTGTCAAAATCATATAAGACAAATAGTTCGAGTGAGAGATGATATCGCCCATCAAATTTAAGAAAATATTTGAAGGATAGATACAATTTTTTTATTGTTTCTAATTGTGCAATAGATTTATTTTTATTTTTATAATATTTGGGATGGGGAATCGAACCTTTACCTTCAAGACAAATTTTATGTCAATTGAGTTATGCTTATTTTGACTTACTATCAAAACTTCATATCAAATAAGTAAACTTTCAATAATTTACTTCATATCAAATAAGTAAACTTTCAATAATTTTCTTTTAGACATTTAATGAGATACAATATGATACAATTTTGTACAAGATTTTATTTTTATTTATTTATTTTTTTTGGCTATGCTCATTTCTTTTTTATAGTTTTATATCTTTTTTATATTATATTCGCCAAATTCTAATTAAGCTTAATAAAAAAAGGAATTAGACAATTATTTTTGTCAAAACCCCAAAAAAATTTCAGAAAAAAAAAAAACCAATTTCTCCACGCCGGCAGGTATTCTCCGGACTTTTCGTTGAAATTGTGGTGGTTATTTGTTAGACAGATGCACTTGTGTCGGATTTATTCGGAATTCAAATTTTTTCTCATAATTCGATGCCTCTCATATATTTAAAAATAGATTTAAATTTATTCTTCTCTATACACCTAGATGTTTTTTTCTTTTCAATTTTAATTTATGAAATGTTCCCTTAATAACCGTTTCATATTTAAAAATTAAGCTTAAAAATATTATTTCTATTTAAGAGTTTCTTTGTTATGTTATTTATTTTTAACAATGTTTCAAAATTTAAGTCATGGAAAGCAAAAGAAAAAAAATTATTAAAAATTGTTTTTGTGTTTCAGAATTTTATTAGAAATTCAAATCTTTAAAGAGAGATGAAAACTATACTAAAAAATTATGAAGAAACAAACCTAATTATTGAAAGAAAGAAAAAACCATTGAAGACAAAAGTAATCTTTTTGGAGATCATTGCCTCATTTTGCCATTGAAAATTTGCACTTAACTAACTTATATGGCTTAAATAGTCCTACTATGAGTGGACACCTCTCGGGTCATGAGAAGGTCTGTGGCGCCACATCCTTCAAGTCTCGGAATCAGCCCTTAAGGGAGCAATCTATCTACTTGGAAGGAGTGAATTCCATCTTGTAGTTGAGTTCCCAGCTCCCTAATCAGACGAATCCCAAAGTGGTAGGTTTGAGTTGGCTATCTGGCCACTCGTACCCATGCAAATCAAAGAACCGCCCTCAAACGCAGAGTTCCCAACTTACTCAGGATTAAGATCATGTTACCTATGGTCATCTTAGTGAAGTGAAGTCTTTTCGAGACTAAATACCTTGTGGTCCGGTCTTATACAAACTCCTTTGTATAGGACACCCCTGCTCGCATGTCTCCACATGAATGATCAGGATCAAACCATCTGTAGCATGTCACAACACTTGTAGCTATCTACAAAGCGGGTCATATCCGTAGTGTCACCAGGATAAGGTTTCCCTCATTTATCCATATACTACAGATCATTTTGGTTATCACTTAAGGCATGATCCACTTGTATGTCTCCATATACATGCTTAAGTTATTACAACAACCAGGGATCTTAGTTTATTTATTTGTGGTAAATGCAAATAAAACATCTCATGTTTCATAGAGAATAGTGAAGAAAATATCTCATATTTTACATCACAAGTGTTTGTTTAATACAGGTGTTTACAAACTACAGACCCAACGAGAGTTTAGGGCATTAACCCCAACATGAATATGATTCAAATATTAATTATATGAATTGGATTCACATAGTTGAATATAATATAAATGTAATTTATATTAAAAACAATTAATGAGAGAAATTAAACTGAAGGTTTTTTTTTATACAACATTAAACTATAGGTTATATGTTATATTCGATACAACATATAGTTTAATATATTATACGATAAAGTTGTTATCACACACACATATATATTAAAGTTTGTTATTAAAATTAAAATTAATTTTATTATTTTATTTTAATTTTAATAATTACAGTTTTAAGGAGGGAATTCCCTCCCCCTTTTTGTCTCAAAATGTGCAAGAGTGGAGTGTGCTCCTTTTGTCTTCTTCTTTTTGTAACAAAATACACAAAAAAGTTATGTGATTAAAAGATCCTAGAGAAGAAATTTTCTTTCTTCCTTCCTCTCAATCTTTCCTCTTCCCTCTCAATCCAAAATCACCAGAGCCCACACCTCCTGGATTCTCACCAGAGAATATCGAGGTCATTCTTGTGGTTGTACTCATTTTGGTTTTGGGATTTTTCTTGAAGAAGGTATGGGTTTTGGAAGCCCAAATTTATTTTTCTACATTTTCACTTTTTGCATGCTGTATTATTTTGAAATTAAATGCATGATTGTGTATGTTTCTCTGTAAAATCAAATTCTGTAAAAATAGAGTTTGGGATGATCCATTGCTTCTGCTCAAAGACCCTTCATTGGGATCCTTCAATTGATATCATAGCCTTTAGGTTTTGATCCCAAACTCTATTTTTTTTTTATGAATTAATTTTACAGTTTTGGTGGGTTTTAGAATTTGCATTCTGTGATTATTTCATGTGATGAATTAATGTTGAATGTGGTATTGCATTGATGGATGTTTTCCGGTTTGAACATTAGTTTTATGGCTTTCTTTATGAATTTTATTCTGTAAAGGCCTATATTTTAGGGCATAATTTTCTACTATCGAGTCCGTAATTATTTGTTGAGTTGTTCGTGATGGTTTCCGGCCGAAATCTGGAGAAAACAAGGTAGAAAATAGTGGTTTTTTCAAAGAGGATCGAAGCAGTATAGTGGGCGACTATGCTGTAATGTTGTAATGCTGTGTCCTAGCATTGCGATGTTATGATGCGATAGACGGAAGGAAATTTTCGTAGCGTCACAATATTGGGCACAACGTTGTGACGCTCCGAGACAAAAATTTAAGGTTCAATTCTGATTCATGCATGGTTCGTGGTCTGCTAGTCTGGTTCGGTTCGTAGGTTCTCCAATTTGAGCTTCTTGGGTTCATCTGGACCGGTTTCTGGTTCGGCTCGAGCGATTCAAGGCCCAATTCATCGTTTCGAACTGGATGGCTATTATTTATGTAATAGTTAGTTTTAATTTTCTTATAGATGTCCAATCCCGGTCCATTAAATGCTCTTTTAATGTAGATGTGATATATGTTTTATTCTTATATATATGTCATATTGTATGTCATATAGAATAAAACCCACCATAGATTATGCATTTATTTTCATGCATCATATAGTATAAATGTTATAATATATGCATGCATGCATTAATAGCATATTAATGCCTCATTTATATTATAATTATTATAATATATGGTTTGATGTATGTATGGTTATATGCTATTGTATGTTTCATTACTTTATTATGTAAATATTATATGTATTAGTAATGAAATGAAATTGCATGAAGCATGACACTACTTTAGGTTAATTTATAAATGTTATAATTTACTAAAGAAGGTCAAAGAATGCAATATATGATTTTAATTGTTTCATTTCTTTATAATTGTTATAACTAAATGAAATTAGAATTAAAATCAATAATTAAGAGTTGCATGCAAATCTTAGGTTAATAATCATTTTTTAAAATTGTTTTAGAATATGATTCACATAGACCTAAGATCACTTTTCTAATGAGACTAAAAATATAAGTTTAATCTTTTAATCGGTTTAATAGGATTAAATTGATCTTAATTAAAAGATTATCAATATAAAAATGTATCTATAAGCGGCCTTTTGTCTAAGGCAAATTTTGTCTAGGCTAGGATATTTAAGTTGACGAAAACGTAACATCCCTACCTGGGAACATACCTGGAAAGGTGAATTAGATAGATTTGTTACATACATGCAAGTTTGATTAAAGTTTATTAAAGAGTTTAATAGACCTTAATCAAAATTTTGTAACTATCTAAAGGCAAGTGTTATTTTAGGGAAAATTAAACAATCACTTAAAATCAGTAGCCATATTTTCCTAAGTTAATTAACCCTAGGTAAAACATACAGTGGGAGGAAAATGGAGTATATGATACTTCATTTTATCCTCTTCACGTTTCTCCTTAAAGTTCACATCATGAGATTTATACTCGGCCTCGAGGCACCGTGGGTCTCCCTCTACGGGTGGCATTTGTATATATCGATATCAAGGTGAATGGAGAGAGTGTTTATAGTAAGTGAAAGCGGAACATGTGACCACACATCCCTCGGTCTCTCTTATTAGTCTGAAGTAAAGTTTCATGTATGGCCTTGTGACACCGTGGGGTGCCCCTAAAGGATGACATTTTGCATGATGTTTTATTCAAACTCCAACAATGGATAGGGTTACTTTAGTTTCATGTCCTAATCGATTTTTTCCCTAGGGTTGGCTCATTGGGGCAGAACTCTGTGATCTAAAATGAGGAGTTACACAACACACTTACAAGAATTGTTAAGCGAGTTTAACAAATTCTAGACCGAATAATGGTAACTGATAGTTACAGCAACAAGGCATTGTTCTGTCTATTGGTTGAGAATGTTTCATTTTATTGAAGAGGCACTTGATCACCCTATGGTGACTTTTGTCCTAACTCACTAAAACATCATTGAAAAATAGATGTCACTTAGGGTACATTAGACTATTTTGCTAAAAATGATTGGTTGTCTTGTTGGTTTGATGCAAATAAAATAATAATAAATAATTTATATGGTTTCAACATTTTTATTTCAATATGACTTCCGCTACGTTAAATCTTCTCACCATTGACGAATTAATAGGCAAAAACTATGCTTCATGGAAAAACACCATCAACCCAATACTTAAAATCGATAACATTTGTTCTATCATGATGGAGGATTGACCTCCCATTCTAGCTCCAAATGCTGGTCGAAATGTTTGAGAAGCATACGAGCGTTGGACACGGATGAACAAAAAGTTCCGAGCGTATATTTTGACGAGTCTTTCCAAAGTCTCAGCCAATAAGCATGAGCCCATACTCACAGCCCGTGAGACCAAGGATTCTCGAGGGGAATGTTCAGACAACTATCCGCATAGCTCAGATATGGCGCTCTCAAACACATCTTCAATGTCGTATGCAAGAAGGGGCATCTATTCGAGAACATATTCTCTGGTGGTCCACTTCAACATGGCGGAGATGAATGAGTTCGTCATTGATGAAGCTAGCCAGATTAACTTCATTTTGGAATCTTTACCTGAAAGTTTCCTACACTTCCGTAGTAATGCTATTTTGAACAGGATTGACTACAATCTAACCACCCTCCTCAATGAGATATAGATCTTCTACTCCTTGATGAAAAACAAGGAATAGAAGAGTGAGGAAAATGTTGCTTCATCCTTCCACAGAGATTTGTCCTTTGGGACAAAGTCTGTACCTTCTTCCTCCGACACCAAAAAGTGGAAGAAGAAGAAAGGTGAAAAGGGGAAAGCTAACCACTAGCTGCTACTCAAAAGGGTAAGAAAGCTAAGGTTGCAAAAGGAATCTATTTCCATTTACAACCAAGAGGGACATTGGAAGAGGAACTGTCTCAAGTACTTGGCAGAAAAGAAGAAAGCCAAGCAAGGTAAATGTGATTTGCTTGTTTTGGATACATGTTTAGTGGAGAATGATGATTCTACCTAGATTATAGATTCTGGCGCCACTAACCACGTTTGTTCTTTATTTCAGGGGAGTAATTGCTAGCGATAACTAGGTGCTATGAGATGAAGATGCAGGTTGGATCTGGACATGTCGTCTCAGCTATGGCCGTGGGAGGTCTCTAGTTGACTTTATAGAATAAATTCATTTTACTAGAAAATGTGTATGCCTGGCTTAAAAAGGAACCTAATTTGTATAAAGTTTTTGCTTGAACAACCTTATTGTATCAACTTCAATGTAAATAAAGTGTTTATTTCCAAAAATGGTGTTGATATATATCTGCGAAACTGGAAAACAACCTTTATGTTCTACGACCGTTAGCAACTAAGGCACTTCATAACACTGAAATGTTTAAAACTGCGGTAACTCAATATAAAAGACTTAAATTTTCTCCTAAAGAAAATACCCAACTTTGGCACCTGAGGTTAGGACACATCAATCTCAGTAGAATTCAGAGGTCGGTGAATAATGGACTTCTAAGCGAGTTAGAAGAAAATTCTTTACCTGTGTGAGAGTCATACCTTGAAGGCAAAATGACTAAAAGACCTTTTACTGGAAAAGGTCATAGGGCCAAAGAACCTCTAGAGCGGGTATATTTAGATCTCTATGGCCCGATGAATGTAAAAGCTAGGGGAGGTTATAAATATTTTACCACCTTTACTGATGATTATTCAAGATATGG
The DNA here is from genome assembly GCF_027475165.1 of Benincasa hispida. Lineage (NCBI taxonomy): Eukaryota > Viridiplantae > Streptophyta > Magnoliopsida > Cucurbitales > Cucurbitaceae > Benincasa > Benincasa hispida. The sequence goes on from NC_143483.1 coordinate 36,170,610, forward strand.
ATACAATTTATTTAATGCAGCATAAGTTTGAATCTTTTGAAAAGTTCAAAGAATTCAAGGCAAAAGTTGAAAATATATTAAATAGAACAATAAAGACATTTAGATCTGATCGAGATGGAGAGTTTATGGATCTAACATTCCAAAACTATTTGATAGAACATGAAATAATATCCTAACTCTTAGCACCTGGTACACCTCAACAAAATAGTGTATTAGAAAGGAGAAATCGAACCTTGTTGGACATGGTTCGGTCTATGATGAGTTACGCTTCCTTACCTGACTCGTTTTGGGGTCATGTAGTAGAGACTGTAGCATATATTTTGAACTGCGTTCCATCCAAAAGTGTTACCAGAACACCTTTGGAGTTATGGAATGGTCGTAAAGCAAGTTTATGTCATTTCAGAATCTGAGGTTGTCCAAAAAATATGCTTTAAGCAAATCCTAAGAAACTGGAACCTCGTTCAAAATTATGCCTATTTGTAGGCTACCCCAAAGGAATGAGAGGTGGTTTCTTCTTCGACCCAAAAGAAAACAAAGTGTTTGAAAAAGACTACATAAGGGAGCACAAGCCTCGCAGTAAAATTGTGTTGAATGAACTTTCCAAAGAAACTACTGAACCTTCAACAAGAGTTGTTGAAGAACAAAATACCTCAACAAGAGTTGTTGAAGTGGGGTCATCTAATAGGTAAAATCCACTTCAAGTGTTCAGAGAACTTTAACGAAGTGGGAGGGTTGCGAACTCACCTGTCTATTACATGGGTTTAACGAAAATCCTAGCTATAGTAGCTGACGGAGATGTTGAGGATCCGTTGTCTTACAAGAAGGAAATGAAGGATGTTAACAAATATGAGTGAATCAAATCTATGGATCTCAAAATGAGGTTAATGTACTTTAATTCAGTATGGGATCTTGTAGATCAACCTGATGGGGTAAAACCTATAGGTTGCAGAGGGGTCTACAAGAGAAAATGGGGTGCTGATGAGAAGGTGCAAACCTTCAAGGCTAGACTAGTAACAAAGCGTTATACCCAGGTTGAGGGAGTCGACTATGAGGAAACCTTCTCACCTATTGCCATGTTAAAGTATATCTGAATCCTTCAGTCCATTGCCTCATATTATGACTATGAGATTTGGTAAATGGACGTTAAAACTATCTTTTTGAATGGAAATTTTGAGGAGACAATTTACATGGAACAACTTGAGGGATTCATAACCCAAGGTCAAGAGCAAAAGGTTTACAGGCTTAATCAAAACATTTATGGACTGAAATAGGCTTCTCGATCTTGGAATATAAGGTTTGATACTACGATCAAATCTGACTTTGATCAAAATGTTGTTGAACCTTGTGTATACACGAGGATCATCGACAGTTTAGTAGCTTTCTTAGTATTATACGTAGACGATATCCTACACATTGGGAATGATGTAGGCCTACTGACTGAAGTTAAGAAATGGTTAGCAACCCAATTCCAAATGAAAAATTTGGGAGAGACTTAGTTTGCTTTGGAAATTTAGATCTTTAGAGATCAAAAGAACAAAACGCTAGCTTTGTCTTAAACATTGTACATTGACAAAATGCTTGTCAAGTATTCAATGTAGAACTCCAAAAAAGGCTTACTGCCTTTCAAGTATGGAGAGATATTATCTAAGGAACAATGTCCTAATATACCTCAAGAGGTTGACGAAATGAGATGGATCCCCTATGCATCGGCTGTTGAGAGCGTGATGTATGTGATGTTATGTACGAGACCTGACATCTGCTATACCGTAGGGATAGTCAGTAGATACCAGTCTAATCCAGGATTTGATCACTGGACTGCTGTTAAGAACATCATCAAGTATTTATAGAAAATGAGGGACTACATGCTCATGTATGGTTCTAAGGATATGATTCTTATTAGATACACGACTTTGATTTCCAGACTGAAAGGATTATAGGAAATCCACATTAGGATTGGTGTTCACTTTTAATGAAGGAGCAGTAGTTTGGAGGAGCACCAAGCAAGGGTGCATTGCTAACTCTACTACTGAGGCTGAGTATGTAGTGACTTATGAAGCTGCTAAGGAAGCTGTTTCGCTCAGGAAATTCTTGACTGATCTGGAAGTCATTTCAAACATGTAAAAGCCCATCATACTTTATTGTGATAATAGTAGTGTTGTGGATAATTCTCAAGAGCCTAGGAGTCACAAGTGCGGCAAACATATCGAGCGGAAGTATCATCTCATCCGAGAGATTGTGCACCGAGGAGATGTGATCGTCATGCAGATAAATTTGGAGCACAATATTGCCGATCCATTTACAAAGGCCCTCACGACTAAAGTGTTTGAGGGTCACCTGTAGAGTATAGGTCTATGAGACAAGCCACGTTTAGACTAGGGCAAGTGGGGGATTTTTTTCATGGGCAGTTTGTGCCCTAGTTTATTGCTTTGTGTACTTTATATTATAGTTTGGCTTTTACACTATACACCTCACTAGCTTTAGGTCAAGTGGAAGATTGTTGGGGTTGATGCCCAAAATCTCGTAGGGTCCTATAGTTTGCAATCGTAATGTACAAATATTTTATTAATGTAATAAAATATGTGATGTATTATTTCAAAATTAATTGCATTAATCACACACCAATGAACTAACATCCCAGGTTATCTTGTAGCTTAAACATGTATATAAAGACATACGGGTGGATCATGTTTAAGTAATAACCTAAATGGTCTGTAGTAGATGAATAAAGCTGGATACCTTATCCTTGTGACACTACGAGTAAGACCTGCTTTGTAGGTGTTACAATTGTTGTAAAGTGCTACAAATGATATGATCCTGATCATTCACGTGGAGATATGTGAGTGGGGATATTCTATACAAAGAAGTTTGTATAAGACTGAGCCACAAAGTGTTTAGTCTCATTATATAACGTTGTTCATAATAGAGACTTACATTTCACCAGGATTGTCATAGGTAACATGACCTGAATCCTGAGTAAGTTGTGAACTCCTACCTATAAAGGCGGTTTTTTTATTTGTATAGGTGAGAGAGGCCAGTTCACCGACTTAACAAGCCTACCATTTTGGGGATTCGTCGATTGGGGAGTTGGGAACACAACTACACAACAAGGAATTCACTCATTCCCCAATATCGGGGCAAGTAGATAAATTTCTCCCTTAAAGGTTGATTCTAGAGCTTGAACAATGTGGCACCACACCTTCTTCTGGTCCGAGAGGGGTTTAATCATAGTTGGACTATAATTTATTGTTCATTAGAGGGATTAGTGGTACTTAAGGAGTTAGAGTAATTACAAGGGCAAAACGGTAATTTTGACCTAGTTGTACTTACGAGCAATTTGTGAAGGGTCATCGTAATGTTGATTGGTCATATCCAATGGACACATAAATATATCTGTAGTGCGAAAAATGTAACTGTTGGTCTTTAGTGGAGTGTTCGACAGTTAACGGATGATGAATAATTTAATTAAAGAGTTTAATTAATTATTCGCATATCGTTGGAGCTTCAAACTACAGGTCTATGAGGTCCCCTCGGTAGCTCAATGGAATTTAATGAGAATAAGTTTCTGGATTAATTTGAATTGTTCAAATCAATTGAGGAAATTAATTATATATGATATAATTAATTAATTTTAATTATATATGACATAATTACTATAATGTATTTTATACATTATAATATTAAGTATTTATGAGAGGAAATAAATGTTTGAATATGATTCAAAATTAATTATATGAATTGGATTCATATAGTTGAATATAATATAAATGTGATTTATATTAAAAGCCATTAATGAGAGAAATTAAACTATAGGTTATATTATATTGGATACAATATTAAACTATAGGTTATTAACTATAGGTTATTGTTATATTCGATATAACATATAGTTTAATATATATAATGTGATAAAGTTGTTATCACACATACACACATATATTAAAGTTTGTTATTTAAATTAACATTAAATTTATTATTTTATTTTAATTTTAATAATTACAGTTTTAGGGACTAAACATGCAGGAGTGGAATGTGCTCCTTTGGTCTCTTCTTCTTGTAAGTTATGTGATTAAAAGATCTCAGAGAAGAAATTTTCTTTCCTCCTTCCTCTCAATCTTTCATCCTTCTCAATCCAAAATCACCAGAGCCCATACCTTCTAGATTCTCACCAGAGAATATCGAAGTCATTCTTGTGGTCGTGCTCATTTTGGTTTTGGGATTTTGCTTGAAGAACGTCTTCAAAGGTAAGGTTTTCTGAAACCCAAATTTAATTTTCTGCATTTTCACTTTTTGCACGCTGTGTTATTTTGAAATTAAATACATGATTGTATATGTTTCTCTGTAAAATTGAATTATGTAAAAATAGGGTTTGGGATGATCCATTCCTTCCACTCAAAGACCCTTCATTGGGATTCTTCAGCCTTATCCTAGTAATATTATGGATACGACTCACTTTATAAATGTTACAAATGTTGCGAGTGTTACAAATAATGTGATTCAAATCGCTCATGTGGAGACATGTGAGTTTAAAAAGAAAGTGGTTTCCTATTTTGAAAAGAAGTTTTTACAAAAGTTTGAAAAGGATTTTGAGTTTTCTCTCCGCGAAAAGAAACTCACATAAGTCGTCAAGTAAATACAGATTTACTAAACGATGGCTGGGCGAGCTAAACGATCGTGCAGGTGTGAGCTAAACGATCGTGCAGTGTTTACTAAAAGATTGCATAGCGTTGCTAGATGATCGCTGGCCCAAGGTAAACGATCGTGTAGTGTCTGTAGGCGACAGACAGAGCTAAACGATCATATAGCTTTTGCTAGACGATCACATAGCTTTATCTAAACGATTGGGCATCGACCTATACGATAGGTCTCCGCCATCTCCCACTTGCCTAGTCGTGTACACGATCTTTGTTTCCTTCGTTCGTCTGCCTCATACCAAGTCCGAATAGATCCCACCCTCTGGATTCTCACACTGAGAATACCAAGGTCGCCTTGTTGGTGGTGTCAGACTCAACTCGACACCGTCGAGGTTTTCTGGAGGCCGTTCATGGTGCTGTGGAGGCCGTTCGTGTCGCTAAGGACAAGCGTGGTGTTCGTTTGTGTTGCAGTGGATTTCGTAGCTGAGGAGATCGTTGAGGACAAGCTCGAAGTGTTCGTACGGTGTTCATGCTATGTTGCAGTCGTGTAGATCGAGTGTTCGTGGTCGTTGTTGTTTGAACGGTCGCGCAACGGAGCATGGAGATACTTCTGCCTATGTGCGTAGAGTTTATCTCTTTATGCATTTGTATTGTTCATGCTGTAATTCTCAAAATATTTGTATAACCGTTTGTATTGAAGTCAACTGTAAATATATGTTCATTCATGATTGTAATTTGGAATAGTCTTGTTTCGCTGCTCATGGAAATCTCGAGTTCCGATTTCCTTCACGATCAAGGTAAGACTTTGGGTTTTATAATGCGTGAACTTGCTGATAGTTCTTGTTAGTGTGTGCAGGATTTTATTGAGTCTCACCTAGAGACTTAAGCCCCCATGCTTGTTGAGGTAGGTCACGTTCTTCAGCTTGCAAATTCCATGCAGACACTGGAGAACCGTCCGGAGCTTTCCATCGTTCATACCATTGAGGCTGAGTTCATGGAGGAATTCTACCCTTTCAATAGTTATGCCGATGTCTAACTCATGCCATGTCTAGAACAAGTTAGTAAGGTTAAGTATGAACTCGTGCCTTACTTCGAGGAGACTCAGGTGATAGAGTTAGAGGCCACCAAGCCTCGTTCTTTTGTTCCTTCTAACATTTTGTATACATTTGATTATTGCTCATCTTTTCCTTACGAGTTAGAGTATGTTGAGTCTTTTCTTTATTTCGACTCTTTTTGGTCATTTGAGTCTTTGAATTCTTTCTTTTTCACTTTTTTTTTTTTCAAAAATGAAAAATACCAAATTCGACCTGTCTGGTTCTCTTCAAAAGATGACAAGCCTTATAGCCTTACCGGGCTATATCAACTCATCTAAGAAGGGACAAAAGAAATATGAGAATTTCTTTGTGCCTTGATAGGGGATAGGTCACGTCGAGCAACCGACGTTAAAAATTTGCCCTTCCTGGAGGGAGCCAGGTGATAAAATTTACTACTTTCGTTATTTGCTTTCTAGATTAGCTTTCTTTTTGTTATTATTATCATTATTATTTTTTGTAGGGACACCCCAGAAGGGAAGAACATCTTTTGAGAGGCTACTGCCACACCTCAAATATCGTGTACGAAAATGCCTAAAGGGGAGGTTTTCATTTCCCTTGTCTTTATTTTCATTGGGCTTAAATTAGAGATACCTTGCGGACAATGTATCAAATTAAGTTGGGGTATGTTGTCATAGCTTGGGATCCTTGAGCGCTATGCTCATACAATGTTTATGTGCTTGAATTGTTTGCTTGCTCACTTGCTTGGTTTGTTATGGTGAGTAGTTGACGACGCACCTTCTTTGTGATTAGGGTTGCATGAAATTATGTTTTAAGAGCATGATCATGTTTTTGAGAATGTATTAAAAAAATTTCTTATCTCTCATGCACGCCTAAGTCCTTTGTCTAATGAAATTAGGTTTTGAATACTTAGAGTTGTATTATTGGGCTTATATTTTTGTTGTCATCCCAAAAGGCCTAGTTGATAGGTGTTAAGTGACTGAAAGCTCCACCTAGTAATGCATGCCTAAGTTTTTGCCAAACTTTTGTTTTGTGTTGTAAAAGCCAAGCATGTTGTACAGTAAAAGAAAGTTTTTAAAAAGGCAAAGCATGTTGTAAAGTAAAAGCAAGTTTGTATGTTATTTTTTTAGGGGATTGCTCCTTTTTCTTGGGGTTATGATTATCCTGAGGCGGCTATGACACCCGTAGTTTCCTTATGAGCTAAAGTACCCTGAGGAATGAGTAAGCTTTGACACCTTATTAGGAGACATTCCTCGTAGTTGGATGTCTTTCATGTAACTTATGTATACAAACGAAGGTGATATGTCTAGATAAAGGTTCCTCTTTTGTGTAAAATAAGAAATGAGAAAAAGGAAAAGAAAAAAAAAAAAAGAATAAAAGTTTGATTTCCTTAAGTGTGTCATTGCATTGTTGAGTCTAGGAAGCTTAGCTCTTGAACCTTCGAGCTAGAGTAGGGGGGAAATAAATTAAGAGCCTTATAAAACCATTCCGGGTTTTGCAGACTTAATTAATAAGGCTTTGGAGTCACTCATGCATGAATAGAGTAGAATCGTTTTTAAAATGTTCTTCATTGATTGATTGTGGTCGAATTTTATTTTTTATTGCAAATCTTATCCTTAGAGATTGTTGAGACTAGAGTAACGCTTGTGATTGAAGAAGTATTTTTTTTTATGTGAATATGTGTTTCTACCTTGCTTGGGATGAGCAAGAATTAAGTTGGGGGTGTTTCATAGTTTTAAAAAAGAACTATAATTCCTAGCTCAATTTAGGCTTGTTAATGGATTATTAATGTTAATTATCCTATTTTGTAGGTATTGAGCCCTAAAGAGGTAGAACCGAGAAATTGGAGTCAAACAAGGTTAACATGAAGCAATTTGGAGGTGATTTGAGCATCTGAGTTTCAAAAGAGGAGAAATGACCAAAATGCCTTTGACCAAAGCATCGCAACCCTTGTTCAACGCTCCAGTGCAACGTTGAAAGGTAGAATGTATTGATGCAAGGTATCATTGCAATGCTACCCGAGAGTGTTACAAAGCTACGTACTTTTAATGGAATGCCACCAATGTGTGTACGCCCAAGGTGGCGTCGTGCCAGAGTTGCAATGCCGCTTCAACTCTCGAGGGCTGTGTCTACAAGAGTGTTACAATGCTATGCCTGATTCCTATATATATTTTTCTTAAATTTAGGTAAAGGATGATGCAAAAATCTAATGAAGGGTGAGGAGTGGTTGCTAGTTCTTCCCTTTCCTTTATCTTTTTTGTATCTCTATGCTAGTTTTTATTTTCTTTTGGATTGTAAACGATGAATTGGATCTTCCTCTTCGATTTGTCTATGGATTGCTCGAGGTAACGATTTTCTATATAGTTTTTGGAGTTTTAATTCTTTGCTAATTTCTTGAGAATTCTATATTCTTGAATGAATTGCATGCTGAGTTTCTCTCTTCTTCGAACCCATTATAATTTCTAAAAGCACGATTGTGAGGTTGGTTGTTCACACATAATTGTGAATGGCTAATCGATTTTTAGTTACGTCACATTTTTTCCGGAATGTCTAGCTAAAATCACTCAAGTAGCATTAATTGATTGTGCATTTGATGTTATTCCTAGGATGCATGAATTGCTAGGTTCGAAGATAATTTGGTTAATGGAATATGGATTTCCTGACAATTAATCGACAAAATTGAATCCTAAATCGTAATGTATGTGGTTTTAATTCTATATGGACGCTATCGAACCCAATATGATTAGAAACATATAGATTAGTTAGGGTATGACCTTTCCGACCTTAATTAATAATTAGGATACTTTCTCGATTAGATTTTTACTAGTTGTTCGCCTTTGTAGAGGCTAGTTAGATCGCATTAAGCGAGTAGTTGTGCATACATGAATCGGTTGCATGTTTAAGTTGAGACATTCTCAACTAATTATTACACCATTATAACTCTTATTCTTATAATGATTAGTTATCATTGTTCGGTCAAGTAATCATTAACTTGCTTAATAATTTATTGTAAGTGTAATCCTTAATTCTAGACTCTAGAGTTTTACCCCAATGAGCCAACCGTAGGGAAAAACCGATTAGGGCAAAAACTAAAGTAGTCCTATCTATTACTAGAGTTTGAGTAAAATTTCATGCAAATACCTTCCTTAGGGGGACACAAGCAAACAACACTATGAGGCCGAGCATGAAACCTTACTGCAAACTAATGAAGGAGACTGTGAGATGTGTTGACACACATCCCTCTCTCGCTTACTATAAACACTTTTTCCATTCACCTTGATATTGACATATGAAAACCTCTTCCTTAGGGGGATACAAGCAAACGGTGCCAGAGGCCGAGCATAGATCTCATGATGTGAATGTTTAGGGAGAACGTGAAAGAAAATTGACATATCATATACATCATTTTCATCCCACTAAGTGTTTTAAACCTAAGGTTTGTTATTTAGGTAAATTCGGCTAACAATTTATCTAAGTGTATTGTTAAATTGGCCCAATATAACTCTTACATTAGATAGTTTAACAATATATGATTTTGTTCATTAAACATTTTAATAAACTAAATCATTTATTGCATGTTTATAAAATACTTGTCTAATTTACCTTTCAGGTCGGTTTCCAAGTAGAGGTGTTTCGTTTTCGTCAACTTAAATACTCTAGCCTTAAACAGAACTTTCCTTAGACAAAAGGTCCATTATAAAAAATTATTTTATAAATTTAATTATTTTTATTATTTTCAATTTAATCCTGTTAAAAAGAAAATAAAAGATTAACCTATTTCTTATCATATTAGAAATATTTTAACATAGGTCTAGGTGAATTAATTTTAAACAATTTAAAATTAATTGAAACCTATATTTGCAACTCTTGATTATAGATTTTAATTCTTATCATTAAACTTATAACACTTATAAATTAATGAAATAATTAAAACCTATAATCATGCATCTAATGACATTAATTAAATATAACATTTATATTTACTAAGTACTGTCATGTTCAATGTAATTTTATTTTCATTACAAAATATAACACTTATATTATAAACTAATAAAAATAAAACACATCCATCATTCAACTATATAATATAATGTTTATAATACTATTGTATGACGCATGGCCATGTTAGTGATGCATGCAATTATATAATATAACATTTATATTCAATATGATGCATGATAAATGTTTATCCTATGGTGGGATTTAAACTATATGACATACATTATGCGGACCGAGTTCTTGTGAAGAAAGTCTTCAATTGGTACGTTCTCTTGGTCTTTTGTTTTTATCTTTTAAAGCATGCTAGTAATTAGTGTTTTCAATGCATATCTATTTGTTAGAATGTATGTGTGAAAATTCTGTTACAATGAAATTGGAAAGATCTACTTCTACTCATAGGTACTCTTGTATAAGAGTTCCTTCAGAACTAACGACATCATTTTTAGCTCGAACATTGTTTGTTTTGGGGGTTTTGTTGATTTCTAAGAAACTAAGTAAAAGTAAAACAAGAAGTGAAATGAATTTTTGGTAATGAAAATAATGAGAGAGAGTAAAAAATTATGTAAGAAATTCAATGGAAAAAGGATTTTGGGGATTTATGTAGATTAACCAAATTCTATCATAGACTTAATTGATTTCATGTAACTCATTTGTTTTACAGTTCATTAAGGCTCTTACCCTATTGGGAAGGAGAATATTCCATCTTGTGAAATGCATTCCTAACTCCCTATTCGGTCAACTCCCAAAACGGTAGACTTATTGAGTTGGCAAGTGCCACTCTTACCCATGTAAATCAAAAGATGAGCCATAATAGACAAGAATTCGTAACTCACTTAGGATTCAAATCAAGTTACATATGATCATCATGTGAAATATTAATATTTTCAATTAATAGAGTTACAAAGAGAGATTAATTATTTCGCGATTCAATATTATACAAACTCTTTTTAGAGGTACCCTACTCGCATGTCTCCACATGAACGATTTAGATCATAATATTTGTAACAGTTTTTTATTGTAATAGATAAATCATTATTATATATTTAATAATTAAATGAAATATTTTATTAAATAATTTATTAATTACTAGACTTTAAGGCATAAATACCTAATAGTTATCTATCAGTGTTAGTGATAGACAACGATAGACATAGTGTATCACTGTCTATCAATATTTATTGTTGATAAACAATGTCATTTTACTATATTTGTGAAAAAGTTAGCACATTTTACTGTATTTGAAAACAACCCAAAAGTTATTTAAATTAATAAATAAAAGATTTACAATTTTAAAACAGATGAAAATGCTTATATTTTATATTACGTTCATATCATTAATATTCTATTTCATTTTTTATTTTTTATGTTCCATCAAACTTTTATGATACGATGAAAATATTGATTCATCATTTATGTCGATATTGAAGTATCATGCATATGTCAAATCACATGCATACACACATGAAGCCATGAAATTTATTTATTAAAAGAAAAATAACAACAATTAATGGTAAAATTAGTTACTTTTTTGGAAAATTCTATAAATAGAAAAATCCTAAAACTATTAACACTTTATAACAAAAAAAATAACAAAATGTTTCATTTTTGAGAATTTTCTATTTATAAAAATTTCCCAAAATTTTAAAATAGATGTTCACAAATTTTGATTACCATGGTGAAGTTTTAGAACATAATAATAATAATAAATAAATAAATAAGCAATTCAAGATTAAGGCTTCCATCTCTATTCTATATTTATTCTTTTTAAGTTTTAAGACCCCACTACAAGTTTCCCAAAATTTAGGGTTATTTGATTTAACTTCTTAAGTGTTTAATTTTGAAAATAAGCCATTTTAGAAAAAAAAAAAATTGAAGGATTTATTTGAAATATATTTTCAAGTGTTTAATTTTAAAAACAAGTCATTTTTGAAGAAATTGAAGCATTTGGCAATCATATAGAAAAGTTTTTTTCAAGTGTATTTTAATCACTTTTTACCAAAAGCGGTTGAGGTTTTTTAAAGACATGTTTTTTCTCAAGTCAATCAAAACGGATTGATGATTTGACAACCACTCAAAATAATACTTGAAACACTTGCAAAACTTATTTTAAATATTTTTATAGAAAAAATTACACCAAAATGACTTTTTTTTTAAACAATTCTTTTCTCTTATCAATCTAAAATTATAACTTCATATTTAATAGAATAACAAGTTTTTAACCTATCCAACATTTTTAAAATTCATAATATAATAACATAAAATTATACTTTATATTTAATAGAATTATACTTTTTCTTTCTTTCTTTCTTTCTTTTTTTCTTAAATGAAGAATTTGACAGGAAATGCCAGCACAAAAAATCCTCCAGCGACACGTCTAGATGCATTCCAACCATTCAGAATACAAAGAAAAAATTCCATTACACAATTACTAAATTGACCTTCTATTCCCGCCACCCAAACCGGAAACACGAAGGACGTTATCGTAAAAACGAAAAATATGAAAAATTAAAGAGAAAAAAACGAGTAACTGAAACCCGCCATTTTTCCCGACCTTAAGCGAAAAATAATTTTTTTTTGCTCTTCATTTTCGTCGATGCGCAAATTTTTGGTTAGAGAGAAAGAAAGAGAGAGAGATTTCGGTGGTTTTGGTTGTTAATGGAAGATTCAATGACGGAGGAAAGAAGATGATCGCCATTTCCTTTCTCTCCCTCTCTCTCCCTCTCTCTCCTCAATCATCATCTTCCTCGTTCTAGTTTCCATGGGCACATTTCAGAGCTTCCGCAAAGCTTATGGCGCTCTCAAAGATTCCACCAAGGTCGGCCTTGCTAAGGTCAACAGCGAATTCAAGGTTGATTAACTTTCCTCTCTATTTCAGATTCAATCAATGATTTCCTTCTTTACATGTTCGGTTATCTGATTTTGTTTTTTGGTTCAAGGATTTGGATATCGCCATTGTCAAGGCTACCAATCACGTTGAATGCCCGCCTAAAGAACGTCATGTTCGAAGTGAGTTTTCTGAATGTGGAATTGGTGTTGTTGATGTGTTTAATTACAAAATATTTGCTTTTTATTGGTATTCTGATTGGTAGAAATATTTACGGCGACGTCCGTGGTGAGGCCTAGGGCGGATGTGGCGTATTGTATTCATGCATTGGCCAAGAGATTGTCGAAGACGCGGAATTGGATCGTAAATTTCTTTGACCATTTTTGTTTCTATTGTGTATTCCCCATTAATGCTTTGTATGTTTTTCTTAATAATGTAATGTGAGAAATTTTGTAAATAAGGAAATGCGAAAAAGCCAAAATAGAAAAATCTATGCAATGAATGAACCAACCAAAATTTAGGGTGTTTCTCTGCACAGGTTGCCTTGAAGACGTTGATAGTTGTACATAGGACACTGAGAGAGGGTGATCCAACCTTCAGGGAAGAACTTCTCAATTATTCACACAGAGGACATATTCTCCAAATATCCAATTTTAAGGATGACTCAAGTCCTCTTGGTAAAATGTTTTCTCTTTAGTTTCTATTGAATTTAACCAGTATGCTAATGAGGAAGCCTTTCATAATGTTTGTTTAAAAATATTTCATTGTGTAGCTTGGGATTGTTCTGCATGGGTAAGAACATATGCTCTTTTTCTAGAAGAGAGACTTGAATGTTACAGAATCTTGAAGTATGATATTGAATCCGAACGTCTAACGAAAACATCACCAGGATCAACAAAGGTTTGTGACGTTTAGAATGAAATTAGCAAGTTGGATAGAAATTGGTAAATCCTTCATATTTTAAGATATCCCTTCTTTAACAGGTACATAGTAGGACACGATTGCTGAATTCTGATGAGCTACTGGAGCAGCTGCCTGCATTGCAGCAGCTTCTCTACCGCCTTATGGGATGTCAGGTAATAGCTGTTAAACGGTTTCGTTTTTATTCTTACAAAAAGGCTATTGCTAATAACTCTGTGGATTATGGGGGACCCTTTTATTTTGCAGCCAGAAGGAGGAGCTTACAGCAATTATCTTATCCAGTATGCCCTGGCTCTGGTAAGTAACTATACAGTTTTGGACCCAGTCTATGGCATTGGACTCTACGACAAAATTTTGAGGTCCTGGACTAGTAATTTAAAAATTATTTCAAGTTTTGTCTGTTTCTTCTATCCATGAAGCTTTAAGAAGTTCAGAGGATTGCATACTCATCAGTATTTTTTATTTTTTAAAGCATCAGTATTTTTTATATTTTTAAATTTATTATAATTTTTTAATTAACCTCCTACACTGGTTAATAAAAGGAAATACAGCTCCGGAAATTGGCAACTTGAAGTCTTTTTTTGATCTTGCACAAGGAGAAACCAAAGCATAACTACGAAACTAAAACATTGTTGATATTCACCTCCGTATTGTCTGTTTATTACTTGGTCTCTGAAAAACTTGGACACTATTTTGATGTGGATGTTGATGATAATCTTGTATGATTTAGTGATTTAAGGCACTTTGGAAGCTTTCTAGATTTTAACTACTGTCCCTAGGATTTAATTTTCATAACTGGCTTTTTTTTTTCTTTTTTTTGTAAGAGTCGTTTGTTTCTCATATCATGAAGGTTTGTTTACTATCTAGGAGGAAATTACAGCCCAGAACAACTGTATTTTAATTAGTTGTGGCATTCATGCTTTCTCATATCATGAAAACATAGGAATTTTGTTCTCAACCTTTTTCCAAGCAAGTGATCAAGAAGCATATCCTTTTTTCTTTTTTTCTTTTTTTTTTTTTTCTTTTTTTTTGTTTTTTGCAATTATCTATTAGATAAAAACGTTAATTATGTTACTCATTCTGTATTTTTCATGCTCTGACTTTTATGTGATGAAGGTACTCAAAGAGAGCTTTAAAATATATTGTGCAATAAATGATGGAATAATAAATCTTGTGGACATGGTAGGAATCTGCTCCAATTTACCACTAGTTTCTTACTAATGCACTAGCGTGATTTTATATATTCGCTATAACACTTATGTTTGACTTCTTACAGTTCTTTGATATGCCAAGGCATGATGCAGTTAAAGCTCTCAATATATACAAAAGAGCAAGCAACCAGGTTATTTCCCTCTAATTTTTTCACCTTCTGTTTTGGTTCTGTATATGAAAACAAGGTCTGTTGAACAGATAAAATATTGCAGTTGAAACTAGTAACATAGATAAATAAAGATAACTGTTTCAGGATTTCGTGTTCACAGGCTGAAAATCTTGCGGATTTTTACGAATATTGTAAGGGATTGGAACTTGCTAGAACTTTTCAGTTTCCCACATTGAAGCAGGTTCTATTTTCTTTATTTCTCTAAATCCAAAGGGGAAAATTTTACGCAGTTAAAAGTAGATAGAGAATATTACCAAATCTTAGAAATGCTTCTTACAATATTCATTTTATGCAATCAACAGCCACCTCCATCATTTCTTTCAACAATGGAAGAATATATAAGAGAAGCACCACAGACAGGTTCTGTTAATAAGAGACTGGTGAGAATACCATTCAAATTCCGGAAGTTTTTATCTTGACTTTGTGGATTTAGCATGTGCATACATCTGTTTGCAAGTGATTTGTTTGCCTGTCTTTCATGTTACAAACATCGCGTCTATATGCATATCTCTAATTTCATAATAGGGTCACTTAGTTCTCTGTCTCTGCATCTTTGTGATGCAGAGTTTTAGACCCTTATGTAGGCATGCTTTGTAGCATCTAACGTACTGGTCCTGATTGTACAAAACATTAGTGAAACGAGTAACCAAACTGCAAATTTATTAAGACCAATCTCCTGATGCTTAATCAAGTCTATTGCCAAATCCCTTTGTTCATGGCGATCCCCGCATCCTAAATTTTGCCATTTCTTCTGGCTTATGAATGGATGAGTCTTGCATCTTTTTTTTTTTTGTCGAATTTTCTTTGCTCTACGATGAAAGAGAATCCCTTTTCTTGGACTGCAATGCTAAATATAATATTCCAATTCTTCTATCATATTTAAAATATTGATGCATCTCAACATACTACATTTTCCCTTCGTAGTTGTTTGAAAAAAAATACATAGATATTTTGTGAAGTTGATACATCATAGTATTTTTTATAAGATTGCCTTAACGCATTATTTCTATCAGCATATGAATTCTGATTGAACATGGGATTCTATTACTCACATTTGGCCTTAAGATCTAATGTTGATGGTATAAGGTTGAACTTTCACGATTCCAATGACCTAGAGTAGCATAGAGGTTACTGTCATGTTCTGATTATAAGACAAACAGCGAGTAAGGCTCTCCAGTTTGGCACTTTCTAAGAAAAATATATATATCGAGAAATATCAAGCAAGGCTCTCCATTGACATTTTGAATTTTGTTAACGTCTTTCCTTATATCCTCTTTTTGGTTTCATTTTCTTAAGCTGCCAATTCCAGACATCTGCCAAGCTTTTTCAAAGAACATAAAAAACCCAGCCATATAGTGTCACGTCATGATTTTTGGTTGAATTGAAATGTTAGGTTTTCTCGAGAATATTTTTACTTCTTTGGGGTTCTTGCCATTCTAATACAACCTAATAAACATCTCTAAATGATTAAATTCTGGTGCGTTAGTGTAGCGAATAAATGCTGTAGCTCTTGCTCTATGGTCTTCATTATTGTCATTTCTGGGACAGGAATACCGAGAGGCAGAGCAATTGACTCAGGAACCGGATAAGCCCGAAGAACCATCCGAAGTTGAAAAGGAAGTTGAAAATGTTGAGGACAACAACCCACTGGTTGAAACAGAAGAAGAACCCCAACAGAAGGAAGAGGAGGTCGCTGAACCTCCACCTCTAATAGCAACCAACGACACAAGTGATCTTCTGGTAAGAATTTTCAATTAAAGCATTTTCTTAACAGGCTCAACTGTCTCTCCTTTCACATCGAGTGATAATTTCCCATGCAGGGTCTGAATGAAATAAATCCTAGAGCTGCAGAAATAGAGGAAAGCAATGCTTTAGCTCTTGCTATTATTACAAATGGTAGGTCGGCCGCCGCCATTTGATTTTGTAATTTCTTGCTTATTTTTCATGAGGAGTCTATCAGCAATTCAGCAGCAAATTACTGTGGCACATCTTATGTATGTTTATGTGTAAATCATAAATACTGACAAAGTAAATTCGGAATTGAAAATTCAAATCTTTTCCAATTATTGCAATTATAGAGGTTGTCTCTAGTCCTAAATTCGAATCAATTATTGCAATTATGCAGGGAATGATCCATCTTCTTCAAATCGTGGTTTGAGTGACATTGGCGGTAGTGGTTGGGAGCTGGCGCTTGTTACCACACCAAGCAATAATGCTGGTCCAGCGGTCGAAAGCAGACTGGTTTTTATCTTCCCCTTTACTTTTCTGATTTATTATTTTCTACCCTCGTTTTTTCCTCTTCGATATTGGAATGCGATATTGTACACCTTTTTCATCAAAGCTGTGGCTAGTATGGTTAGTCCATATCAATTCAAGCGGCTTCGAATGAAATTCAGCTGTTTGTTATTTTCTTTATTTTGGTTGGATCAAGAGTTAAACGCATCTCATATTACAAAATATATTTAAAATATCATTTTGGTCTACATACTTTTGACTTTGGTTTATTATACTTTCAATTTTAGTTCATTTTGATCTTTGTATTTTCAAATGATTTATTTTGATATTTATAATTTTAAAAAATGACTATTTAGTTCTCTTAAAAATGAAGGATCAAAATAGTCACGTTTTAAACGTACAAAGATCAAAGTAGTATTTAAACCTAAAAACAAAAATACATGTCAGTTGCTGTCAATCTAGATGTTGATGTTCTTTTTTTCTTTTTAAATTTTTTCTTTCTTTTGAATATCTTTGATATCTTCCGAGTCTTTTTACGAATACACTTGCTTGCAAAAGCTATGGCTTAGTTAAGTTTAACTAGTTGAAAGCTAGATCAGATGACGAATTGGCTGCATAATAATAAGGTTCATTGTGTTACAAGTTTAATGTAATAATGAGATGCATAAGTTTGTGTCCTGGATCAGGCCGGTGGTTTTGACAAGCTATTGCTTGATAGCTTGTATGAAGACGAACAAGCCAGAAGACATCTTCAGCTGCAGAACGCAGGATATGGACCATACGGCGAAATGATGGTGCAGAATCCATTCGAACAGCACGACCCATTTTCAATGTCGAGCAACATAGCACCTCCCCCGAACGTGCAAATGGCAATGATGGCACAGCAACAACAAATGCTTTTCCAACACCAGCAACAACAGCCTTTACAAAGCAATGCCTTCCCTCAGCAAAAACAGCAACAGCAGCAATTACATTCAAATGACTCCATGATGATGGTACCTTATCAACAACAATTGCCTCAATACCCTCAACAACAAATGCAACAAATTGGTCCTAATCCATTTGGTGACCCTTTTCTTTCCTTTCCTCAAACTTCACTACCCCCAGGAGGAAATCATAATCTAATCTAGATTTTTCTTTTCCCTTTTTATTTTGACTTCAAGTTCTGTAATTTTTTTTCTTCCTTTTATTAAATTTATGATCATAGGGCTATTATATGTTCTCTCTACTGTGAAGTTGATAAGTTTATTATTTGTAACTGATTAAATAATGGAAGGTGTAATTTGGTTTTGGGAGTATATGAATACAAACATTTATTTCAAAGCAAGGAATTAAGATGTGATTATGCTATTTCTGTTCAATCTTTTTTCTCTTCTCCCCACATCCTTTGGTATCACTAATCCATTGGTGGATACTGTCTGTGCATAAGGCCACTCAGCCAAAGACAATGGTGAAATTAAGGAGTCCATGACTCAAGATATATCTCAAACAAGGGTTTTAGTATCACTTTTAACATATTATTTTGAGCTTAATCTATTTAGTATTTCAATTGCACTCTCTTTCATTAATATTGTGACTGAGAATTTAGTCGAACAATATGCAATACAGATAGAATAAAAATAGCATGGGTTTAGCTTACTATCTTTTTGGAAGCCCTCATCCAAATGAGTATTTTATAGAAAGCCGACAAGGAATAACTTGATGAATTTAATAGATCTTTTTAGGAGGACCAAATGACTATCAAAACGAATGGATATTGATCTTCTACTTCATTCCTATCTACTTCGATTATTCCAATTTCAGAAAGGTTTAAAGAGTCAATGGAGATCTCAATTAAGGGTCTACATAATAATGAGAAAAAGAAGAAGAAAAATGGGGTAAATTGCACTTTTAGTTTGTAAAGTTTGAAATTTGTGTCAAATTAATTAATAGGTTTTAAAATTGAACAATCAAGTTGTTAACATTTAAAAAAATGTTCAATATGATCCCTTGATTTGGAATTTGTGTCAAATTAATCGTTAATGGTTAATTTGACACAAAATTTAAATATTAAGGATTGAAAATGTAATATTAATAATAACAATGAGGAAAGAAAAACCTTTTTTATCTTTGAATTTTGAAGAATATGTACATTTAATCATGATATTTCAAATTGGTCATTTTGGTCCCTTAATATCGATGGATAGTTTTAAATGATCATTTTCTACAAAAATCTTTAATTGTAATATAAAAAAATTATAAATGCTAACGTGACAAGATGACAGGAAAAATATTGTTTTAATATTTCTCTTCGTTTCTCCCTCCTCTCTTCTCTCTCATTCTCTCTCCTCCCTCTTCATCCTCTTCTCTCCCTCTCCTCCTATCTTCATTACCAAATTGCTCAAAACTCAAAATGGGGATTTCTGAATTTTGACAAAAAAGAATTAACAAATAAAAATTCCTCGAATGCTTATGTTAAACAGAGCTCAAAACCAACATGACAACTGGGCGTTAATTTGTTGAATGAACTCAAGAACAGACCAAAGAAACAAGACAAAGCTGTTTACCCTATAAGGATATGAGTATTAATGACAATTTTGAAAAATGTCATAATTAGATTTTTAATGTCAATAAATAATTATTAACAATAAACAATTATCAATCGTTATAATTGTTACTGTCAAGTTTACTATGACAAGTTATCATTGTCATCAATTGACTCAAAAGTAGCTTATTATCATTGTATTATGACTATTGATAACAATTATAAAATGTTAAAAAGAAATATTTAGTGATTTTTTTTCTTGTAAACAACATCTAAACCATGACACTTACTATTGTCACATAATTTCATATTTATAACATCTTCATATTGTCAATAAAATAAATATCTTGATAGTTTGTTATTTCTTTGACCCCTACCATTACACAAGATTTTCACTTTCAACTAATTCTATTTTATCACAAAACCAATAAAAACATAAATAAGAACTTTTTTTTACAAGAGAAACAAAACATAAATAATAACTTTCATATATAATAAAAAAAGTTGATAATATTTTTACAAATAGATTAAATACAAAGAAATTAGGGTAAAAAATAACACGCTTTACTTTTCACATTTCAAGAATATCAAATTCAATTGAGGGAAAAACAATTTTATGAATATGCCCTCAATAATAAAAATATTATTATATTATCCCGATTTTTGAGAAACCTAACAATTAGCTTGCTCAACAAGTTTCTTAAACAAGTTATCCCAAAATGTTCCCTAGTATTTGGAAGTCCCCAAACCCTCACGTCTCATCTCTTTGCATACAATCAAAATAAATAAATAAAGTAAATATATCCATATTGTCTTTTGTAAATGTGTTTTAGTTGTTCTTTGCATGTTGTTGAGCCAATAATTTATGCTTTTGTAGTTGTTTACATAATTTCGATGGAAATTCAATAATCTTAGCTGCAATTGAGTATATTTACCCCCAGATTTAGTGTAGGGTTTGATGCACCAAGATTATGCAATCTCCACGAGATTTTGAATGATTTTATTAACTCTTTTGTATCTGTACATGATTTTTTTCAAGAATGCATCATAAATTTGTTTGTTTTTGGGGTGAATGGAAGAATGATTAGAAAAAAAAAATGTACGGTCAATTGAAAAAGTTGATTGTTGATGCCGAAATAAAGTATAATTTCATCCAAACACTACGAAAAATTTGGGCTTTTTTTATGGGCAAAAAATGTTTAAAAAAATACCTACTTTGATGGCCAAAAAAGGTCAAGAAAGGCATCATAAAAAAAGTCTGCCATTTGGTAAAAAAAGTCACAAATTGATGCTTTTGGCCATCAATAAAGGGTACTTCGACATTTTTTGTCCATCAACTATATGAAAAAACGTCAATAAAAATACTTTTATCGATACGTTTTGAATGTCAAAGTAAGATAATATTGACATTTTTTGTCCATCAACTATTTTGTAAGAACGTCAAAAAATTCTTTTTTATTGACGGTTTTTAAGCGTTAACTATACACTTTTGTTGACATTTTTTACCCGTCAACTATATCGTTTTGAAAATATATATATATATGGGTCAGTGGAACTCCTCATATATAACCTGTAATCGACCTCAAACAAGCTTCTCATCTGAAATCTGCATTTACGCTCATGGTACCTAACCTGCACTTTATACACAAACAACAAAATATACTAAATCACTTGCATAAAGTTTGTAGCAACTACAAACCAACAACTTCAAATAACTCCTACAAAATAACTTTATACAACTTCACTCAACTCATGCAAACCCACCAACTATACAGATATCTTTCAATCCATCAACTATACACAGTTCCAAACTGTTAATAACACATATCTAAATTCATATCATCATACCGTCTCACTAAAACTTGTAACATATTTAATAAACTTACTACCCAACGAATCAACCGAGTAAATTTCATTAATCAACCAGTAAAATAATGTTTCTACAAACAACCTGTATCTAAAAATCTGATCATATAATACCTAACCCTACCATAATTGACATCATATCTCATATCCTAAACTTATACGTACTAAACTATTGATGCATCGCATAACAAAAATTCATCATGTGTAGTGTCCTATAAAGTCACAATACTCAACCCTCGTCGTATCTAATTTCAACTTACTATAAGGTGTTTGTCTCGTCAGTTGCAAACAAACAAGTAAATGTAATTTATTAACAAAATCGTACTCAATGCAAACGTTCTAGTTAAAGAAGATAGTCTAAGAAAATGCATACCGCGTCTGTAATTATTTTACTCATGTTTTTTACTATGTCAAGCATGAACTTCATAATATAGTACCTACACTCCATATCAAATGGTTGTTGAGCATACTATATGTACACATAATGTGAAATAACTATTAAATACTTAGTTATTGACCATAGTATCGTCACCTACCTAGAACATATGATACATATACATCCAACACCTAGATTTTTACATAATATACATCCAACAGGCCATAAAATCATCATCATGGAATAGTCACTTACCTGGAAGATAAGCTCAGAAACTAAATCTCCTACTTGGCTTAGAGTAACCTTGAATCAAACCCTACCATAAGAACTAAATTAAATTCCAACATTTGGAACCTAATTTCAATTACAAAAAGATTTCAAAAGTCACCAAAAGACTTATCCAAGATGCAAAGCAGTCCAAATACACTCCCAATCTTCATAAACACTTCCAACCTATGCAAGAAATAAATAATAATAATAATAATAAGGGTTGGAAACCCAAATTCGAGCACCCACAGATAACTATAAAAAGATTTTCAAGGTCTGGAAACCCACCAAAATGGACCAACGTTCGCGACTCTAGTTCCTTCAAATGTTCAATCCAACATCTAAAATCATGGGTAAATCGACAATTATATCAAAAATCAAATGTGTATATGCACAAACTCAAGAAAAACCCATAAAGTATCAAAATCTTACCCACAACCAAAATTCCAGCGAAGACCAGCGACGACTGACGGAAAATACGCAACGGTGATGCTCTAGTAGAGGAGGGAAGAACGGATGGAAGTCCCTCACCGACAATAATTGACAGTCGAAGGGTCGTGGAGGCACGAGTAGGAACGACTGATGGGTGAGTGGCGGCGAACGGCGTCTTCTCTATTTGCGTGTGAAAGTGAGAGAATTAAAAACACATTTTTTCTCCAATTGTAACCAAATGATTTTAAAAATTCAAAAATTAGAATGAGATCAATCAAACTAAAACCAACGATTACATTATAATTAACAATTCCATCTTAATCCAAATTAAACTTTAATTGATGGAAAAGTAAACATTTCCAAAAATACGAGACGTTACATCATGTAAGTTGTTGATATCCTTTCACTTTCTTTCTATCTTCGAGTTCTTGAAATAGTAGCAAAACACTGCATGGTTATGTCCTACTTAGGGACCGTTCGATTGGAGGGAAAAAAGGGTGGGAATGAAAATGGGTTGGTGGGATTTGTTTATTTATCTTGGAAAAAATAATTCCTAGGTATCTTTTACCCACACAAATGAATGAATTGCATACCCATTGAGAAGTGTGGGTTTTCATTTCTTCTTCCGCTTCCTACCACAATTTTCCTTCCTTCCAGCCGTGAAATCGTATAGCATTTTTTTATTCATCGATCGTGTAGCATTTGGTAAGCGATCGTGTAGAATTTGGTAGGCGATTGTATAACGTTTGGTAGGCGATCATATAGCATTTTGTTACTCAGCTATCGTGTAGCATTTGGTAAGCGATCGTGTAGCATTTGGTAAGTGATCGTATAGCATTTGGTAGGTGATCGTATAACATTTTATTACTCAACGATCGTGTAGCATTTGGTAAGCGATCGTGTAGCATTTGGTAAGCGATTGTATAACATTGGGTAGGTGATCATATAGAATTTTGTTACTCAGCGATCGTGTAGCTGAGCTTAGCGATCGTGTAGCCGAGCTCAGCGATCGTATAACATTTGGTAAGCGATCGTATAACATTTGGTAGGCAATCGTATAGCATTGGGTAGACGATCGTATAGCATTTTGTTACTCAACGATCATGTAGCCAAGCTCAGCGATCGTGTAGCATTTGGTAAGTGATCGTATAGCATTTGATAGGCGATCGTATAGCATTGGGTGGGCGATTGTATAGCATTTTGTTACTCAGCGATCGTGTAGCGGAGCTCAACGATTGTGTAGATAATTTAAGCAATCGTATTGTTACGAAATCGACAATTAAAGAATACACACAAAAAAAGGAACGTAGAGATAGAGAAGAGCGACACACAGATATACGTGATTCACTAACAGTGTGTTAGCTACGTCCACGGGCAGAGGGAGAACAGTATTATTAGAGAGAATATTTTCAGAAAATTACATCATAACGGTGCCTCTAGGGTTAGAGAGTTTGTATAGCGAACTACTTTAAACCCTAGGGTCATACTTGTAAATAACTACAAATAAATAAATATGTTGAATAAAAATTCTGAATAGGTTTCTGGGAGTTACCCCGAATCCCCACCAGCGAGACCCCCGTACTTGATTGTTCGAAGTGCCAACAAACAAATTCAAGGTATTTCAACAAATGCTTGATAGAGACAAAACTCTCAAACTATCTCCACAATGGTATGATATTGTTCACTTTGGGCATAAACCCTCATGGACTTGTTTTCACAATCTCAATTTTTTTTTTAATTCCCACATATTATTCCCAGACATTGTTTTCCCATGCATAACCAAACATAGTCATCCTTGATTCTAGTAATTTTATTCCCAGACATCCTCCCTTAGTGTTTACCTTTTCCTTTTCTTTGATGATGGTCAAAGTAAGTCGTGACAGACATTGCCCGTCAAGAAATTCCACATTCGCATGCCAAAATTCTAAAATGCGTACAAAATAAATATTGGTTTTCACGAGGAAATTCATTGATGGTCATTGCCCATCAAGTTATGCTTCTTTCTTGATGGCTTTTGTCTATTAAGAAAGGATTTTCTTGACGGTTTTTACCATCAATGAATTTAAAAATCTGGAATTCACCATTTTGACATAATCTTACATATTTTGCCATCAAGAAAGATATTTTTTCTAACATGCATGCACGTCAAGTTAAATACAAACATTTATTGTGTCAAGAAAGGTATTTTTCTTGACGGTTTTTGTCACGACCATCAAGAAAACAAAAATTTTGTGCATCAAGAAAGACCAAACTTGCAATAGTGAAATTATACTTAATGCTCAAAGTTAAGATCTCATCTCATCTCTTCCAATTATGCTTAGTACAAAAAATTTCCTGTACTAATCATTATGATCTGATCATAATGTCACAATACGCTTGCTTAAATGACTTAAACTTTAGCATAATTTCGTTTGAACATTTCAAAGAAAATAAAACTTAAGTTGTATTAGATAAGATACATTTATTCATAAATACTCATCAATCATATTAATGACTTATTTATGTAGTCGGACTTATGCTTTAAATCACAAGACCACTTGGGTCAAAGAAAGTCCAACATTCGCCAATAACCTTATCTAATAAAGTTTCAATGACACATCCGCATGAGAAGCAAGACTTTTGACAGGTAATAATAATTTAACTCTAACTCTTAGAGAATTACCTGTAATTGTCATTTAAAAGCTAAAGACATGTATCCCTTTAGGAGAATATAATATTTCTTTATTTATGGATTCTTTAACCCTTACATTCTCGCAATTTAGTACACAAACGTGTTAACTGAAGGAACCTTTGAAGGTCCTTGAGCAGAAGTGGGGAAATCGACGTAAAATTTATTTTCACAAAATCAAAATTACAGAATACAAACATTATGCATAAACATAAATTTACAGCATGCAAACATAAATGAAAAGAGAATTAGGGTGAGAGAAAACTTACCCTTGAACAACCCTTCTTCACAAATGTCCCTTCTCCGGATCTGTCACGAACAAACTTAATCCAAATGGTCACCACCACGAAAAGAGCCTCCTATATTCTCTAGGATGAGAATCCAAGGAGTTGTGAGCTCTTGGTATTTTGGAAGAGAGGAAGTGATTGAGAGGAAAAAATTGTTTTTCTAGAGAAAAACTTCTATCTTTTTTTGGAATTGTTTAAGTCTATTGAGTACTACATCCACACGTGCACTAAATAGAGAGAAAGAGGGGGAAGGGAGTTACAACTCATTCCTAAAACCATTTTCAAAATAAATTAAAATAATTTAATATATAAATATATGATAACTACCTTATTGTATAATATATATTAAACTATATGTTAGATCTAATATAACACATAATCTATAGTTTAATATTGTATCAAATACAATATAACCTATAGTTTTCAATCTCTCAACAATGCATGATATTTTATATAAATCCTATTTATATTAAACTTAATTATATGAATCCAATATACATAATTAATATTTGAATTAAATTCAAATATCTATTTCCTCTCAAATAATGTATCAAATACATTATAATAATTATATCACGTATAATTAATTTGAACAATTCAAATTAATCCAAAATTGATTCTCATTTAATCTCTGTTGAGCTACAAAGGGGACCTCATGAACCTATAGATTAAAGCTCCAATGGTACTTGAATAATTAATTAAATTCTTTAGTTAAATTATTCAGCATCCATTAACTGTTAGGCACTCCATTAAAGATCGACAGTTGCACTCTTTGCACTATAGATATATTTATGTATCTATTGGATATAACCAGTCAACAGTGCGATGACCCTTCATAAATTGCTCGTAAGTACAATTAGGTCAAAATTACCATTTTGCCCCTATAGTTAGATCTAACTTCTTAAGTACCACTGATCTCTCTAATGAACAATAAATCATAGTCAAATTATGACCAAATCTCTATCGGGATAGGAGAGGTTGTGGCACCACATTGTTCAAGCCCCGGAATCAGCTTTTAAGGGAGCAATTTATCTACTTATCCCAACATTGGGGAACAAGTGAATTCCGTCTTGTGTAATTGTGTTCCCAATTCCCCAATCAGATGAATCCCCAAAATGGTAGGCTTGTTGAGTCAGCAATCTGGCTATGCTCACTCATACAAATCAAAGGACTACCCTCATAGACAAGAGTTCACAACTCACTTAGGATTCAGTTCATGTCATCCATGGTCATCCTGGTGAAATGTAAGTCTATATTATGAACAGTGTTATATAATGAGACTAGTCATTTCGTGATCCGATCTTATACAAACTCCTTTTTATAGAATACCCCTGCTCATATGTCTCCATATGAATGATCAAGATCAGATCATTTGTAGCACTTTACAACAATTATAACATTTATGAAGTGGGTCGTACTCGTAGTGTTATCAAGATAAAGTATCCAGCCTTATCCATCTACTATAGACCATTTAGGTTATCACTTAAACATGATCCACCTGTATGTCCCTACATACATGTTTAAGCTACAGAAGATAACCTTGGATGTTAGTTTATTGGTTTGTGTGTTTAATGCTACTAAATATCAAATAAATCATCTCATATTTTATTGAATAAATAAAATATTTGTACAATACAATTACAAACTATAGGACCCTACGAGATTGAGGGCACTAGCCCACACAATCTCCCACTTGTCCTAAATCTAGTGGGATGTGTAATATACAAGTACACAAATCAATAACCTAGGGTATAAAACACACCCAGTACAAAATCTCCCACTTGCCCTAGACTATATGTGGTCTGTCCCATAGACCCATACTCTGCAGGTGACCCTCAAACATCTTAGTCATGAGGACCTTTGTAAATGGATCAACAATGTTGTGCTCCGAAGCTATTTGTTTGAAGATCGCGTCCCTCGATGCACAATCTCTCAAATGAGATGATACTTACGCTCTATGTGTTTCCCGAATTTGTGACTCCGGGGCTCTTGGGAATTAGCCACAACACCACTATTATCACAATAAAGGGTGATGGGCTTTGACATGGCTGGAACCACTTCTAGATCAGCCAGGAATTTTCTGAGCCACACAGCTTCCTTAGCATCTTTACAAGCTGCTATGTACTCAACCTCCATGGTGGAGTCAATAATGCACCTCTGCTTGATGCTCCTCCAAACTACTGCTCATTCTTTAAGAGTAAACACTGATCCTGATGTGGATTTCCTAGAATCCTTATCAGTCTGAAAATAAGAGTATGTGTATCTCGTAAGGATCAAATCTTTAGAACCATATACGAGCTTATAGTTCCTCGTTCTCCATAGATACTTGAGGATGTTCTTAACGGCGGTCCAGTGATCAAATCCTGGATTAGACTGATATCTACTGACTATCCCCACAGCATAGCAGATGTCAGGTCTAGTACATAACATCACATACATCAGACTACTAACAACCGATGCATAGGGAACACGTCTCATTTCCTCAACCTATTGAGGTGTCTTAGTGTTGGGGTTGATGCCCTAAAGTTTCGTGTCCTATAGTTTGTAAACAGTATGTACGAACGCTTGTGTTGTTAATATATGATACTTGTGTTGTTAATATATGATATTTACTTCACATCTTGTATTTTGTTCATTTACTTGTTTTATTTTCTTTACCGCAAACCAATAAACATAAAATCCCTGGTTATCTATATGTGACTCAAGCATGTATGGTGACACATAAGTGGATCATGTCTTGAGTGATAACCAAAATGGTCTGTAGTATATGGATAAAGGAGGAAACCTTATCCTGGTAACGTTACAGATGCGGCCCGCTTTGTGGAATAGTCACAAGTGTTGTGACTTGTCACAAATGGTCTGATTCTGATCATTCGTGTTGGGGACATGCGAGCGGGGGCATCCTATACAAAGAGATTGTATAATACCTGACCACGAAGTGTTAACGTCTCGTTATATAACATCGTTCATGATAAAGACTTCACTTCACTAGGATGACCATAGGTAACATGACCTCAATCCTGAGTGAGTTGGGAACTCCTGCCATTGAGGGCAGTCATTTGATTTGTATAGGTGAGAGTGGCCAGGTTTTCGATTCAAACCTACGATTTTGTGGATTCGTTTGATTTAGGAGTTGGGAACTCAGCTACACAAGATGGAATTCACTCCTTCCCCGAGGTAGGGGTAAGTAGATAGATGGCTCTCTTAAGGGCTGATTCCGGGACTTGAACGATGTGGCGCCATACACCTTCTCTTGGCCCGAGAGGTGTTGACACATAGTTGGACTATGTTGTATTGTTCATTAGAGAAATCAGTGGTACTTAAGGAGTGAGATGTAACTATAGGGGCATAACGGTAATTTGGCCCAGTTGTACTTACGAACATCTGTGAAGGGTCATAGTACTCATGATTGGTTATATCCGATGGACAGAGAAATATATCTGTGGTAAGAAGAGTTCAGCTATTAGTCTTTAGTGGAATGCCTGACAGTTAATGGATGGTGGATCTCGTGGCTAAAGAGTTTAGTCAGCTATTCACGTACCATTGAAGCTTCAAGCCACATGTCCATTAGGTCCCTTGGGTAGTTTGGATAAAGTCGAGAACCAGTATTTGGGTTAATTTGAAATGTTCAAATTGACAAGAGGAAGTTTGATTATATATGATATAATTAGCCTGGTTAGTTATATATGATATAATTGGAAAATATATGAGATACATTATTTTGGAGGAAATTAGATATAAATATGATTTATATCAAGTAGAGAAGAAAATACTATAGTAGATATGTGATATCAAACTATAAGTTAAAAATATAATATGATTATATTTGTTAATTAATTAGTTGGTTAATTATATAAGATAATTATGCCAAATATCACGTTCGGACGTGGGTTAGTGGGCAACTTTGGTTATTGTAACCAATGACTTAAAATGAAAATTGTTTTCATTTTTGCATAGCCCATCATTCGCCCAAAAGAATTCGGAAGAGCGCGTTGGTGAAAGAAAACGATCGCTCGAGAGACTATATGATAGCTCTTCTCCGCCTAAACGATCGTCCTTCGCGTGTCTAAACGATCACACGCTATTTCTTACACGATCAGATAGCTTGTCTAAACGATCGTATAGTGTGCTGGTTTTACTAAATGATCATGTATATTTTCCTAAACAATCATTCAGTAAATCCTACACGATCATGTAGCTCCTCCTAAACGATAAGCACTTCTGCTATGCGATAGCGTCATTTTTTCTTCCACTTGCTTATCGCCTACACGATTCGTGTTTCCTCTGTCCTCTACCAAATTCACAAAAGCCCACCCTTTGGGCTTTCACTTCGAGAATACCCAGGGCTCTTTAGTGACGGTGTCATCCCCGTTGCGGCCGTGAGTTCGCATTGTTCGTGCTACTACGGTCAACGTTTTCGCTGGGCGTTGGTAGATCGCGTGGAGGGTTTCCGCTGCGTTGGAGTTCCGAAGTGTGAAGATTGTCTTTAACTGGTATGGAACTCTGTCCTTTTGTTAATTTGTTCTTCGTAGCATGCCGATAATTATATTTGTTTGCATAACTGTATGTGTTGAATGTTTATATTTGTATTTCGGTCACTGTGAGATCGGAACGATCCAAACGTGCTCATGGAACTCTTAGATATGAGATCCTTCAATTAGTATCAGAGCTAGGTTCTAATACTCCAATTTCATTTGTTGCAATAAAATGACTTTTACATTCATGGTGGGTGCATTTCTACGCTGTTTAATTGTTAAATTTTACTGTGGATGTGCGGATTAATGAATGTTTTCGGGATGATTAGCCTCGATTTGATTTTGATCCTTTTACATTCGCGGTTATTTGTAAAGATCCCTGTGTTTTTGGGCATTAATAATCGTTATCGAGTCTGTATTCAAAATTTGTTTGAAGTTTTGAGTCGTTCGTCGAAGTTCTGGGCAAGCGTTGCGGCTCTTCAAGGAAGGAGGCGATCTAGGGTTGATCGCATCGTGAGAATATGTTTTACGTGATCGCTGTTGATCGCACGTAAAGATGAAGGAGTATGTGATCGCTGATGAACGCATCTGTTAAACGATGGGGAATGCGATTAAGAGTTGGTCGCATCGGGTTGACGATCGAGTACGCGATCGTTGAGTATCGCGTCGTGTAGACGATGAAATGCTCGCGGATCGCTTAATGCGCGCGCACGCTAGACGATCATGTAGGTCAGCAAGCTTCATCGCTTAGTAACTGACTAAACGATCGCTTAGTAACGCAAGGTAAATCGTTTACCTGTCATCGCGCTACACGATCGCATGGACGATCAGGCTTTGCAGCCTCGTCGTCGTCTATGCGATCGTTTACTTATACTTCATCGTCTAGTGCGCGCTGAAAAATCGTCTACCTGCACAGTTTACTACACGATGAACACCTCCTGGTGGTTCAAGACCCGGTTCGCCTGTGAACTGGTTTGCTCGATGAAAAATGTAATAGATAGGGTTTTTTCATTTCGATTTTTGTAAAGGCTCATCTCGGTCCATTAATCCTTGTTTATTATATGCGATGTATGTTTATTATATGTCATATGGTATGCACATATAGTAAATCCCACCTTAGGTTATGCACTGGTCATGCATCATCTCTTTATTGTAATTGTTATAATTTAGAGAAGCATGATTTAATTATGTAAAAGCATGCTTGTGACGACCCTAGTTTCCTACAACATTTTAGGACACTACTTCATGTATGCATAAACTCAATCGTACAATTTCTTTTAAATCATCAAATTAAAGAGCCAAGATTTTATTTAATAATGCTCAAACGAGCAACGATGGGAAAACATAATTAAATAATAATGAATAAAACTAAAGCAAAATAAAATAAAATAATTTACTAGGCGGGGTACCCCTAACTTCTACTAAAACAACTATTTGAAACTAAATAATAAAATTGATATATTTTGCATAAAAGTGAAAGACACCTAACTCCTAAACCAGAATTTAGAACAAAATACTATATGTGGAAGTAGTGAAACGTCCTAATAGCCAG
This sequence comes from Benincasa hispida, assembly GCF_027475165.1. Lineage (NCBI taxonomy): Eukaryota > Viridiplantae > Streptophyta > Magnoliopsida > Cucurbitales > Cucurbitaceae > Benincasa > Benincasa hispida. The sequence goes on from NC_143483.1 coordinate 36,202,100, forward strand.
GTCACGGATCTCTCTTGTCATGTGCCAGTCTGTCTCTGTCATTACTCTTACCTGAAAAATAGGAAGAGAAAAGGGTGAGTATAAAAATATACTCAGTAAGTGGCCCACCACTGGGCCCACTCAGTGACCTATTAGTTTATCCATTGGACCACAAATGCACAAAGGCATCATAAACATAGGCATAGGCATAAGGGGCGAACCCAAAGGCACGCTTTCATAAGTAGAGACTCAAAGGTCACAGCATAATTACAAGTGGTGATCCCAAAAGGACACCGTACATAAACATAGGGTGTGGCCCGAAGGTTCACACGTGCGATGTGCATGGCCTAATGGTACACTAACAGTCACTAAAATCTCATATGGACATAAGCTTACAAACATCCAGTACATCATTAAACATAAGCATGCAATCAAGGCCATGACTCAACATTAAACTTTAATACCGTTCCCCATATTTCCATCAACTGTTTCAGTCTACTCATAACTCATACATCAGTACTCAACATCAAGCCTTAACACATTATATCCATGCTTCAACCTTATCACATTATCCTTTAATCCTTACATCCAAATTCATCACAACAAGAAATACTTCAAATTCACCACATCAAATTCAGCATAAAACCCATAGTAGATTTCATCACAGTTTCACATATGAGATAAAAAATATTTCACAGTAGACCTAATAACATCCTAAGGAAACCATCAATAAACCACATACCTCAGGATAACGCACTATCTCAAAACAAGACCTTACTCCGCTCGAGAACTCCCTTCACTGACACACGTTACTGAAACCAATAAAAAATTAGGCTCAAGAACCCCAAAAGACAGCGAGCTGCCAAAAGGGGATCAGAACTTACCCTGAACAGTAGGATCAGGCGAAACCAACCGCGAATCGGCAACAACCGACACTGTTCTGGTGTGCAAAACGAATGGGGGGAGCTCTGACGCGCGATAGGCTACGACTATCAACGTGCGACGGACGGACAGTGGCATGGAAGAGAAGCTCGGCGCAGCTGGAACTCGCACAGACGAGAGCAGAAGGCACGGAACGAAAGCCTACGACGTGGTTGGGCCTCGCGCGAAACGAGAGCAGATGACCGGCAAACGACTGGCGTTGTCGACGATGGCGATGGTGACTGTAGCAGGGGGGCGGCTGGAGGAAGAAGAAGAAGAAAATAAAAGAAAATAAAAATAACCAATATTTCCCCCCATTTTTTTCTTTTTTTTTTAAACAAAATAACTTTGGGACGTTACACTCTTCCCCCCCTTGATAAAATTTCGTCCTCGAAAGTTCTAATCCTAGAAGAGCTCTGAATGTAATGCCCTCATCTCGTCCTCTCGCTCCCAAGTTGCTTCCTCAAACTGATGGTTCTGCCACAGGACCTTCACCAGTGGCACTTCCTCTCTGGCCACAACTTGCACGGGCTTCTCCTCGTAACTCAAGTTCACAGCAAGGGCTCAAAGTCCACCATATGTGACGGGTCCGTTAAATACTTCCTCAACATGGAGACATGAAATACATTATGGACCGAGGAGAGGGACGGTGGCAAGGCCAAACAGTAAGCCATAGAATCGACCCCCTCCAAAATCTCGAATGGCTCTACAAAACGCGAACTTAGCTTACCCTTCTTCTCGAATCTTAGGACACCCTTCATCGGCGCCACTTTCAGGAACACCTTGTCACCTGCTTCGAACTCCAAATCTTTTCGCCTGACATCTGCGTAACTTTTCTGTCTGCTTTGTGCTGCTAGCATTCTGGCCCTGATTTTCTACATGCTTCATTCGTCAACTCCACTAACTCAGTCCCCACCAGTTTTCTCTCCCCAACCTCACTCCAGCAAACAGGAAACCTACAACCTTTTCCATAAAGAGCTTCAAACGACGACATACCAATGGTAGCCTAATAGCTGTTATTATAAGCAAACTCTACCAAATGCAAGTGGGAGTCCCAACTCCCTGAGAATTCCAACGCACAAGCGTGTAACATGTCCTCCATTGTCTGATTTAAACATTCTATTTGCCCATCCGTTTGGGGGTGAAACGCTGTACTGAAGTTCAACCGCGACCTTAGAGCTGCCTGGAGGCTCTTCTAAAAACTGGAGGTGAAACGAGGGTCCCTGTCGGACACAATTGACACTGGCACACCATGCAACCTTACTATCTCCTTAATGTTTAACTGAGCCCACTTACTCACCGCATACGTGGGCTTTCCTGGAATAAAATGTGCCACCTTGGTGAGTCTATCTATCACAACCCAAATCACCGAGAAACCCTTCACTGTCCTGGGCAACCCCGTAATAAAATCCATAGCCACACTCTCCCATTTCCACTCTGGCACATCTAAAGGTTGTAGCAAGCCTATTACCTTTGCCTCAAGCCTTCACCTGCTGACAGACTAAACATCTACTGACATATTCAACTATCTCCCTTTTCATATTGGACCACAAGTAATACCGCTTGACATCTTGGTACATTTTGGTACTACCTGGGTGCATCGAGAATGGAGAGTTATAAGCTTCCGCCAACAGTTCCCCTTTCAAGCCATCAACTGCCGAGATGCACAACCATCCCTGATACAAAAGAACCTTGTCCATTGATATAGAAAATTCACTTGCCTGACCTGACCCTACCTGACAACACTTCTGAACCAAGTTGGGATCACCCTACTGAGCATCAATAATCCGCTGCCTCAAGGTTGGTTATACTGTCAACTAGGCTAGCTGCGAAGTGACTTCCTCCACTGCCACCGCAATATTTGCTCGTTCCAGGTCTCTACACAGCTGAACCTGTTTAATGATCAAGGCGGCCAAATGAGCTACCTTTCGACTGAGGGCTTCGGCTACCACATTCGCCTTACCTGGGTGGTAGAGGATCTCGCAGTCATAATCCTTTACTAACTCGAGCCATCTGCGCTGCCTCATGTTTAATTCCTTCTGGGTGAAAAAGTATTTCAAACTCTTGTGGTTGGTGAACACCTGAATATTTTCCCCATACAAGTAGTGTCTCTAGATCTTCAAGGCAAACATTACCGCTGCCAATTCCAAGTCGTGGGTAAGATAGTTGTGCTCATGGTTCTTCAACTGGCGGGAGACATAGGCGACCACCCTACCATGTTGAATGAGCACACAACCTAAACCCTTCTTGGAAGCATCACTGTAAATCACGAAGTTCCCAGAGCCGTCTGGTACAGTGAGAACCGGGGTTGAAACCAACCTCTGCTTGAGGTCCTGAAAACTGTCCTCACACGCCTTGCTCCAAACAAACGAGACTACCTTTCTGGTTAGCTGGGTCAATGGCATGGCCATGCTGGAGAAATTCTCTACAAATCTACGATAGTATCCAGCCAAACCCAGGAAACTACGTACCTCACTGACCGTCGTAAGGCGGGGCCAATTGGTAACGACTTCAATCTTAGCTGGATCCACTGAAACCCTATCCTTCGACACCACGTGCCTAAGGAAGGACACGTTCCGTAGCCAGAACTCGCACTTAGAAAACTTTGCATACAGTTTGTTTTCCCGCAGTGTTTCTAGGACCTTCCTAAGATGTTCCTCATGCTCTGCCTCTGTCTTGGAGTATACCAAAATGTCATCAATAAAAATGATTACAAAGGCATCTAGGAAGTCCCTAAACACCCTGTTCATCAAATCCATGAATACCGTTGGACCATTGATCAGACCAAAAGACATTAGAATGAACTCATAATGCCCATATTTAGACCGGAATGCAGTCTTCGGAATATCACTGTTCCTGATCCTCAGCTGATGGAAACCTGACCGTAGGTCAATCTTGGTCCACCTGATGGTAACCTGAGCATTGGTCACCCTGTAGCTGGTCAAACAGGTCATCGATTATGGGTCATATAAACCCTTTATCAAGTAGTTCCTGCAATTGAACCTTTAATTCTTTCAATTCTGCCGGAGCCATTCTGTACGGAGCTTTGGATATAGAAATAGTGTCTGGCTTCTGTTCAATCGTAAAATCAATCTCCCTTGGTGAAGGCAATCTTGGGAGTTCTTCTGGGAATACATCAGGATAATCTTTCACAACTGGTTCAGAGGTTAGAGCAACCTCGGTTTCCCTTGTGTCAACTACGCTAGCCAATATACTCCAGACACCTTGGCTAAATAATCTCTTGGCCTTAACTGCTGAAATCACCTTAGGAAAAACTACTGTCCCGGCCCCTTTGAACTTAAAGTTGGCTTCTCTAGGTACACCTCCTTACGAGAACAATCTATACTAGCATGGTTGGCAGCCAACCAATCCATGCCCAGAATTACATCGAAATCACGCATATCTAATACTATCAGAATCATCTCAAGGGTGCGACTTGCTATTTCTAACTGACATACTTTTATCTTTTCACTGGCTATCATAATTTCTCCCGACGGTGTAGATGTGCTTCACAAACAATGAAAAAATGAAAGAGTGGGACGAGCCCGAGTCAAATAATGTTAAGGCATAGTGTCCCAAGATTGGGAGTGTACCTGTCACCACTGTTCCTGAGTGCTCAGCCCCCCGACGACTGGTGGCATAGACCCGACCCTGTTGCTGATGTCGACTCGAACTACCCTGATACGAACTCGGGGGCTGACCCCCCCATACTTCCGAAACCACTACTAGGGCATTGATCTGCTGTTTGTCCTACCTGCTTACATTTGAAGCATGTCCTTGTGCCTATCAAACAACATCCCTAATGACGCTTTCCGCAAGACTTGCATATCAGCATTTCCTTCCAAACTCCTCCTAAAGTTGTAGCCTATCGTTGAGCATGCCCTATTGGCCTGCTTGTACTTTAGACCTTCTGCGGAGGTCCCGGAGCTTTTTGCTCAACGTTCCTCTTCTGGCCGGGGGCCGGTTCCTCCATCAAGGACTTCAGGAACTCTATCCCTGAAGGATAACCCACGCGTGCTGCCGTCAGAAGGCTGCGGCGTACGTGGGAGGCTCTAGGGCTTGCACAATGCCTCGCACCCTGTCTCGGAGTCCTTATACAAACTCTCAACCCTCTTTGCTTTGGTGGACACCAGGTCAGGGGCAAAACAAGAGAATTTGTCAAAGGCATTGGACCAAAAATGCACAAAGGCATCATAAACATAGGCATAGGGACAGGCATAAGGGGCGAACCCAAAGGCATGCTTTCATAAGTAGTGACTCAAAGGTCACAACATAATTACAAGTAGTGAACCCATAAGGACACTGTACATAAACATAGGGTGTGGCCCGAAGGCTCACATGTGCGATATGCATGGCCCAATGGTACACTAACAGTCACTAAAATCTCATATGGACATAAGCTTACAAACATCCAGTACATTATTAAACATAAGTATGCAATCAAAGCCATGACTCAACATTAAACTTTAACACCGTTCCCTATATTTCCATCACCTATTTCAGTCTACTCATAACTCATACATCAGTACTCAACATCAAGCCTTAACACATTATATAACTCATACATCAGTACTCAACATCAGGCCTTAACACATTATATCCATGCTTCAACCTTATCACAATATCCTTTAATCCTTACATCCAAATTCGTCACAGCAAGAAATACTTTAAATTCAACACATCGAATTCAACATAAAACCCATAGTAGATTTCATCACAGTTTCACATATGAGATAAAAAATATTTCACAGCAGACCTAACAACATCCTAGGGCAACCATCAGTAAACCACTTACCTCAGGATAACACACTGTCTCAAAACAAGACCTTACTTCGCTCGATAACTCCCTTCACCGACACACGTTTCTGAAACCAATAACAAATTAGGCCCAAGAACCCCAAAAGACAGTAAACTGCCAAAAGGGGATCGAAACTTACCCCGAACAGTAGGATCAGGCGAAAACAACCGCGAATCGGCAACAACCGACACTATTCTGATATGTAAAACGAACGAGGGGAGCTTTGACGCACGATGGGCTACGACTATCGACGTGCGGCGGACGGACAGTGACGCGGCTGAGAAATATGGAATCTTGCGCTGGCCAATTTTCCCTTTGATTCCCTGCTGGTGTCTCGTTATTATTAGCCATGCTTCTTCACCAATTAATTCGGTGCTGATGTGCTTCTGCACGAATAATACACCTGATCTCTAGGTCCACTTAGAATATCTGGATCACTCTAGAGCTCATAAGCCGTCAGACTACTCTCTGTGTTGAACAGCCAGTACAAAGAGATCTGTCCTGCAAAATACCACAAATATTCTCAAACAATAATCGTTAACCAGTCCCCAGCAACGGCGCCATAAACTTGATACGCATAATTTTACTCTAAGCTACAAGTCTATGTTCCCATAACCAGTTAGGCAACGACGCCATAAACTTGATGACAAAAAATGCGATGATGCCATACTACTTCTAGATATGTGTTATTAATGAATGTTCTTGTAGTATGCTATGCGTTGTCACAAGTTTCCTTGTGTTGAAACCAAGTATAATTTTACCACAAGTTTCTCGGAGTGATCCAAGGTCGAACACATGGATTGTTTTAGGTTGATTGTGTTACGTTCGTGATATATGCAATTGGGGGTTTTTCAATTTAATAAAAGTATGGGTTTGTACATGCGATAAAGTAAATTGTGCAGTAAAGTAAAGATAAGCGATAAAAATGCGATATTAAAGTAAATTGCGATAATAAAGTAAATTGCGATAAAATAAACCTAAGCTATGATGATACAAGATACAGGTTACATGATACAAGATACCGAGGTTGAGACTAACTGTAAAGATTATACAAAGATTGTGTTATGCGGTAGCAAGGCTTATGTGCGAAGCAGAAAGAGAAAGGGTAATTAATATAAACATCGCAAGTTTCTTAATTGCGTTAAAGATATAAGTATGGTTTTCCTTTCCCTTGGCGTACACATCTCGATGATCGGCTGCGTTTCCCACATCTCTATGGTGAAACAAGGACGGACGTAGTGAACGCAAGGTTGCTTCCATCTCTGGAAGTGCTTCTTGCTTTAGTTAACGCATTCTTCTAACCTTCTCTCGACAGATCAGAATGGCATCTTCACTTCTACTCTCACAGGTGAAGACATCGTCTAGCATGCTTTAGCTAAACATCTTTATCTTTTTAGCACAGATTAAGTTACTTGTTTAATTCATATTAATCACCACGGGATTAAGAAAACATCGTGGAGAAAGCGAATAATGGAGGAACGAAAATAGACAGAAATGTGGAAATTATAGTGATTGTGACATTTAATTATTAAATCAAGTATCTGATACATGGTTGTGAATGATTTAGACTAAGAACATGAAGTACAATTGATGAATAAGAGTTAGAAAAAGATACAGAAGTGTGTCAATGTCTCGATACCGATCTGGATGGTGAGATTGCTTGCCCGTGTAGATGGAGTGAATGGAAGGATGAACTTCCCTCTCAGGCTTACTCAACCGGTAGTGTTGATATAGGTACAGAGCTTCACGGCGGGGATTTGGAATGATTCGCCCTGAGACTCACCTCTCATCCTTGTCTCTTTTTTTTTCAGATCTTCTCCGATCAACACTCAGATCAGCCTCTCTCTCAATAGCCTCGTATCAATCATCCCTCGTATCAAGTATATCTTTTTAGTGAATTCTTTGAGGGTTTATAGATGAAAGCTTTGACTCTCTGACTTGTGGTTCCCACTTTATTGTTAGGGAAATTCTGAGAATGGTGGAATAAATATTCCTTCTGTTATGCAATCAGTTCGTCGAAAATGCACTATGATTAGTTGTACACGTGTCAAAATCCTTCGTGATTGTGTTGCTCATTTGCATCTTTCAATCGTATGCCCGCATGCGGTGTTGTTTTTATTACTGCATGCGGTTGAAGTTTAGCTCTGGATCGATTGTTGCATGCACCATTATTGCGTTGATTGTCTATTCATTCCTGAATGATGGGCACAATACAACGTAGATGCGTTAATCTTTTTCTCTTAAGCCATGAACGCATACGGTGACTTGATTTCCTGCAAAACATACTTGAAATATTCTTTTCTACCATCACAATGGTGTTAGTAGGTGTATTGACGTCAATTTATAATTCTTGTATTTCTTAGCTAATTTCCATACAATTGACACAACTTTCCTCTCTTTTGGCCACAATATCTAAATAAATAGTATAAATAACTTGTATTTCTACAAGTTATCACAGCCCCAAATTTAGATATATGTTTGTCCTCAAGCATATCTTCTACTAAGGCAATAATGCTCAATTCCTATCCTAAATTTTTGCGTCGATTGGTTGCTCTGAATGCTCCATTTAAGCACATTACTTAACAACGAAATTTCCTTCTATCCTTGCTAATTCATATCAAGGCCTTACTTTATTCTTCTATACTACAAATTTCTGCTAAAAAATTCTTTTCTAGTTTTAAAAAGAATGTTTACCTCTTCTTATCAAAACAACTAGATGTGTCTGTATACGGTGGTCAAACTTTGCATCATTTATTTAGAGACTGTTGGTCATGGTTACACTCTTCGTTTTGGTTTATTCCCTCGGGTGTCATGCGAACATCCAACTTCAGTTGTGTGCCAATTTCAACTTTAACTCATGAATTTCAGAGGAGTTGTCTCTTATTTCTTTTATTTTTCTTTTGCATTTTTTCTCTTTTCATATTGTGTTATTCTTGGAAACCCACCTTCGTTTTGGCTTGCTCCCACTGGTGTCATGCGAACATCCAACTACGAGCAGGTTCCTTTCACAACTAATTCTTATCAGGTTGGGAATGTTTTTGAGGTTTTCTCTTGCACTGACATTGGAGTTGATATGAAAATGTTTTTTTTTTTTTGGAAATGAAAAATGACCGCATAATTTTGATCTCATCTGCTCAGACCTTCCCCACCCCCAAATTTAGAGATGCGCAAGGTCCTCATTGCGTTGTTTGGACAGAATAGACAAACACTTAGACAAAATTTCAAAAAAAAAAGGTTTGAGCAGAATTTTGAAGGGTAAAAGGTAAAGCATTGCTAAGCTACAAATTAACTAAGTGTTAGTTAGAAATTACAGAGTATGGGAAATGTTTCTAAGTGAATTCATATTATACATCATGGCAGCGCAATGAATAACACAAAAAGAAAGATTAAGAATATCTCAAAGTTGACAAAGGATGATAAAGAAGAGGCACAAACATATAAAGAGAATTGCTACTTAGTTGTATTGAAAATTAACTAAGTATACAAATAATTACAAATAACACAATATCGAAAAATTTGGCCTGTACAAAGAATCAAAGAATTTAGATAACTTAGAAAAATAATGAATTGAAATTATCTTTTGAATTTCATTCAGACGGGTGCACGATTAAAAAAAACTAACGTCGCGCTTTCATTAACGCAAATACATTTTTGCTAAGGATGGGCAACAACGCATGCATCCCCGTAATACACCCCTTAATTCAACATATTTCTGGAGGATTGGGCGCACGGTATTTCTACCAGTGCAACACTACCTCAACATAGTGCGTTTTCACTAAGGACGGGCAAAGGATACATACCCGTGCAACACACCCCTCAATGCAATGCAGTTGAGTGTAATGGACGCAAGGTGTCTATTGTTATCCTACAATGCACCCCTCTTTGCATTACATACCAATTTCTATTTTTCTTTTTAATTCATCAATAACGCAAGTCAAAAAGACTTGGCGATTTTTAATGTTTCATCCACAAAAGTTAAGAACAGCGCTACTAATGCATACAAATTAAAGAAATTAAACATGACATGGAAATACTCAACGGAATTAAATTGAAGATAAATACAGAAAGCATTAAAAGCTAGTTCTAATAAGTAGTAAATACGTAATTTAGAAAGTAGTAAAGGAAAGATGTAAAGAAAGCAAGTAAACATAGATAGGGATGCTGAATGAAAGAAGTTCTCAGAATTACCACAATCACATCCCCTGCAAGCGGTTAATCCTTCTTGCCCAAGTCAATGGTATCCATGCGTCGATCTATGTTGCCTCCATAGTAAGGCTTAATCCATTAACCATTGACTTTAAACGCGTTGTTCCCATCTAAAGTTGTTAGTTCCACTGCACCGTGGGGAAAGATAGTCTTAATTTTGAACGGCCCAGACTAGCGAGACTTCAATTTTCCTGGAAAAAATCGCAAACATGCATTAAATAATAATACATGTTGACCTTCGACGAATGTCCGGTCATTTATGCGATCGTCATGCCACTTCTTGGTTTTCTTCTGATAGATTTTGGCATTTTCATAGGCGTCCCTTCGCCATTCGACCAGCTGGTTGAGTTGCAGCTTCCGGACTTTCCCCGCACTTGCTAAATCAAACTTCAGCTTCTTGCATGCCCAAATCGCCTTATGCTCCAACTCGAGCGGCAGATGACAAGCTTTTCCAAAGACTAGGGCATACGAGGACATGCCAATTGGTGTTTTATAGGCAGTCCTGTATGCCCACAGTGCTTCATCAAGCTTGGGCGACTAATCCTTCCTAGAAGACATTCGGTGGGAGGTACTTGGGGCATGAGATGCTTCACTTAAACCTTTCACGTTTCTCCTAAATAGTTCACACCGTGAGACCTATCCTCGGCCTCGTGACACCTTTGGCGTGTCCCCCCAACGGATGATGTTTGGGTAGGTCAATATCAAGGTGGATGGAGAGAGTATTCATAGTAAGTGGGAGTAAGAAGTGTGACAGCATATCCCTCGGTCTCCCTCGTTAGGTTGAATAAAGTTACTACACATCGCCTCGAGGCACACTGGGAATGTCCCCCTAAAGGATGGCAGTTTTGCGCGTTTCTTTATTTGATATCCTATAAGAGGATAAGGTAACTTAGTCTCTTGTTCTAATCTGCTTCTTCCCTACGGTGGGCTCATTAGGGCGGGACTCTGGCACCGAAAGCGAGGGGTTACACTTACGCGGAATAGTTAAAGGTTAATGATTCTAGACCGAAACATGGTGGCTGTTAGGTTCAGTTCCAAGAGTTGGTTTTGTCTAATGGTTGAGAATGTCTCATCCCAGCGAAGGGGCAACTGATCACCCTACCGGTGGCATTTGTCCTACCTCATCGAGGCATCATTGCAAAATAGAAGTCTATGACTTAGGGTACTTGAAACTGTTTTGCAAAACTGATTGGTTTAAAAGTGGTTTAGCAAATTCTAATAAATTTCTGTTCGTATTTTCAGCAACATTTTCAAAATGGCAACAGCCACGTTGGCTTTCTTAAGCGCCAAAAAACTTACTAGCAATAATTTTGCAACATGGAAACATATGATCACGATGATGCTGATCATCGAGGATCTCATGTTCACTCTCACGGAGGCTTATCCTTCTATTCCAGCTTCGAATGCCGCTTAAAATGTCTGGGAGGCATACGAGCGATGGACAAGGGCGAATAAGAAGGCCTGAGCCTACATCTTGGCAAGTCTTTCTGATGTCTTGGCCAAGAAACATGAGCCTATGGCCTCAGCGCGTGAGATCATGGAGTCCCTACGGGGGACGTTTGGACAACCTCTGAACAGCTTATGCATGAGGCTCTTAAATACATATTCAACTCAAAAATGGAAGAAGGCACCTCTGTTCGTGAACATGTGCTAAACATGATGGTTCACTTTAATGTGGCAGAGTTGAATAGGTCTTCTGATAACTTGTAGAAATACAAGTTATTTATACTGCTTTATTTAGATATTGCGGCCAAAAGAAAGGAAAGTTGCGTCAGTTGTAGAGTAATTAGCTAAGAAATCCAAGCATTATAAATTGTCGTCAATACACCCACTAACACCATTGTGATGGTAGAAAAGAATATTTCAAGTTTGTTTTGCAGGAAATTCAGTCACCGTATGCATTCATGGCTCAAGAGAGAAAGATTAACGCATCTACGCCGCATTGCGCCCATCATTCAGAAATGAATAGACAATCAACGCAATGACGGTGCATGCGACAATCGATCCAGAGCTGAATTTCAACCGCATGCGATAATAAAAACAACACCACATGTGGACACACGATCGAAACATGCAAATGAGCAATGCAATCACGGAGGATTTTGACACGTGTATAACTAACCGTTGTGCATTTTCAACAGATTGATTGCATAACAGAAGGAATATTTATTCCATCATTCTCGAAATTTCCATGACACTAAAGTGGGGACCACAAGTCAGATAGTCAAAGCTTTCATCTATAAATACCCTCAAAGAATTCACTGGAAAGATATACTTGATATGGGGGATAATTCATACGAGGCTATTGAGAGAGAGGCTGATCTGAGTGCTGATCGGAGAAGATCCGAGAAGAAAAAGAGACAAGGCCGAGAGGTGAGTCTCAGGGCGAACCATTCCAAATCCCCACCGTGAAGCTCTATACCTAGATCAACTCTACCAGTTGAGCAAGCCTAAGAGGGAAGTTCATCCTTCCATTCACTCTATCTACGCCGGCAAGCAATCTCTCCATCCAGATCGGTGTTGAGACATTGGCACTCTTCTGTATCTGTTTCTAACTCTTATTCATCAATTGTACTTCATCTTCTTAGTCTAAATCATTCACAACCATGTATCAGATGCTTGATTTTATAGTTAAATGTCACGATTACTTTCATTTCCACATTTCTGTCTATTTCCATTCATTTAATTATAAACATGAATAAAGTGTTAGTAATGTGATTCTTAACAAAGTGAAATACAACCTTACAACTCTCCTCAATGAGTTGCAGACATACCAATCTTTACTGAAAAGTAAGGAGAGGCAGAAGGGTGAGACAAATGTTGCTTAATCCTCCAGGACGTTCTATAGAGGTTCGACCTAAGGAACGAAGTCTGCACCTTCTGCTTCTAACTCTGAAAAGGGGAACAAGAAGAAGGTTGGTAAGGATAAAAGGAAGGCACCTGCTAACCCACCGCCTGTCGCCCCAAGGAGGCGTCCACAAGTTACTAAGGGAAATTGTTTCCACTGCAACCAAGATGGACACTAGAAGAGGAACTGTCCTCGGTATCTGAAAAAGAAGAAAGTAGCCAAGGCTAAGGCCAAGGCGGATAAAGGTAAATGTGATTTATTTGTGCTTGAAACTTGTTTAGTGGAGAATGATGATTCTGCCTGGATAATTGATTCAGGCACCACTAACCATGTTTGTTCTTCTTTTCAGAGGATTAGATCTTGGCGACAGCTGAAGGCTGGTGAGATGACAATGCGAGTAGGCACTAGGCACGTCGTCTCAGTTGTGGCAGTGGGAGGACTCCAATTAACTTTACAGAATAGGTTTCTTATTTTAAATGATGTATATATTGTTCCTGAACTAAAGAGGAACCTCATTTCTGTAAAGTGTTTATTGCAATGTAAATATACTGTCTCTTTTAATATGAATAAAGTGTTTATTCATAAAGATGATGTTTTTATTTGCACAACAAATCTGGAATCGAATTTATATGTGTTAAGGCAATTAGCCATTAATTCCCTTCATAATACTGAAATGTTCAGAACTGTCGTAACTCAATCAAAACGTCAACGAATTTCTCCAAAAGAAAATGTCCAACTTTCGCATCTACGTTTAGGGCACATCAATCTCAATAGGATTGAGAGATTGGTGAAGAATGGACTTCTAAGTGAGTTAGAAGAAACTACTGAAACTTGCCTTGAGGGTAAGATGACTAAATGACCTTTTACTGGAAAAGGTTATAGAGCCAAGGAGCCTCTTGAGTTAGTATATTCTGACCTTTGTGGTCTTATGAATGTGCGAGCTTGAGGTGGCTATGAGTATTTTATCAGTTTTACTGATGATTACTCCAGGTACGGGTATGTTTATCTTATGTAACGAAAGTTTGAATCTTTTGAAAACTTCAAAGAGTTCAAGGCTGAAGTTGAAAATGCATTAGATAGATGGATTAAAACACTTTGATCGGATCGAGGTGGAAAGTTTTTTGGACTTGGCATTCCAGGACTATTTGATAGAACATGGAATTGTTTCCCAACTCTCAGCGTCGTGTACACCTCAGCAGAATGGTGTAGCAAAGAGGAGAAATAGGACCTTGTTAGACATGGTTCGCTCGATGATGAGTTACACTTCCTTACTGGACTCATTTTGGGGTTTTGCAGTGGAGACTGCAGTGTACATACTCAACTGTGTTCCCTCTAAGAGTGTTGCAATAACACCTCTGGAGTTGTGGAATGGGCGTAAAGCTAGTTTACGTCACTTTCGCATTTAGGGTTTCCCTGCATATGTGCTTGAGGCTAATCCCAAGAAGTTAGAACCATGGTCGTGGTTATGCCTCTTTGTAGGCTACCCCAAAGGTACACGAGGGAGTTATTTTTATGATCCGACAGAAAATAGGGTGTTTGTTTCAACAAATGCTACTTTCCTGGAGAAGGATCATATAAGGGAGCACAGTCCACGAAGCAAAGTCGTGTTACGTGAGCTTTCCAATGAAACTACTGAAACTTCAAGAAGAGTTGTTGAAGAGCTTGCCACATCAACAAGAGTTGTTGATGGGAGTTCATCCAGTAGATCGGTTCCACCTCAAGAATTGAGGGAACCTCGACGTAGTGGGAGGGTTACGAACCCACCCGTTCGCTATTTGGGTTTCACGGAAATCCTTGCTATGGTAGTAGATGGCAACGTTAAGGATCCATTATTTTATAAGAAGGCAATGGAGGATGTTGACCGGGATGGCGACATTGATAAACTTTGTGTCTACAAGAAGATCATCAACGCTTCAGTAGTCTTCTTAGTGTTGTACGTAGTTGATATCCTACTCATTGGGAATGATGTAGGTCTACTGACTACAGTTAAGAAATGGCTAGTGATGCATTATTTTATGTGATGAAATAATGGAAGGGTTGCGTTGATGAAAAATGCATTGTGCAAACAAGTTTTCTCAGCAGGACCCAAGTTTAAACCCTACTAAGTTTCCTGGTAAGCTCAAAGCCGAACTCAAGGACTAAAGAAAACAATATGTGGTGGTAATTTTTAGATCACTTTGCGGTAACAAATAAATTAATGGTTTGGTTGGTTTGTTGTTTAACGTATAAAAAGTATGCGACGGATTTGAGATAAGAGTAATTATTCGACAGATACACTGAGTATGTGGCGGAACGGGTTGAGAAGGTCTTTATCTAGCGTTTCCCGAGAATGCGTTCAAACTATGCGATCATGCTACACTCATGCGACAGAAAATCATTTTCCAATGCAAATGCGGTGGCTCCTAATTTTAGGACGCATGCGATGAATGCGATAGTGCCTATAGAGCTTATTCCTAAATCTCTACTTCTTGCCTATGCAATGATGCAAGATGCACACAAGGACAAGGTGATCGCATAAAATCATAACCTATCTCTAGGATGCATGCGATGCGTTAATAGCAAACATCGCTTATTCTTAAGCTTCTATCTCTTGATTATGCGTTTCTAATCTGACTCTCCCGAGCCTAGATTCTAACCTGACTTTTCCAAGCCTAAATTTTATCCTTAGACTACCCTTCCGAGTATCTCTAATGGACGAATGACGCATATATAATACAAGATAATCGCATAGAGTGAAGATCCCCGGTTGTGTTAGCTAAGTGCTTCTCAACCCATTCGACAGATTTAGCTACTCATGTGTAATGTACAGAGAGTGAACAGATATAAAGATGAAATTTCCATTTCTATAAATAAGTTCAAAGTATAAAATGACAATGAAAGTTAAGGATAGAGAGCCTAGTATCAATTCCTTGCTTCTAAGGCTTTTACACTGTTATCTCTATTCTGCTCAAAAGATCTTCTTCCTTCCGCAAGAGTTGGCCCTCTCTCTGACCTCGACGCTTTCGGCACTCTTCTAAGTTCACCGAAACGATCTCTCGGTACAATCTCCCTTCGCTCGCTTTCGCCTTCTAAGTAAAAGAAAACTATGAACAAGGCTAATTCTATCTATGGAGAAAATTATCTAACTGAACGAACTCTTTCACTGATGGTGGCCTTTGGTATTTATAGAGCTTCGGCGTGAAAGGCTTCTTCTCTCTTATGATTGCACTGATGAGATGGCATTAATTCTCTGTCTGATGCGCCGAATATTTGTCACCGAAAAGTTGAGTGTACTTTCTACACTAGATCGTTAATGGCTTGTCAACTTAATTCGGAATCAACCGTCATCAGCTTTCTATCGCATTGTGATTTATTATGCTTTTCACCCAGATTCACCGGCTCTATGCGGTAACCTTCGTGAGCAGATATCCGCGAGTGCAATTTGATTGCATAGCCTTGCGGCAACGCAATCTCTTAATGCGCTTGGACGTTAATTTCTTTGGATCGCATTTTTCTCCTTGCATCAACGCATATTCTGCACAAAAATACTTAATGAAATGTACGCATGCGATCGCAATATTGTGAACTTAATGATTTTGGACACAATATTGTATATTTTTATCATCACAATCCTGCATTGTTTCATAACTTAGCACTATAATAACGTGCATTTCTGCCCGTTATCAGCTAGCGACTCAATTCCAAATGCAAGATTTGGGAGAGGCTCAGTTTGTTTGAGGTATACAGATCTTTCAGGATCGTAAGAACAAAGTGCTAGCACTATCTCAGGCATCGTACATTGATAAGATGTTGCTCAAGTACTCAATCCAGGACTCTAGGAGGGCCCTACTATCGTTCAGGCATAGAGTCCTAAGACACCTCAAGAGGTTGTGGAGATGAGATGGATCAGTCTAACCCAGGCCATTTTAATGTTGCTGACCCATTTACGAAGGCTCTCACGACTATAGTGTTTGAGGGTCACCTACAGAGCATGGGTCTACAGGATCGCCTGCAACTGAACTAGGGCAAGTGGGAAATTTTCTTGTACTGGGCTTTTATGCCATAGTTTATTATTTTGTACTAGTTTATTTTACACCCCACTTCGATTTAGGACAAGTAGGAGATTGTTGGGGTTGATGTCCTAAAGTCTCCTGTCCTATAGTTTGTAAATAGTATGAACAAATGCTTGTGTTGTTAATATATGATATTTACTTCACATCTTCTATTTTGCTCATTTACTTATTTTATTTGTTTTACCATAAAACAATAAACATAAAATCCTTGGTTATCTGTATGTGACTCAAGCATGTATGTGGTGACATAAAACTAGATCATGTCTTGAGTGATAACCAAAATGGTCTGTAGTATATGAATAAAGGAGGGAAACCTTATCCTGGTAATGCTACGGATGCGGCTCGCTTTGTGGAATGATCACAAGTATTGTGACTTATCACAGATGGTCTGATCCTGATCTTTCATGTTGGGGACATGCGAGCGGGGCGTCCTATACAAAGAGTTTGTATAAGACCTGACCATGAGTGTTAACGTCTCATTATATAACACCGTTCATGACAGATACTTCACTTCACTAGGATGACCATAGGTAACATGAACTCAATCCTGAGTGAGTTGAAAACTCCTACCATTGAGAGCAGTCCTTTGATTTGTATAGGTGCGGGTGGCCAGGTCGCCGATTCAAACCTACCATTTTGGGGATTCGTCTGATTTGGGAGCTGGGAACTCAGCTACACAAGATGGAATTCACTCCTTCCCCGAGGCAGAGGTAAGTAGATAGATGGCTCCCTAAAGGGCTGATTCCAGGGCTTGAACGATGTGGCGCCACACACCTTCTCTTGGCCCGAGAGGTGTTCACACATAGTTGGACTATGTTGTATTGTTCATTAGAGGAATCAGTGGTACTTAAGGAGTGAGATGTAACTACAGGGGCATAACGATAATTTGGCCCAGCTGTACTTACGAGCATCTATGAAGGGTCATCGTATTCATGATTGGTTATATCCGATGGACACAGAAATATATCTGTGGTAAGAAGAGTTCAGCTGTTGGTCTTTAGTGTAATGCCTGACAGTTAACGAATGGTGGATCTCGTGGCTAAAGAGTTTAGTCAGCTATTCACGTACCGTTGGAGCTTCGAGCCACAGATCCATTAGGTCCCCTGCGTAGCTTGGATAAAGTCGAAAACCAATATTTGGGTTAATTTGAAATGTTCAGATTGACAAGAGGAAGTTCGATTATATATAATATAATTGGATTGGTTAATTATATATGATATAATTGGCAAATGTATGAGATACATTATTTTGGAGGAAATTAGATATAAATATGATTTATATCAAGTAGAAGAGAAAATACTATAGTAGATATGTGATATCAAACTATAAGTTAAAAATATAATATGATTATATTTGTTAATTAATTAGTTGGTTAATTATAAGATAATTATGCCAAATATCACGTTCGGACGTGGGTTAGTGGGTAGCTTCGATTATTGTAACCGATGACTTAAAATGAAAATTGTTTTCATTTTTGCATAGCCCATCATTCACCCAAAATAATTCGGAAGTGCACGTTGGTGAAAGAAAACGATCGCTCAAGAGACTATACGATAGCTCTTCTCCGCCTAAACGATCGTCCTTCGCGCGCCTAAACGATCGCATGCTATTTCCTACACGATCGGATAGCTTCTCTAATCGATCGTATAGTATGCTGGTTTTATTAAACGATCGTGTACCTTTTCCTAAACAATCATTCAGTAAATCTTACACGATCATATAGCTCCTCCTAAACGATAAGCACTTCTGCTATACGATAGCGTCGTTTTCTCTCCCATTTGCTTATCGCCTACACGATTTATGTTTCCTCTATCCTTTACCAAATTCATGAAAGCCCACCCTTTGGGTTTTCACTCCGAGAATACCCAGGGCTCTTTAGTGGTGGTGTCATCCCCGTTGTGGTCGTGAGTTCGCGTTGTTCGTGCTGCTGCAGTCGACGTTTCCATCGGGCATTGGTAGATCACGTGGAGGGTTTCCGCTGCGTTGGAGTTTCGAAGTGTGAAGATTGTCTTCAACTGGTATGGAACTCTGTCCCTTTGTTAATTTTTTGTTCGTAGTATGCCGATAATTAGATTTTTTTGCATAACTGTATGTGTTGAATGTATATATTTGTATTTCGGTCACTATGAGATCGGAGCGATTCGATCGCGCTCATAGAACTCTTAAATATGAGATCCTTCACTTAGGACACTGTTCATTAGACAATATAACTTCATGCCTGAAAGGGAGTAAACCTCTCTTGGAGTTCTACATCAAAAACTTGACAAGCATTTTTTTCAACGTACAATGCCTAAGAAAGGGCCAACGTTTTGTTCTTTCGATCACTAAAGATTTGAATGCCCAGAACAAACTGCGTCTCTCTTAAATCTTTCATTTGAAATTGGGTCGCTAGTCAATTCTTAATTTCAGTCAGTAGACCTACATCATTCCCAATGAGTAGGATATCGTCTACATACAACACTAGAAAAGCTATGTAACTGTTGATGATTCTCTTGTAAACACTAGATTCATCAACATTTTGATCAAAGCCAAAAGGTTTGATCGCAGTATCAAATCTTATATTCTAAGATTGAGAAGCTTGCTTCAATCCATAGATGGACCGATTAAGCCTACAAACCTTTTGCTCTTGACCTTGGGTTATGAATCCCTCAGGTTGCTCCATATAAATGATCTCCTCAAGATTGCCATTAAAAAAGGCAGTCTTGATGTCTATTTACCAGATGTCGTAGTCATAATATGAGGCAATAGACCAGAGAATCTGGATAGACTTTAACATGGTAACAGGTGAGAAAGTCTCCTCATAGTCAACTCCTTCAACCTAGGTATAACCATTTGCCACAAGTCTAGCTTTAAAGGTTTGCACCCTCCCTTCAGCACCCAGTTTTCTCTTGTAGATTCGTTTGCAACCTATAGGTTTTACCCCATTAAGTTGATCTACAAGATCCCAAACAGAATTGAAGTACATAGACTCCATTTCTAGAACCATAGCTTTGATCCACTCATCTTTGTCAACATCCTTCATTGCCTTCTTGTAAGACAATGGATCATCAAAATTTCCGTTAGCTACCATAGCTAGGGTTTCTGTTAAACCGATGCAATAGATAGGTGGGTTCGCCTATCACTACATCAAGGTTCCCTCAACACTTGAGGTGGACATGACCTACTATATGAACTAACTTCAATAACTCTTGTCCAGGTTTTTGGTTCCTCAACAACTCTTGTTGAAGGTTCATAATTTCTTTGGAAAGTCCATTCAACACAATCTTACTGCGATGCTTATGCTCCCTAATGTGGTCCTCCTCTAGAAATGTAGCATTTTTCGACACAGACACTTTATTTTCTTTAGGATCATAAAAGTAACCACCTCTCTCTCCTTTAGGGTAGCTTATAAATTAACACAATTTTGAACGAGGTTTCAGTTTCTTAGGATTGGCCTCAAGCACATGTCCAACATGGTTCAATTTCTCCTTTTAGATACACCATTCTATTGAGGTATACCAGGTGCTGAGAGTTGGGATACAATTCCATGTTCTATCAAACAGTTCTAAAATGTAAGATCCAAAAACTCTCCACCTCGATCGGATCGAAATGTTTTAATAATTTTATTTAATGCATTTTCAACTTCAACCTTAAACTCTTTGAACTTTTTAAAGGCTTCAGACTTCTGTTGCATTAAATAAACATACCCATATCTAAAATAATATTCAAACCCTCCTCTTGCTTTAGCATTCATCGGACCACAAAGGTCTGAATATACAAGTTCGAAGGGTTCTTTGGCCCTATGACCTTTTCCAATAAAAGATCTTTGAGTTATTTTGCCTTCAAGGCATGATTCACACAAAGGTAAAGAATTTTCTTCTAACTCACTTAGAAGTCCATTCTTGACCAATCTCTCGATCATATTGAGATTGATTTTCCTAATCTTAAGTGCCAAAGATGACACTTTCTTTAGGAGAATTTTAAGCCTTTTATTTTGAGTTACCGCAGTTTAAAACATTTCAGTGTTAAGGAGGGCTTTAGTTGCTAACGGTCTTAGTACATACAAATTATCTTCAAGATTAGCACAACAAACAAATACTTTATTCTTGTAAATAAATACTTTATTCACTTGAAAATTAAAAGAATAATGTTGTTCAAGAAGACATTTTACAGAAATCAGGTTCCTTTTTAAATTGGAATCACATATATATTATCTAATAAAATATAAGATTTCTATAAGCAGAGTCTGAGCCCTCCCACCGTCATAGCTTAGACGACGTGCCCAGTTCCAACACGCATCGTCATCTCCCCAGCTTCTAATTTCCGCTAGGAACTAATTCCCTAAAATGAAGAACAAACATGGTTAGTGGCAGCTGAATCAATTATCCACGCAGAATCATCATTCTCCACTAAATAGGTCTCTAATATAAGTAAATCATATTTACCTTGCTTGACCTTCTTCTTTTCTGCCAAGTATTTGGGACAGGTCCTCTTCCAATGTCTCTTGTGGTTGCAATGAAAATAGATTTTTTTTGCAGCCTTGGCCTTCTTGCCCTTTTGGGCAGCAGTTGGCGGGTTACCTTTCCCCTTTCCACCTATCTTCTTCATCCACTTTTTAGTGCCGAAAGAAGAAGGCACAAACTTAGTTCTAGAGGACAATTCTTTGTAGAACTTCTTTGAGGATGAGGCAACATTTGCCTCTCCCTTTTGTTCCTTGCTTTTCATCAAGGACTGAAAAGTCTGAAGCTCATTAAGCAAGGTGGTCAAGTTATAGTCAATTTTATTCATAACAACATTGCTATGAAACTATAGGAAACTTTCAAGTAAAGATTCCAAAATGAAGCTTACTTGACTGGCTTCATCAATGACAGACTCATTCATCTCCGCCCTGTTGAAGTGGACCATCATATTGAAAACATGTTCTCTAATAGATGCCCCTTCTTGCATTTAGGCATTGAAGATGTATTTTAGAGTGTCGTGCTTGAGTTGTGTGGATGGTTGTCTGAATATCCCCCATAGGGACTCCACGATCTCGCAGGTAGTGATCATGGGCTCATACTTCTTGGCTAATACTTCTGAAAGGCTTTCCAAGATATATGCTCGAGCCTTTTCATTTTCCCTTATCCAGTGCTCGTATGCTTCTCAAACATTTTGAGTGGCATTTTAAGCAGGAATAGGAGGACAATCCTCCATAAGGACAAAACGCAGGTCCTCGATGATCAGTATTGTGTTGATTGTATTTTTCCACATAATATAATTTTTACCCGTAAGTTTGTCGGCAGCGAGCAAATCTAAAGTCGCAGAAGTCATGATTAATAAATTGGTGAAACCATACAAATTATTTATATTAGTACTGTATGCATTAACCCTTTTGCAAAAACTAATCAAATTTAGCAAAATAATCTAACGCCATAAGTGACATCTATTTTGCATTAATATTTCAGTGAGACAGGACAAAAGCTACTGTAGGGTGATTAGGTGCCCCTTCATTGAAATGAGACTATCTCAACCAATAGACAGAGCAACTCTTTGTTACTGTAACTATCAGTCACCATTGTTCGATCCAGAAATTGTTAAACTCGCTTACATTTCTTGTAAGTGTTACCCCTCATTTTAGATTCTAGAGTTCCGCCCTAATGAGCAAACTGTAGGGAAAATTGATTGGGGCAAAAACTAAAGCAACCCTATTCATTTCTAGAGTTTGAGATAAAGAATCATGCAAATGTCATCCGTAGGAGGACACAAGAAAATGTGCCTCGAGGTCGAGCATGAAACTTTACTACAAACTAATGAGAGACACCATGGGATGTGTTGACACACGTCCCGCTCCCATTTACTATGAACACTCTCTTTATTCACCTTGATAATGATCTATACAAACACCATCCGTAGGGGGACACAAGAAAATATGTCTTGAGGTCGAGTATTGATCTCACGTGTGAACTTTTAGGGAGAAACGTGAAAAGGTAAAATGAAGTATCATATGCCCATTTTCCTCCCACTGAGTGTTATACCTAGGATTATTTAACTTAGGAAAATCTGGCTACTGATTTTTAACTAAGTGTTTTGTTTAATTTGTCCAAAAGTAACATTTACTTTAGATGGTTAAACAACTTTGATTAATGTTTATTAAATACTTTAATAAACCCTAATCAACCATTGCATGCTTGTAACAAATCTATCTAATTCACTTTTTCAGGTAAGTTCCCAGGTAGGGGTATTACGTTTCCGTCAACTTAAATACCCCAGCCTAGACAGAACTAACCTTAGACAAGAGGTCCCTTATAGATACATTTGTTACAAATTTAATCTTTTAATTAAGAATCAATTTAATCTTATTAAACTGATTAAAAGATTAAACTTAATTTCTAATCTTATTAAAAAAGTGAACTTAAGTCTATGTAAATCATATTTTAAAACTATTTTTTTAAATGATTTTAACCTAAGGTTTGCATGCAATTATGAATTATTGATTTTAATTACTAATTTTATTTAATTATAACTTTTATAAAAAAAATAAAATAAAATAAAATCATTCAATTGCATTTGATTGACATACTTAGTAAATTATAACAATTATAAATTACCCAAGGGAATGTCATGCTTCATGCAATTCCATTTCATTATTAACTATATATAACAATTATATAATATTATAATGAAATAACTAATAACATTCATCCATACATACATGAAACTATATATTATAACATTTATAATACAAATGATGCATGATAATGTTATTAATGCATGCAAAATACTATAACACTTATATTATATGATGCATGAGCATGCTATAAGATAAAACCATCCAACCATGTATTATAACATTTATTATATAAATGATGCATGAAATTAAATGCATAATCTATGGTGGGATTTTATACTAAATGACATCCATTATGACATATATATATATATATATATATATATATATATATATATCATACATCAAATGCATAAGTAATAAAATAATTAATGGATCAGGATTGAACACTTAAACAATTAATTAAATTAATATAACACTTATATTAATTTAATTAATTAAAAAAATCTAACTATTACAAAAAAAAAAAAAATAGTTAACCAGTTCGAAACGAGTGCACCAGGCCTTGAACTACTCGAACCGAATCGCCCACCAACGATCTCTTAGCGAACATTGAGAGATCTCTTAGCAAATGCTACACGGTCTCTTAGCAAATGCTAACGCGATCTCTTAGCTAATGCTGAGTGATCTCTTCCTCATCATAGCGTCGCTTTGTTTTTCCTCGGAAACTCATCGTGGATAGTATGAACGACTCAAAACTTTAAATTACAGACTCATTCACAAATAATTATGCCCAAAACAGGAGCCCTTACAACCAATTTGTAAATTGAAAGCAATAAATCTAAACAGTCCAATCCAAAAAACATCTAATAATCGTAAACCATTCATATTCACAAACATTCATCACATGAATTCACAGAATGCAAAAAACCCACCATAACTGTAAAATTAAAATATGGAACAATAAAAATTGGGGATCAAAACCATGCTCTAATACAAATTGAAAGAACCTTTGAAGGTCCTTGAGCGAAAGAGGGGAGATCGATCTAAAATTTATTTTCACAGAATACAAACGTTATGCATAATCATAAATTTATAGTATGCAAACATAAACGAAAAGAGAATTAGGGTGAGAGAATACTTACCCTTGAACAACCCTTCTTCACGAATTTTCCTTCTTCGGATCTGTCACGAACAAACTCAATCCAAATGGTCACCACCACAAAAAGAGCCTTATGTATTCTCTAGGATGAGAATCCAAGGAGTTGTGAACACTTGGTATTTTGGAAAACATGAAATAATTGAAAGGAAAAAACTATTTTTCTAGAGAAAAACTTCTCTCTTTTTGGAATTGTGTAAGTCTATTGAGCACTACATCCACACATGCACTAAATAGAGAGAAATAAGAGGAAGGAGTTACAACTCCCTCCCAAAACCATTTTCAAAATAATTTAATATATAAATATATGATAACTACCTTATCATATAATATATAATAAACTATATCTTATATCTATTATAACACATAACCTATAGTTTAATATTGTATCAAATATAATATAACCTATAGTTTTCATTCTCTCAACAATACATGATATTTAATATAAATCCTATTTATATTAAACTTAATTATATGAATCTGATTCACATAATTAATATTTGAATCGAATTCAAATATTTATTTCCTCTCAAATAATGTATCAAATACATTATAGTAATTATATCATGTATAATTAAGTAAAATTAATTATGTCGCATATAATTAATTTTCTCAATTAATTTAATCATTCAAATTAATCCAAAATTGATTCTTATTTAATCCTTGTTGAGCTACAGATGGGACCTCATGGACCTATAGATAAAGCTTCAATGGTACTTGAATAATTAATTAATCTCTTTAATTAAATTATTCACCATTCATTAACTATTGTCTCTACAATTAGGTTATCACTTAAATATGATCCACATGTATGTCTCTACATATATGTTTAAGCCACAAAAGATAATCTTGGATGTTAGTTTATTGGTTTATGGGTTTAATACTACTAAATGTCAAATAAAACATCTCATATTTTATTAAATAATTAAAATGTTTGTACAATATAATTACAAATTACATGACCCTACGAGATTTAGGGCACCAACCTCAGCATTAGCCTTTAACACAGAAAAATGTATTTATTCAAAGCTGAACATATTTTCAAAACAACTTTGAAAACATGCCTTCTAAAAATTTTCATACTCTATGAAATATTTAGTAATGAAGATTGGTGAAATTGAATTTCTCTTATGGTGATAAAAGCATCATATTCAGCATAAATAAACAATATTTTAATGTCTCCCACTACTGTAATTGAGATGAGCTCTCGTTGCCAACTAGTAGAATATTCCACTTAACTAAGTATTTGCCAAGATTTACAATCCAATTGTAATGAAGAAAAATTCTAATAGTGAATATTACTCAACTATAAAGGTGTGAATCTGTATTCTCTACCAAGAACTTAGTAAATTAAATTTACTTATTCTTAGTTTTTTTTCATATGAGGTATTTCTAAAATTTCTCATCATGTAACGTTTCAAACTCATATGGAAACATCTCCGTTATTAGCTCTAATCATTATGATTTTCTTGAACTCCGAAAATACTTAATTTTGGAGGTCATATAGCTTCCCATGACTCTAACATACAATATGCTTCATCATGATTTTATCTTATAGTCTAGACACATCATACGTTATCTAGATAATAAAAGTAAGCTATCACTGCAAAGATTATTAATGAACACTTCATGAATTGGCAAAAATTCCTTTTTTAGAACATTTCCCATGTAAAGACTAAATTACATTGCAATTATATGTTGATGACTTTTCAAAGTACATATTTATCAAACTCTTTGACTTATAGTAGTAAATAAAAATTAAAACGTTGAAATGTAACGACATAACTTTGAGATATACAAAACATTGTTAATTGACTACATGTAATCTATTATCCATTCTGATTCAGCAGAGGAATTAAAAGAATGAACCCGATAGATTTAGTATGAATCTCATTCATATTAATCCAAAATTTCTATTGCTATGATACTCTAGTGAGTTAGAATAAAAACCATCGTAGGACAGTCGGTTACTCCTTCACTAGATTGAGACATTCTCAACCAAATATTACACCAGAATAACTCTTATTCTTATAATATTTAGTTACCATAGTTTGGGTAAGAAATTATTAACTTTCTTAACAATTTATCGTAAGTGTAACCTCCCATTTTAGACTCTAGAGTTTTGTCTCAATGAGCCAACCGTAGGGAAAAACCAATTAGGACAAAAACTAAAGCAATCCTATCTATTTCTAGAGTTTAAGTAAATTTTCATGCAAACACCATCCATAGGAGGAAATAAGCAAAGGTGTCTCGAGGCTGAGCATGAAAGTTTACTGTAAGCCAATGAAAGAGATCATGGGATGTGTTGATACACTTCCCTCTCAAACTTACTATAAACACTCTCTCTATTCACCTTGAAACTATAGGTTATATTGTATGTGATACAATATTAAAACTATAGATTATATGTTATATTTGATATAACATATAATTTAATATATATATTAAATATTATTTTTTAAATGAGAGAGGGGGTTACAACTCCCTTCCCTCTTTTCTCTCCACCCACGTAAGTGAGTGGTTGATATTTTTGGCATTTTTGAAAGGGAGGAGTGAGTCTCCTTCTTCGTTTTTCAGTGTATGTAAAAGACAGAAAGTGTTCTGTGAGTTTTTGAATTGTTGGTGAACAATCTCAACTCTTCCTCCTCTCTACTCAAAATCTAAATTCCTTCATTCCAGAATAGTCAGAGTCTATCACTTATGTGTTCTCTACCTGAGAATACTGAGGAAGCCCTCGTAGTTATGTTCGTAACTTGATCAAGGGGTTCTTAAAGAAAGTCTTCGAAGGTAAGAGTTTCTGAAACCCTAAATTTTTTAGTTAAGCATGCTATAATTTGTGTAAATTCATAATTTATTCTTTCTTTTTTGTAAAATTACATTCGATGAGAAATGGAAATTGGGACAATCTTGCTTCCGCTCAAGGTTTTCTTCAAAATGAGTCCCTTCACAGCCTTCCAAAGCTAATAACATACCCATGCTTGTCGATCTCTTACAGATTGAGGGACTATTGTGGAGACTCTGGTTCAATTGTTAAATTTTTCGTTGCCTCCTGATCACGCCCCATCTTCTACACAACGTCCTTCTTCTCCATATGTTTAATTTTCTTCTTCTGGCAATCAAAGGGGAGTGGTGTTTGTTTGTTTCTTTTTCTTTTCTTTTCTTTTCTTTTTTTTTTTTTTTTTGGTGGCATTGGCTTGTTGTTCATATTGTTGTTGGTTATTCTGGCGGTGGGTTACTAGTTTTATTGTATGGTCGGCTTTCTTGTTAGTTGGCTACTGTTTTTTTGTGTTATCTCATGATTGCCAATAAAAGAAAATAATTATGCCAAAGGGAGAGATTGTTATTGTTTTTATTTGGCATGTGAATTTTCTTTTATTGAAATGCTGGACCTTTTCCGGTTGACTTCATGTTGGACTGATTGGTTATTTTTCTGGATGTTCCAGTCAATTACCATTTTGGTGATCATGTTGGTTTCCTTGTCTGTATCTTCCTTATTGATGAGCTTATAAAAAGAAGTATGAGAATGTTTCAATTAGGTTTTTTAGAATATGATCGTTCTTCTTTTGTGCGAACATTGATGAAAAAGAAGAAGCAGAAAAGTTTCCTGGTTTTATCGTGTGTGGGTGAATTCGTGAAGAGAATAGTTGAGTTTCAGAGAAGCCTAAACGTACAAGATCAATCAAGTCGAAGACTAAAGACTCAAGGGAAGGCTGAGTTAAGAGAAGACCTTGAGATAAGTGACATTAAGTTTAGGGAGAGTTTAAACAAATTGCTTATCTAAGGTTTACTGTATTACATATAAGTTGTTTTATCAGTTAAGTAGTTTTTCTTATAAACCTTTTGAATTCTATTGAGCTTTTTTTCAATTTGGGCCTCATGTCCCCCAGATATAGGTAAAGTTATACCGAATTGATTTAACATATTGTGTGTTATTTTCTTCTCTGCTTTTCTCTGTATTAGTTTTTCTGTCAGTATCATTGTACCCATCATCGTATATTCAGTTGGCTGTCTATGCATTTTTTCATAGGGTTTTAAAAAAATTTAACTAAGAGTCTAAATTGATTCACCTGTGAAAGTTTGTCAGTTCAATTGATAGAATTTTAAGTCTAATACGATGTTTACCCAAATGGAACGTAATTGAGAGTATGAATTGATATGCTTGCCTCTAGCCCACCTCTCTTTTGTTTTGGCTAGCTGCTAGTCTTCTCGATCAAAGATCTTCAGAAACTATAATCCTTCTACAATTTCTCTGAACTTAAATGCTTTTTTGTAATTATTATTTTCTCTCCTGATGGCGGCTTATCTTAACTTGACTCTCTTTTGTTTTATTCCTCTGTACTTATTGATTTATCAATGAATGAACGAGACTGAGAGATGATGAGTATACTACGGATGTGTCAACCTAGTTAAGATGTCCTGATGCATCTACTGACCCAACACGTATCATTCTGAAAAAAAAATTGATGATACCCCATATCATCATGTTAAAGGTGTCTGCTTTACTATTTCTCTATAAGTTATCAATGAGTTTCTTGACCTTAATGATAACCCAACTCTTTGTGCACCACATCCTTCCACAGAAACTCTAGTCACTAAGCTAACTGCAGGTACTTATTCTTCTTGGCCTTCGTCTAGTCAATTGTCTGCTGCCACTTTGAGCGTCAAATATGCTATTCTTCATAAGATTTCTATTGCCAACTAGTGTCCCTCTACATACAATTATGGGGTGTCTCCGTCTTTTGAATTTATTATACCAAATTGACATTGGTTTTCGATTCAATTTTGGTGTTTTTCATTCAGGTGTTGCGACATGTTGAATCCTTTGCTATCAAACTACCTATTTGCTTCCTCCATCTCTTGTGTGGTATTATACTCTCTCAGTGTCCCACTATTCTTACTCCTACAAATGCTCCCAGTCCTGCTGCCAAGTGTATCAATTTAAGCTACAAACTTTTTCATGGATCCCATGTGCCAGACATTGTACACAACATTCAGCCTTGCAAAGCTGATAACATACCCGTGCCTAATGATCTTCACGCTCCTGAAGATGGTTTGTTGATTCCTACTGATCTTGGAGCATGTATCTTATAGGTGCTAACTTCTAAGTCCCGAACTTTGAGCGGTGTAATTTGATCTCTTACAGATCGACGGACGATTGTGGATACTCTGGTTCAATTGTTAAATTTTTCGTTGCCTCTTGACAACACCCCGTCTTCTACACGGCGTCCTTCCTCTCCACATGCTTAATTTTCTTCTTCTGGAAATCAAGAGGGAGTAGTGTTTGTTCTTTTTTTTTTTTTTTTTTTTTGTGGCATTGGCTTGTTGTTCTTCCCAATCAATTTTTTTATGACACATCACATGTGATTGTGTGCATTAGGCACTACCTTAGGTGAGAGCTACTTACTGGGTATATTTTATACTCATCCTATATTACAAACTTTATAGGTGAGTACATAGCGTAGAAGGCATGGCTTTAACGTCACTCAAGGGGCCAACCATCAAATTCATTGTTTTGGTCATATATGCATTTTGCTCCACTGCATTGATATTTTAATAGATCCTGGGGTCTTGTAAAAGAAACTTTTTGTAATGTTTTTACAACTTAACTAATAGGAGTTTTGATCTTTAATTTATTTTTACCAAAAATCATTTCATGTTAGGAAAAATTTATCTATACTTGTCGTACCGGGCAGGCCATGCTATTTAACGTCATTATATGGATTGATTTGACCAAAAATTTAATATGAGAGAGAAAATCCACACTAGCAAGGTTAACATTCAATTATTTAAAAATCGCAAACATAACAAGGCCAATAATGTGATGGTAAAGATACATATAAATCTCATACCTTCCAAAGAATCAATCCCACCCATGTCTGAGAATTTTGATCATAACCTAAATAAAGCCCATTAGGATATTTTCATGATTCCCAATGAGGATTTTTTTAGATAGTATAAAATAAAAAATATATATATGTCAATATCTACATACATATAAATCCAACAAAAATATTTTGCCATTAATATTTCTAACTTTTCATGTTTGATTTGAAATAAAAACTCAATGTCGAGCCAAAACTTTGTTTCTAAAAATTATTTAGAAAAGAATATGTTTTTGCTGTGAATGTATTATACATTCTTACAAATTTTGAATTGACTTTATCTATTATTTCATTTTTTATGTCGATTTCTTCTTTCTCAATGTCGTAGTTGGTTAGTGCAATTATCATTTGATTATGTAAGAAAAGATAAGAATATTCAAATGAAAGAGATATTGTAGAATAATAAATTATATTTCAAAGCGCTAGAGAATTGTTACACAATCTTATATTGAGAAACCAAAATATTTCTCTCTGGTTGGTCAAATATTTCAACAACAATTTTTTTCACTACAAATGTTAAGTAGTTTTTGGTAACGAAATCCAGCACTATTATTCTCTTGGACACAATCATTATAACATGACTCGTCGTCATAAGTATCAGAACATGGCCGAATACAATGTACGTTCAATAGGTCTCCTTTTGCTACCATGTTATGAAAGATAACATTGTTTAAAACATTGTTTTAGCAAGAAATAACATTCTGGAATTAGAGTAGTTATGAGTTAAGAACATACTTGTTGATACAAAGCAAACAACTATCACGAGGATAACAGCTGATATTGCAACAAGCTTCTGAATTGCCATGTCTCTATGACGATTTAAATGCTTGTGCTTCTATGAGATTATTAATAAAGATGGATATGCTTTATAAAATATAAAGTGATGTATTTAAAGCATTTTATTTCTAAAAACTCCATAACGACATAGTATTAAACAAGCCATAAAAAAGAAAAGTATAGTAATCGTCTCAATTTAGTTTCTAAAAAATAATACTTCTATAGAAGGGAATGTTCAAAATAGTAAAGGAAAAAGAATATGTTTAGGGTTGGCAAAATTCCCCGCAGGGATGGGGTCAAATCGGGGATATTTTTCAGGACCCCGTTCGAGGACGGGGACGATATAGCCGCCCCACCCCCAATCCCGACCCCGATTTGATATATTTATATTTTTAATATTTATAAAATATATATTTATAATATATAAAATAATTTATTTATATGTATGTTTATAATGTATAGACTTATAGTATTGTGGAACCCAATATTAAATATCTAAATTCTAAATCTAAATCTAAGCCCAAAAGTCAAGCCCAAATTTTAATTAAAAAAATGGGGAATGGGACCCTGGATCCCGTTTCCCCGACAGGGAATCCCCGCCCCCGTCCCCGCCACAGGAGCGGGGATGGGAGAGAATTTCCCCCACGGGACCAGGGACGGAGGACGCCCCTCGCTCCACCCCGACTCCGTTGCCAACCCTAAATATGGTTACTAATTTTAAACAAAATTTTAAAACAACTAAATCGTGCATAAGATATAATTAAAAAACTTAAAATAAATATATTTACCTATCTTTATGCTTGAACTATAGAATAAGGATTTTGGACATATTTTTAGTGTCAACTAAATACAAAATATATTTCTCTATGAAAAATGGAAGAATGCACACGCGCACACAGAAATATATACAACTTGAAATTAACCATTAAAAATATTATCAATTGTTTGTTTAATTGTTCATAACATGATGTTTTAACTAATTTTATTTTCTTATTACCCTCGAAATTACAATTGAGCTTAACTTTATTTATCTAATGATTCTTAGGTTAAATTTCATCTCTATACTTTCAATTTTGGTTAATTTCGATTTCTATATTTTCGAAAGGTTAATTTTTTATCATTGTACTTTTAATTTTGGTTTATTTTGATTCTAATTTTTATTTCTATTTCAATTTTAAAGGATCGTTAAATATGCATCATTTGAAAACTAAAAAAAAAAAAGTAAGCTCTATTTGGTAACTATTTCGTTTTTTGTTTTTTATTTTAGCTTCACTTACAACTTCTTGCTCATGGTTTTCATATTCTTCTTTTTTATATATAAAACACATTTGTCTTAGCCAATTTATTAAAAAAAAAAAATACACACACAATTACTTGAAAATTACTTTTTTTAATTTTTAAAATTTGGTGTTGATTTTGAAACACCCAAAAATTTGAAAAACAAAATATATAAGCCAATAGATGAAAGTGATGTTTATATTTAATTTTCAAAAACCAACAACCAACGATTACCAAATGGAGGTATAGTTTTTTTAAAACTTTTTTTTTATTTTTAAAATTTTGCTTAAAATTCAACTTTTCAATTTAGAAAAGATAAAAAACCATTATAAAAAATTATAAAGAAAAAATAAAAATCAAATAGTTATTAAGCAAACCTAATGTCTAGTTACTAAACAAAACTATTATATGCTTTTTTCTCTTAAATTTAAAAGTTTAACGTAATAATAAATAACAATGAATTAAAAAGAATATAAAATTAATTGTAAACAAAATAATAAAATTAGATTTTATTATTATTATTATTATTGGGTTTTAACTGATAAATGTGATATATCTGGACCTTGGGCAGGCTCTTATATATATTCAGCAGCTCAACGGCCCAGCCCATAACTCTATTGCTCCTCCATCTCTATGGGTTAAGTTCAAAAGTTGGGTTCATGAATTAAATTTCTTTCATTTAAATTTCATTAAAAAATAATTTTAGTTTTTTCTCTTAGCTTTTTATTAGTTGTTTCTTTGCAATGGAAAATATAATTGCAACAAAAATATTATCCTTATTTCTTCTTGTTTATATAAATGTGTCTATAAAATTGTTTTTAGAGCAACAAATAAAGGTAATAATAGTACGTGTAAATTTTAACTAAACTATACTATTTTTATATTAAGATACTAACTATATTCATTTCGTATTTTATTATTCCACTTTTTGAATAAATGCATCTTTCATCTATTTATGCTAAGTTTTATTTTGGATCAAGTTCAAAAATATGGTGAATTTTCAAATTATTGATAAAAATGGGATACATGGGAAAGTATTTGTAAAAATAGGTGGGAATTGGTAAGTATTGACAAAAATAGGATAGTTTTGGTATGAAGAAAAATCGTGTATGAGGTACACGATTAGCATTTAATAGCACCACGTCGGATCAGTTGGTTGACCGGTCGGAGAGAGACTCGTGGACAGGGTCCACGATTACCATAATCGTGGATCGGGTCCACGATTTTTTTTCTTTTTTTAAAAATAAAGATTGGCCAATTATTTTTTCTTAATCGGAGATGTACAACAATATTAAGACTTTAGGATCGGGTCCACAAATTTCTTCATTGTTAAACTTAATTATATATTTAATCTACAATGAAAACATAATTATTCTGCACTCATATTTAAAAAAATGTCATGATACTAAAAAAGATTTACAATTAGTTCTTTAATTTGAAAATAGAAATTTACATGAAATTTAAAGACGACCCCTTAATCCTTACCTCACATATGGGTTGTCTTTGTGTACCTCTAAATTAGCTTCACCCTACTGTCATTATCATCTACAACGAACATGTCTTCGATCAGTGTCAACGACATTGAGTCGTCTTGTTTGTTGAATACTTTCTATGTTGACTAATGTTTGGTGACACATTGAACTGAACTCTGGTAAGTTGTATTGTACTGAATATTGTTGTACATCTCCGACAAAATCATTCTGTACAATGAAAAAAAATAAATACTAAACAATATTCATATCATATATTTGGAAAATGTCTGATTTTAAATCTCTTACCATGCAGTAATAGTACGCGCCGTCAGGTGTGATAAATCGCCTTGTGATTGAATCGTACCAGAAAAAGTAGTCATTTGATACAACTGGCCCATTTGTTATTTCTTCTTATGCACAACGATCATGTCGTCCATGCTAGTAGGATATATATTCCACGTAAATTCGACACCAGTCTTGGTCGTGCTTACCTCTCAAATCAATCTGGAAGTGTATAGGACAACGAAGGTATCGTTTGTAGCAAACCGAACTATCTCAACACACGATCTGAATGATGTCACTCTACTATATGGAAGCATATAAGAGTGCTAACGGTCAACCAGATGTCTTCACCATCACGACAGTAATCAGGTAGTGATGACCAAATATCTTGTGTGTATAGCGTCCAATTAATCTGACAAAAAAAAAAAGAAGATAATTATACATCCAAAATGTTTTAAATATTCATTTATATATATATATATATATAATTGTTACCTGATTGTGCATCAGTCTGTCAAATACTTTTTGGTATACTAGCAACATATTACTGCTTGTTCAGAGGCAGCTAATACACCACTCCATCTAAAATTATAAAAAATACAATTAATTTATATTATTACATAAAATGATAACGAAATAAATATATAAATAATATAATACCTGGCACTAAGTGGACGATGACTTAGGGCCTGTAACTGGACTTATGGTGTTATAATTGGAAATCTATCATAAGTCCATACATGTAGTAGTATCAACAGTCCCGCTATTTTCAATGCTTGTGCATTGGTAGCCCGATAAAGTTCTCTATAAAGCCATGAAGACAGGCACCACCCCATGAGTACATACCAGCATGCTCGAAATCAGACAGTAGCCAGAGAAACATGACTACTAGAGTGTTTGACTTGTCAATGAACAAAATTCCTCCAATAAGCTGCATAACGTATGCTCGTGCATACCTACGTACGCTGATGTCGTCGGCATCAGGAGGTAATTCTGGAAACTGGGACGCCAACCACTGGATACTCAATCTTGAGCCTTTCAGATCTTCTTGTAGAACGCCTAAGAGTTCGTCACAAACATTCTTCCAATCATATTGTAATGAACTTGTCAATGGTTCTCCGTCCACTCGTAACCCAAACTGAATGGCAACATCCTGCAACGTAATTGTACATTCCCTACAAGGCAGGTGAAATGTGTAGGTTTCTGGTCTCCAATGCTCAACTAAAGCAGTAATGAGGTGTCAATCAAGTTGGATAAATCCGATCTGTGCAACCCCAAGAAAACCTGTTTGTTCAACGTAGGGAATAATAAGTTGATCAAATGGGATAGTACGTTGTGCAGATGCCTCCCTTCTCCGACAACTCAAAACTATAATATAAGAACTATCTCATATCGATTGTGAACTATGCATATTTTGTTGATATAGTTGTACAGGATTAGAAGGACAAAACTCCATTACCTAAGAAATTCAAATTATATTACATAACAAAATCTATCTCCTAATAATGAATTAGATAAAATAAATTCATTACATAAAAAGTACAATTACATAAAAAATATAAGTACATAAAAGATACAATTACATGAAAAATATAAATACATAAAAAATACAATTACATAAAAAATACAAGTATATAAAAGATACAATTACATGAAAAATACAGGTACATAAAGATATAATTACATAAAAAAATTTAATGACCCAAAAAGGAAGCACCTAATGTACATTGTGGATAAGTACGTTTGTTATGTCCTTCTCTCTTGCAAATTGTACATCGAACTTTTTGGCTTGCCTCTCTCCAGTCCATTTCATTATGAATGCGCGTACATTTTGACCGACTCTGTTCTCTTAGTAAGTCTGCATTTGAATGAACTTCTGTAAATGATAATTTTGACCAATTATCTGGGTGTTCTATTGGATGGAAGCGACCTTCATAACATCGCTTGAAATGAGAAAATTTATAGCATTCATCAATAAGAGGTATGTGAAAGAGTTAAATAACATGCATCGAAAGTATCAAGGATCCATAAGCATTCTAGTTCACTAATTTTGGCAAAAACTAAAGCATGCTCTTCTAAAAAGTGGGTTTTCAGAACATACCTTTGATGAACTCTCCAAGAAAACGTGTGTACAACTGTTGTCTTCATTTGATATCACCGTGAACCACCTCAAAGCCTTCCCTACTATGCTCTTGGAGTTTTAGGAAGAGTTATAAGGCTCAAGAACAGCTTGAAGATGTGAAGAAGCAAGAACATCTCACAGCAGCCGATTAAAGAAAATCCATTTTTCATTTTGTGGAACCATGCAAAACGATTTTCCATTTTTTCTTTTTAAAAAAACGATTTTAAACCATTTTAATTCAAAAGTAATTTTCTTAAATTAATTTAAAATATTAATTAATTTAATATCAAAAATTAAATTAATTTTTGCACAATAATCATCTTCATATATTTAAATCATATTTAAATATATATTCTCTTGTTTTGTTTAATTTGAACGTTCAAATTAATTTCTCAAGCTACCCTAAAGTTTATCCATTTACAAGCTAGTAGGGGGGCCTTACAGACCTACAAATCATGGGCTCCAACGATTCGAGATTAATCGGCTAAATTCATTAGTCCGATCTAACCCCTATTCGTTAAATAATGGGACACCCCCACTATAGTCCATAGTTGAACTCCCTTCACTGTAGATATATTATGTCCACTTAATAACCATAATCAGTAAGTCGATCCTTCACAGGTTGTTTGTAATCACAGCTAGATAAAAAATATCGTTTTACCCCTGTGACTACATCTTATTCCTTAAGTTCCTACTGATTCTCTAATGAACAATTCTTATTCATAATCTCTATGAATCAAATCCTTTCTCTATCATGAGAAGGCGAGGCCCCGTTTGTTCAAGACCTGGAGTCAATACTTAAGAGAACAACCTATCTGCTAACCCTAAATAGGGTAGGAGTGAATTTCATCTTGCAAGGCTATGTCCCCAGCTATTCATCCAGTCTTATCCCAAAATGGTCAGCTTATTGACCAGTGTTGTTGGACTACTCTCACCGTTTGCAGATCAAAAGATAATCTCGAACAAACAGGAGTTCATAGCTAGCTGAGGATTAAGATCGAGTTAACCTAGATTATATAATAAATGAAATAGTCAGTTTTAACAGGAAATGGTCGTTATAAAGAAAAGTGACTATTTTCGTGATCCAGTCTATATGCAAACTCATTGCATAAGATCCTAACAAATTCTTTACACTCTTCTCAACCCATTCATCCATTTATAACTAAAAATCCTAACAAACTTACTGGCTATTTACTAATTTGTCCCCTTTTAAAATTACTGGCAACATGGCGAAGACAATATCATTGGTACTCTCTAGGTTCACTCCAACCAATTTTCTCATTATTAATTGCAGCAAAAATGCCCTTATGACATACCACCTTGATTTGATTCCACCAAGCTGTGAATGATCCTGTGTCAATTCTGAAAACAAACATGAGTGTTCCCCTTCAAGTTTGGTGATTTCGAACATCCCATGAGTTTTACGCCAACATGCCGGTAACCTCAAATCACAACCATCCTTCCACTGTTTGTATCTGACATAGCAAATATATTGATTTGATTCCACTACAATAATCTATTAGTGTTCTGTCACACATTATTTTTTTACAGCAAGCTGTAAATCTTCTTTAGTATTAAATAATATTCATTTCTTTATTAAACTAGAATTATCTACACATATACTCCTTTCCTCCAAAGTTGACCCTCGTTCACATGTTGAATGAGTAATTTCTCAATTTATTTGGGCGAACATATCTAACGATACCAACTCAAGATCATGTTCTCCGCTCCTATCGTTTCCAAATAATTCATAACTTCAACATCACTGTCTCCATCATTTCCAGGTTCAAGAATAACCAAATCTTCAGGACACATCGACATATTTATTATGATTTTTTTAACCATTATAGTTGACAAAAAAATATATATAAAATATGTCAACCCAACAAATAGCCCAACAAAATCCAATTTCTAAGTTCAACATAAAGATCTAAATATTATACATTTAAATCAACCCAAATCTAAGATCCATAAACTATACATTTAAATCAGACCAAATAAAAACAAAATAGTATATCCATGAATCATACATTTAATTCAGCCCAAATGCAAACAAAATGATATATATATGAAACAATCTTCATTTTATAAACAAATACATATATTTTCTTAAATCAACCAAACAAATAGGCAACATAATTATCCAAAAAAATAGCTCAACAAAATCGGCCCAACAAAATCCAATTTCTAAGTTCAACATATATCTAAAGATTATACATTTAAATCATAGATCCATAAACTATACATTTAATTCAGCTCAAATGCAAACAAAATGATATATATATGAATATTATACATTTAAATCATGGATCCATAAACTATACATTTTCGAACTTAATCCTCATTTTTATAAACAAATACATATATTGAGAAAAATTAAATAAAAAACTTTACCTAAGGTGGACAATGACAAAAATTGGAGACAGTGGGTGATAGATCGACTCACAGCGGCAGCAACAAGAAAAAAAACTCACGACTAGATGGAGGAAGAAAAGAGGCTACGACAATCAGAGAAAACACTTCAGATGGAGGAAGAAGAAGACGATTTAAATGTAATCGTATATCAGGTACACGATTAAAAAACTTATTTTTGTCAATATTATCCGTCCAACCCTATTTTTGTTAATAATTATTAAAATAACATTATTTTTCAAAAAAAATCTTTTATTTTTCACCTGTTATATCTTTCTCTTTTTTTTCCTTCTTTCTTTAATTTTATGCTTTATTTTTGTCAATTGTTATGGTTGTCCCTCAAATCATGGCTTTGTTAATATATACTATTTCCTTAAAACACGAATCAAGAAACTTTTGGATTCAAACTCAAAAAAAAAAAACCCAAATATAATACTTGTCTTGTTATACTATATATAATTGCTTTCAATTTATATATACACTCGTGAAAATTTTAAAGGTATTTTCAAAAATAGAAAAATAAATAATATTATTTACACAATAATAAAATTTAATCTTTTTTATAGAGGTTGATAGAAGTCTATTAGTATTTATCAATGATAGAAACTAATAGAAGTCTAGATATTACGAAATAAATGCGGATAGAAGTCTATAAATATCTATCAGTATTTATTTATTTATTTTTATTATTATTATTATTATTATTATTTTTTGCTAGTTATGTAAATGGTTTAACATTTTTTCTATGGTTGAAAATTTTCCAAAACTTTATAAACATCATATTATTTCCTTGATATGATAGTCCATTCAAAATATCGACAGGACAAATTAGTCAATTGTTGTGGGCTAAATTTTTATTGGATTAATGTATATAATCCTCTTCAAGCACAGTAATTACTTCAAAATAGTAGTTTCATTGACATATTTTTGCTTTTACCTCCAAATTTCATTGTAGCAATTTTGAAATCGTACTTGTATTTTAGTTATCTAGTTCTTAAAATGATTGCAAGGACATAAATTGATCGAGTTGGACTTTGAACACAATTTATATTTTAATAGGTGAATTTATTAACAAATGCAACAAAAATGCTTAAAGAAAAGTGATAAAGAAAGGATTAGATGGAATCTAAACCTAATATAATTAATTTTGAAAGCAAACACCCTCTTTTTATTGTTCAATGAAATGATGCAAAGGGGAAGGCTCAATAATTAGTGGGCCAAATAACTTGCTATCCTGTTTTGTATTTATAAAGCTTTGATCCATGAAGTTGAACTTGACTTGGTTTCCTTTTCATTTCTTTTCTTAATGGAAAAATATAATTTATTGTTGCTTTCATGTGGCATATTCTTATTAGTCTTTTATTTAATTTCATATATGATGAAGATATCTTTGTTTTCTTATTTCGTTTTATTTTATATTAATTAATTCTTTTGGTCCCACAAATGTACGACAATTAAAGGGACAAAAAAGTAATAACTCTTCATGATAACATAAATAGAATATTAAAGGCCAAAATATAATTGAAAAAAATTGTTCTAATATACACTTGAACTATACCAAGCAAGACTATCAACGAAGTACATATTATTTAACTAATTTCATTTCGACATTTCAAAATTTCAAGAAACTTAATCATTGGAATAAAAATAAAATAAATGAAATAACATTTGAACCACACCAAGCAAGCTTAATCAACCAAGTAAGGCCAAATTAGTCTATATATAATTGAAAAATATAATTTATTTAATATACATTTGAACCACACCAAGCAAGACTACCAACCAAATCTACAGATCTGACGTCGGTGACCCACCTTCACGGCGAGATGAACTCCACTGAACCCCATGACGGAGCTGGCCGACCAGATCTAACGACCGAATGGCTTACCCAACACGACTGAGCTTGTAATGTCGACGACGACAACCCGCAAACGAAACATGATCTGCATGGCCGGATTTACACACGAACGACATGACGACAACTCGCGAACAACACGACGACAAATCGCAAACGATAACCCGTAATTTGCATGTGAACAATGAAAGTGACCGGAACAACGCCGATGACGATAACGATCGGAACAACGCCAACATTGGTGATGATTGTTATGGTCAAGGGAAAGAGAGGGTTTGTAAGAGAGAAGTGAGAAAGGAGAGAGAAGAAAGGTAGTGAAATAAAAGAGAGATATTTTTTATTAAAGTTAGAAAAAATAAATGAGGATCTTTAATGTTGGTTTTAAACCAACATTGTAGCCTATCTTTAATGTCGATTTAGAACCAACATTAAAGATCCATTTTTTTAAATAAAAAAATCGACATTATACATCCAGATTCACTTTTTCCAACCGACATTAAAGCCCAAAATTCTTGTAGTGGAGGAAATTTAGACATATTTAATAATAATATATATAATTAAAGTATGAGCTATGTATGTGGATTAATAATTTATCACATTGGGTTATTTTATTAGATTGGGTCCTGTTATGTGATCTAATTAATTATGACCCTAGATTTCTAATTGAGTATGGACTTAATGGGTAGAAGCCTAGTTAACTAGGGATTAATGGGTGTTGGGAATGTCCTAAAACTCACAGTTCGTAAATATTGTTAACATATTCTATTTATCAATAAAGTATTATTGAATATTTTATTCAATAATTTGTTATTGATATTGCATTTTGTTATGAAAATCCAATAAACGAATCTATAACTATAATATGAATACTTTGACTTTATGTAGCAACATAAAAAAGGATAAAGTTTAGTATATAGCCAAAATGGTCTAAAAGTATATGGATGAGATTGGGTATCTCATCTTGATGACACTATTGGATGTGGCTCATTTTGTATACTGATACAAATAATGTGATCCCAAAATTATTCATGTGAAGATATGTGAGTGGGGGCATTCTATGCAATAAGTTTATATAACACCAGACCTCGAAATAGTCACTTTTCTTTATAACGACTGTTTACTGTTAAAACTGACTATTTCAAACTCAAAGACCTAGGGTAACTCGATCTTAATCCTGAGCTAACTATGAACTTCTATTTATTCAGGATTATCCTTTGGTTTGTATAGATGAAAATAGTCCAACAGCACTGCTCAATAAGCCTTCCATTTTTGGGATAAGACCAGATGATAGAAGGGGACATAGTTCTGCAAGATGGAATTCACTTCTACCCGACTTAGAGTTAGTAGATAAGTTGTTCTCTTAAGCGTTGATTCCTGGTCTTGAACAATGGGGCCCGCCCTCTTATGATCGAGAGGGACATGGTTTATAAGTTAGACTATAAACCCAATTGTTCAATATAGGATCAGTGGGAGCTTAAGAAGTAATATGTATTTGTAGGGGTAAAATGGTAATTTTGTCCTAGCTGTAAATACGAACAATCTGTGAAGGATCGCCTTACTAATTATGGTTAAAATGGACAGAAATATATTTACAGTGAGGAGAGTGCAACTACCGAACTATAGTGGTGTTTCTCGGTAGTTAACGAATATTGATTAATTCGGTCTAAAGAGTTTAGCCAATTAATCTCAAATCGTTGGAGCACATGATCTTTAGGTTCATAAGGTTCCTCTACTAGCTCGTAAAGTTATCTTGATTAGTGAATTAAGTGGATTTGAAATGTTGAGATTCGAAATTAAGCTTTTGAATTTGAAATGTTCAAATTCAATTAGGGTTTTAATTAAATGTATTTGATGCAATTGAAACGTTTAATTTTGTTGAAATTAAATGAAATTGGAGAGTTCAAAAATATTTAAATATTGATTTAAATATTTGATGAGGTGAAATATAATATTTAATATGTGATATTAAATTAAATAAGTTTAATTAATTATCTAATTTTATTCAATTTTGAAATTTGTTCAAAATTGGTAATTTGATTAATTAAATTTTGGATTTTGAAATTCAAAATTATAAAACTGAAATTAAAAAATTTATTTTTGAAAATCAAGTTTTAATTGAAATTAATTAATTAAATAAATTGATTAAATTGGATTAAAAATATTTGAAAGTGGGAAAATCCAAAAATTGGATTTTTCCCACTCAAAATACACCAAATGCCGCTTTAATTTCAATGAAATTGAAATGGCATCAACTGTGTTAATCAATAATGCATGATCTTTATGTTTAAATTGAAGTTTTGGCTTCAATTATCAGTTCATGCAAGCTGATTACATGTTGAACCTCTGCTGAAAAAGAAACTGTCCAAACTCTCTCCACTCTCAATCAAATTCAGCTTCAATGCAGAGATTCAACTTCTCAATTTGAGTTAGAAAATAGTAGAGAGGGTCTTTGTGATGGTCCATAGCTGATTTGAAGATCTAATTCGTGGAGGGAAGCTGAAATTGAAGAGATTCATCAAATGTTGTACTTCATCAAACTCTTCTCTTTGAAATTTGGTTTCAAAGCATGTTTTGAACCCAAATTAAGTGTAATTAGAATGCTTATTGATTCTGATTTTTCTGTTGCATGTTAGTTTACTCTTTCAATGGAAACCCTAACTGAACTAATATATAAAGAGACCTTAGTGTTATGATCCCCAACAAAACAATAAGCACTCAGTCTCTCTTTAATCTCATCTAGAGAGAGAACCCACATAAGACTTTCAGAGTTTTGGTAGAGGAAGACAATAGTTGTTTTATAATTGTCTTCAATTTTGCAATACAATCCGATATGTTATTCTTGACAATTTAACATGAATGATCCTAAAGTTATATCTATTCAATATAGATTTAAAGTAATTATGCTTACATGTATACCTTTGTAGACGGTGGCGTTCGTCTATTTACATAACTCCACTTCTGACACTCTTTTGAGCCTATGTGGTGGTCGTATAGAGTGTTGGTGTCAAAATGTCGAGGTAAATTTATCGAATCATTAGCTGACTCAAACATTCATGTAACAAGGGTTGGACTCGACTCGATCGTCACATCATTGAAAGTCACATTTTTTTTCTTTTAGACTTGGGCTTGGGCCAACGACTTTGAGCAAGAGGGTTAGCCATCATAAGATAAATAAATTATTAGTGTAAAAGAACCT
Source organism: Benincasa hispida (assembly GCF_027475165.1). Lineage (NCBI taxonomy): Eukaryota > Viridiplantae > Streptophyta > Magnoliopsida > Cucurbitales > Cucurbitaceae > Benincasa > Benincasa hispida. Next base: position 36,245,865 of record NC_143483.1, read on the forward strand.
TAAATTTTGGAATAAAAATATAAAGTCGTAATCAAATAAAATTTTAACAATCGAATTAAAATAACATATTTTAATTTTTTAATAAACATATAAAATTTGAGGTGAGTGTGATGGTGGATGGAGATAGGAAATGGGTGGCTTTAAGCCGAAAACCTAATATTGCAGCCGCCCTTCTCTTTATCGAATGGGCAAATTGATTGTTTTCTAAAAATATATTAATTTCCATTTAATAATTTTTTCATGTAAGGAAAAAATTATTATTTCGGATTATTATATTTTGAGGCTAAAAAAAATGATATTTAGGAACTAAACTAAACTAAACTAGGGAATATTTAAAATCACAAGATCGGTTTTATTAATTTCTTTTTCATGCAATAATAGTGAGATAGAAGATCATACTCGATTGTAAGGAAAAGAGTGCATGTTAAATTACTATATGTTTAATTTGGTTTGGGATTTTATTTTAAAAAATTTTCACATATAAAAAAAATGTCAAACTATTTATAAAAATAACAAAAAAAAATATCGATAAATATTGATAGACTTCTATCAACGTCTAGCACATAGTACCAGTCATAAATTTCTATAAGTTTCTATCATTAATAGATACTAATAAATTTTTATCGATCTCTATTAAATTTTGTTATTTGATATACATAGTTTTTCTTATTTTTCTATTCTTAAAAATCCGTTTTTTATTTTTGTATTATAAAATTTAACAAAATTTCATTTTCCAAAAGTTGCTCTCCCTATATCTTGATTCTGGAAAATGGAAATTATAAAAACGATATTTTCTTGAGTAATCATAAAAATGATTTTGTGGTTTTAATGATGGCTTCGTCATATTGTTGGTAGTGGGACCCAAAATCTATTCTTTATATGAAAAATTATTCGAGGAGATGAGGGATTTGCTAAAACAATGAAAGGATGAAAAATGAACCATCGATGGGAGGATCGTATTTAAATTATATCTAATAGTTATTACGAAACAACTACATAGTAATGGCTTCATTAAATAATTTTTCCTTTTGTACTCTCTTGGTTTTTTATCGATCCAAGATTTGTGATTTGAATGTAAGAAATTTGAAAAATCGATCAAATCTGATTGTTTTGGTCAATTTGGATGTAATTTATTAACCGTTAAGTCTCCTTTAGTAATTATTTAGTTTTTTGTTGTTAATTTTTTTAAAATTAAGCTTATAAACACATCTTTCACTTTTAAATATCTTTGTTTTTTTATTTATTTTTCACCAATCTTTTCAAAAACTAAGTCAAGTTTTGAAAAAAATAATAATTTTTAAAAATTTGTTTTTGTTTACAAAACTTGGAAAATAATTCAACTTTTGTATTTATGGAAGATGCAAATCAAGGTAATAAATTGAAAGAAAATATGGTTAATTTTGAAAAATTAAAAACCAAGAACAAGATGTTACTTAACAGGGTCTAAAGTCACATTTTTTTCTTGACATCGTAATTTTAAATTCTTAATTATACATATATATTGTATTAAAGGTAATCATTTTGTGTTTTGTTTTTGTTTTTGAAAATTAAGTCCATGTCATCCACATTTCTTATTATGATTTGCATCTTATTTAAACATAATTGTCGAATTCTTAGCCAAATTTCAAAAACAAAAACAACTTTTTGAAAGTTACTTTTTTTAGTTCTTAAATTTTGGCTTGATTTTTTAAATCATTGGTGAAAAATAGACTTAATTTAAAAAACAAAATAGTTATCAAACAGGATTAATTATACTTTTTTGATTTATTTCTATTTTTTTAATAGAATGAACAAAATACCTACCCACTTTTTTTAAAAAAATATAGATACCTACCCATTCTAATCGCCATTATTATTATTACTTCATATTAAAAAATCAGCACCACAAGAATTATATATATATAGGGTTGAATTTGAATGATAATAAATTTTCCATCTGGTTGTATTTGTATCTATTGAAAAAATAATTTATATAAATGCTTGATTATTTTTTTTCTGGATCAAATTCAGATAATAATGCTAAACAAAATGGTTTCAATACTCCTGAAAAAATAAACAATATTTTTCTGAAATAATTTTCCTTTTATAAGGTTTGTTAAAAAAAAAAATACACTACTAGCTTGTACTTTCATGAAACTAAGTTTCTGAAATTTATTTATTTTGTAGGGATTTAATTATATTTCTTTCCTACCCACATTAATAAATTATTAGAAATCAAATGTTTGTTTATAAACTACAAAGAATAAGTAAGTAATTATCTATAATAAAAATCAACACTTAATTTTGATGAGAGGTCTTATGATTATAGTAGGAATGAAATAGTTAAACAAATGAAGTACAAAATTTAAACTATTGTAAACTAAGGTCCAAGGATTTAAATGTTGAGAAAAAATGGTATATAAGAATTGAATACACTAGCAAATCGATTACATCTCAACTATAATATTCAAACTCAAACGTATACCAGATGGTGTAACATGGATTAGATACGTAAATAACCAAAGACTTGAAAAAATTTCAAAATTGTTAGACAATTATTTTTTCTGATAAGCATTGTCCTAAAGACAATTATTCGCTCTACATGAGTTACAAGCAGACTATAAAAATCGTTTTAGCATAATACAATGACTTAATTCCGATAGAATTACAACCTCGAACTATTCAGATCTGACAAAATTCTCGGATACTTGCTCTCAACTCAAGATAAGATCAAAAGAAAGAAAGAAATAAGAGAACTCTTCGTTTGAAGTGGGATGTTATATATGAAGAAACAAATTGCTATTTATGTAACTCTCCAAAATACAAATATATATATATATATATATATATAATTGAAATATTTATCAAATTTAACTTTCATACATGTTCAATTTATACAAGAAACACCATCTTAATTTGAAGTTTAAATCCAAATTTGAAAGTTTCTAAACAATAAATTTAATCTATACCATTAAATTTATTTTTATATGTTAAATATTTACCAAAATTTTACTTTTTTTTCACTACTATAAACATCCAACATTAAATTGTAATATAAATTTAAAGCGTATAAGAAAAAAATGATAATAAAAGAAAGTTTAATGACTTAAGTTGTTACTTAAGTTAAACTAAAATGATTTTTTAACACATTTTTTTAATTTCAAGTATTAAGATGATGTGACATTATCTCTATTAAAAAGTAGATGTGAAATCAATATTATTATTCTTAAGGGTAAAGTGAAGATTGAAATTATGAAATTGTTGTATGGTTAATTTTGAATAGAAGGCACCGACCAAACAAATCAATAATATTATAAAATCCAATAATAGATATAATAATTGGAGAGATAAAGTACTAAAATAAAAGTGGAGAGATAATATTTTTGTAATGTCATGTCCTCCCAACTTCACATTCTTGAGCCTTCCATGAAAATATTTGGTCCATTCACTTATTATTTCTAGATATATAAATAAAATAAGATAAGAAAATGCATGAGGATCAAAATTATTGTACATCCAAATTCCAAATTCATATTTTAGGATTTATTTTTAACATTTTTTTTGTTCTAGTTTTTCATCAAATTTTTAATAAGAGAATAAAAGTGTACTTAGGAATCACATCTTATCTCATTATATATAATAATAATTTGAGTTATGTTAGATGTCATGTTAAATAAGTACCTACTTTGCAAATATAAATTTTTTCAAATGACAATATTATTAAAAATATTTATAAATAATAGTAAAATATCACAGTGTATCTAGATAGACTACAGATTGCGATAAATAGATATAGATGGTAGTCAATCGTCATCTATCTCGATCTATCACAGATAAATGATAAAATTTGTTGTATTTGTAAATATTTTAGTTCATTTTTTTATATTTGAAAAGATTTCTAATTGATTTGATGTATGAAAATATTTTTTTTAATAAAACATATGTAAAAAGAGAAGGGTATTTTTTTTTTCTTTTTCTTTATTCTGAGGAAGATAATTAAGAGTGAAGAGATTTGACCTTAATAAAACTCGGAAAGAAAGTAAAATTTTGGATTTTAGGTTTTGAATCTAATTTCCACTTAGTTTATAAATTCAACATGTAACATTTTTATCCAAAGTTTTGAATTTCCTTTCTATTTGATTTTTAACCATCTAGACTTATCCTTTTATTTTTTATTTTTCATTAGATACCCCATTTTGATTTTAAGGGCTAATGCTTATTAACAAATTTAAAAGAATTTTAATAATTATAATTAATTAGTTTTAACTCTTTTTTATCAACCATCACAAATAAATTTTAAGATTTCACTTCATATTTATTCTAAATTAATTAATTGAAAGTAAACGATAAATACCAAAGTGAACATTAATAAAACTTCAAGGACAAAAAGGAAAAATATTAAAAATTAGGGACCAAATATAAACTAAACTCAAAATGCAAGGATATGTGACATTTTAAAATCTAGAAACGAGATGGAAATTAAACTCAAAACCTTAAAATAAAAATGTAACATTTTGAAACTTACCCAAAACTTAGTAACTAAAAAAGATAATTTTTCATAAAATTTTAATCATTGAGTTGTTAATTGCCATCTAATTGTACCGAAAAAAACTAACTCAAAACAAAAATACGGTCAAATTACAAAAGAGGAGTTAACTTTATATAACTCAAATAATTTAGGTTTCGTTTGGTAATATTTTATTTTTCTATGTAATTTTGTTTTTGAAAATTAAGTCTATGAACACTCATTTCACCTCTAAATTTTCTGCTTTTATTATCTATATTTTGTCAATATTTTAAAAAGTTGAGTCAAATTTTGAAAACTAAAAAAAAGTAATTTTTTTTTAAAAAAATAACTTTCATTTTTAGAATTTGACTAAAAATTCAACTATTGTATTTAATTAAAAAAGATGAAATCGACTTAATTTTTCAAAAACCAAAAATAAAAAACCAACTGATTATCAAACAGGATCTTATTACATCTATTATGCACTTCAAATGTTATAAGTTTAAATTCCTAACCCAGCATATTGGGAGGGGTCAAACTCCAACAAGAAATTACATACAAAAAAAAAAAATTAAACCCTCAAATTAATTAGTTCATAGTGCATCATAAAGTTCTAGTTTATTTATTTATTTATTTATTTAATATATTGATGTGGCAAAGTAGAAACCATATATATATTTTTTAATTTTACCCTAAGATAACATACACATGTATTTGGAATATAGACAAAAGGGGTTTTGAGTACATGCATCAAAAGAATTGATAAGAGAAAAGATGGAGCCAAAAAGTACTTCATAATATTCATATACAAAAGGGCCCCACACCCATGAGGAAGAAACATTTGAGATCATGAGATGTTTTAAGGTTGGATTCCATCAATAATATAATCTCTTCTTTCTTTTTCTTTCACAATAATTTGAGTTTTGGGTATCTAGATATGTCTATTAATGAAGATCTCAATTGTGTTAGGTTGATTGATTTTGTCACCAAAAGAAAAAAAAAAAAAAAAAAAAAAAAGATATCTTAGAAATCAATATATAAATTAAATTAAAAGTTTTTGCCATTAAAATCTTTTACGAGGAATGATATCAATACATGGCAGGATGTGAAGTTTTAAAGATGAGGAATGAATTTAGAGATTGTAACTTTCTAACCAAATCACAAGATAATTTAGGGAAAAAAAATAGGGTAACTAAAAGAATTAGGATAAAGGAAAAAAAAGTCCTATTAAATGAAGGGTTTAAAAATTCAACTTAAATTAGATTATTGGAGGGAAAAGTTGGTGTATATTGTAAAACACTATTTTTTTATAAAAATAAATAAATATGATGAGACTGTTAAAAATATTATTTAAGTATAGCAAAATATCATTGTATATCACTAATAGATAGTAACATTTTGTTATAATTATAAATAAGTTAGTTCATTTTTCTTTATTAGAAAACCTCCTTTAAAACTATCGTGATATTTATTTCTTTCTTTATTCTTTTTTATTTTTTTAATTATTGGTTGTCTACTTTTTTTTTTTCTTTTTTAAGTAAAATTATTGGTTGTCTACTTGGTTGGCTTTCCACTAATCTTTAAATCTATAAGGGAGGGAGGGCGTGCTAACATATAAATTAAAAGCTTGGAGGCTAAATTATAAAACGTTGTTCTAAATTTCGACATTTGTTTAAACAAACTATTTCTATTTTTTTAAAAAAAAAAAAAAAAAATCAACAGCATTCTTAACCTTTCATAAACGTGTCAAAACTATATTTTCATAAACGTATCAAAACTTTTAGAATTTTAGATACAAATTGGAACTTGGAATAAGTGTGTGGCGACGACTTGAAATAATGTGGCAGTGTTCAAGTCTCAATTTTTCTTTCAAGCCATCACACTTTTTTAGATCTCAAATTTCGTCCAACATTCTAACCTATCACATTTTTTTGGTTTTATAGAAAAAGTTGAGGCATTGTTTGGGTCAAGGAAAGAGAAAATAAATTTAAAATAAATGGTAACCTCTAAGATATATCATCATTCTCAGGGGAAAAATGGCTTCCCATTGACTATGATGTTAGAAAATGTATTATAATGAAAGTGTAAATATAATATTTCTTACAAGAATTTTTTGAGGCAATTTATTAGATGAATTAATTGAATGATACTGCCAATTTTTTAGGAAAGAAAAATACTATTTATGAGTTTCAATAAATAAAGATAAAATAAATATTGTCTTTATATAAAAATTCATTTCTAATGTGTAGGTGTATATATAGAAAATTGAAGTTAACTTTTTCTTCTTTTCCATATTAGTTAAAAGAAAATAAAGCACATTACATTTTTTTAGATTAAATAAAAAAAAATATCGAAATTAGATTAAGAATAGATTAGCTAGTTGGTATAATATTGTGTCCATAAAGATTGGTAATCTATTTTAATGTATTAATAAATTCAAAATTTTTTCCTAAAAAAATAAATAATAAATTAATAATTAAATTAGGTATACAACTATTTGATTAGAAGGCAAGTGAATGTTTAGGTGACTTATTCAAGTCACAAGTAACAATAGTTTAAAAGTAGAATGTTGAACGTAAATATAATTCAACCGTCATAAAATGTCTACTATCAATATTGAAGTTTGAAGTTTGATTATCTATCGGATTATAATAATAATAACAATAATCATAATATATAGGTTTAATTAACAAATTTAATATACGGAAATTGTATTCCTGGTTTTAAAACTTCAAAAAATTCAGAACAAATTGGCGTGTAAGTTACAAATTTAATATATTGACATTAATTTGTTGTTACTTTAATGAATTTGGATGAGTTTGGAGTAGTTTGTTATTATTTATTTTAATGTTTTTTTTGTTTTGTTTTTGAGGAGTTACGAAGTTCTTTGGTTATAAATGGCAACTAATTATTTATAAATGAATCATCCTATTTGAGGTATTTTCCTCTCTTTTTTTTATTTTGATTTTAATTAATTGAGAGCAAATATAAAAAGAATTTGGCAGATGTTATGTAGTTTGAGGTTGCAATTTATCGGAATTAGTCGTTATAAATAGTAACTTGTTTCTAAATGAATCATCTTATTTAAAGTGTTCTTCTCCTTTTCTTTCTTTTGATTTTGAGTTTATCTAAAAGTAAATATAAAAAAATTCTAGCAAATTTACATAGTTTAAGGTTGCAATTTTGCTTAGAAGTAGTTGGTACATCTATTTAATTAGTTTGCAAGCAACCCATGCAAATTGAATAATAAAAATTTTTAGCTGTCTAGAGTCTGTCTTAGTAATATGTATTAGTTAATTTAAAATAAATATAATTATTAAATTATATTTTTCATCACTATTAAAAAATAAATTTAAAATTTCATTTATATAGAATTATGTTAAATTAATTAATTCGCATTAATGTCAAAAGCTGAAACAGAGTATTTAGTGAAAAATCCAAGTTAAAGTGTGAATCTTGAAATCTAGAGATCAAATTGAAACAAAATTCAAATCTCAAGGTAGAATTGTAACACTATGAAACCTTGAGACTAAGTTGAAAGATAATTTACTCAAAATTAATTAGATTAAAAATATGACATTTTAAAACCTACAGATCAAATAGAAATTAGGCTCCAAATCTAAAAATAAAAAATATATTTTATCAAAATTAATTGAAGTTAAAAATGTAAATCTTGAAACCTATGAACTAAAAATTAAAACAAAAATTAAATCTTACTAGTATTGCCTCGAAAGAAAAAAGAACTCATTGGTGGAATTGTAACATTTTTATATTATTTAGTAGTGATGATATGTCAAGGTTAAGGTGCAAATCTTAAATCCTATAGACCAATTGAAATAAAATTCAAATCTCAATATAAAATTGTAACATTATAAAACCTTTATACTAAATTGAAATAGAACTTACTCAAAATTAATGGATTAAAAACATAATATTTTAAAACTTAGAAATTAAACTAAAAATCTAGAAATAAAATTATATTTTATTAAAAAAAAAAAACATTTGACAATCTCAAAACTTAAAAAAAAAAAAAAAAGGTTTAAAAGGAAAAAATGAAATAGAGATAACAAAGAAAAAATAGATAGAAAGTTGGAAGAAAAAAAAAACCCTCTTAAAGGGATGCACCCCATAAATAACAAAAAAAAACAACACCATTTTCCTAATTTATTTCTAAACAACCTCCTTTACCTATTTTTTTTTTAAAAAAAATTACCCATTTTATCCAATCAACCCCATGAAAATTCCATTTGGTGCCAAAATGTGCATAATTAAAGTGATATTCAATACCTTGTAAAAAAAAAACAACAATAATAAATAAATAAATTTGGTAATAGTTTGATTTTTTTTTATTTTTGAGTTTTTAAAATTAACTTGTTAACATTACTCTCACTCACAAATTTCTATGTTATGTTATCCACTTTATACTAATATTTTAAAAAAATCAAGTCAAAATTTGAAAACTAAAAAAAAAAAAAAAAAACACTAAGCTTGGTTTAATAACTAATTGGTTTTTCAAAATTAATTTAGCTTATAAACACTACTTTTTAGCATATTGATTTCTTTGTTTTGTTATTTACTTTTAGGAGTATATTTTCAAAATCCAAGCCAAGTATTGAAATGTTTTAATAAATAGTTTTTAAAAATTTGTTATGCTTTTAGAATTTGGTTAAGAAATCAAGTGTTTAATTAAGAAAGATAAAAACTATGGTAAAGAAATTGTAAAAAAAACAAACATGATTTTCAAAAATCAATAATAAAGTTCAAGACAGTTATCAAATAAGGTCGACATTTTCAAAAACCTGTTTTTGTTTTAGAATTTGATTAGGTTCTCAAGTGTTTTGTTTATCATAATTGAGAAATTGGAAGAAAATATATAGAAATTTTTAAAATAGAAAATAAAAAACAAAATTATTATCAAATGCGAGTTCTCCATTTACCATCAAAACAAAAGTAGAATAATTTTAGTAATAGCATTTTTGGAAGATAAAATAGCACTAGATCTCCGCTGCTTCATTGTCAATCCCAACAAGTTAGGAAAGCCAATTTGGAAACAAGCGAGTCTAAACATTCAACATGGGTAGTCCGATTATGAGCCACCCTATTACACGATCTAGGAGGGAAACTAAGGTCAACATTTCGAAGCCTAATAATCAAATTTTGATCTCAGCATAAATGACCCCTAAGGAGAGAGAGCAAAAGCACAAAGAATGCAATTTCTTAAAAACAACCTCAACATCTGCTTCAATCCACATCGAAGAACAACTACATGCTTCATCCAGCTTCAAACCCTCCAACAACGCTGAACCTTCCTCCGCCTCTATACTCCCTGGTCGAACCACAACATGGGCAGCCATCATCATCCCCTTTCCATCTCTAATTATTGCCCTCAAACCAATACCCTTCTTACTTGGATGATTGGTGACATCAACATCTAATTTTAAACGACCCTCCACTAACGGCTTCCACTTAGCTTATCGCCACACCCACGTGCCTCGGATGGGCAGGACGGCAACGTGCGTGTGGGATGTCCACCATACCCATCTTTGCCTATCTCCTCACCCTTCTAAAACATGGGTACCACTTGGGTCCCACACCTATAACTCGATGTGGGAGTTTATAAAGGAGGTTCCATGTGATAAACTTAGTAATATGGGATTCTCAAGAAACTTATTTTTCATTTATTAAAGTTTTTCACCAACAATCACTCACTTGAAAAACTTTTCAGAATACAAGAAAACATTCTTTTTTCATCAAGCAATATCAATCTGTACAATACTGTGCATAAGCAAAAGTGTCTTACGACTTGAACCTTTACATAGTGAAGATGATTTAGAATATACTAGAGTAACTATTGGTTTTGAACTCTATCTCTAACAACATCTCACACACAACATTATTAGGGTGTAGTTCAAAGGCTCGTGCTTTAAGGCCTAGCACGTGTATTCCGGTTTAGTGAACGCTCTAGAGAATTTGCTTAAAATTCCATAGGAAGCGGCCCCTACTTTCACATTCACATAGGTGAGTCTATCAAGAGTACTAATGTAGCTAGGTACCCCACTTGACATCAAGTATAGATCTCATTAAGAACTAAGTTTAACCTTTCTTTTGCTTCAAGATATCATGCTCAGACTCTAGGTCATAGGAAGGGAATTATGTGTTCGTTTTAGCATGATCCACTTCATATAACTTGTGATCAGTTATTACCCATTGAACTTGTTTCTTGGGATCTCTAGTCTACAGATTGGATTTTCCTCACAGGTGGTTCATCTTTCTATAAGCATGAGTCTCATCCTTTCTGAGATTGTGTAAACCTTCTCTCTGGCCAGTCTTTTCGTCAAAGAATCTGTCTGGTTCTCATCAGTCTGTATGTGATCCACTCTAACTGCACCAGTAGTGAGGAACTCTTTAATGGTACTATGCTTATGACGTATTTTTCGTCTCTTTCTGTTGTAATAATGGTTCTAAACTTTTGTGATTATTGCAGTACTATCGCAATGGATCAATATGACTGGTACCAGTTTTTCCCCTAAGGGAATCTCTGATAGCAGAATTCTAAGTCAACCTGCTTCTTCACTAATTATTGCTAGTGCTATCATTTCTGACTCCATTGTAGATTGGGCTAAAATAGTCGGTTAGACTTCCAAGAGACAGTTTTGCCTGCTATATTGAATATATAACCACTAGTAGTCTTTGAATCATCTGAGAGAGGTTTCTAATCAGCATCGTTGAATCCTTTTAGGACAATGAGAAACTTATAATAATGTAATCGTAGGTTCTGGGTTTTCTCCAAGTACCTCATAACCCTTTCTATAGCATTCCAATACTCTATACTAGGTCTGCTTGTAAACCTACAAAATAATCCTACAGCATAAGCTATATCAGGCCTAGTACAGTCAATAGCATATCTGAGACTCCCTATGATGCTCACATACTTAGATTGATTAACATTGTCACCAGTGTTCTTAAACAACTTAACACTAAGGTCATAAGGAGTACATGTTGGTTTACATTCAAAGTAATTATATATTTTTTAGAATATTTTCTATATAGTGAGATTGATCTAAAGAAATTCCCTTTTCAGACCTAGTTACTTTTATGCCTAAGATTACATTTGTTTCTTATAAGTCTTTCATATCGAAGTTTGCACTCAAATTAGATTTCACATCATTTATAACATACAAGTTCAATCCAAATATTAATAAATCATCTACATTCAAACATAAGATTGTGCAAAGATTTTTTTCAAACTTATAGTCATGTCATTGCTTAGGAGCTTGTTTCAGGCCATAAAGAGATTTATTTAACTTTCAAACCTTATTCTCTTGACCATAAACTATGAAGCCCTTAAGTTATTCCATGTAAATCTCTTTTTCAAGTTCACTGTTAAGGAAAACGGTTTTTACATCCACTTGATGTATTACGAGGAACAGTGAGAGAAAACGGTACACCGGATTGAGGTAATTCTAGTGACTGGAGAGAAAATGTCAAAGAAGTCTATGTTTTCTCTCTATCTAAAGCCTTTTGCTACTAACTTAGCTTTAAACTTGTCTACTGTTCCATCAGGTCTAAGCTTCTTTCTCATAATCAACTTGCATTTTATTGCCTTGTGATAGGTTGTCAAGTCCTATTTGACTCAAGAAAATCCATTTAATTATTTATAGCTTCTTACCATAAGTTAGTATCTACAAATGACTGGGCTTCTTTTAGGTCTTTAGGATCTTCTTCTACGTTATAGGTCTAGAAGTCATTCCCAAAGTCCCTGACAGTTCTAGTTCTTTTTCTTCCCCTAGGCTCTGGGTCAATTTCTTCATTAGGAGTTAGGCTTCTAACAGGTGGTAGATTACTAGAACTTGAGCCCCCACTATTCCTAGATTTAAAAAGAAATATATCTTTAAAGAAGTTAGCATCATTTGACTCAATGATCACTTGGTTTACTAGGTCATAAAACCTATAGGCTTTATTATTTACGGCATAACCTATAAAGACACACTCATAGGCTCTACCAGTAAGCTTTCTTCTTTTGGGGTCTGGTATTCTTACAAATGCTAGATACCCCTAAGTTCTAAAGTATGACAAATTAGGTTTCCTATTCTTAAGAACTTCGTCGAGTGAAGTTGTTTTTTAGATTTTGGTATTCTATTTAGGACATAACACACGGTATGGATAATTTCACCCTACCAATAAGATGCAACTCCTAAATTAAGCAAAATAGCAACTACTAATTCAGATAGAGTTCTATTTTTCCTTTTTGCTTTTCCATTCATTTCAGAAGAATATGGTGCAGTCTTTTCATGTATTATTCCATGCAAGTTATAGAATTTGTTAAAACTATTTGAGTCGTACTAAGTTCCTCTATCACTATGAAGTCTTTAAACTTTTCAGTTAAATTGGTTTTCTACTTCAGTCACAAAAAGTTTAAAGGCATCAAAAGTATCACTTTCATTTTTCAGTAAGTATATGAACATAAAATCCAAACAGTCATCAATAAAAGTGATAAAGTATCTTTTACTATTCCTAATCAAAATACCATCGAATTCATATAGATCAGAATGAATTAACTCTAAACGCTCAGATTCCCCAAATACAGATTTATGCAAAGTCTTAGTTATTTTAGCAATTCATTTATAGATAACTTAGAAATCATTTATAACCTAACCATGTTACTAATTAACCTTTTATTAACATGACAAAGTCTAACATGCCAAGTATTGAATGAACACAACATATAAACAGAAGATTTTGTTTTATTCGAGTCAAGATTTAATTTAAACATGCCATCAGTTGCATAACCCTTCCCTACGAAAACATTATTCTATACAAATTTGTCCCTATTTTCTGAGTGAAGACCACCTAGTTGAGGAGATAGCTCGAGACCAGATTCTTTCTTATCTCCAGAGTGTGCAGGACTTTCTTCAAAGTGAGAGTCTTTTCGGAAGTAAACTTCAGCTCCACCTCGCTATTCCAGCAACTTTCGTTGAGTGTGATATTGAAGGAATTCTTAATGAAGAGCATCCATGAGCACATTCGGATCTTTTCGATTTCATCGTGACCGAAATATAACATATACATTCTAATATACAGTTATGCAAAATAACACTAATTAACGGCATGCTTCGAACAATAAAAATACAAGGGAAAGAGTTCTCATACTAATTGAAGACTCTCTTCAAAACGTAGAACTCAGAAGCAGTGGAAGAACCTCTACACGATGTATCGCCAAGCAAAGCAATCAGCTGCGGCAGCACGATCGTCTACACGAACGGAAGCAACTCGTACAAGCATGAACAAATAAAAGCGGAGACGACACCACCAGTTGAAGCCCTTGGTATTCTCGAAGTGAGAATACAAAGCGTAGTCTTTGGTGAATTTGGTAGAGGTTGGAGGAAAGGCAATCGTGTAGACGATAAACAAGTGGAAGAGTAAGAGCTATCGCATAGCAAGAATGCTTATCGTTTAGAAGAAGCTACACGATCGTGTAGGTTGTATTAAGCAATCGTTTAATAAATGGTAGACGATCGTTTAGAAAACGCAGCACGCTATGCGATTGTTTAGGAAAGTTAAGCGATCGTTTAGGGACGGGCGTGCGATCGTTTAGGCGCTGGTGTGCGATTGTTTAAACAATGAGCGACTATCGCATAGGCTCTCAAACGTAGCGATCGTTACGTTTTCACACCGATCGCGAACTTACGAACTCTTTGCAAAATGAAACAAATTTTCATTTTATTCTTCGGTTACCATAATCCAATGCGGCTGCTCCCACTAACGCACGACCGAGGAGAAGTTTTAGGCCAATTATCATTTAATTAACCAACTTAATAATTAATGAATATAATCATATTATATTCTTACCCTATAGTTTGATATCACATATCTACTATAATAATTTCTCCTCCACTTGATATAAATCATATTTATATCTAATTTTCTCCAAAATAATGTATCTCATACATTTAGCCAATTATATCATATATAATTAATCAGTTCAATTATATCATATATAATCGAACTCCCTCTCGTCAATTTGAACATTTTAAATTAACTCAAACACTGATTCTCAACTTTATCCAAGCTACCCAGGGGACCTAATGGACCTGTGGCTCGAAGCTTCAACGGTACGTGAATAGCTGACTAAACTCTTTTGCCACGAGATCCACCATCCATTAACTGTCAGACATTCCACTAAAGACAAACAGCTGAAATCTTTTTTACCACAGATATATTTCTATGTCCATCAGGTATAACTAATCATGAGTACGATGACCCTTCACAGATGCTCGTAAGTACGGTTTGGCCAATTTACCGTTTTGCCCCTGTAGTTACATCTCACTCCTTAAGTACCGCTGATTCCTTTAATGAACAATACAACATAGTCCAACTATGTATGAACACCTCTCGGCCAAGAGAAGGTGTGTGGTGCCACATCGAATCAACCCTTAAGGGAGCTATCTATCTACTTACCCTTGCCTCGAGGAAGGAGTGAATTCCATCTTGTGTAGTTGAGTTCCCAACTCCTAAATCAGACAAATCCCCAAAATGGTAGGTTTGAATCGGCGACCTGGTCACTCGCACCCATACAAATCAAAGGATTGCCCTCAATGGCAGGAGTTCCCAACTCACTCAGGACTGAGGTCATGTTACCTATGGTCATCTAAGTGAAGTGAAGTCTCTGTCACGAACAGTGTTATATAACGAGACGTTAACACTTCGTGGTCAGGTCTTATACAAACTTCTTGTATAGGACGTCGCCGCTCACATGTCCCCTACACGAATGATTAGGATCAAACCATATGTGACAAGTCACAATATTTGTGACTATTCCACAAAACAGGCCGCATCCATAGCGTTACCAGGATAAGGTTTCCCTCCTATATCCATATACTACAGACTATTTTGGTTATCACTCAAGACATGATCCACTTGTATGTCACTACATACATGCTTAAGTTACATACAGATAACCAGAGATTTTATATTTATTGGTTTTTGGTAAAGCAAATAAAATAAACAACTAAGTAAAAACAAGATGTGAAATAAATATCATATATTGTACAATACAATCATTCATATAAATTGTTTACAAACTACAAGACACGAGACTTTAGGGCATCAACCCCAACACTCCCAACAATATGTTCTTATCCTTAGCTTTAATATAAGTTTTAAAGAGACTAAGGTCATGATAGATATGGCTCATAGTGCCAATGTCCATCCACCACCCCTCAAAACTATCGATCACATTTACTTCTGTGATCATGGTTACTAAAGGCTTTTCTGTCAGGTTTTCCTGCTCAATAGGACGACGTTTATTTCTATAGTTCCTGGCTATATGCCCAAGTGTGTTATAGCTAAAGTAGAGGAACTGTAGCGTTTCTCCATAGGGGGGTATTTGTTTCTTCTGATTGTTCTAGTTGTTAGATCCACGATTCTGATTTTTCCTCTTGGTTTCCTTTTGCTTTTGGTCAGGGTTCAAAGCAGCCGAGGTAGGCTTTCTCAGTATGATGTTTACCTCCTCTCTCTGGTCATGCTTCCGGGCTTCCTCCTCAATTCTCATGCGGGTGATCAAACTCTCCAAGGAGAAACCTTGGTCTTATGACTTAAGATATTCTTAAAGTCCTTCCAAAACGGAGGCAATTTTTCAATAATGACAGCAATTTGAAATTGCTCATTTAGAGGCATATCTTCGCTTATAATTTTGTGGACTATCTTCTACAGTTTATAGGATTGAGCCTCCACATATTTTTCATTCGTCATTTGGAATATCAAGTAATGGTTGACGGCATACTTTTTCGAACTGGCCTCCTCAGTATCGTATTTTTTCTATAGGACGTCTCATACTTCTTTTTCTATCTTCATTGTACTATAATAGTCATATAGATCACCAGTCAAACCATTTAATATAAATTTTTTGCATAAAAAATTCTTATCTTCCCAATTAGCTGAATCTTTGATTTGTTGTTTAGTCGGATCTTCCTTTGGGACAGTGGCTTCTTTGTAGTGCAAACACCAGCAACCTTCTTGATGGTGAGGAAGAACAACATCTTATACTTCCACCTTTTGAAGTTTGCTCCTTCGAATCAGAATGGACGGTTGAGGTCAGAGGACATAATATCATTCTGAGTTGACAAGGCCAGCAGAACAACGGTAGATGGATTCGTCTTAAAATTGTTGGAACAACTACCTCTCGTGGACAGAAGACAATTACGATCAAACAGCATCAGACATCGGAACTTAACCTGCAAAACAAAAACCGGTTACAGACGGAGTCGCGGAGCTTGTTTGATTTCTCATGAAGATTTATTGTTTGAATGTTATTAATAACAATATGAGTGTGTACTTGGGTATGTGTCTACATTGTTCTGAACGAGGATACTTGACTTAATTCACATACAACCTGTCATCAAAGTTTTGTTACTTTGTATGGTGATTAGTGGATTGCATTTTTCTAAGTTATATTATCCCTCATCTTTTTCTAGTTTTTGAACTTGACTTATTTGAATCATAAAACGAGAAGCACACAAGATGATATCTTCTAACTGGGTATAAATGATTTCTTTAGTATTATAAGGTCATTATGAAGCTTATTACCTTTTATGTGTTTGGTTGTACTTATATAGCTATCTTGAAATTATAGTTTCCATAATTGCATTTAGAAATTGGTATTGGTGAACTAAAGTATTTTCATTTACTGTCATATATAGTTTTATCTCCGTTGTACTTCTATCCCGCAGTTGTATTTTTGGTGAGTTAGATAAATTTCTTTAAGGGAGGTATTTTGTGAGTTAGACTCATTTCTTGAAGGGATAAATATTCGGTAATATAGTGGGATTCAAAATAAGAATAAATATTTAGACACTTCTTTTTTTGTTAGGACATTTTGGTGAGTTTTTATGATGTGCGTGAGTGTGTTTGAGTTGAGTGAATTTGTGATAAATGAAGTGAGTTTCAATAAGTTGGAATGTTTGTTGGCTATAATGAGGGTTAGATTGGATGAGTTGGTTAGATTTGAAGCGTGTTTGATTGAATATCGATATTCTTGAATTGGTCCATAATAAGTGCTATAATAAATCTTTTTCAAGTTTAAAATGTAAAATGTATCCAATACTAATTTACTCAAAAGTGAATTTTAACCACTAAAAAATTCAAACCTAATCCTAATTCCTAATACATAAAGGATTAGGGTATAAAATTGACTTATTGTTTTTCTTAAAGAATACAACACATTATACTTGAGTAAAGATCTTAACCTTTGGTTTATGAATAATGTTGATAATATCATCCTCACTGATATGACACACATTAATAATATCAACTCATAATAGTTAACTAACTACAAAAATTTTGGGCTTTAATGTCGGTTTAAACTGACATTAAAAGGCATTAATGTCAGTTGACAACCGGCATTGAAGATCGTATTATAAAAGGTCTTTAATGTCGATTGTCTTTAATATCGATTTAAAATCGACATTGTACACCATCTTCAATGTCGGTTTAAAATCGACATTAAAGACCTTTTATAACACGATCTGGTTGTCAACTGACATTGAAGCCTTTTAATGTCAATTTTAAACCGACATTAAAGCCTAGAATTATTGTGAATTTTTTTCAATTATTGTACATTTTTTTAAATACCATTGTCCAATCCACTTTTAATGTCAGTCAAAAAGTTAAAAACAACATTATAATAATTTATCCATAAACAAGAATTATTTTTATATATTAAGATCTCAACGAACACAAAATTTTAAATCTAAGTTTTGCTTACAAAGTATGAATAATAGTTAGCTCCCAAAGAGAATAATAAAATTGGTTGCTTACAAAGCAGTAGTTGACTGCTTAAGTATCAAAAAATCCCAAAATAAAATCTTATTTACTTTTGTATATCAACTTAACTTTCAAGAAATACAAAAGATTAACTAAAGATTGAGAGAGCTAGTTGTCTACTTTGGAGTGACTATCCCAAAAATCTGCAAAGAAGATATGCTTGCTTAAGTATATAAAATCAAGAATAATTTAAAAATAAATGAATCATAGTAAAAGAAATTACATGAAGTATGGAAACTATATTTATATAAACTTACCAAAATGAATTAATGCAAAACTTGCTATTCTTTTCTCTATTCTATGGATGAGTTTGTTATGCCCTTATCCAGAACCTCCCTGTACTCGTACGAGCGATGTCATATGAGAGTGTATAAACAAACAAATATAAGTTATGTTAATATAAGCAATTTATAAATAACGAAAGAAATGAACCCAGCCCATAAACAACTACCATAGATGCACAATCGTCATTGTAATGATCCCAAATTTCAATGCTAAACTAAGGAACATTACCATATTTTAACCTACAACTAACTTTATAACTCTTATGTTTTAGAAAAATTTCAGCAACACGACAGCACTACCACGACAATACAAAAAATTTTTACTTTAACACTTGTTCAAAGAAATGCACTTCCAATAATATTCAAACAACAATCTTCTCTCAACAGAACAAACAACAAAAACAACAATGATTTACAAAAACTCAGATCTTATTACTCACTTGACTTCAAATCTCAAAAGTTGTCACATGGGCATTTGATCTTATACCTCCAGATTCATGGACTCAGTTCCTATCAATAAAATGAAAAGCCAAAAAACAAAAACTCAGAAAAGTTCAAAATTCCATCAATCCAAACAAATATCACAATAAAACTACAAAATCTACAGAAATAAGTGATTTCAAAAGCCAAAAAATACAAGTAGTTAGCATAAGAAAGGAGAAGCAAGCAAGCATTGAAACAATAAGTTAAATGAATGATAAAAGGAGATAAGAGAAGAAAAGTAAAAATGAGAGAAAGAAAGAGAGGGAGATAGACCTTGCAGAATGTTACAATTAAGAAGTTTGGAAAATGAAATAACTCCTACTCTTTTCACATAGGGTCCGAGGCCACGGATCTGACTAAGGATATTCACTGTAGGCTACACAAACCCTTCAAAGAAAACCCTTTTAATCTACAGTGAAAGTCTTAGAAAAAGAAAAAAGAAAAAAACCCCAGTGATATTGTTGTAAATAGATCTTCAAGATCTTGAACAAATGGCAGTTTGAACAGATCTTACCTGGAGACTTATAATTTTATCCCTAAACTAAATTCCAATTAAGATCAAAGCAAACTAAAAAAAACAAAAAACCCCCCTCAAAATTCCTACAATACCCTACGTGAAGAATGTATGAAGAACCCCACTACCCCCCTCCTCAAAAAAATTATATATACATACAAAATTATTAAACTAACATCACCAAACTATAAGTTATAACTTGAAATAAACATACTCATGTACTAAACTAGAACAAAAATCTTGAAGTAAACAAACCCAAATACTCATTTTGCCTCTTTCTTCTTCCACCTGTTCAAAGTGTCCACTATAGAGAAACATACCCATTTTGCCTATTTTTTATGTATTTTCTCTACAATCAAACAATATAGAAACTAAAAAAAATCCACAAGCAAGTTTTAGGGATAGAAAACAAGATCAAAGAGACATTCAAGCAGAAAAGCACCTTTAAGAACTGTTCTCTAGCCAACTACGCCAACCCAATGCCCTCTAAACCCAATTGATACTACAAACGAGTACTATTTTCCTACAACATAATCAACTAACAAGCAAAACATCCAAAAATATGTCATATCAAAGGCACATACTCTTAACGAAGGGACATTCAAGCAGAAAAGTAAATGGTCCTATCAACACTAAATATCCAATAGAATGAATATAAACTATTTTGCTGATGGCATAATGGATAATCAAATTACCTTCTTTTGAATTCAATAGATCATGGAGGTGAGGGAGATGACATAACGGATAACCAAACTATCTTTTTTTTAATTTCAAGACCGACCTACAAAGAGAGTTTCAATATACATCATATTATGGTAGAGGAAGAGATTGAGAGAACAAAAATGTGAGGCAACTTAAATCAATATGAACTAAAGTTAAACTTGTAGGAGTATAACTAAGGAAGACGTGGCTAATTTATTTAAAAGTATAGAATTAAATATGAAATTGATTTTGAGTCAATAAAGATGTATTATGGAATGATTTTATACACAACAAGAGTGATTTTAATCTAAAACATACACTTTGTGCCCTTCGTGCAAAACGTGGATAAATCATGGATATTTAGATACTTAACCATCATAATTCGATCGTAGCATGCAAGAGTTTTACCACAGTAATTTACTGCTATTATTTTTTATATACGTAAAAATGAAGAATAGATATTGTGTTAATACAGAACACCGCTGTGTTTTATTGAGGGTTAATATAGATTAGAAACTAGAAAATTTGAAAGCTTATAACTTAATAAAACTAGTATTATTAATATTAAAATAAGCATTAACTGCTACGCATTGCAATTACCCTCTCACAATTACCTCTGGAGTTAACAACGGTTGGGATGCGAAAGTATGGTCGGAACCGATGGCGTTCAAGTCGGAGAGATTCTTGAATGATAGGTTAGAGGGAGGGGTTGAGTTGGAAGTTGATATAACAGGGAGTAAGGAAATAAAGATGGTGCCATTTGGGGTTAGAAGGAGGATATGTCCAAGATTTGCATTGGGGCTATTGTATTTAGAGTATTTTGTTGGGAATTTGGTGTGGAATTTTAAGTGGAAGACTGCTGGGGAAGTTGATGTGTCTGAGAAGCAAGAATCTTCTATTACCATGAAACATCCATTGCTTGCTTTCTTGTTTCCTAGGATTGTTGCCTAGTTCTTTTACTTCTTCAGATGTTTGGAAGATATATATTTCCCTTTACACATGAGGTTGCAATAAACATCTTTATCAATGATTTAAATACAAGTGCTTGCTTTGAGTTTGCTTGTGTAAGAGTGTATTAACATGCAGCAGAAGTAATAAGGATCATAAGCATTCAAATTCATTAATTTTGGTAGAAACTAAAGCATGCTCATCTAATAAAAGAGGGTTTGTAGTCATACCTTTGTAGAACTTTTTAAGATCTCAATCAGTAGTAGCTGTCTTCTCCAAAGAACACCGTGAACCACCTCAAGATCTTCCCCACTATCCTTTTGGAGCTTTAGAACGAGTTGTGGGACTCAAGAATAGCTTGAAGCAACAAAAAACAGAGAGAAGCTCACTACACCAGCACGCTCGAAAAACTCTTATTCAGCCCAAATTTTCTCTAAAATTTCTTATTCAATGCATGCCTCAAATTCATTCCAATCTTCTTTATTTATTGCAGGTGAACATGTAAAGAAGAATGTTGCATGACTTGCAGCTCATGCTTGAAGTAAATGAAGATGAGGAAATGGAGTTTGTTTAAGCATGTAGAATATGGGTAATGGAAAACCTTAATTTTCCATTTGTGCATGTTTTTCAAATTTTTCAATTTTTCTAAAAATCAAAACCGATTTCAAAATCTATTTTGATTTTAAAATTGAAAATTTAATTTTCTAAAATTAATTTCATAAATTAATTTTTAAATAATACTTAATTAATTTAATATCAAATATTAAATTAATTTTTTTGCACAAATCCATCTTCATATATTTAAATCATATTTGAATATATATTCTCCTATTCCGTTTAATTTTAATTTGAACGTTTCAAATTAATTTCTCAAGCTACTCTAAAGCTTATTCATTTAAGAGCTAGTAGGGGGACCTCGCGGACCTACAAATCATGGGCTCCAACGATCCGAGATTAATCGGCTAAACTCATTAGCCAATCTAACCCCCATTTGTTAACTAATGGGTCACTCCACTATAGCCCATAGTTGAACTCCCCTCACTGTAGATATATTATGTCCATTTTATATAACCATAATCAGTAAGTCGATCCTTCACAGGTTGTTCGTAATCACAACTGGGTTAAGATAACCGTTTTACCCCTGTGAATACATCTTGTTCTTTAAGTTCCCACTGACCCTCTAATAAATAATTCTGATTCATAACATCTATGAATCAAGTCCTTTCTCTATCATGAGAAGGCAAGGCCCCGATTGTTCAAAACCTGGAATCAGTACTTAGGAGAACAACCTATTTGCTAACCCTAAATCGAGTAGGAGTGAATTCCATCTTGCGAGGCTATGTTCCCAGCTGTTCATCCGGTCTTATCCCTAAAATAGGAGGCTTATTGAGCAGGCTGTTGGACTACTCTCACCGTTTGCAGATCAAAGGATAATCTCGAACAAATAGGAGTTCATAGCTAACTCAGGATTAAGATCGAGTTAACCTAGGTTATTTAATAAATGAAATAGTCAATTTTAACAGTAAACGGTCTTTATAAAGAAAACTGACTATTTTTTGTGGTCCAGTTTATATGCAAACTCATTGTTAGGATGCCCCCACTCACATGTCTTAACATGAACGATCTATGGATCACATCGTTTGTAGCACTTTATTACTCTTTGTAACATCTACAAAGTGGGCCGCATCTAATAGTGTTACCAGGATGAGATACTCAATTTCATCCATATACTTATTAGACCATTTAGGCTATATACTGTTAACTTAATCCTGTTTATGTTACTACATAAAGTTACAGTATTCATACTATAACCATGGATATGTTTATTGGATTTTTTTAAAATAGAATGCAAAATCAACAATTTATTATTATTGATAAATAAAATGTTTAACACGAACTGCGAGTTCTAGGACATTCCCAATAGATTGAATGTTTCCTTGTTTCTACATTTTCTTTCATACATATTGGAAAACTTCATCTATTATTGTGTGAGAGGTTTGAGATAGTTAGAGATATTCATGAGGTGGGAATAGGAATATTGGTCCACATCTTCCATTTGATTCTTCATCCTTGCTTAATTTTTCGTAGGATCAAGGTAGAGATTTCTAACGTAATTTAAAATAGTAATGTGATAATTATGATTGGTTAAAGTTTATAACATCAGCAAGGTTGAAGACATTGTATTCTTAAAAGTAGGTATTCAAACAAAAACAATGACAACAAGATGAAAATATGCAAAGGATAAGCTTCCTTTCCCTCGTGTTTAATTTAATTGTTAAAAGTAAAAGAAGATCACATTGAAAGACTCGCAATGAACAATAATATCTTTTGGGTACGCCTTAAAAAATTCCTCTGCTGCATATTTCCAATCTTTAGTAAACTTTACATACTTTATGGTCCTCTCCAAATCTCCAACACGATAGACAACATGAAGCAATCTCCTTTTATCCTTTTTTCCCCACTTAAGAATATTTTCAGGAGTGGTTGTTGTGCTAGCTTGTGTTGTATATCCATTTACTGTCACCCTCATGGTGTTATTACACTTCTTCAACAACTTCGAACAGTTTAAACCAAAGAATGTGACTGTGGAACAACTATATAACAACTTAAAATCATTCTCCCGAGACATTTATTTCTAAAATAACACAATATTCATATTGTCAAGAATCAAAGTTTGCAAATGAACAAAAATAAAACATATACCAAACCTCAAAATAGAATATTCATAGCTTTCCATTTGTGAGCATCATAGAGATAGCAAACAAGACAAGCCTAATTTTTCTAATGTCGCGCCTTACTATTTTTTCTATCATTGTACCAGAATTTCATACAAAGATTAATAACAGACAAATGATTAAACTATCAGAGAAATGCTCGAAATAAACATCAAATAAGTAGAAATTCGAAGGAAAGAGATGAACAAAAACCTGCAAGTATCCGAGTTCTTGTTTAAGACGTTTGAGTTTAGCAAGAATGTGATGCTTTCCTCTAGAGTCAACAATGGTTCCGACTCCAATGGAAGCCTCGGAGACGATCTATTCATCCAGAGACGACGCTATTACCGTAAACCAAAATGGACAGCGGAGAGCTTGATGGATCTGACAAACGAACAACACCTAATTGACCTGATGAACGGACCGTGGTAGATCTGATAGAGTTGATGGAATCAGTGGCGAGGGCAACGTACTGACGAAAATAATGGGGCAAGGGTAGAGGGTTTTAGGGGAGAGAAAATTTGTGAGAAAGGAGGAAAAAAAAGAAATTTTGAGAAATGAAATTTAGGGTTTTTACTAAAGGGGAAGAATAAATGGGGTATGGCTACAATGTTGGAAGAGAGAACATATTTTCAAAAATAAATGGGTATTTACAATGTCGGTTTTAAACCGACATTGTACATCCGGTTTCACTTTTTTCAATTGACATTAAAGCTCAAAATTCTTGTAGTGTAGGGGCAGAAAATTGTTTAGTAAAAAAATATAGGACAAAATACTAAGGTTTCAAAAGATACACTTTAGTCTTTGTGATTTTGAAAATGATTCTAAATGGTCCCTGAAGTTAGTTTGACCGTTAGTTGACGAACGAAAAAAGTGTTGTGACATTTTTAGGTGACAAATTTTAAATGAGGAAGACACTTAACTAATTTTATATTAGTTTTTAGACTTAACTAATTTTATATTAGTTTTTAGCTTACATGGAAAATATAATTTTTTCTATTTGGTAATCATTTTCCTCTATCCTCCCTCTATCTTCTTCTCCAAAAGTTTTTCATCCTCGTCTTCTTTGTGGTATCATCTTGCTCCCTCTCTTCTTTTTTTTTTTTTTTCCTTTTTTTCTACCGTACACTTTGTTGTCACCCTCTTCTGTAGCAGTTCATTACAACGCTCAACACTATTGAAGGTCAAAACAATATAAAATTAATTAGTAAAATTCTCCACCTCATTTAAATTTTACCACCTCAGCATGCCACGTCATTTTTTCATTAGCTAATTGATGGTCAAACTAACGTCATGGACCATTTAGAACCATTTTAAAATCTCAGGGACTAAAGTATATCGTTTGAAACATCTGGAACCAAGTAAATACCAACTTTAAACCTCATAAATCAAAAGTGTATTATACCCAAATATGTATGTATTTTTATTTAAATCATACATTGAGCTATATTTGGAATGATACATACAAATAATTATTATTTTCAAATATAGGAAAATGAACCAAAATATTTACAAATATAGCAAAATTTCACTGTCTATTTGTAATAAATTGTAATAGACCGCGATAGACTGTCTGTGTCATGATAGACACAGATAGTAGTCTATCGCAGATAGAATATGATATTTTGTTATTATTTATAAATATTTTCTGCAGTTTTGTCATTTATAATAATTTTCCTAAAAATAATGTTTTATAATGTTAACATAAAAATATGTGTTTTTTTTAAAATAATAATCATACATTAATTTCACATATATATAATTTTAAATTTTTACATGTAGTTATGGTAATGTCCAATGACGATAATTGGTCAATTCCATTCACAAAGTTTAATTCTTAAAGCAAGCTTTGAAATATACATCCTCCAAGTTCGATTTCTATTTTTGTAGTTGTTGGATTAAAAATGAACCAATTTAATTAAAGATAATTTTTTAAATGATAAAACTGTTAAAAAAAATTTTTTTTAAATATAATAAAGGAAAATTATTTCAAATGATAAAACTGTTGAAAATATTTATAAAATATAACAAAATTTTAGAACTATCAATAATAGACGTTGATAAACACTGATAGAATTCTATCAGTGTCTATCATTGATAGTTTTAAATTTTTGATATATTTTGTAAATATTTTAATTCATTTTTCTATATTTAAAAACAACCCTATAAAAAATGTTATTGTCTATAAATGATACATCTATACTAATCATGCCTATCGGGGTCTATCACTATAGACATCTATACTAATCATGACATCTATACTAATCATGCGTATCGGGGTCTATCACTGATAGATAGTGACATTTTGCTATAATTGTAAATAAGTTTCATTTTTTTTAATTTAAAAACAACTCTTTAATTAATTGAGAATATTTTTTTATGGGTATAGATTTAATTCTCATTTATTTTTCTTTGACTAAGAAATTCCAATTAAAAGAAAAACAACCAAATTGGTTCAATGCATGCTTTGTCTTCCACTAGGTGGAGAGAAAGAGTGGTTGGTAGAGAGAGAGAGAGGGGCTTCTTGCTCCCAACACTCCAAACAAAATAGATTCACACAAAGGAGAGGGTGAGCTTTTTGTTTCCATTCCAACCCCAAGAAACATAAAAATAAATTAAATTAAATTAAAAATTTTATTCTACTCTTTAATTTTTTATTATATTTAGTCCCAATTTTGGTTCATTTTGAGTTTCGAAATGTCTATCTCAATCCATTTTTTTTAAATGACAATTTTAATATTTTATAAATAAAGGGACCGAAATTGTCACTATTTAAAAATATAAGGACCAAATTAATATTTTGAAGGTACAAATATTAAAATAAACCAAAATTAAAAGTAAGAAATCAAAATAAATAGTATACAAGATAATGGAGTAATTAGAATAGTATTTAAACTTTATACAAGATTATCAAAAGAGGATAATTAATCAAACAAATTTTGAAATTTTGAAAATGACTTTCAAAATCAGATGTGTTTTTTTTCCCCTAATTTAAACACTATAAAATAAAAATATAGTGTTAAAGATGTTAAATTTTGAAGTTATATATTGAGAAGTAATAATTTGGTTCTAAAAAGTGGTGGTTTTATTCCTTTTTCCTTTAAATGGAATATAAACTCAAGTTGAACAAGAAAAACAAAAACATTCATAAATAAGCAAAAAAAGTTGTCTGGTTGGGGAGAAGAATTAGGAGCAACCATTGTCACACCTTAACAAAATTATTTGTATTTATTGAGATTGGTACACCAATCAAATAATCACACCTAATTATGACTATTAAAATTTTTTTAACTACCATCATCGATATTTTCATTGACATTTTTATTTTTATTTTAAAGATATCATCAAAAATATAATTAAAACGTCTTAGACAAACATTAGAATTGAAATTTCTTTATTTCAATAACTTCCTTTATGAATTTGAAAATTGGAATTTCATATCACATTAAAATATTTTTAAAATAAAAAGAAATTGGATGGAGGAAAATAAATATTTCTGTTTAAGATTCATAACTATGTCTAGGAAATAACAAACAATAATGATTGAAGGAAAATTATTAATGAGGATGATACAGTTATTTAGAGAATCATAATAGCTAAGCTCCTAGATGTGTAGACAAAATTGTAACTAATTAATAGAACTAAAATATTAATTTGAAGATTTTAATTTTACAGAATATAAACATTAAATGCGGGCTATTTAGTGTAATTGTTTTAAATGGTAAATAGTTGAAAATATGGTTGAGTATAATAAAATGTCTATATTAATAGACTGCGATAGATAGATATCAGTCTATTACGATATGATAGATAGTATGTTTTACTATATTTATAAATAATTTATCTAATTTTCTAAATTTGAAAATACCACGTTTATTTATTTAATTATTATTGTATGTTAATATGGAATTCCCAAGTGAACGTTAAAAATAATAAGAAAAAGGATGGATAGGACTAAAAAGCAACCTAATTTGAATTTAATAATTAAATAACATAACAAATAATTGGCGTAAACGCAATTAGAGAACCAAAAAAACCAAAAACAAAAAAACAAAAGTCGGCTGCTAATTTAAATATTCGAATTTGCTATTTATTTAAGATGTGTTTGGTTTATTTATTTATTTTTTTTTAATAGTTCATTTAGAAAAAATTTGAATGTCCATTCATCAAAATAGATTTTTTGGGAAAAAAAAAACAAATTTATGAAATAAGTTGATTTAAGATGAACACTCGACATCAACTTTCTAGAAAAATAAGTTTTTTCGAGTGTTTAACAGTTAATTTCGTCCTAATTTGTATAATTCTTAAAACTATCAAAATGTCTTTAATAGTCCTCTACGACTCTACCTCACTTCCACTATATTATTGTGGCTACTACCGCCTACCATCAAGGACCACCAATGAGATCCTATTTCAGCGAAACTTCCGACGATCGACATTGTTGTCATCTCTAGTCATTATTATCGTGTGACCAACTCTGACCTACCACCACTGTCCACGGCCACTTTCGACGACCACCACTTCAGACAACCAACTCTAGAGACCGTTATTTTAAATTATTAATTCATGGTATTTTATAATCATCATTTATAGTAATTTGACATTAATGAAACACCTTTTAGTATATAACAAACTGAACAAACTTGTATGTAAAAACATTTTGAGAAAGAATTGTCGAATACATGAGTATTTTTATTTTAAACAGCCTTTATGAGAAGTGTTTAGTGGAAGTGAAATTTTGAAAAATATTTGACCAATCCAAATAGACTTTAATTTATTTTCAAACTCCTTGACCATTAGAAATTTTTATTTTAATTCAAGAAATAATTACAAATTCCATCCATCTACATAATTTAATTTAGGGTAAAAAAAAAAAAAAGTCATTACTAAATTATAGACCTTTATAATTACACCTTAAACTTTTGATACAAGAAATGGTTCTATAAAGGAGAACGAAGAGCACAACTATTACTTTTTAAAAGTCATAGAAATTAACATAAAATAAAAAGGAAAATTAACTCTTTAATCCTTAATTTTTTTAAAAAATATTTATGCTTGGCTCTGCAAATATAATTTTTTTTAGTCTCAAAATTTTCAAGAATATATATTTAACGGGTCACTGAAGTAATTCTTTTATTATTTTCACTTTAAATAAAAAAAAAACAATTTAAAATTTTATCTCCTCTTTTCATTTTTCCTCTATCTTTGAATTTTACAGTTCAGGAATGAAAAAAATAAATTTTAAGTTTAAATAATTATATAATTTAATAGTATTGTTTTCATTTATAACTAATGAACATATTTTCAAGTATTCTTAAAATAATAATAATAATAATATTTTTAATGAAAAAATTAACAAATCGTATGAGTACTGTAAATATTTATATTAGAAATACAGAATTTAAATTTATATATTTAAAATATATGAGACTCTTTAGTTTTGAATTTAAGCCACCGTTATTCCAATAAAAACATAATAAATCAATGATGTGAAAAGTGTCATTTAATTATCTTTAATGTTAGTTTTCTTGTGTTATAAGGTCCACTTCCAAATCTATAATAAAAAAAAATGCAAACTGATTATCGAGCGGAGTGTGTTCAATCCAATTACATCTGAAAATTATGTTATATTATTATTGTTATGGTTGCCATTGTTGTTTTCAAAAGAAAAATTATGAATTTTAGTACTTTTATCGTTATAGTTATCATTTTGACTTTGAAAGATAATGATAATGGTAGCGATAACAGTAAATGTGACAAAATTCATAATTCTAAGTAAGTGCAATAAAAAATAATTTAATTATATTTGTGATTCAGGTTCATTACAACTGAACCATCAATGAAATTCTATTACGATTACATTGATTTTTATTACAGTTTGAATGTGACTTTATATTATTAACTTTAAAATCTGATTATTTTTTTTAATAGTATTTAATTAATTTAATAAATTGGGGGTAAATAAAAGGTAGACTTGTAAATTAGAGGAGAAAAAAAAACACGTGAACAAGATGTGCACAAAATAGAGGTCTTTTGGTTAAGGTCAATTTGGGCATAAGAATTGATGACTTGGAAGACAAGACACGTCTCTACCACGTCAGCAACGGATAATGCTTCACAAAATGATTTGTGATGAATGTGAATTTTGTTTTTATGAATAAAATCTCTAAAATAAACATTTTCCATTGTGAGAGATTTTAAGAAATTATTATTTTTTATATATATATATATATATGTGGGATGAAAAAAAAATCAAATATTGACTTTGAGGTTGAGGTTGATAGTTCAAATACTATATCAGTTGAGCTACGTTAATTTTGACGATTTTAAAAGATTACGTAGATTAGACTTTTAAAGGATAATAAATGAATTAGGGGATAATAATAATTAAGGATAATTATTTTTAAATGACAAAGCTACTGAAAATATTTTCAAATATAGTAAAATGTCATTATTTATACGTGTCCATCACTAACATTGATAGATGTCTATCGGTGCCTATCACTGACACCGATAGATATCTATCATTGCCTATCACTAACACTGATAAATAGTGACATTTTCTATATTTATAAATAAGTTAGCTTATTTTGTTATATTTAAAATCAACCATAATATTAATGTCTTGATGTGAACTTGGTTTCATTTCTTTATAGATAATGAAGGTTTTAATTTTTACATCCTTGTTTCATTTATGAAGTAATAATATTCTTAAAAGAGAGAAATAAAACACATCAATTAAAAGAATAGACTGCTAACTTAAGAGGATTATTCTAAAAACACATTTATCCACCTGTAACTAAAATTGGTATGATTTTTCATTCATGTGTCAATCATAATGGCTCTTTAACTATAAAGGAAATTAGTTTGTTTTGAGCCTATTTACATACACAGTTTGCAATTGTAATTTGATTTCCATCAAGGTCGTTTACATTGTCACTTGTATTAGAATAGAACAGATGTGGTTACTATAATGTCCTTAGAATTTAGAAAAAATTACCAAACTAATTGAATGATCATGTTTTATTATTTTGAATACCTCGACCATTTTTTTGCACTATCTTGTATTCCCCTTACTATTCCTCTATCAAACTAGCTTCGTTCCTTTGTCATCTATCCAATATTCGGTAAGTCTAGCATGTCAATTTCTGAATACCTTATAAAATTGTTCATTTTTATTTACTTATTTAAATTTTTATATTTTAAAAAATTTAAAAATTAATACTTTAATTAAAATTTCAAAAGTGTATAATTTTTTTTTTAAAAAAAATTAGAATTATCTTAAATCACACCTATCTAATTCAAATTCTAATTTGGAAAAACACATCATCTTGGTAAAAATATATTTAAAAACAACCATTTTCAAATATAATCTATAGTTATTTTATTTAATTTATTTTAAAATTACGATTTTGTAACAAACTAATTCAAAAATCACTTATAGAAAAAAAAAACGACAAAAAAATCACCCATAAAAACAAAAATGTTAACTCAATGTAATTATGGTCTAAAAAAATAACGGATAAAAAAAATGCTAACTTTAAAATTATAGATATTAATATCAATATCAATATAAATTATCCATATGGATATGAGTATTGGGTATGAATCTAGAGATCATAGTGGATAAAAGGAAAAAAACTGCCAATGTTTTAAGTATGAATATTGATATTGATAGCAATATCAATGTCAATATAAATTGTTGATTAGATTAACGACATGATTATCGATACTGATATTAATACTTATACTAATACTGATTTTTAAAGGAGTATTTTCAAAAATAGAAAAATAAAGGAAACTATTTATACAAAATAATAAAATTTAATCATTTTAAATTTCTATCAGTTTCTATTAGACACGAATAGACTTCTATCAGCCTCTATCAATAATAGACTTCTATCAGTTTCTATGAAGTCTATTATTGATAGAAACTGATTGAAGTCTATCAGTGTCCATCAATGTTTTTTTGTTATTTCTGTAAATAGTTTGATATTTTTTTTTCTATTTATGAAAATTTTCCATTTTTAAATATATCAAAAACCATTTGAATGAAATTGATGACATGTGAAGAAAAAAATTGAAAAAAAATCCTAAAAGGTAAAAAAAAAAAAAAAAAGAGTAATGAGTGTCATATAAATATGAATGATAATCGGATTGATCACTCTCTCCTTTGTAATCAGATTACAGATTAGAATTACAAATTTCACCCAACGTTGATTAAGATTCAATATTAATAAACACCAACAAACATAATTAATCAAACCCCACTATTTATAGTTGAGTAAACGGGACGGATGTGAAATTAGGTTTCCAGTGTCAATCCAATCTCTATAATTTAAATGGTCAAATCATTATTTACCTCTCCAAAGATTGAATCTTCAAACTTGCATGTCCTATTTATTTGGACAAAAAAATATGTAGCCTTCCACTTTTACCCTTTATCTCTATCTTACAATAATTTTGTATTGAACAATGAAGTATGGGAGAAATAATGCATGTGAAAAAGAAATGGGAGCGCCACTACTAAAAAGGAATATGCTTTTAGCATTAGCACAAAATTCACAATCCCTCCCTTCATTTTTCCCTTTCTTCCAATATTACACCTTACTCTACTATTTTTTTTTTTTTTAATCTAAATACATACATTATATCAGTTGAATTATAATTATATTTAAATCATCGAATTTTATTTAGAATATCGTTGTTGTATAACTTTTTTTTTATTACTAAATAACAATCAATATTGAAAATATATATATATATATATATAATATTTTATCACAATATCTTAATCAATTGAGTGATGTTTAAATTAATGTTTAAAAATATATAACGAATGTCTATGACATAAAAAAGTATATTTAAGTTATTCAGTTAAAACTATTATGATATTTGCCATAACTAACTTTGATAATTAATTTAATTACGTAAATGAGTTACCTCATACAATCATTTAAATTAGTATGTCAATATTTATAAATGCACAATTAAATAAAGTTAAGTATCCTATAATAATGTAATAAGATATCTCATTCTAAACTACAAAGGTCGAAGATGTCACTATGGTGTAATTAAGAAAAGAGTATATATCTAAGTAAGGATTCAAACTTCTAAGTTCTAACATTATGACATAATTAATACTTCAATTAATATTCAACATCAATCTTATAATTGATAACTAGTATTTTTTTTTACCTACCAAACTAAGCTCGAATTAATACCTACTCACTAATATATTGGGTGAATGGTGAGACTTTTGCTCAAAGTAGACGAGCATGATTTTTCTAATGATATTGAACACCCTAATTAGACCAAAAGTCTTTTTTTTAAAAAAAAAAAAAAAATTCTTATGATAAGATATGAAAATGTTACAAATTAAATAAAAAAAGAAACAATTATTGGGATTAATTGGATGAATATTGTAGTTTTGAAAAAAAAAATGGTTCATTTTAAAACAAATTTGGTAAATATGGTAATTTTTTATATTGGAATATGCCGCTTGATATAATGGGTTTGACTGAATACCTAATGTTGATAATAGTGTGTTTTATCAAGGTATTTCAATTCGATACACCTAAACTCGAATTAAAACTTACCAATTAATATATTACGTGAATGATGAGAGTTTTGAGCGGGCATGATTTGTCTAATGATATCGAAAATCCAAAATTAGGCCAAATATTTTAATAAAAAAATTATTTTTATATGATAAGATGTGAGAATGTAATCATAATATTAATTTTCATCAGCATGTCCATATTTCCATTGATATTCTCACGTTTCTATGTATTCGAGATGGATATAAGTGATGAACCGATATTTCTATTATATCGTAAAAAATCCACGAAACATAATAATTAAACAATAAAATATCGTTAATATAAATAATAAATATGTAAGTTTGTTTATAAAATCTTGATATTTTTGTGGAGATGGACATTTTAAACATGGATGTAAGAACAAATAAAATAAAAAATAAATAAAGAAGAAAAAGAATAGGTGAGAAATAAAATTCTCTAAAAATTACTAATAGAGAGAGAGAGGGAGAAATAACAGAAGAAGACAGCTCACCAGACCCTAAACCAGACTTTCTCCAAAAAGCCGTATCAGCGCCATTAGAACAAAATTCCTTCTCTCTTTTTCTCTCTCCCTTTTCCCTTCCTTCTCTCCCCCTCTCTCCTTCTCGCCTGCCAAACAAACAAAATTCTTCTTCCCCTTTTTCTTGTTAACTTCCCATAATTTCTTATGGAATTCTGGGTAATCACTCAATTCATTTCCTCTTCTTTTCTTCATTTTCATCCCCGCTCTTAATCGTAAGTTTCTCATCCTTTTTCATTTTTCATGTTTTCCCTCCTCCAATTTCTCTTTTTCTTTGATGGGTTTTGATTTTTTTTTCTTCATCTTCCTATCTTTCCTGATTCTTCCGTTGCACAATTCTAGCTCCCTCTCTTAATTTCCCCTTTTTCTCATCTGGGGTTTTGTGGGATTTCGTTGACATTTCCGGTTTTGCTTGTTTAGATTCAGAACGCGGTGAAATTTGAGTTCCAGAAAGTTTTGACCTGAAATCCATGGCGCTTTCTGAAATCGTGCCGGCATTGTCCGAACCCGCGTCGACGACATCCTCTTCTTCCTGCTCTGGCTCTGTTTCTCATCGGAATTCTGAGGATAAACGCCGGTTTGTTGATCTTAGAGGTGTACGGTGGCGTATAAATCTTGGGGTTTTGCCTTCTTTGGCTTCTATTGATGATCTTCGTCGTGTTACAGCTGATTCGAGAAGAAGGTTTGTTTTTGGGGGGGTTTTCCCTTTTTTTCCCCTTAATTTGTTTCTTTTGATTACTTTTCTCTTGTTGGTCATTTTTTATATTGCTGGCCAGAGTTTAATGTAGCTTCATTTTATGAAACGTTTCAATAATGTTCCTGACATTCCTTTTCCATTTACTAAATCTGTTTATAATTCCTCCCCTGCCGGTTTACATGTTGACGATTCTATAATTGGGAGCTTACATATATGTGGTTTCTTATTTTGTTAAGATTTGCTAGTACTCGTCTAATATTTTTATAATGGATTCCATTCTGCGTGAATGTTCCTCCTCGATTTCTAACTTTTTATGTGCTCTTCATCATGTCCTTAAATGATAATTAGTGCAAGCCTGTCTGGATTTTCCTTGGTTTTTGTCGTTTAAGTTCCCAAATTAGTTTCTTTTGAAAGGTTGAGCTTATAGTTTCATACAGAGCATCGATTGTTTGTCTTATTGAGTTGTATTTACATTTCATTTTGTTCTATACATCAATATTGTGTAGTCGGCGACTGTAATTAATTCTAGAGTTTCTTTCTGAAACTTTGTTGTAGAATGTAATGATGTAGACGACTGTATATCAACAATGATGGCTATTTTTTTTTATAAGAAATCAATATTATATGAACAATTTCAAATCTGATTTCTTCTCCATTTTATTAATTCAAAATTGAATCATTGTATTTAACCCTTTTCCTTTATTTCTTTCTTTCAGATATGCTATGTTGAGAAGACGCCACCTTGTTGATCCACACGTTTCCAAGGATGGAAGCAGTTCTCCTGATATTGCAATGGATAATCCTCTATCACAAAACCCAGGTAAATTACATCTCCTCTTCCATCTCCAATCTAGTTTGGAAGGGTTCTGAATCTTAATGCCTTCGGTATTTACTCGTGAAAATATGCCTTTTCTTTTTCTCCTTCCCAAATGTGAGCTGGGTGATTCTTATTCATAAAGGGGTTCCCAACATTTATATTTCCTTGACATTTAATTGTTAGATGAGTTTTGCTGCTATTTAAGTAGCAATGTCAATGTTTGCTTCTAATTGCCACCATCCTGTACTGCAGATAGCATGTGGGGCCGCTTCTTTCGGAGTGCTGAGCTGGAGAAAATGGTTGACCAGGATTTATCACGTTTATATCCAGAACATGGAAGCTACTTCCAGACGCCTGGATGTCAAAGCTTGCTTAGAAGAATTTTATTGTTATGGTGCCTTCAACATCCCCAGTTCGGCTATAGACAAGGTAATTTCAGCAATTTACACTGAAAAGAATAAAAGCAATTCCTGTTTCAGGTTTTACTAGTTAAATATCACGTACAGGATGCAAAGAATTTTCTAATTCTCAAACCAATGATTTCTCTTTTATATAATATCATTGGGAGAGGAGCTATGTAAAATAATTGCTCCTTTTATGATTCTCCAGTAACTTTTCCTTTCTAGGAAAAGCTAAAAAAGCGTTGGAGAACCACATCTATTGAAAAACAATATCACAGGTGAGATCTTTGTTTTTAAAACAATTTAAGAGATTAACAATTACAAGATCCCTTTTCTGGGTGTTTATATTGCTCTATTTTTTGTTAATATTGAGAGCAAGAATGATTTAAATGGTATGATGAGCATTGTTAACCATTCTATATGTTAGCTAGGGCTATTATATAGCCCTTGTATCTGAATGTCATTTATAGTGAGACCTACAAGCGCGAGTAGTGTGGAGAAACTGTCACATAATTGGCTACTGTTTTGTTCTTATTTACAGTAGTTATTTCAATAATGATGGGAATTATTCTTTGTTATGGACCTTATGATTAGATGCAAACTTTTAACCTTGCATTAGTGGTTAGCCTGAATTTTTGTTTGATTTGACATGTTTGCCAACAACTATTCTCTGATAAAAATTGGAACCAAATGAAATGCAAATGAAAAGCAAGTCGCTATCTTGTATATTCTTTACTATTCCCAGCCCTTGAAGGTTCACGTGTCAAAAAGTTTGTGATAAAAAATGTGCTTGAGGGTTTATCTACTTAATCCGCAGCACGCAGAATTTTCTTAACTTCCTGCCGTTATATTTCTAAGCTATACTCCCCTGTTCTATACTGTAGGAATGCACGAACTTTTGGCTCCTTTGTTGTATGTTCTTCACGTTGATGTGGAGAGGCTTTCCCAAGTGAGAAAACTTTATGAAGACCAATTTGCCGACAAGTTTGATGGCCTCTCATTTCAAGATGGTAGTTTCAAATATAATTTTGATTTCAAAAACCGTCTGGATCCAACTGAAGATGAGTTTGGAGCTGATGGAAATGTGGAAAGCGTAAAAAGTCTTTCAGAGCTAGATCCTGAAATACAAACTATTATATTGTTGACTGATGCATATGGAGCTGAAGGGGAACTGGGCATTGTCCTTTCTGAGAGATTTATTGAACACGATGCATATACCATGTTGGATGCTTTGATGAGTGGAGCCCATGGGGAAGTTGCAATGGCAGACTTTTACTCTCCAACGCCTGCAGGTGGTTCCCTTTCAGGATTGCCTCCTGTAATTGAAGCATCTTCTGCTTTATACCACTTGCTCTCACATGTTGATTCATCCCTACATGCTCACCTTGTTGAACTGGGTGTAGAGCCTCAGTACTTCTCTCTCCGTTGGTTAAGGGTTTTATTTGGTCGTGAATTTTCGCTTGAAGACCTCTTGACAATTTGGGATGAAATATTTGCATCAGATAATAGAAAATTTGACAGAAGTGATGAACCTGAGACAAGCTCCAGCTTTGACTTCCTTGGTTCATCTCGTGGTGCATTTATTGCTGCTATTGCTGTTTCTATGTTACTTTATCTGCGATCATCTTTACTTGCCACAGAAAATGCAACTTTATGTCTTCAGAGATTGTTAAACTTCCCCAAGAATGTGGATTTGAAAAAACTGATAGAGAAGGCGAAATCTTTGCAAACATTAGCAATGCATTCTAATATCTCATCGACACCCTTGTTGTCTGGAGCTTATCATAACCATAGCAAGTCTATGGTTGCACGAGGTAATGGCCATTCATCTGGTTCTGTTTCACCAAAAACTCCATTAAATCATGTTCCTGAGAGTTACTGGGAGGAGAAGTGGAGAGTTTTACACAAGGAACAAGAATTTAAACAAAGTGGCTCAAGAAGTCAGAATGCAGCCCAAAAGAAAGGATGGTCAGAGAAAGTGAGGTTCCTGTATAGGACAGAATCTGACCCATCTCCAGCAAAGCTGGTGGGTGGCAAAAAGAACACCAAGTCCTCTGTTAGGCGAAGGTTGCTGGCAGATTTGTCGCGCGAACTTGGTGCAGAGGAAGACAGTGAAAAATGTGGGAATGATGAAGTCGATAACAAGGATGATCTCTCGGTAGAAGGGGAGGTGGATGGACAAGATGGCTGTGAGAAGTACATGGAAAATGCTGAAGACAAGAGGTGTGAAAGTGGAATTGCTGGCAGTGAAGAAAACTCTTCAATATTCTCAGACCCAACAAGTTCCTTCAGTGGAGCAAATGATAATGAACATGACTTAAATGATTCAAGCAGAAGCAGTGTTGCTTCAAATTTGTCCTTGGATGAAAATGATGATCAGTCCCAGTCTGTAGTGGAAGGTTCGCCTCTTCCAGCTCCAGATCAGTATGAGAACATCCCTGAAAAATCTGGGTGCACTAATGATTTTGAGGGCAATGCAGCAGTGGGGACAAAGGATCGGAAACTTCTTGGAAAATTTCCATGGTTTTGGAAGTTTGGCAGAAATGCTGCTAGTGAGGGGAAAGCTGACACTGAGACTTCCAAATCGACTGGAGCCGAGAGTAATCCAATAAAGAATATTGATCCCCCTAAAATTGATGGGGCTTGTAGTACTTCTGTTAGCGGCAAAGGAGACGGTGTGGATCAAAATGTGATGGGGACTCTCAAGAATCTTGGTCAATCTATGCTCGATCACATTCAGGTAACATTTCTAAATTTTGTTAATTCAACTTCTGGGGTTCATGTGGACAACTCCCATAAAGAGGATCCTGTTCCCTCTAAGATTATGTGTCACCACATCTTTAAGTATGAAAAAAAATAATAATTACCTTTTGCAGCACCATAATTTTAGGCCCCGGACAGGTTTTTAGAAACAGTCTTGATAGGTATGTAGTTATTTAAGTTTATTGTGAGAGTTAGGAGCTGAGCGAAGAAGGTTCCCCCTCTCGGTTTGTTGTATATATAAAATACCTGAGCTTTCATGGTTTTCTTCTAGTTTATTTATATAGAGTTAGAATGCAAAATTTTGTCAAGAAAATTGTTGGCTCCACTCCTAGTGAGAGTCCCTTATAGATGGTGTCAATTGCTCGCACAATAAGAAGAAACAAATTATGGAATCAAATGCTAACGGGGAGAAAATGAATAATTATGGTTATCAGAACGACGATAATTTCTGTTAATTTGGTTCATCTGTGGTTCCATTCTTACAATAACTGACAATTTGCTTGGTTGACAGGTTATAGAAACCGTATTTCAGCAAGAACGGGGTCAAGTAGGATCATTGGAGAATTTGTCGAAGAATCCTTTAGTTGGCAAAGGACAAGTAACAGCCATGGCAGCTCTCAAGGAGCTTCGGAAAATCAGCAATCTCTTATCTGAGATGTAAGACGGTTCTATTTTTACTTAATTTGTATATACATTTTGTAATTATATTTTTAGTGGCGTAATAAAATGAGTTTATCTGTATTACTACTACTACTACCTCATTCAATATGTCGGGTTAAAGTCTAAACCATGGTTGCAGCGACATAAACACGCTTTTGTACCGAGAAGGCATTAGCTAGAATAAATGGATACGAAATTTTGTTGCAATTATCTATTCTTTCTAGATTCATAAACTTGGATTATGAGCAGGAGGGGAGGGTTTAAGTTGGTATTGTTATGGACTTACGTTTGAAACTTATTGCAAAATGGCTTGAAAACGTCCTGCAAAGACAAGCTGATTGTTTTTATTGTTTGCAGGGTGAGAGTTGTGACATAAAACTCTTATAGTTGTAATGAAGTATGAACTTAGCTGCAATGGAAGAACTTCATAATAAGTAAACTTACCCATTGCTTGGAGGATCAATAAGCAATTTATTTATTTATTTTTGTTTAGAAATGTTGTTTAAGACGTTAACAAAGGGCATTTTTTAGTTCAATAATTATGGGTTGAGAAATTGAACCATGGACGGTCTATTTTTTTTTTCCCAACAAAATCCACACATTCAAGATAAAATTGAATGTTTTACAAGATATGGGGAGGAATTGAACTAATATTTATAAATAACCAAAATTAGATTCCACCAAAGTAATGACCAATGCGATGGTGAAAATTGGATATGCCAAATCTAGAACAAAATCTAGATTATTGAATCATACAATTGGTTGAGACCATTATCCATTTGTATTTTGGCTCATTTAGTTCTTGTAATTTTCAAATGTTCATCTTGGTTTATCTACTTTCAATTAGGGACTAAAATGATCCTCTCTTCATCAACTAATATGTAGGTTGATAAATAACAAGAATCAATGTTGTAGTCCATTATTGATTTACATGAACAAACTATTATAGATCTAGATTCAAGAGGTTTAAGTACTACTTTTGATCACTTTTTTTTTTTTTTTTTTACTTTGATTTATTTTAGTCTCTATACCTTTAAAACGTTTATTTTCGTCTCCACACATTCAATCTTGTTCATTTTGGTACATGTACTTATAATTTGGTTCATTTTGGTCCCGTGCTTTTCAAAAATGACTATTTTGGTAATTTCATCTTCATTTTTATTTCATTGTTAAGGGACCAAAATAATCATTTTTTAAAAGTACGAGACTAACATGAACCAAAGTTAAAATTACACGGACGAAAATACATTTTAAAAGTATAAGAACAAAATAAACCAAAATTGGAAGAATATAGATTAGAATAGTATTTAAACCGTTCAAATTTTTTTTACTACAATAATTCATTTATAAAAAAAAAAGAAACTACGGAAAAATTCAATATTTATTCCATATTTGTCACATTGCACCACTTTTCAGTTTTCATCCTAATTTTTTTTTTAATTGAATCATATTGGGCTCTAGTTCAAAATTTCTATGCTATATGGTTACATTGCAAGTTCGAGACCCCCTCTCTTTCTACTAAGGCTTTTTGCTACTTTTAGATAGGCCAAGGATTGCTAAGAGGTTGGAGATTCCAAAAGTTTGAATTCTTTCTTACTCACCACTAAGAACAATACTCGGGTGAAGCCTAGCCTACATCTATCTAGATGCATCTTCGTGAATTATAAAGAAAAAAATATTTAAAAAATAAAAACTTGTCACATGACAACTTTTAATTGAGTATTTAGATAAGATACACAAAGATTGATGTAATATGTTTCTATAACTAATTCTAAATATGTTAAATGGCGATACAAAAACTTTCTCTGAAGTGGCACGGTTATTTAGGATATCAATTCATCTTCCTCTTTTTTTCATCGTATCTCTTTTAGGCCATATTGCTAGGGAATACAATCACATTTTCGATATTTTAGTTACTAGAGGTAGATAGAAATTTGTTTCTTGGGGCAGTTGTAAATATAACTATCAAGTCCAAAATATCAGTAGATAT
This sequence comes from Benincasa hispida, assembly GCF_027475165.1. Classification (NCBI taxonomy): domain Eukaryota; kingdom Viridiplantae; phylum Streptophyta; class Magnoliopsida; order Cucurbitales; family Cucurbitaceae; genus Benincasa; species Benincasa hispida. The sequence goes on from NC_143483.1 coordinate 36,287,246, forward strand.
AGCACAATCTAAAAGAATTTGTAGATATAGTAAAATTTAGATTCAACTCTCAAAATCTATGATAGACTGCTGCTATATTTGAAATTCTTTTAAAATGTTACTATACATTTAATTATTATCCCTAAAAGTGCTATGTGTTGGAATTTCCCTTGTTTCTTTATGATCCACCATTTTCCTTCAATAACTTATGAATTTCTTGGAGAGTACAATCAAAGGTAAAGGAGATTCAAATCACAAATCTTGTGGTTGCTAATATATTCATATGTCGATAGGACTATGCTCAGTTTGGACTATGCCCGACATGTATTTTCTTTCCTTTTTCTAGTGAGGTTTTTATTGGTAAAAAAAGAAGGGCTGTCTATACTAATAATCTAATTAAATATGTCAAATTATCATAATGATTTAAATCTCTCTCTTTTTTTTTTTAATAAATAATCTAATATCATACAATATTACATAAAAATCAAGTTCAAAAGTCCATAATACCCCATTAATTTATAACCTTTTTATTAAAAATATCGAAAAGACACAGCTATGGAAAACATATGGAAATCTTAAGGCTACCTAATTTTTTTCAAAAATTTTCAAAACCCATCGCAAAAGGAAATTTCTATTTCCATTAAATTTATGAGATTTTATTTCTTTTAGTCTTACCATTTTTTCTTTTCACAAATTTTGAATTTTAATTTAAAATTTAGAATCTCCAAATTCGGTCATTTTCATTTAATACATAATTATAGTACCAAATCTTGATTTTCATATATGTTTCATTTTTTTTATATATACTAAGTTTATTTTAAATATATACCATGTTGTTTCAAATATATACAATGTTTATTTTAACTATATTTAGAATAATTATAGATTTAAAGTTGTTATATAATATATATTATTTTAGTCTCATTTTTATGAAAATATATATTCTACTTACTTTGTCACATCTATCCATATATATTAAATATATGCCTAATATTATATAATAATAATGTTAGGAAAAATTCCAAAATACATCTTTAAACTATGGTAATTATTGCCATTTTTACATGGAGTCGATACTTTGTTCGAAGATAAAAAGTTTCATTGAAGGTGAATAATTTTGAGAACAAAATAACCATAATACATTCCTAAGATTTAAGGATATATAACATATTTGTAAACGAATAAATTAATGAACAACTAAATGAAAACACTCTTTAATGATGATATATTTCGTAATTAATGATCAATAAAAAAACCTCTAAATAATTAATATTAAATTTATTTTGATTTCATTCACTATTATAATTATAAAATACTAGGAAAATTAAATAAAAGAGAATGTACTACAAGTTTGAATTTATCTTAAAAAAAATCTGCAGAAATCTAATTATAAAATATCGTTCAAATTTAAGTTAAAAAAAAATACTAAAGCTATTAATTTTACCATTTACCTTTTCTTTTTTTTTTTTTTTACTATATACTTAATTTTTAAGAGAAAAAAGTTGACATGATTAAGTTGATATGTGGGACATTATTTAACGCGTTATTATAATAAATAATAATCATTTTGGGTAGAATTCCAAGGCTATGAAGGATTTTTTATATGATTGACATTAAATCAACTTTTTGCAATCTCTTTACTAATAAAAGTATTACTATAAAAAGTATTAGATTGGGAAAATTTATGACTCAATTTCTCATTATTTTTATTTTCATTTTTTTTACCAGAATCATTATTTGGTTTTCAGACTTTATATTAAATCCAATCTCTAAAGTAGACCCGCTTTCGTTTGACCCCAAAATCAATATTCAAAACTCACCAAAAGTTTCACATATTTTTGGTCTTCAATTTTATTTTCCTTTTGATGATAAATAGATATTTCGTAAATTAGTCTGTCCTTGTTTGATAGCTATTTTAGTTTCCATTTTTCTAAAAATTTAAATTTATAAACATTATTTTTATTTATGATTTTTTTGTTATCTACTTTTTAAAAGATACTTGCTAAAGTTTGAAAATTAAGAAAAATGATTTTTAAGATTTTGGTAAAAAAATTTGATTATAAATTCAAATGTTTCTTTAGAAAAGATGAAAACTATGGTAAAGGAATGGTGAGAAACAAGCATATAAGTTATAGAAAAACAAAACCAAAAAACTAAGACATTATTTCATAATAATTTGGATCCCGTTTGGTAACCATTTTGTTTTTTTTATTTTTGTTTTTGAAAAGTTAAGCCTATGGACATTACTTCCACCTTCAAATTTCTCTTTATTATCTACTTTTCACCATTGGTTTAAAGAACCAAACCAACTTTTTATAACTAAAAAAAGTAGCTTTCAAAAAGTTGTTTTGTTTTTGGATATAATTAAGAATTCAACTATTGTACTTAAGAAAAAATGCAAATCATTGTAAGACATGTGGATGAAATATGCTTAATTTAAAAAAAAAAAAAAATGATTACCAAACGGAGCATTGGTTTTTAGTTTTTTTTTAAAAAAAATAAATCTTTAAATACTAATCACTTATATATTTATATGTTTTGTATCCACATTCTACCAATGTTTTCAAAAATCAACTCATTTTTTTAAAAAAGGTAGTTTTTTAAAACTTATTATTTTTAAAATTTGATTAAGTGAAATCCATTATAAAAAAAATATATTAGGAAGAAACAAAGCATACATTTCAAAATAAAAAAACTAAAATGAGATTGTTATCAAATGAGAACTAAATAGCTATTAAATTAAATAAATGTATTTACAAAATACAAATCATGGAAAACAAATAAATTTTTTAAAAAGTCAAAAACAAAAAATTAAGTTCTTGTTTAGTAACAATTTAATTTATGGAAATTAGGCTTATTTTCTCTCAATTTCTTATCATCTTTTTCATTTTTTAAAGTAAAAGAGCCAAATTTCAAAAAAAAAAAAAAAAGTTTTTAAATTATATATATTTAAAATTTTTAAAATTTAACTTGGATCTTGAAAATATCGATAGAAAGTAGATAACAAAACAAAAACTTCAGAGGTTAAAAGAGGTGTTTTAATCTTCAAAAATTTAAAACAAAAAACTCAATAGTTACAATAATTGGACTTAAATGGTTATTAATATAAATTCTGAGACATAATTACAATATCTAGTTAAAGAAACCTTAAACAAATTAAAAATTAAAATTTTTATTTACGTATTAATGGTTTAAGCTCCACAAAAAGTAATTCTCACCGCACACAATCACACATAGACAAGGACGACTTCTCCAAACATAAATGCAAAAATTTTGGGAGTTGGTTTTCTTTAACGTATATAAATATAGACAATTATCTCATTTATATGTTTTTTTTAGATGAAATCATAAACAAAGTTACGAAGATATATATTTTCTAGAGAGTTTGATTGTACTTAATACAAGTAAGATCGAGAGTCATAGCTCAAAATTAACCATGTTGGTATAATTATAAAGTGAGACAAATGAACGATGAGTTTCAAAGGCAGTCGTTTGAAACTGTGGATGACTATCCTTAGATGTCAAACAAAGAGTGGCCAAAGATCAATTGAACTAAAGATGCAATATGGTAGTCAATGCTAAATGATTTCATAATGTGGTATGTGATTGAGGTTTGTCTAAATTGACGAGATGTGTGCTCCCCAAAAAAATTAAAAAAAGAAAACAAAGGAAATGAACTAATTAGCAAAAAGACAAGAGAAATGATCAAGATATTACATAAACGTTAGGTTCTAAAGACAAACTTATAACTATTTAAGGCGAGATTGGATGATAATTTGTTTGAGGAAAGAAGTATTAGGAATCCAACCAAAATTGAATACTTACTAAGAAAAGAGAAACATTTCCGAGACAACTATCTCTATTGGTATAAAGTGTTTTAGATTAAACAAAAAAATACGAGAATGTATATCTATCTAAAGTAGATAATATCACATCATTTATAGAACATCGAATTTATCCAGCTTCTCCAAATGTTTAATGAAAGGAAAATTTTACCCTATACACTTTTTCTTTTGCTTGCTAAATTGTAATCTTTTACCAACTTTTTTGCCACTAGATCGCCATGGAAGAATTTTGAAAAAATGCTTTTGAAAAATTTGTAGGAACCCACAAATATTATGATTTGAGAGAGAGAAATGATAGCTTCCCAAATAGATCTTTTTATAATTTTTTTAAAAAATAAAGATTATTGGGCCCTAAGCTCTTTTCATTTTGTTAACTTTTGTTTATATTATTATTATTATTATTATTAATTTTGTAGTTGGAGCTGGTGTTTTCCCCTGAAAGAAAAGAATTAAGTTTGGACGGTTTAATAAAGTAAAAGTCTTTGGAAAAGAAAAATACCAAGAAAAATAAAGTTGATTGAAGTGAATGAATTGAATTTCCTCACCAACAACCAAAAAAAAAAAAAAATTGACTTTCAATACTTTAGTTATTAACCGATATCATATAGATCATAATAATATACAAAAATTCTTGTGGACGATAATTTTTAAAGTGTCTAATAAATTTATGAAACATTCACAATCAATTGACATAACAAATCTTTTAGATTTAATTTAAATTTAGCATTAACATTAATGTAACTCAGGTACATTATCACATCTTTAATTTTTAGACCATTACTTTATTAGGTCAATTAAGTAAACCCTGATTAAACACGATGATAGAAGATGTCTATATAAAGATAAAATCCTATGAATTAGTTCTTTCTCTACTTCAAAAGAAAACCAAGAGAGAGAAACATAATCTTTTTCAAGATCATTATCATGGATTAGTGTAGGTTACTCTATTTCATGTTATTGTGAAAATAATTTGGTTCAGAGATTTTGTATTTTATTATTTTATACAATATTAAGGTTTTATTGTGTAATCATGCAAGTTAAAACTTACCGCTTGAGAAGGAGATGTATGAGGATAAAAGAAATTATCGTATATTTGAGAAGATTTTATAGGTATTTAAACTCAGGATCTCCTGCTTTGAAATCATGTTAAATCACTAGTCAATTCAAAAACTTAAGATGATGGTTTATGATAAATTTAATATTATATCAACACTCTAATAGTTACGAGGGAAGAAACTTTACTTACTCATTTTTCCCTTTAGTTTTCAATATATAATTAATTTACCCTCAACTTTAATAATTAGTTATTAATAGTTCATTTTAAATTATAAATAAAGTTTACTATATAATTAATGGATCGTAATTTTTTTTATACCACCTTGAAAAGGGTAAAAAAGTCAAATAAATTTTAAAACGTCACAAAAGATCAATCAATTAAAGTAAATAAAAATCAAAGTTACAAAATTAAAAAAATATATAGATATAAATAACTAATTATTGTACTAAAAAAAACTAATTTCAAAGTATAATTACTTAAATAATATTTTGAAAACTACCCATTTAGACCAAAATTATTCTATTATTAAATACCATTTTAGTCCCTATAAGTTTCACAAACATATTAATTTAATTTTTATTTAATCCTTAGGTTTTAGAATATTATATTCTTACCTTAGTTTTGAGTTTAGGTTTCATTTGGACTCTACATTTCAGTATTTTACATTCTTACCTTCGAGTTATTTCTAATGCTCACTCTAGTATTTGACATTAACTTTAAATTGATTAATTTAAAATAATTATGATGTTAAATTAATTTTATAGTGTTCAAAAATTAATGAAAACTACTTTAATTATAATTAACTTAGTTATTTTACATTACCTATTGGATATTAACACAAGGATTGAAAGTTGATATTTAATAAAAAAAAATCGTGATTAAAAGTATAAACTCGAAGCGTTAGGAATCAAACTCAAACACAACTAAAAAGTTAAGAATAAAAATGTAACATTTTGAAATTTAATGATAAAATAAAAATTAAACTCAAAACTCAGGGGTAAACTCAAAACTTAAGAGGCCTAATCTTCTGAATGTGCAAAACCCACCTCATAATGGTAAAGGCAACAGAATGGGGTAGAGGCCATGGTGTGTACCGTACATCTACCGCCTTTGTAGCTTTAGTCGTAGATTAAGGATCATGCGGAGACCCCTAACTTAGTCTATATTTAGATTGTCACTTCATAGGTTGCGTCAACAATCAGAACAAATACAATCTACTTAAACACGCTTTGATAATTTACAATATTTTGTAGTCTAGATACCAAATAGAAGCTAGATTCAAAACTTAAGAATTCAAAAGAGTATTTTTTTTTTCAATTAAAAATCTTCATTTTTTTTTTTTTATAAATTAAATATCACATTGTCTCCCTAAAAAAAAAAATCACATTGTCAAATGTGACTTTTATATATATATATATATATATATATATATATAATTATCAAATTGAAGACTTAAAATGAATATATTATAACAAAAATATGTTTACTTACAAAATATATGAAATCATTAAAAGAAAAATACCTAGGACATGTGCAATGCAGTTAATAACAAAGGTTGATTTCCTAAAATATTCCGATATATACCTATATATTGATTGTACGATAATTAATTTTTTTTTAAAAAAAGGTATGAAAATATATAAAATAAAGTAGTTAGTTATAAGAAAACTAGCATGAAAAATATATAAAATAAAGTAGTTAGTTATAAGAAAACTAGCATGAAAAATATATAAAATAAAGTAGAACATTTTATATGATATTTAATAGAATGAAACCTGCGTAACAAATATGAGTTTAGTTAAATAATGAAATTCAAAACTTTAAAGCTCCATCTGGTAATAATTTCGATCTCATTTGATAATCATTTAGGCTTTGTTTGGTAACCAATTTTTTTTTAGTTTTTATTTTAGAAAATTAAGCTTACGGACATTATTTCTACCTCCAAATTTCTTCCTTTATTATCTATTTTTCATCAATGATTTAAAAAACCAAGCCAAATTTTGAGAACTAAAAAAGTTATTTTCAAAAAGTTGTTTTTGCTTTTATAATTTGGTTAAGAATTCAATCATTGTACTTAAAAAGAAGCAAATCATTGTAAAAAATTGTTGGATGAAATAGGTTTAATTTTAAAAAACAAAAACAAAAAACCAAATGGTTACCAAACGAGGCCTTAGTTTTTTATTTTTATTTTTGAAAATTAAACCTATAAACACTACTTCTACCTCTAAATTTTTTTTCTTTCTTATCTACTTTTCACCTGGTTTAAAAAACCAAGCCAAAATTTGAAAATTTTAAAAAATAACTTTTGAAAAGTAACTTTTGTTTTTAGAATTTGGCTAAGCATTCAACTATTGTACTTCAGAAATGTGCAAATCATTTTAAGAAAAATGGAAGAAAATAGGCTTAATTTTCAAAAATGAAAAACAAAAACGAAATTGTTACCAAACGAGGCCTTTGATTTTTGCTTTTGGTTTTTGAAAATAAGTCTATTTACTCCACATTTCTTACAATGATTTTGCATATTTCTTAAGTACAATGATTGAATTCTTTGCTAAAGTCCAAAAACAAAATCAAGTTTTTAAAAGCTATTTTTCTAGTTTTCAAAATTTAACTTGGTTTTTTAAACCATTGGTAAAAAGCAGATAACAAAGGAAGAAATTTGCAGGTAAACATAGTGTTTATAGATTTAATTTTCAAAAGCAAAAACAAAAAATCAAATTGCTACCAAACGGGCCCTTAAATTTTGTATGTAGTTATTTTGTGAATTTTATAAAAATGTCAAATAAGGTAAAGATCTACACTATATACAAGATTAAAGGTCTAAGGATTTAACTGGACATATAAAGTTAAAAGCTTAGGAACCTATTACACAATTTTTAAAGTTCAGGAATCTAATGGACGCAAAACTGAAAGTTCAAAAATCTATTAGATAAACAATATACAAGAAGTGAGAATGAACCATATGATCTCGAGGTCGAATATACAAACTTTATGTTAGTTGAACTACATTCATTGTGTCGATGCTTGTGAAGTTGAAAACCAAAAATAAACACAATTCTTAAAATGATGTAACTAAACTTGTAATATACCAAACCTTAGTTTTTGTAGGGCAAATAATAAAAGAAAAATGATTCTAAAGAAGTCTCCCCAAACATATCTCAATTGCTTGCACTTTAGGTCACAAATTAATGAAGTATAAGGAAAGTTGTCTTTTAGTGTACAAGAAGCATTCCTAGCTAATTTGATTGCAATTTTTATTTTTAGTTTGTCTTTAGAGGGCAAAATAATTTACTATTTACTAGATATATATTATATTTTTATTTATCAAAATTGTCTTGTAATTTCAAGAATTAATGTGTTTTAGGTTCTTGAATTTTTTTCTAATTTTCTTAGTCCTTTAAGCTAGGAATTAGAAGCATTTTGGGAAGATATAAATTATAAAATAAAGAAATTGTTAACCAACAAACTTATTCTTTAAGAAAAAGGCTCATTTGGTAATGTTTTCTTGGTTTCATTTTTGAAATAAGCTTATTTATCAATAAACCATTAACAACATTTCCATAGTTAAAAAAGAAAAATAAAAAATAAAAAAACATGTTTTTAAAAAGAAAAGTAGACTAGTATTCCAAAAGTATTTTTTTAAAAAAAAAATATATAGCTAGAAAGTTATTAATAAACAATCTTTACCTCGACCATTTGAGATATAAGAATAAAAATATCAAATATGTCCTTAAACTCTAAAAATACGTAATATGTAAGTTTTTGAACGTCCGATTCTATGTCTATAACTTATTGACATTATTAAAATTAGTCTAAGATGTGTCTCATGAGATAAAATTAAGTTAGGTTATGTTTGAAATAATTTTCATAAGTTATTTCAGAAGAAGTTGAAATATTTGACAACCGCTCAAAATAGCTTTTCAAATGTATTTCAATCAGTTTTTATAAAAAACGTTTAAATGAAAATAAGTTTTTTTTTTTAAATACTTCTTTCTCAAATCGATCCAAACGAACCCTTATATGTCTATCATCATATATTTTTTAAATGTTGAATTTATGTTATGAACCAATTCAGCACAAAATTGAAAGTTCATAGATATATTTAACATTTTTAGAGTTGTAAAAATGAAAGTTGAGGACTTATAAAAACACATTTTAAAGTCTACGGACGAATTTGAAACAAACGAGTAAATCTGTAATTTAACAAAAATTAAAGTAAAATATTTATCAAATATGGTCAAAATAGTTATCAAACCAACTCTCATTCTTCTATTTATTTTGTTCTAGTACAATACGAGATAGAAAAATTTGAACTACAAACCTATTAATCGCTAATACAAGATAATTTATCAAGATTTGACTCAAAATTGTAAGAAGAAAAAGTGAAAAATGAGTCAACAAAGGATGATTTTATTCTCCACCACCACCAAACAGATCCTTTGTGTTTCTTTCATCTGCCACCATAATTTCCAACATCTACTTTTATATCTCCACCAAACCCCTCAAGTTGAAAACCCTAATTACCTTTTTTATCACAATAATTGAGTTGCTTTATTTTCAGCAAACCCATCCACTTCAATTACAAGTCTACTCTAATTTCATGTTCCTATTGAATAAGTCTTAAAACTTTATAAAATATCTAATAAGTCTAGTCCATAAATGTTTACAATTATATATCTAATATATAGGTGTTTAAATTTTAAAAATATCACATAATTAAGATTCTTAAAATTTTAATTTTGTATCTAATAGATTCCTAACATTTAAGATTAATAAATCAATTATTTATTAAGTTGATTTTTTTTCTATAATGGAATATTAATTTTTTTTTTTTTTTTTTTTTTGTCTAGTAGTGTTTTTAGTTTTTTTAAAAAATTTTAAATAGGTTAAGAATTTATTAGATACAAAATTAAAAGTTTACGACTTTAATATATATATAATCAAAAGTTGAGAAACTACTCATGGTGATCTATTAAATACAAATTGAAAATTCAAAGATTTTTTTTTCTACGTACAAAACTTCCAAACATTGATAATTGTCCATAAATTTATGAACAACCCACCAAAAACTTATTACACGAATCTACCTTGCATTTAAGAACAAAAGACGCATTGCTTGATCTAGCCGTCAGTGAGTTAAAAATTTGCTTTGAGTGCTAGTGGATATATGATTTTTTAGCTACAATAATTTACTTGGAAACCATAGGATGAAAGTCAACAAAATTAATAAATTTAAAGTCTATCTTGGCACTTATATACTGTTGGATCTTTTTAAGGTTATCGTCCTGCAAATAGATTGTATTTGATGAATCCATGACGTCAATATTTTAATAGTCAATGACAATCTCGACACCATTAGTCATGTCACTCGAGATAATAGACAAACACCGCAACAAGTTCTTATATTCAGTGATCTTAATTATGTCGAACTTATTAGACTCATTATTATACATAATTAATAAGATTATCTAATTATCTTAAAATAGAAATTCTAAATGCGATTTGTAAATTGCTGATATGTGGAAAAGTCGATACACCAGGCATTAAAGATCATGAAGCTGATTGTTTTTGTACAATATGAGATGATTACTCTAGATTTTGGTATCTATACCTAATGCAACATAAGTCTAGAGTCTTTGAAAAGTTCAAGGAGTACAAGACTGAAGTTAAAAACTTGTTAGGTAAAAAGATAAAAACACTACGATATGATCATGGTGGAGGGTATATGGACTTAAGATTTCAAAACTATATGATAGAATATGGAATAACGTCTCAACTCTCAGCCCTTGGTACACCTCAGCAAAATGGTGTATCGGAAAGGAGAAACAGAACCCTGTTGGACATGGTTCGGTCAATGATTAGCTATGCTCAACTTCATGACTCGTTTTGGGGATATGCAGTAGAGACTGCAGTTTATATTTTGAACAACGTTCCCTCAAAGAGTGTTTCTAAAACATCTTTTGAGTTATGGAGAGGTCGTAAAGGTAGTTTATGCCACTTCAAAATTTGTGGATGTCCAACCCATGTGCTAATAGAAAACCCCAAAAAGTTGGAATCTCATTCAAAAGTATGTCTGTTTGTGGGCTACCCCAAGGAAACGAGAAGTGGGTACTTCTTTGATCCAAGTGAGAATAAAGTGTTTGTGTCGACAAACGTTACCATCTTGGAAGAAGACCACATGAGGGATCATAAGTCATGAAGTAAAATTGTTTTAAGTGTTTTCTAATGAATCTACCAAAACTTCAACAAGGGTTGTTGAAGGGGCTGATACATCAACAAGAGTTGTTGATATGAGTTCATCTAATCATATACATCCATCTCAAGAGTTGAGATTGTCTCGATGTAATGGGAGGATCATGAACCCACATGTACATTACATGGGTTTAACAGAAGCCCAAGACATTATAGCTGATGGTGAAGTTGATGATCCATTATCTTATAAACAAGTAGTGGAAGATGTTGACAGGATGAATGGATTAAAACCATGAATCAAGAAATGGAGTCTATGTACCTCAATTCTATCTGTAAGCTTGTAGATCAACCTGATGGGGTAAAACCTATAGGTTGTAAATTGATCTACAAGAGAAAAAGAGGTGTAAATAGAAAGCTACAAACCTTTAAAGCTGGACTTGTGGAAAAGGGTTATACCTAGGTTGAGGAAGTGGACTATGAAGAAACTTTCTTACCTGTTGTTATGTTAAAGCCTATCAGAATTCTCTTGTCCATAACCATATTTTATGACTGTGAAATATGACAAATATACATTAAGACTGCCTTTTTGAATGGTAACCTTGAAGAGACCATTTACATGAATCAACCAGAAGGATTCATTGAACAAGATCAAGAGCAAAAGGTTTGCAACTGAAACAAGCATCTCGATCTTGGAATATAAGATTTAATGCTGCAATCAAATCTTATAGCTTTGATCAGAATGTTGATGAGCCTTGTGTTTATAAGAAAATTATCAACACCTCAGTAGCTTTCTTCATGCTGTATGTGATGATATCTCACTCATTGAGAATGATGTAGGTTTTCTGACTAATGTAAAGAAATGGTTGGCCATCCAATTCTAAATGAAAGATTTGGGAAAGGCGTGGTTTGTTCTAGGGATCTAGATCACCAAGGATCGTAAGAACAAAAGGTTGGCCTTGTCTCAAGCATTGTATATTGACAAAATGCTTGTCAAATATTTGATGCACAATTCCAAGAAGAATTTATTACATTTAAGGCATGAAATTGTATTGTCTAAGGAACAGTGTCCTAAAACTTCTCAAGATGTTGAGGAAATGAGACAAATTTCCTATGCATTGGTTGTTGATAGCCTTATGTATGCAATGTTATGTACTAGACCTGACATTCACTATGCAGTAGGGATTTTCAGTCGATATCAATCCAATCTAGGATTAAATTATTGGACAGTGGTCAAAACAATCCTCAAATACCTTTGGATAATGAGGAACTATATGCTTGTGTATGGAGATAAGGATTTGATCCTTACAGGATACATGGATTCTGACTTTCAGACTGATTGAGATTCTCAGAAATCCACATCAGAGTTAGTGTTTACTCTGAAGGGAGGAGCTATAGTTTGACAAAGCATCAAGCAAGGATGCATTGCAGACTGCACTATGGAAGTCAAATACGTAGTTCCTTGTGAAGATGCTAAAGAGGTCGTTTGACTTAAGAAGTTCCTTAATGATTTGGAAGTTGTTCCAAATATGTCTTTACCCATCATACTTTATTGTGATAATAGTGGTGTTGTGGCAAATTCAAAAGAACTTAGAAGTCATCATAGAGGCAAACACATTGAGCGAAAATATCACTTGATTTAGGAGATTGTGCATTGAGGTGACATGACTGTCATGAAAATTACTTTGGAGCACAACGTTGCTGATCCATTTACAAAGATACTCATGGCTAAAGTGTTCAAGGGTCATCTTGAAAGTCTGGGTCTACAGGATATGCGACATATTGTCTAGGGCAAGTGAGAAATGTTACTAGGGTATAGTGTATGCCCTAGTTTATTATATTTTATACTTTATTTATATTGTACATTATGCTCCCTAAGCTTTAGGACAAGTGGGAGATTGTTGGGATTGGTGTCCTAAATCTCTTACATTATCGTAATTTGTAAACATTGTATAAACAAATTATTATTAATAAAATAATTGTTGTTTTATGAGCAAACACTCAATCCAATAAACTAAGATCCTAGGTTATTTTATGTAATTTAAACAAGTATGTAGAGACATACGGATGGTTCTTGTTTAAATAATAACCTAAACAGTTTGTGGTAGATGGATAAGGCTGGGTACCTTATCCTAGTGATACTATGAATATGACTCACTTTGTAGATGTTACAACAGTTGTAAAGTGTTACAAATGATCTGATCCTGATCATTCATGTGCAGACATGTGATCAGAAGTATCCTATACAAAGAGTTTGTATAAGACCGAACCACAAAATGCTTAGTCTCATTATATAACGCCGTTAATAATAGAGACTTACATTTCATCAGGATGACCATAGGTGACATGATTTGAATCCTGAGTGAGTTGTGAACTCCTGTTCATGAAGACTGTAGTGTGGCGGAGTACTAAGTAGGGGTGCGTCACCGACTCCATGAGGGAGGCTGAGTACGTAGCGACTTGTGAAGCTGCTAAAAGAGGCCGTTAGGCTCGGGAAGTTCTTAACAGAGCTGGAAGTTGTTCCAGATATGTCTAGGCCCATCACCCTATATTGTGACAATAGTGGTGCTGTGGCGAACTCCAAGGAGCCCAAAAGTCACAAGCGCGGCAAACACATAGAGCGGAAGTATCATCTGATTCGCGAGGTAGTGCATCGAGGAGATGTGATCGTCACGAAGATTGCCTTGGAGCATAACGTTGACGATCCATTTACGAAGTCTCTTACGGCTACAGTGTTTGAGGGTCACCTTCAGAGCATGGGTTTACGGGACCGCCTACGGCTGGACTAGGGCAAGTGGGAGATTTTATTATTCTGGGTTTTTATGCCCTAATTTATTGTTTTGTACTTGTACACCCCATTTCGCTTTAGGAAAAGTGAGAGATTGTTGAGGTTGATGCCCTAAAGTCTCGTGTCTTGTAATTTGTAAACAGTTTTGTATGAACGCTTGTGATATATAATATATGATATTTATTTCACTTCTTGACTTTGCACATTTAGATGTTTTATTTACTTTACCACAAACCAATCGACTTAAAATCCCTGGTTGTCTTTATGTAACTTAAGCATGTATGTGGTGACATATAAGTGGATAATATCTTAAATGACAACCAAAATGGTTTGTAGTATATGGATATAGGAGGTAAACCTTATCTTGATAACACTACAGACACGACCCACTTTGTGGAATAGTTACAAGTGTTGTAACTTGTCATAGATGGTATGATCCTGAGCAATCGTGTAGGGGACATGCGAGCGAGGGCATCCTATACAAAGAGTTTGTATAAGACCTGACCACGAAGTTTTAACGTCTCGTCATATAACTCCATTCATGACAGAGACTTCACTTCACTAGGATGACCATAGGTAACATGACCTCAATCCTAAGTGAGTTGGGAATTCCTACCATTGAGGGCGGTTCTTTGATTTGCATGGGTAGGAGTGGCCATAGCGCCGACTCAAACTTACCACTTTGGTGATTCTTCTGATTTGGGAGCTAGGAACTCAGCTTCACAAGATGAAGTTCACTCCTTCCCCAAAGTAGGGGTAAGTAGATAGATTGCTCCCTTAAGGGCTGATTCTGAGGCTTGAACGATGTGGCGCAACACACCTTCTCATGGCCCGAGAGGTGTTCACACATAGTATGTACCTACAGGGTCATCGTAGAGGGATCAGTGGTATTTAGATGGATCAGTGGTATTGTTCATTAGAGGGATCAGTGGTACTTAAGGTGTAAGATGTACCTACAGGGGCAAAACGATAAATTGGCCCAACTGTACTTATGAGCATCTGTGAAGGGTCATCGTACTGATGATTGGTTATATCCAATGGACATAAAAATATATCTATGGTAAGAAGAGTTCAACTATCGGTCTTTAGTAGAATGCCTGACAGTTAATGGATGGTGGATATCGTGTCTAAAGAGTTTAGTCACTTATTCACGTACCGTTGGAGCTTCGAGCCATAGGTTCATAAGGTCTCCTTGGTAGCTTGGATACAAGTTGAGAATAAGTTTTTGGGTCAGTTTGAAATGCTCAAATTGACAAGAGGGAGTTCAACTATATATGATATAATTGAACTAGTTAGTTATATATGATATAATTAACTTTATGTATGAGATACATTAATGGAGGAATCTGGATATAAATATGATTTATATCTAGTAGAGGAAAAATACTATGGTTAATATATGATATTTAACCATAGGTTATGAATATAATGTGATTATATTCATTATTTATTAATTGGACAGTTATGGGATAATTGGCCGACGTCTCTTCTGTTTTCATAACGGATGAGTAAGATGAAGAATCGCTTTGAGACGCTTAAATAGCTCACGATGTGTTAAGCATTGGATGCGCGACATAGTGTTAAAGTGTATCATCGCTTAGTAAAATCAGTGCCTATACGATAATGCTAAACGATCGCTTAACGCTTACACTCGTGCGCGCTATTAACTAAATGATTGCTTACCTTTTACTACACGATCGTTTAGCACCCAAGCTTTACTAAACGATTGTATAGACGATCGCTTAGCTTTCCTACATGATCGTTTAGACGATTGCTTACTTTTCCCGCACGATCGTATACTTCACCTAAATAATCAAGCATTTTGTCTATACGATAGATGATTTGTTCTCTTACTTGCTTGATCGTTGTATACGATCTTCCTTCCTTCTCCCCTCTACCAAATCCGAACAAAGGCCACCTTTGGATTCTCACTCCGAGAATACTGAGGGCTCTAAGTGGTGGTGTCGTCCCAATTTTCTTCTGTTCGTGTGGAGAATGTTCGAGGTAGATGATTGGGATTTGCTAAACGATAGCTTGCTGTTCCAGCGAAAGCGAGATTTGCTGTGAAGAAAAAGTCTTCAACTGGTATGATCTCTCGGTCTCTTGTTTATTGTTCCTTTGAGCATGCCAATAATTTAGCATTATGAATGCATATCTGTATGTTTGAATGTATATGTGAAAATTCCATCACAATGAATTGGAAAGATCCACTTCCGCTAGTAGGTACTCTTGAATAAGAGTTCCTTTAATGTGGAGATATGTGATCAGAAGTATTCTATACAAAGAGTTTGTATAAGATCGGACCACGAAATGCTTAGTCACATTATATAGCACCGTTCATAATAGAGACTTTCATTTCACCAGGATGACCATAGATAACATGACCTGAATCCTGATTGAGTTGTGAACTCCTACCTATGGAAGTGGTCATTTGATTTGTATGGGTGAGAATGGCCAGACCGCCAACTCAACAAGCCTACCATTTTGGGGATTCGTCTGATTAGGGAGCTAGGAACACAACTACACAAGAAGGAATTCACTCATTCCCTAATGTCGGGGGAAGTAGATAAATTGCTCCCTTAAGGGCTGATTCCGGGGCTTGAACAATATGGCGCCACCCCATTTCCTGGCCTAAGAGGGGTTTAGTCATAATTGAATTATGATTTATTGTTCATTAGAGGGATCAATGGTACTTAAGGAGTTAGATGTAACTACAGGGGCAAAATGATTATTCTGGTCCAGCTGTACTTACGAGCAATTTATGAAGGGTCATCGCATTGTTGATTGATTATATCCAATGGACACAGAAATATATTTGTAGTGCGAAGAGTGCAACTGTCGGTTTTTAGTGGAGTGACTGATAGTTCATGGAAGTTAAGTAATTTAATTAAAGTGTCTAATTAATTATCCAAGCACCATTGGAGCTTCAATCTACGGGTCTATAAGGTCTCCTCTGTAGCTCAACAGGAATTTAATTGAGAATTATTTTGGATTAATTTGAAGTGTTCAAATTAATTAAGAGAATTAATTATATATGATATAATTAATTAAATTAATTATATATGTGATATAATTAAGATAATTTATTTGATACATTATGATATAAGGTATTTTGAGAGGAATTTGAATATGATTCAAATACTAATTATGTGAATGAGATTCATATAATTAAATTTAATATAAATATGATTTATGTTAAATATCATAAATAGTTTAGAGGAATTAAATATTTGGATATGATTCAAATATTAATTATATAGATAAGATTCGTATAATTGAATTTAATATAAATGTCATTCATATTAAATGACATGCATTGTTGAGAGAAAATAAAACTATAGGTTATATTGTATTTAATACAATATAAAAATATAGGTTATATGTTGTATTTGATATAACATATAGTATATATGTATATATATAATAAGGTGGTTATTATATATATATATATATATATATATATATATATATATATATATTAACTAAATTATTTTTAATTTAATTGGGGGGGTATAACTCCCTCCCCCTAATTCTCTTAGATATTTGACATGTAATGTATGGTTGGGAAAAGAGGTAAGTCGTCTTCTTCTTTTATTGGTGGATCTGAAATTTTCTCTTAGTAACTCTATCTGCAAAAATTTTCACAGAGAAGAAAATCTTCTTTTTTCCCTCTCATCCTCTTCTTCCCTCTTCCAAGTATTGGGCAGAGCCCATCAGTCCTGCCTATTTTCAACCCTAGAGAATACTAGAGGGTTCTTAAGTGGTGGTGCATAATTTTGAATTTCATATTGGAGATCGGTTCATGATCTTGATCGAGGGAATCGTGAGTGTTCTTCAAAAGGGACGTATGTTCCTTCCCCAATCTTCTTTTTGTTTTGTTCTGTAATTCTAAAGTTCTGTAAAAATAAAAATCTGGGATCGATCCCCGCTTCCGCACCTAAGCCATCAATGGTTTCCCTTCACTATCGACCTAGAGAGAAACGACATTGAATGTTTAATTAGACGTTGGAAGTTGAACATGTTGGGGTTGATGCCCTAAAGTCTCGTGTCCTGTAGTTTGTAAACAGTATGTACGAACACTTGTGATTGTTAATATATGATATTTACTTCACATATTGTATTTTGCTCGGTTAATTGTTTTATTTGCTTTACCACAAACCAATAAACATAAAATCCCTGGTTATCTGTATGTGACTCAAGCATGTATGTGGTGACATACAAGTGAATCATGTCTTGAGTGATAACCAAAATAGTCTGTAGTATATGGATATAAGAGGTAAACCTTATCCTGGTAACGCTACGGATGCGGCCCGCTTTGTGGAATGTTCACAAGTGTTATGACTTGTCATAGATGGTCTGATTCTGATCATTCATGTTGGCGACATGCGAGCGGGGGCGTCCTATACAAAAAGTTTGTATAAGACCTGACCATGAAGTATTAACGTCTCATTATATAACACCGTTCATGACAGATACTTCACTTCACTAGGATGACCATAGGTAACATGACCTCAATCTTGAGTGAGTTGGGAACTCCTGCCATTAGAGATGTGAAGTAGAGACTGCAATTTATATTTTAAACTACGTTCCCTCAAAGAGTGTTTCTAAAACATCTTTTGAGTTATGGAGAGGTCGTAAAGGTAGTTTACACCACTTTGGGGATGTCCAACCCATGTGCTAATAGCAAACCCCAAAATGGTTGAACCTTGTTTAAAAGTATGTCTGTTTGTAGGCTACTCCAAAGAAACGAGAGGTGGGTATTTCTTTGATCTAAGTGAGTATAAAGTGTTTGTGTCGACAAATGCTACCATCTTGGAAGAAGACCACGTGAGAGATCATAAGCCACAAAGTAAAATTGTTTTAAGTGAAATTTCTAATGAATCTACTGAGACTTCAACAAGGGTTGTTGAAGGGGCTGATACATCAACAAGAGTTGTTGATGTGGGTTCATCTAATCATATGCATCCATCTCAAGAGTTGAAATTGCCTCGACGTAGTAGGAGGATTATGAACCCACATGTACATTACATGGGTTTAACAGAAGCCCAAGACATCATAGCTGATGATGGAGTTAAGGATCCATTATCTAATAAACAAGCAGTGGAAGATGTTGACAGGATGAATGAATTAAAGCCCTGAATCAAGAAATGTAGTCCATGTACTTCAATTCTATCTGGAATCTTGTAGATCAACCTGATGGGGTAAAACCTGTAGATTGTAAATTGATCTACAAGAGAAAAAGAGGGGTAAATGGAAAGGTACAAATCTTTAAAGCTAGACTTGTGGAATAGGGTTATACCTAGTTTGAAGGAGTGGACTATGAAGAAACTTTCTCATCTGTTGTTATGTTAAACCCTATCAGAATTCTCTTGCCCATAGCCACATTTTATGACTATGAAATATGAAAAATGAATGTCAAGACTGACTTTTTGAATGGTAACCTTGAAGAGACCATCCACATGAATCAACCAGAAGGATTCATTGAACAAGATCAAGAGCAAAAGGTTTGCAAGCTTAGTCGGTCCATTTATGGATTGAAACAAGCATCTCGATCTTGGAATATAAGATTTATTGTTGCGATCAAATCTTATGGCTTTGATTAGAATGTTGATGAGCCTTGTGTTTACAAGAAAATTACAAACAGCTCAATAGCTTTCCTCGTGTTATATGTGGATGATATCCCACTCATTGAGAATGATGCAGGTTTTCTGACTGATGTAAAAAAATGGTTGGCCGCCAAATTCCAAATGAAAGATTTGGGAGAGGCGCGGTTTGTTCTAGGGATCCAAATCATTAAGGATTGTAAGAACAAAAGGTTGGCCTTGTCTCAAGCATTGTATATTGACAAAATGTTTGTCAGATATTTGATATACAATTCCAAGAAAGATTTATTACATTTCAGGCATGAAATTGTATTGTCTAAGGAATAGTCCTAAAACCCCTCAAGAGGTTGAGAAAATGAGACGAATTTCCTATGCATCAGCTGTTGGTAGCCTTATGTATGCAATGTTATGTACTAGACCTAACATTCGCTATGCAGTAGGGATTGTCAGTCGATATCAATCCAATCCAGGATTAGATTACTGGACAGCGGTCAAAACAATCCTCAAATACCTTTGGATAATGAAGAACTATTTGTTTGTGTATGGAGATAAAAATTTGATCCTTACAGGATATTGTTGGGGTTGATGCCCTAAAGTCTCGTGTCCTATAGTTTGTAAACAGTATATACGAATACTTGTGATTGTTAATATATGATATTTACTTCACATCTTGTTGTTTTGCTCGGTTATTTGTTTTATTTGCTTTACCACAAACCAATAAACATAAAATCCCTGGTTATCGGTATGTGACTCAAGCATGTATGTGGTGACATACAAGTGAATCATGTCTTGAGTGATAACCAAAATGGTCTGTAGTATATGGATATAAGAGGGAAATCTTATCCTAGTAATGCCACGGACGTGACCCACTTTTTGATATGGTCACAAGTGTTGTGACTTACCACAGATGGTTTGATCCTGATCATTCGTGTTGGGGACATGTGAGCAGGGGCGTCCTATACAAAGAGTTTGTATAAGACCTGACCATGCAGTGTTAATGTCTTGTTATATAACACCGTTCATGACAGAGACTTCACTTCACTAGGATAACCATAGGTAACATGACCTCAATCCTTAGTGAGTTGGGAACTCTTGCCATTGAGGGCAGTCCTTTGATTTGTATGGGTGCGAGTGGCCAAGTCGCCGATTCAAACCTACCATTTTGGGGATTCGTCTGATTTGGGAGTTGGGAACTCAACTACACAAGATGGAATTCACTTCTTCCCCAAGGTAGGGGTAAGTAGATAGATGTCTTCCTTATGGGCTTATTTCGAGGCTTGAACGATGTGACGCCACACCCTTCTCTTGGCCCAAGAGTTGTTCACACATAGTTGGACTATGTTGTATTGTTCATTAGAGGAATCAATGATACTTAAGGAATGTGATGTAACTATAGGAGCAAAATAGTAAATTGGTCCAGCTGTACTTACGAGCATCTGTGAAGGGTCATCATACTCATGATTGGTTATATCCAATGGACACAAAAATATATCTGTGGTAAGAAGAGTTCAACTGTTGGTCTTTGGTGGAATCATTGACACTTAATGGATGGTGAATCTCGTGGCTAAAGAGTTTAGTAAGCTATTCACGTATCGTTGGAGCTTCGAGCTACAGGTTCATTAGGTCACCTGGGTAGCTTGGATAAAGTCGAAAACCCGTATTTGGGTTAATTTGAAATGTTCAAATTGACAAGAGGAAGTTTAATTATATATGATATAACTGGACTGGTTAATTATATATGATATAATTGGCTATATGTATGAGATACATTATTTTGGAGGAAATTAGATATAAATATTATTTATATCAAGTAGAGGAAAAATACTATAATAGATATATGATATCAAACTATAGGAAAAAAATATAATATTATTATATTTATTAATTAAATTAATTTATTAATTATTTAATAATTAACCAATTAATCTACTTTCAGACGTGGGAAGATGGGATTGCGAAGGTTATGGTAACCGGCGGGTTAAAGTTTTGAAAATCGTTTTCATTTGAGAAATAATTCAGTCGTGCATTCTCTTCACCGGCGCCCAAAAAGAAACCGTGAAAGAGCGATCGCGAGAGCCTATACGATAGAATCTCATTCGTCTAAACGATCGTCTAGTTCATATGTTCTCTAAGCGATCGTATACCTCTTTCCTAAACGATCATTTTGTTTTTCCTAAACGATTGTGTAGTTCTGCTATACGATAAGTGTCTCCGCTATACGATAGCAAAGTTCTTCTCGCGCGTGCTTATCATCTACACGACGTCTTCTCCTCCATCCTCTACCAAACTCACCAGAGCCCACTCTTTGAGTTTTTCACGTCGAGGATACCCGGGTTTCCCATGTGGTGGTGTTGTCCCTGCGGCCTTGTTTGTGTATGTTCGGATTGTTCAGTAATAGTCGACAGACTCACCAGGTACTGGTAAGTCGGTGGGAAGTTTTTTTCTGCTTTAGGTTCACACATACGAAGACAGTCTTCCTTTGGTATGAATATCTTTTCCCTATGTTTTAATGTATTCTGATCATGTCGTTGATGAATTTAATATGTATAACTGTTAGTATGGAATGTATATCGTTTATGTTTCGGTCATTGTGAAATTGGAGCGATCTAAGCCCGCTTATGGAACTCTCGGTATGAGATCCTTCAATTGGTATCAGAATCAGGTTTCTGATACTCCGATTTCATTTCTTGCAACGAAATAACGTTTACATTCATGGTAGGTGCATTTCTATGATGTTTTATGTGTTAATACTGTTGTGGATGTGCCGAATTGATGAATGTTTTCGGGATGAATTGCCTCGGTCTATTTAATTCCTTTTACATTTGCGGTTGTATGTAAAAGCACCTGCGTTTTTGGGCATATATAATCGTAATCGAGTCTTTTTTCAAAGTGTTTGATGTCTTGAGTCGTTCGTCGAAGTTCTGGGCAAAGGTTGTGGCTATTCGAGGAAGAAAATGTTCTAGGGTTGATCGCATCGTGAAGAAAAGGTTCTATGCAATCACTGTCCATTGCATCGTGAAGATGAAGGACCAAGCGATCGTGGTTGAATGCATCGAATAAACGGTGGGGTATGCGATCAAGAGTTGGTCGTATCGGGACGACGATCGGGCACGTGATCGCTGAGTATCGTTTAATGCGCGCGCGAGCTAGATGATCGTTTAGAAAAGCAAGCTTCATCACTTAGTAACTGACTAAACGATCGCTTAGCATCGCAAGATAAATCATTTACCAAGTTGCACGCATCGATTAGACAATCAGACACTCGTGTATCATTTAAAGCTCGCTAGACGATCGTTTAGGTCAGCAAGCTTCATTGCTTAGTAACTGACTAAACGATTGCTTAGTAACTCAAGGCAAATCGTTTACTTATCATTGCGCTATATGATCGTATGGACGATCAGGCTCGCAGCCTCGTCGTCGTCTACGCGATCGTTTGGTAATGTTCCTATCATCTAGTATGCGCTGAACGATCGTTTACCTACTGAAGCTTGCTACACAATGGAAACCTTCTGGCAGTTCAAGACTCGGTTCGCCTGTGAACCGGTTTTGTTCGTGAAAAATGTAATAGATAGGGTTTTTTATTCCTGTTTTTTTTTAAAGGCTCATCCCGGTCCATTAATCTATTTATTTAATACATGTGATGTATGTTTTATATGTCATATGGTATGTACATATAGTAAATCCCACCTTAGGTTATGCATTGATCATGCATCATCTCTTTATTGTAATTGTTATAATTTAGAGAAGCATGATTTTAATTATGCAAGAGCATGCTCATGCATCATATAATATAAGAGTTATATTTATGCATGCATAAAAAGCATTGATATGCATCATCTTTATATTATAATTGTTATAGTATAAGGGTGAATGATTGCATGTTTGCTTGGTTATTACACGTTATATAAAAGTTATATAGTAATGACCGAACATTGCATGAAGCATAACACATAGGTTACTTTATAATTGTTATAAACGTCTCGTTATACGCAATGTTTTTTTCGTTGTTTCTTTTTAAGAGTTAAAAAGAAATACTTTAAAACTAAAAGAAATAAGAAAGAACATGCTCACTTAGGTTTAATTCGTGGTTTTAAAATGTTTAAAACTTGGATCACATAGACTTAAGATCACGGTTCTAATATGATTAGCAACTCTAAGGCTTTAATCTTTTAATCAGTTTAATAGGATTAAATTGCTAATAAAAGGTTAAAGTATAGCAAATCTATCTATAAGGGACCTTTTGTCTAAGGCGGATTCTGTCTACGCTGGGGTATTTAAGTTGACGGAAACGTAACACCCCTACCTGAGAACTTACCTGGAAAGGTGAATTAGATAGATTTGATGCATGCATGCAAGTTAAAGACGGTCCATTAAAGTGTTTAAATGTGACTACTTGAACTTGTTTATATTTCATAAACAAACGTTGTTTATGAGCAGACTTTAAAAAGACCACTTAGATTAAAATCAATAGCCGGATTCTCTAGGTTAATGAATCCCTAGGTAAAACATTCACTGGAAGGTACTTGGGGCATAAGATGCTTCACTTAAATATTTCACTTTTCTTCTTAAATTCACATCGTGAGATCTATCATCGACCTCGTGGCGCCTTTTGCGTGTCCCCCCAACGGATGGTGTTTGGGTAGGTCAATATCAAGGTGGATGGAGAGAATGTTCATAGTAAGTGGGAGCGGGAAGTGTGACAGCATATCCCTCGGTCTCCCTCGTTAGGTTATTGCACATCGCCTCGAGGCACCCTGGGAGTGTCCGCCTAAAGGATGGCAGTTTTACGTGTTTCTTTATTTGATCTCCTGTAAGAGGATAAGGTAACTTAGTCTCTTGTCCTAATCTGTCTTTTCCCTATGGTAAGCGCATTAGGGCGGGACTCTAACACTAAAAACGAGGGGTTATACTTACACGGAATAGTTAAATGTTAACGATTCTGGACCTAAAAAATGGTGGCTATTAGGTTCAGTTCCAAGAGTTGATTTTGCCTAATGGTTGAGAATGTCTCATCCCAATGAAGGGGCAACTGATCACCCCACCGGTGGCGTTTGTCCTGACTCACTAGGGCATCATTGCAAAATAGAAGTCTATAACTTAGAGTACTTGAAACTGTTTTGCAAAACTAATTGGTTTAAAAGTGGTTTAGCAAAAACTTATCAAGATTTCTTCGTATTTTCAGCAACTTCTTCAAATGGCAACAACCACCTTATCGTTGTTAAGCGCCAAAAAATTAATTGGCGACAATTTTTCAACATGAAACACATGATCATGACGATCCTAATCATCGAGGTTCTCATGTTCGCTCTCACGGAGGCTTGTCCTTCTATTCCAGCTTCAAATACTGCTCGAAATGTTCGGGAGGCATACGAGCGATGGAGAAGGGCGAATGAGAAGGCCCGAGCCTATATCTTAGCAAGTCTTTCTAACGTCTTGGCCAAGAAGCATAAACCTATGGTCTCACTCTGTGAGATTATGGAGTCCCTGTGGGGAATTTTGGACAACTGTCTGAACAGTTTATGCATGAGGCTCTTAAATACATATTCAACTCCAAAATGCAAGAAGGCACCTCTGTTCATGAACATGTGTTAAACATGATGGTCCACTTCAATGTGGCGGAGTTGAATGGATCTACCATCGATGAGGGCAGCCAGGTTAGCATAATCCTGCATTCTTTACCGAAAAGCTTCCTGCACTTTATTTGTAATATGATTCTTAATAAAGTGAAGTATAACTTTACAACTCTTCTCAACGAGTTGCAAACATACCAATCTTTATTCAAAAGTAAGGAGAGGTAGAAGGGTGAGGCAAATGTTGCTTCATTCTCAAGGACGTTCCCCAGAGGTTCGACCTCGGGAACGAAGTCTGCACATTCTACTTCTAACTCTGCAAAAGGGAAGAAGAAGAAGGGTGGTAAGGGAAAAGGGAAGGCATCTACTAACCCACCGCCTGTCGCCCCGAGGAGGCATCCACCAGTTGCTAAAGTAAAGTGTTTCCATTGCAACCAAGATGGACATTGGAAGAGGAACTGTCCTCGGTATCTGAAGGAGAAGAAAGTAGCCAAGGCGGATAAAGGTAAATATGATTTACTTGTGCTCGAAACTTGTTTAGTGGAGAATGATTATTCGGCCTGGATAATTGATTCAGACGGCACTAACTATGTTTGTTCTTCTTTTCAGGAATTAGATCTTGGCGACAGCTGGAGTCCTGTGAGATAACGATACGAGTAGGCACCAGGCACGTCGTCTCAGTTGTGGTAGTGGGAGGGCTCCAGTTGACTTTACAGAAAATGTTTCTAATTTTAAATGACGTATATATTGTTCCTGAACTAAAAAGGAACCTTATTTCTGTAAAGTGCTTATTGCAATGTAAATACACTGTTTCTTTCAATTTGAGTAAAGCGTTTATTCATAAAGATGGTGTTTTTATTTACACAGAAAATCTGGAATCGAATTTATATGTGCTAAGGCCATTAGCCATTAATTCCTTTCATAATACTGAAATGTTCAAAACTGTCGTAACTCAATCAAAATGTCAACGAATTTCTCCAAAAAAAGAATGTCCAACTTTGGCACCTACGTTTAGGGCACATCAATCTCAATAGGATTGAGAGATTGGCGAAGAATGGATTTCTAAGTGAGTTAGAAGAAAATTTTTTACTTGTGTGCGAATCTTGCCTTGAGCGTAAGATGACTAAGTGACCTTTTACTGGAAAAGGTTTTAGAGCCAAAGAGCCTCTTGAGTTAGTACATTCCGACCTTTGTGGTCCTATGAATGTGCCCGAGGTGGCTATGAGTATTTTATCAGTTTTATTGATGATTACTCTAGGTACGGGTATATTTATCTTTTGCAACGGAAGTCTGAATCCTTTGAAAAGTTCATTGAGTTCAAGGCTGAAGTTGAAAATGCATTGGATAAACGGATTAAAACACTTTGATCAGATCGAGGTGGAGAGTTTTTGGACTCCGCATTCCATGACTATTTAATAGAATATGGAATCGTTTCCCAACTCTCAGTGCCGAGTACACCTCAGCAGAATGGTGTATCAGAGAGGAGAAATAAGACCTTGTTAGACATGGTTCGTTCGATGATGAGTTATGCTTCCTTACCGGACTCGTTTTGGGGTTTCGCAGTGGAGATTACGGTGTACATACTCAACTATATTCCCTCCAAAAGTGTTGCAAGAACACCTCTGGAGTTGTGGAATGGGCTTAAAGCTAGTTTACGTCATTTTCGCATTTGGGGTTGCCCTGCACATGTGCTTGAGGCTAATCCCAAGAAGTTGGAACCACGGTCGAGGTTGTACCTCTTTGTAGGCTACCCCAAAGGTACACGAGGGGGTTATTTTTATGATCCGACGAAAAATAGGATGTTTGTTTCAACAAATGCTACTTTCCTGGAGGAGGATCATATAAAGGAGCACAGTCCACGAAGCAAAGTCGTGTTACGTGAGCTTTCCAATGAAACTACTGAAACTTCAACAAGAGTTGTTGAAGAGCCGGCTACATCAACAAGAGTTGTTGATGGAAGTTCATCTAGTAGGTCGGTTCCACCTCAAGAGTTGAGAGAATCTCGACATAGTGGGAGGGTTGCGAACCCACCCGTTCGCTATCTGGGTTTCACGAAAATCCTTGCTATGGTAACAGATGGCGACGTTGAGGATCTGTTGTCTTATAAGAAGGCAATGGAGGATGTTGACTGGGATGAATGGGTCAAGGCCATGGATCTTGAGATGGAGTCGATGTACTTCAACTCAGTATGGGATCTTATAGATCAGCTTGATACGGTTCGCTCTATAGGTTGTAAATGGATCTACAAGCGCAAACGGGGTGTTGATGGGAAGGTACAGACTTTCAAGGCTCGACTTGTGGCAAAGGGTTATACCCAGGTAGAGGGAGTCGACTATGAAGAGACTTTCTCGCCTGTTGCCATGTTAAAGTCGATCCGCATCCTCCTGTCCATTGCAGCTTATTATAATTATGAGGTCTGGCAAATGGACGTTAAGACGATCTTTCTAAATGGCAATCTTGAGGAGACAATTTATATGGGGTAGCCCGAAGGATTCATAGTCCAAGGTCAACAGCAAAAGGTTTGCAAACTGAATCGGTCTATTTATGGACTGAAACAGGCGTCTCGATCTTGGAACATACGATTTGATGCTGCGATCAAGTCGTATGGCTTTAATCAAAACGTTGATGAACCTTGTGTCTACAAGAAGATCATCAACGCTTCAGTAGTCTTCTTAGTGTTGTATGGAGATGATATCCTAATAATTGGGAAGGATGTAGGTCTACTAATTGCAGTTAAGAACTGGCTAGTGACCCAATTCCAAATGAAAGACTTAGGAGAGGCTCAGTTTGTTCTAGGAATTCAGATCTTTCGGGATCGTAAGAACAAAGTGCTAGCACTGTCTCAGGTATCGTACATTGATAAGATGTTGCTCAAGTACTCGATGTAGGACTTCAGGAGGGGCCTACTGCCGTTCAGGCAGGGAGTCACTTTTTCTAAGAAAATGTGTCTTAAAACACCTTAGGAGGTTGAGGAGATGAGACGGGTCCCATATGCGTCTGCCGTTGGCAGTTTGATGTACGCGATGCTCTGTACTCGTCCAGACATCTACTACGCTGTGGGCATAGTCAGTAGGTATCAGTCTAACCCAGGCCAGGGTCACCAGACTGCAGTGAAGAACATTCTCAAGTATCTTTGGAGAACAAGGGACTACATACCCGTGTACGGTTCGAGAGATTTGATCCTTACAGGATATACGGATTCTGACTTTCAGACTGATAAGGACTCTCACAAGTCCACATCAGGGTCAGTCTTTACTCTTAGCGGAGGAGGCCATATGGCGTAGCAGCTTGTGAATCTGCTAAGGAGGCCATATGGCTCAGGAAGTTCTTGACAGACCTGGAAGTTGTTCTAGATATGTTTAGGCCCATTACCATCTATTGTGATAATAGTGGGGCAGTGGCGAACTCCAAGGAGCCAAGGAGTCACTGGCGCGGTAAACACATAGAGCGGAAGTATCATCTGATCCGCGAGATAGTCCGTCGAGGGGATGTGATTGTCACGCAGATCGCTTCGGAGCAAAATGTTGCTGACCCATTAACGAAGGCTCTCACGGCTACAGTGTTTGAAGGTCACCTACGGAGCATAGGTCTACAGGATCGCCCATGGCTGAACTAGGGCAAGTGGAAGATTTTATTGTATTGGGCTTTTACGTGCCCTAGTTTATTGTTTTGTACTATTTTTTTTGTACACCCCACTTCACTTCAGGACAAGTGGGAGATTTTTGGGGTTGATGCCCTAAAATCTCATGTTCTGTAGTTTGTAAACAGTTTGTATGAACGCTTGTGTTGTTAATATATGGTAGTTACTTCACATCTTACTTTTTTGCTCAGTTGCTTGTTTTATTTGTTTTACCATAAAGCAATAAACATAAAACCCTGGTTATCTGTATGTGACTCAAGCATGTATGTGGTGACATACAAGTAAATCATGTCTTTAGTGATAACCAAAATGGTCTGTAGTATATGGATATAGAAGGGAAACCTTATCCTGGTAACGCTACGGATGCGATCCGCTTTGTGGAATGGTCACAAGTATTGTGGCTTGTCACAGATGGTCTGATCCTGATCATTCGTGTTGGGGACATGCGAGCGGGGGCGTCCTATACAAGCATTTTGTATAATACCTGACCACGAAGTGCTAACGTCTCGTTATATAACACCGTTCATGACAGAGACTCCACTTCACTAGGATGACCTCAATCCTGAGTGAGTTGGGAACTCCTGCCATTGAGGGCGGTCCTTTGATTTGTATGGGTGCGAGTGGCTAAGTCGCTGATTCAAACCTACCACTTTGGGGACTCGTCTAATTTGAGAGCTGGGAACTCAGCTACACAAGATGGGATTGGTAAGTAAATAGATAACTCCCTAATGGGCTGATTCCGGGGCTTGAACGATATGGAGCCACACACCTTCTCTTTGCCCGAGAGGTGTTCACACATAGTTGGACTATGTTGTATTGTTCATTAGAGGAATCAGTGGTACTTAAAAAGTGAGATGTAACTATAGGGGCATAACGGTAATTTGGCCGAACTGTACTTACGAGCATCTGTGAAGGTTCATCGTACTCATGATTGGTTATATCCGATGGACACAGAAATATATCTGTGGTAAGAAGAGTTCAGCTGTGGTCTTTAGTGAAATGTCTGACAGTTAACAAAGGGTGGATCTCGTGGCTAAAGAGTTTAGTCAGCTATTCACAGACCGTTGGAGCTTTGAGCCACAGGTCCATTAGGTCCCCTTGGTAGCTTGGATAAAGTCGAGAACCAGTATTTAAGTTAATTTGAAATGTTCAAAGTGACAACAGGAAGTTCAATTATATATGATATAATTGGCTAAATGTATGAGATACATTATTTTGGAGGAAATTAGATATAATATGATTTATATCAAGTAGAGGAGAAAATATTATAGTAGATATTGATATCAAACAATAGGATAAAAATATAATATGATTATATTTATTAATTAATTATATGATAATTAATCCAAATTTCACGTTCGGACGTGGGTTAGTAGGATTCGTCGGTTATTGTAACTGATGAATTAAAATGAAAAATGTTTTCATTTTGAATCGTTCGTTCGTTCAATCGTCCAAAAGAAATCAAGAGCGTGTCGTTGAAAAGATAATTGATCACTTATGTAAAATGAGAGCCTATATAATAGTCTTCTCCGCCTAAACGATCGTCTACCTCGCGTCTAAACGATCACACGCTATTTCCTACACGATCGGATAGCTTCTCTAAATGATCGTATAGAGTGTCGATTTTGTTAAACGATCATATACCTTTTCCTAAATAATTGTTCGGTAAATCCTACACGATCGTGTAGCTCCTCCTAAACGATAAGCATTTCTGCTATGCGATAGTGTCTTTTTCCTTCCCACTTGCTTATCGCCTACACGATTCGTGTTTCTTCCTTCCTCTACCAAATTAACCAAAGACAGCCCTTTTGGTTTTCACTTCGAGAATACCCGGGACTCTTTAGTGGTGGTGTTGTCCCCGTGGCGTTCGTGGTTGTTCGTTATTCGTGTTGCTGTTTTCGACGCTGCTGCTAGGTGTTGGTAAATCGCGTGGAGGTTTCCATTGCGTTAGAGTTCCGAAGTGTGCAGAACGTCTTCAACTGGTATGGAACTCTTTCCCTTGTTATTTTATTGTTCATAGCATGTCGTTGATTTGTTTGCATAACTGTATCTCGAATGTATAATATGTATTTCGGTCATAGTGAGATCGGAGCGACCTGAACACGCTCATGGAACTCTTAGATATGAGATCCTTCAAATATAGCCTGGTAAGGGTATAAGGTTCCTTATCTTTTGAAGAGAACCAGATAGGTTGAATTTTGATTTTTTGGAATAAGAAAAAAAAAGGTAAAATAAAAAAAATCAAAAGACTCAAATGACTTTAAAGAGTTGAAAGAAAGAAAAGACTCAATAGACTCGTAAGGACTAGGGGAACAAAACTCGAATATATATGAAATATCAAGAGTCAGAACAAGGCGAGGTCTTTTGACCTCTAACTCTATCACCCGAATCTCGTCAGATTTAGGCTCGAAATCCTCCTTAACCTCACAAACTGGCGCATGGATTGAAGTCCTCATCATCACTAGAGTAGTAACACTCCACAAGAAACTTTGCCTTTAAGGTACAGACGATGGCTTGCTCTGACACTCTCCAGTTTCTGCACGGCCTTTGTCAGCTGGGTAACATGGTCGATAATACTTTGCAACTAAGCTTGTGAAGGAAATCACAAACAGAGATCTCCATGAGCAACGGAAGTGGATCATTTCAAATTCCATTCAGATTGAACATAACAATTACAGTCTAACCGGAAATGAATAGATTATGCATATACAGAAATTATAGCATGCTACAATAGGATTCAAAGGATAGAGTATGCGTACCTTTGAAGAACCATTCTTCAAGTAACCCTCGATCAGTCTCCAATGCGTGCACAACAACACTCAAACGCAACGACCGGAATAGGTAACAGCACGAACATGAACACAGCATCCACGGACGTATGAATGCTTCTCAAACCCAATCGAGTCTAACTCGATTCACGAACGGAGTAACACCACCATCACAAGTGTTACCTTGGTATTCTCGGTGTGAAAATTCAGGAGTTGTGGGCTCTGTATGATCTTGGATTGAGGAACAAAAGAGGTATGTGATCGAGTAGACTATCAAGTAAGTGGGAGATATGAACACCGTCTATGGCATAGACGGTGTACTCGATCATTTAGTAAATGGAAACCTATCGCATAGATTTTGCTACTTGATCGTGTAGCAATGATCGAAAAGAGTAACTATCGTATAGTCAACTCTAAACGATCGTGTAGGCTCTCAATAGCTATCGCTTAGTAAAAACTATTTTTACTTAATAGCCCTTTTCCGTGAGAATTTGCCTTATGAATCAAAATTACTGATTTTGAAAAACAATTTTTCTTTTATCTCACGATTACTATAAAACTTCCTGTAACCTCCCACTCAATCGGTTATTAGAGAAAAAGAATTAGTTATCAAATAATTAATATATTATAAATAAATATGATAACCAACCAATCATATTATATTTATAACCTATAGTTTTAATATTTCATCTCATGAAACATATAAACCATAGTCCTTTTTCTATTTTATGATACTTAATATAAATCATATTTACATTAATTCCTATAAATAATGTATCTAATACATCACACCAATTATATCATATATAATTGAATTTCCTCTTGTTAATTTGAACACTTCAAACTAACTCAAAATCTGATTCTTAACTTGAACCCATTGAGCTACCAAGGGGACATCATGGACATACAGCTTGAAGCTTCAACTGTACGTGAATAACTGACTAAACTCTTTGGTCACGAGATCCACCATCCGTTAATTGTCGAGCACGCCACTAAAGACCGACAGTTGAACTCTTCGTACTACAGATGTATTTCTGTGTCCATATAACTAATCAACAGTGCAATAACCCTTCACAAATCGCTCATAAGTACAACTGGGCCAATTTACCTTTTTGCCCTTGTAGTTACATTTAACTCCTTAAGTATCACTGATTTCTCTAATGAACAATAAGTCAAAGTTCTACTATGAATGAGTCATCTCTTCCAAAGAGAGGGTGTGACCACTATGTTCAAGACCCGGGATTAACCCTTAAGGGAGCAATTTATCTACTTACCCCTTCTTCAAGGAAGGAATGAATTTCATCTTGTGTAACTGAGTTCCTAGCTTCCCAATCAGACAAATCCCCAAAAAGGTAGGCTTATTGAGTTGGCAATCTGGCCATTCTCACCCATACTGATCAAAGGACCGTCCTCATAGTCAGGAGTTCCCAAAACACTTAGGATTAAGGTCATGTCACCTATGGTCAATTTAGTGAAATGTAAGTCTCAATTATCAACGGTATTATATAAAGAGACTAATCATCTCGTGGTCCGGTCTTATACAAACTCTTTGTATAGGTCACACTTGCTCGCATGTCTCCACATGAATAGTCAGGATCAGACTATTTGTAGCATTTTACAACATTTGTAAATATCTACAAAGCGAGTCGTATCCGTAGTGTCACCATTATAAGATATCCCTCCTTTATCCTTATATTACAGACCATTTAAGTTATTACTTAAGGCATGATCCACTTGTATGTCTCATATACATGCTTAAATTTACATGAAATAACCACGGATCTTAGTTTATTGGATATGAGTAAATGCAAATAAAATAACATTTATTTTATTAATAACAATGTGTGTACAAACAGTTACAAACTACGAGACCACCGGAAGAATTAGGACACAAATCCCAACAGCTTGTACATCTAGCTGAAACTGAAGAGTGCTATTAACAAGTTCAGAAATTAAGAAAAAAGTCATACCTGAACACGAATCTCTAAGAAGTGGTTCCTGCTCCTCCACCATATCGACGTAGACTACCTCATGCCTTTGAGCCTCTAGAAAATCAGAGGAATGGTCTGGCAACGGCACGTCCGACCTCTCAATTGAAGTTGCAAGTTGAGCAACAAGGTCACTCAGACTTTGTATGTCAGTTCTAGCCTCTGCCTCTGGGCAAAGACTCTCCCATTGGAAGCGCTCAAACTCTTGCTACCTACGAAGGTTGTCCTGCTGAAACTCAAAAGTACTGTCAACAAGCTCCATAACCAAAGCCTTTAAAGAGTTACCTGACCCTGAAGACTTAGCATGAGTCAACTGATGTGGTGCTGTGAAATCTTAGTTGTCCTAGCTCTACTGTCATCTTAAGTATCAATGGTCAAAAGACTCTTCCCATCTAGGATAATGAGACTCATAGTCCAGATGACCCTAATACCCCTCATTAGTGAATCCACATGGTGCTGGCATCCACTGCAACCTTGGACATGCTTGCATAAGATGCCCCTCGAGTAGGCAACTCCTGCACACCTCCACTTGTTATGAACTCCTTTCCATCAAGTGGCCAAGTAAGGAAGTCAACTCGGCAATGTGACTTCGAAGGCCACCTGACACAAAATGAAAACAAATCAAGGCAAAAGAAAACGTTAACTAAAAACTAACTAAAAAGAACTAATTGACTTCCCCGATAACAGCACCAATTTAGTACGTTCAGAGTTTACCGTCGCCCATAAACCCTTGCTACACAAATAAAATTTATAAATCATCAAACAAACTACTTATACTAACTGGTAGTACAAATGGCAAGTCCGAGATCAAACCTCAGGGAAGCACAGAAGATTAGTTCGTCAAAGCTCGTTTTTAGTTAAAGAGGTAAAATGGGGGGTTTGGTGTGGATTGGATAAGTCGAATTGCAAGAAAATAAAATGCGAGAAAATAAAAAATAGAAATGCAATTAAATGAAATGACCTAGCTTAAGGGAATTGGAATTGACCAACACGACTCTTGTTCATCAAGTTATTTAAATGCAATTTTAGTTTCTTGACTATGCTTAGCCCAATTGATTGGAATCCCAACTAATGGTCCTAATTACCTAATTAATCGAGATGCATAGAAAAGGAATCAACTCCATACAAATTGACAAATCGCATTAAGTTCTAGGGATGACGCTAAGATGAGTGTTCGACTTCCAACGTCTAATCAAACATTTAATGTGGTTTCTCTCTAGGTCGATAGGACAAACTACTTTCATTATAGACCACGAATTGCAAGCCTAACTAACCTATTGCTTCCTTTGAGATTAACCTATAATTATATGTCACATATTACAAGTCATTCTCTAAGTATTCAAATTACACAATAAATTATTGGTTGTTAATAAATAATAAAATTATGCAATTCATAAACACAAAATTCAGATTGAATCCCATAGACAAGAATATAGAAATTTCATTCAAACAAAACTCCCAAAAATTGCATTGTTCCAAAACCCCCTAAATTAGAAAATAGTTGGAATTTAACTTCCCATGGAGACAGAGAAGACAAATGCCGACATCGTTCCATTAATTACATGAGATGGAAAGAAAAAGGGAAGAAAACTACAAGTGGAGAGGTGAATGGAACCATTAAAAACATTGGAAGAATTGAGAGTTGGAGTGAGTTGGTAAAATATACCGACTCAACTCCACCAACATTTAAAGTTCGTAGACCAAACATTAAGTTGGTATATTATACCAACTTAAATAAACTCATGTTAGTGAGTCAAACACCTTCAGGGTGATGGAAGTAAGACACATGGACTATTAGGACATTAAGCTTAGACATCTAAATTACACATATTTTAGAATATTTACAATACTATTTAATTATAAATAGTATTTATAAATTTTGAAATAAGATTAACAACTCAATTTTGATCTATATTATGAAAACTTAAAGAATAAATATTAAAAAAAAGATCTTGAATTTTTTTTAAAAATAAAATAAATATAGGGATCTTTTTAAATATAAAAATAATAAAAAAATATTTACACTTTATAGCAAAAAGTTTTAAACTTTTTGCTATAAAGTATAAATATTTTTTAGATTTTATTATTTATAAGAATATATATATATATAATTGTAGCATAAGTAAATTTTGTTAAAAAAATAAATAACAATTTTAAATTAATTCGGAGTCAATTTAAGTGACTCATAAATTTCATTTGTTTGAATCTTTTACTAATTAAATTAGGTTATTCAAATTTTTTTAATACCCCAAATCAACTTAGAAAACTCCATGATCTTAATTTCTTGATTTGGGACCCATGAAATCTAAAACACATTTTATTAAATTAAAAGTTCAATAAGTTAATGTGGATGATTTAGTATCAATTTTTTCTATTTTCTTTCTTTTTTTAAAAAAAAGAAAAGAAAAAAGAAAAGTCTATTGCCTTTTTGTCCCATTGAAAGTCACCCTTGGTTGGCACTTTACATAAACTTAAAAGGTGAAGGGGAAGTTCATTTCCTTTGATCCTTATCCATGTCTTTGTATATGTCCTTTCTACACACTAATTGGGGAAAGAATTAGGTGGCATGCATTTAATAGTGTGACAAAGACAGACCATTAAATTGACAAACTTTAATGTTCAATTTCATTTTCAGTCTCTCATCTAATTTTTCTTCTTATAGCCAATAATAATAATTTCTTGTTCTTTTCACATGTAATCTATAAGAAGAATTTCTTGTTCTTTTCACATGTAATTTTTGTTGGGGTACTTTTAATAAATTTTAAATTTAGCTTTTAATTTATTATCTATCATCATTTTATAAATTTTAAAAACATATTTACCTAATAAATTATTATTATTGCTATATAAAGACTAAAAATAAATATTTGAATGAAAATATAATGACCATAATAGTAGTTTAACCAAATAATATAATTGAAAATAATAGAATAAATTTTGCTTTGTGTCTATGACGGCATTAATGAATTCAAATACGTATGACCCGTGTCTATTTAGTTTCAAGTTTTTTATTCTTGATTTTTTAAAATTAAATCCATCAATATTTATATTTTCTCGTTTTGTTATCTATTTTTTATCAACATTTTTAAAAATTAGGTCAAATTTTTAAAAGAAACAAAGTATTTTTTTAATTATATATATACATATATTTTTTTGAAATTTAACAAAGATTTGTGAGAAACAAAACACTATTTTCAAAAATGAAATGATTATTAAACCGAATCTAATTATTTCATACATGCATAAAATCAATAACAAATTAAAACTATTTTCTAGTTTTTTTTTTTTTTTTTGGCTAACTAATGACTTAAGGTATGTTTAATTTTAGATTTACATTGAAGATAAAATTTGAGATTATCCCTAAAGTTTAAAAACTAAATTATTACAAATGAGAACATACAAATATTAAATCGTTATAGTAAATCAAAGTCTATGGACTAAATCGTTTCTTCCTTAAAACTTAGTAACTTTAAAACTTGAAGGACAAAAATGATTTTTAATTTTTTTTTTCCTTCTATGATATAGATATGGAGTTCATCAATTTTAATATTATAAATTATCACCACTACAAGAATTTTGGTTATTCCCAACAATATTTCACCCGACAACCAAAAGAGAGTTGGTAGTTTTAACCTCTCCTAGTGGTGGAATTAAGGGGTCAGGATAAATATTTGTCTTGACGGTTTACAAAAAATCGTCGGGATTTTAAACACTCTCGACGGTCTCCTAAGGAACTGTCAGGCTTATTGCACTTTTGTCCGACAGTTCTATTCAATCGTTCGGCTTTTTAATTTATCCTGACGATGCGCAACAACCGTCAGAATTTCTTATTCAAGCCCAGCAGTAGTCAACCAGCTGTCGGACAAGGTGTGCAGTATACAAAACCCATCTACTAGAATTTTTTATGTTAGCCCGACAATGGGCGTTGAACCATCGGGAGTTTCTAATCAAGCCTGACGGTTCCGTGTAACCGTCAAATATTCTAAGTTGTAATATAAATATAAAAAAGTTTTTTTTAATAGGAATTTGGGTAACTTTAGCCAACGATTTGACGACAACTGTCGAGATAAGTTCAAAACTACCGACTGTGAGATTTAATCATTAGGCATTCTAAGAGTCTTTTGGAATTTAGTGAATTTGGGCTGACAGTTTTATGGTTTACTGTGGCAGTTATGAACTATATCCCAACGGTGTTCAGTCAACCATCGGGCGCTCGAAGAGTCTGTTTGGAATTTGGTGAATTTTGGCCAACGATTGTGTCAAAACACCGTCAGGATTGCGAGTTTTTAGAATTTGGTGAACTTAGGCCAATGGTATGTCAGACGACCATTGGGATTGCAAAGTTCTACTCGGTGAGTGGGTGACCGTCGGGACTTATTAACTATATCCCGATGGTCTAGCAGACAACCGTCGGGAAAAAGTTCAATATAAATAGCCTCGATTCTTCTTCTCCCCAATTCTTCTTCTTCCCCTCTCCGCATGCCGTCGGGAAAGAGACATACCACAATACAAGTTGATTCAAACAAAGTGGACTTGCATCAGTAGCGCAATTAAACAAAGGTTTCACACAAGGGTTTTGTGGTATGTCTTTTTTCATATTTTATATATTTATTATTATTCACAATTGGGTTGCGTTTTGAAATTATGTGTGGGAGTGAAAATCATTGCATGACAAGGATAAGCAGCAAAGGCCTATCTTTGAAATTCAAATATGTGAATGTGTTAAAATAAGCAGTAAAGGCCTAAAATTTAGTTGTTATTAGTCTAGATTGATCATCTAGATTAGCATACTAAAATTGAATCTAACGTCAAAAGGGTTAGGTAAATTTTGGTTTTCATAAAATTATTCTAGGAAAATAGCCTAGACATAAGATTTTGAAACTTTCTCAAAGCATCTCAAGCCTTTCTACCCTTAGATCTACTTTTATAAGAACAAATTGTATAAGATCAA
This sequence comes from Benincasa hispida, assembly GCF_027475165.1. NCBI lineage: Eukaryota > Viridiplantae > Streptophyta > Magnoliopsida > Cucurbitales > Cucurbitaceae > Benincasa > Benincasa hispida. The sequence continues at coordinate 36,325,624 of NC_143483.1, forward strand.
AAGAGGAATAAGATACGAAATTTAATTTTATGTTTACCCTAACAAGCTCGTAAAAAATATATTTAATACAACAGTAGTTTATAGGTCATACTAATGAAGAGGCAATACTGGAGTACTTATAGTCGGAGCATATTGGCGCTCATCCTCTGTGGGAGATAATACTGGTTATTTTAGATCCATATTTTTATATAAACTAATGTTTCATTAAACTAATGACGTATAATTTCTTTAGAGTCTTTTGTACGATAACTAGGGTTGGAGGTGGATACTCTCGAAATGTTGATATGGATAAATATGTTCAATAATTTGGGAGAATTCTTATCGAGATCGATCTTGAATGAGAGAAACCAACTTGCAACAATGCAACGAGGTTTAGAATTGCTATTGTACCAACGTTCGAAAATCTTTTTCCGTTCGTTATGGATCATGGAGAGAGGTATTAATAGAAACATGAGAGCTTGTTAAGAGTCAATTATTGGTAAGACGGTCAATTTATATTTTACAAATTATATATGCATCGGCTTTCATACTAATTAGTTTTTCTTTTCTTTCTGGATTCAGAATCATTTTATGTTAGACTTGACCAGGAAACTAGTCAATGATTTCATCGATGGACAGATGAAAATTTTGTTCAAAAAGTATAAGGGAGAACTACACAGATACTACAAAAAATATGCAAGTTCTAAAGAGGCATGGGCATACGCCCACCTGATCGCCTTAAAGACGACATAGAGGATTGGCACTTTCTATGCAACAAGTTTGAATCCACCGACTAGAAAGAAATATTTTTTGTGTTTTTTTTTTAGTTTTTGTTTACTTACATTTCAATGACTCATTTTATCTTAATTTCTCATTTTATTAGAAAGTGGCAGAGACGAATCAAAGGAATATGTCAGCCTTAAAGTACACTCATACAGCTGGTTCTAAGATTTTTATACGCATAAGAGAATCCACGGTAAGCTGGTTAAAGTACACTCATACAACTGGTTAAAGTACCATCTTAATATCTCATTTTCTTGTGAATTGTTTTACAGGAAGGACCACAATGGACCTAGTGGACTTATTTAAACAAACCACTGTAGGAGTGATAACACGTTTGTTAATCAGGCTGCGAATGATGCATATGTAAGTTTTTATTCCTCAATCTAACTTTATTCATATACAATTGTCATACAATAATTAGTCTTAATTATTGATGTAGAGTCAAATGGTTGAGCTGAGAGAATCCTCCACCCAAGAAGGGTCTGAACGAATATCGGAGGAAGAAATATGCGAGCAGGTGTTGGGCATAGGAGTGGGCCTTAGTAGGATACCGAAGGGTAAAAAAGTAAAAAAATCTAGGGGATCATCGTCTAGTGCATCTTCATCAAGAATTATAGAGGAGCAACAAGAGATAGAATCCTTAAAGACTAGATTGGCTAAATTGGACGAAGAGGATGTCAAAAGACAATTTGAGATAGAGGATATGAAAGCTATGCTCTTACAGCTCATGAAAGATAGATCGAACTAAGTATGAGCTCTTCGACTTTCGTAGTAAACTTAATTATAAGATTGTGTATGTAGTTATCCTGCAGTTATGGTACAACATAAAAAGTTAAATGATTGTGTATGTTGTTATCTTGCAGTTATGGTACCAACAAAAACGTATAGATATGTGTTTCAGTTGGTTTGTATATTACGATTGAGAATAATTTTGGGGTGGGAGAAGGAGGGGGGTATTTCAGTTGAATGTGTAAGTCAGTTTTATTGTGTAAGTTAGATTGTTTGATTGTGTAAGTTAGTTTGTTTCAGTTGATTGTGTAAGTTAGTTTGTTTATTATGATTGAGAACAATTTTTGGGGGTGGGGGGAGGGAGGGAGGTGTTTTAGTTGATTGTGTAAGTTAGTTTGATTGTGTATGTTAGTTTGTTTCAGTTGATTGCATATCTATATTTATGTACAAGTATGTTTAAGTTTAAGTTATGATTGAGTTGGTTTCTTAGTTTGTTGGATTTATGATTGAGGTAAGTTGGTTTCCTTATGATTTAGGTTTGTTTATGATTGAGTTTAATTCATTAATGTTCTTAGCTGGTTTCTTGGCAAGAGAGCAAGAAAACTTGTGATAGGAACGCATGGTCATCGCATACACGATTAACACATATTACATATTCTTCAGTTTAACGCATGATCATCAACGCATAGCAATTAACGCATATCAAAAGAAAAAATTATCCGCACCAGCTTACTTGTTTGGATTTATACACAATTGTCCATTGAATTGTTTATAGTGTTTATTGAGTTTGTCCTAGTTCGTGACTTTCTACCTTGTTGAGTTTATTTATTTTGATAAGTTAGACTTGTTTTTGTTTAGTTGTTATAAATTATTTTCGTTTATGTTTATGCATTTGCCAAGTGAATTTGAGTTCTATTGATCTTTTCTCTTAATTTTAATAAGCTTTAATTGCTTGTGTTGATAAGTTTAATTTATTTATGATTTCTATTGGTTTGTAGGTGTTTATAAGTTTTTGTTTTTTTGTTTTTTTGTTTATGTTTGTGTGTAATTTCTTTTGATAAATTGAATTGTTTGTGTTTAGTTGTTCATAAAATTGTTGTTTCATGTCATTTTCTCTTAGTACTTAGTGATAATTTGGTTAATGAGAAAGGTTTCTATGAAAGAAGAGGTGGGTGTTTGATGGATTTCAACTTTTTGTTCCATTTCAATTAAGGTGGTTGTGTGGGTATTTCATCTTAGGTGTTCAGTGTATGACTAAATTAATTTGTGTTTATATGTTTGTGTCTATCTTTCTAAAATTAATGATTAGTTTCTATTTTCAAGTTCAAGCTAAGATCTCTCTAAAATTATTATGTTCATCTCGAGTGCTTATTAATTCTTAAAGAAGATAAATTCTAATGATGTTATGTTGAAAACATTCAGGACAGAAGTAGGAAGATGCTTGAGTTTAAATTGGGTGTGGTGAAGCCAACGTCTTCATTAGAAAAAAGGTATGGTGAAACTAACAATGGGACTTGACGAAGTATTTAAGCTCAAAAGACAATTATTTAGGGTCAATAAGTAATTTTAAGGTTTTAGAGTCTTGTACTTATTATAATTATCAATTTCGTTTATCTCTAGAAGATGAATATAGCTTGGGGAGGGACGAATAATTATATTATTTTTGTTGAAGTGAATTAATTAATTGTTATGTTTGTTGAAAGTTAAGTTGTGTATACATATGTTATATTACTTTTAATATATCCATATAAATATTGTTAGTCAACCTTCTTCGATGTAGGTCAGTACCTCTATAATGTCAATTTTCGACTGACATTATAGCCCAATTTTGTACTAGTGATAACAGGTTCATATACTAAATTGAATATTACTTTTTTGATTAATGAAATACTTTTATCGACGCTTACATATGCTGTGAAAGATACTTGCAATGACCATTAATCCACCTTTAGCAACAATCTTATACGTTGCTAAAAATTAACTTCCAATGACAAATTTGCAATGTCATTGTATAAGACAAATAACAACAAATAACATGTTGCTACAAGTGAGTTCTTAGTAACACGTATATATCAGTAAAAGTTGACTTTTAGCGGCACACAGAGAATATGTCACTAAAACCTTTAACTACGTGGTTACAGTGACATTCTTAGCGACTCGTATCTCAGTGTTGTTAATATTTTTAATGGCGCTTTTGGACTTTTAGTAACACATTTTATGCACCATTGAAAGTGGTTTTTCTTATAGTGTAATGACAAATCTCAAAGATTGACATCCCACCCTAAAATTTGTTTCATTCAAAGATGGAATAAAAAGTGAAACCTTTTGGATAAAAAAAAGGTTCTTTTTCCTCTTTGATCTCTTATGAATAGAAAATATTTTGTTCCATTAAAATTTTTAAATCTACTCGCCCCTTTTAAATATAGGATAACCTTGTTTCTTATATTCACCTCTATTGTCTTATCACAGTCATAACTTGGTTAGTCACAAGTTTTACTATATACAATACAATAATATAAAGGAGTCAATATGCAAGTCAAAATTATTATTTTATATCTAAAGAGTGTGAATAGTTTTAAAAGTTTTAAAGATAATAAAATTAGTTGAACATCAAAATAGCTTAAGTAATGTTTTTAAAATTGTAATGTATTAGTTTGATTATTTAAATGATAAGTAAAAATGAGAATATTGAAGATGGTGACATATTCTATAAATATGGGGTTGGAAAAAGAAAGATGAGAAGAATGGCTTTGGACCTACGAGCATGTGCACTGAATTAAGATGGGACAAATTGGATAATTCATATTACAAATAATATGTTTTTCTTATTATTAGATTAAAGTCTTTTAATAAATCTTACCTTTAGTCCTCCAAATTATTTTTTATCCAAATTAATGCAAGAAAATACAATATGTGAATGTGTTCTAAAAAAATATATAATATCAATCGTAAATAGTGACAAGTTTTTTTTTTTAAAAAAAAAATCAACAATAAACTAATCTTGGAGACTGAATTTATGATTTATTGAAAGTACAGAGACTAAAATTAGTTAACTAAAAGTATAGTAACTAAAATTGAATTCAAAATATAAGGACCAAATGGTATTTTAGGTATTATTATTATTATTATCATCATCATCATCATCATCATTATTATCATTATTAGGGAAATTTTCACAGATAGAAAAAATTTCAAACTATTTACAGAAATAGCAAAAGAAAAAAAGATACCGATAAACACCGATAGACTTCTATTAGCGTTAAACTTCTATTAGCGTCTATCAGTGATAGACTTCTATCAATTTCTTTCACCGATAAACTTCTATCAGCCTCTATCAAAGAAAATTATAATTTTTCTATTTTGTGTAAATATTTTCTATTATTTTTCTATTTTGTCATGTACGAAAGTCAATAAATTTATGTATTTTTAAAACTACTCACTTATAAATTATTTCTATTGAATTATAAAGTCTCCATTAACAAAATTTATGGATTTGTCACTGCTCATATGTCATAACTACAAATACAAAACATGGAGTAATAACCTTTTGATTTTTAGTTCATTCTTTTTAAAAATTAAGCTTAAAAATGTTACTTTTGATTTTCTTGTTTTGTTATTTGTTTTTTATAAATATTCTAAAAATTCAAGTCAAATTTTAAAAACTTCTTTTATTTTAAAGAGGGCATTCAAAGTCATGTGATCATGAATATAGGGAATATTTTACTATTGCAACATTTTTTTAATTATTAAAAATATAAATATAACAAATAATTTGTTAAATTACCATTTTACTAATTTATGTATTTTGAGACTCATTTTGATTTAGACATTCTACTTTCAAATATTTAAATTTTAGTCTATGTATATCCAATAAATCTTTAAATTGGTCATCGTAAGTTTGAAGTTATGTTAAAGGGGCAATTGTAACTTTAATAAAAAAAATAAAAATAAAAATTGAGCGTGTATTCCTAGGTTTTGCTTTTTTACAAACATGTCAAAAAACTTTCACAAAAAATTTGATTCCTATCTGATTTCTATGTGATTATTATGTGATTGCTATCTGATTTTTATGTGATTGCTACGTGATTGTCACACTTGCAATAATAAAAAAATTGAAGTCATGACTTTGATTTCTTAAAATGTATTTGTCATACAATTCAATTTTCCTATGTTAAATTGGTCATTGTTAATTTGAAGTTATGTTTTTATGATATCGGATTTGGTAAAATAATAATAATAATTTTAATTTAAGAAAAAACATTAAGTGAATATAACTTCTAAAATTTATAAAGCAAAGATAAATATATACTAATTTTTTCTTAAAAAATTAATCAAAAATTAACTAAATGAAGAATTAACGGTAACAACTGGCATTTGAGTGTGTTAGTAATCACGTAGCTTATGATTCAAATTCTTCTTCCTCCAATTGTTATATTAAAAAAAAAGTTGTATAAACTATGTTTAAGATATATTTAAAGTATAACTTTTAAAAGTTGAATGACTATGGTAAAACAAGTAAACAAAAAGAATGAACCCAAAATTTTAGCTTAAATAATTTTTTGTTGAAGTAAATTTGTATAGCCCTTCTCACATGCAATGTATGGGCAAAATGACAAAAATTGGTGGGCACAATTCAACACATTGTTCTCACAACAGTGATTGTTACACAAAACCCTATTTCTCTAATTGATTAATTGCACTTTTATAATTCAATCAACATTTCTTTTGGATTTTTATTTATTTATCTTCTGAAAGTCTTTTTTTTTTTTGGGACAAATTATCTTCTAGATCTATTTAGCGGCTATTATGGCTTGATGTGCGATGATAAGTAGGGGTGCTCATCAAAACCGATGAAATTGAACGGAATGACAAAATTGAATCAAACCAAACTAAAGATTTGGATTTTACTAAGGTTCGGTTTGGTTTCAAATTTAAAATCAAACCGAATAGAACCTTTTAGATATAGTAATAGTATATATATTATAAAACCATTAAAATTAAGGGTGTTTAAATAATCCGAACAATCTGGACTACCCAACCCAAAATGTAAGGGTTGGGTTGGGTTAGTTTTGTTCTTGAGTTGGATTGGGTTGAATTTTTCTATTTTTATTGGGTCGGGTTGGGTTGTAGGTTGGCTAAAAAAAATTTGGGTTGACCCAACCCAACCTGAATTTTATATATATATTCCTGTTTATTTAAAGTTTGATTTCTTTGTATTGATTAATTTTTGAATTTTTAATATATTTTTTTAAATTGTTATGATATTTGTCTTTGTTTAAAGTTACAATAAATATCATAGATATTTGGTATTTAACATTTTAATTTTATGAGATTTTAGTTATTAGTCATGTGTATATAAATTTACATATTTTTCATTAAAAATAAAAAATAAATAAGTTAGGACCTGACAACTCAGCCCAACCCAACCCAAATTTTAAAGGTTGGGTTGGGTTGGGTTAGAAACTTTATTTGGGTTATTTGGGTTGTCGATCAAATCAACTCGAATTTTCAGGTTGGTCCGAAAAATACTCTCAACCCAATCCAACCCAACTCAACTCATGTACACCCCTAGTTAAAATCGAATGAAACCGATTATATATATTTCTTACTTTTTTAGGAAAATAGTACATGTTATATATAAAGCCAAAAATTGAAAACCAAACCAAAAATGAAAACAAACGGTTTGGTTTGATATTTATCCAAAACCAAAATTGTGAACAACCTTAGTTGTTTGAAATGTATATACACACACAAAATCATGGCAAATTTACTTCTTGTATGGTAGAGATGTCAATTTTTCTCATAGTGTCTTTCTCGTCTAGATCTTCACCTTTATCGTAAGCTAAAAAAACTTTAGTTTTATCGTAAGTTAAAAGACAAACGGGACGAAAAATGTATCTCCCATCCCCGTCTTCGCCCCGCCTCATTCTCCTTCTCCACCTTGTTTGTCTCCTTTTTAATTTATCATAATAATTTTTTGTTATGTGATTATTATTATTATATAAATATTATATTTAAATTTCAAATTTTATTATTTAATGGTCAAGATAATAAATATATTTGAATTAAATTTTTAAATATGAATAATATATATAAATATTTTGATAGGTAATTATTTCTTTCTACTAAAAAATTTGAGTAATTTCTTTTTAAATTCTAATCGTTTATGTGGAATTAATCATATGAAAAAAATAACGAGAATTTTAACCATTTAATTAAAAATTTTCCATACTAGTCATTTAAATTAATTGATTTTTTTTAAAAAAAAAAACAAAAAAGAGAAAAAAGATTCCTATAAAGAACCTAATCCTACTGCAAGGACCCCAAGCCGATTCTTTCAAAATTAAATGAAAGTTTTTGTGGGAATGAGAAATGAAAGGGGCTCATCCTCGGCTCTCCCCTATCCTATGGACATTTCTATTTATTTGTGTTTATATTGAACCTTAGTTGTTAAAGTTTTGGTGTTTGACATTATTATTTAAGGTTATTGTGACATATGTCTTTTAAAATATTGTTTGACTTGTCTCTGGAATTCTCTTTCAAGATGTCACTCGAATTGTTGAGTTTGCAAAGTATTCTTTCCTTATTTAAGGATTCTTTCATTCTTTGTTTTGTGATGATCGATTTTTGGATGGTTATCCATTTATGGTGCATATATACGGTTGCTAAAGTTTTAGGGCTACACCCTTGAAGAATGTTGAGCCGCTTTGTAAGGTTGTGGGGGGAGAAGTCTTTCGTGTATGTCAATCCTTGTGAGTTTGATATTTTTTATTCATTTTACCGTTACATGAGAAATGATTCTCATACTCAAGAGAGTCTAAATTTTTCAAGTGAAGTAGTCTTCATTTGAAGGTATCTAAATACAAGTCTTAAGGGAGCCTAAGGTTTATTGATAGAAATTCTCACACTTAAAAGGAGTCTAAGTGATCTTTCGCTAATATTCTCACACTTAGGGTAGCTTAAATTTCATTGAGACAAAGTCTACCTAAGTGTGCATTCAAGAAGTTCAGTTATTCATTTGTTACTATAATGGAATTATCTTTCATGGATACACTGTCCCTAGATGTAGGTGGTATTGCACTGAATTGAATTACCAAACTCTGTATTTTTGTTCGTACGTTGTCTTTCGATATTTATCTTTGATATTCTCGAAATTGCTATAACTTCGTCTATAACAAATTTTGTTATATGTTAAATAGCAATACATAAGTATATACAAATTCTTTCATCAATAAAAATAAATGCAGAAATATTGAGGGATCGTTTGGATTAAGGTTTTCTCAATGCCCAAGAATTAAGGAAGTCTGGGAATAAAATTAATGAGAATCAAGAATGATTATGTTTGGTTGTGCACGGGAAAACAATGTCTATGTGGGAATTAAAAAAAAATGAGATTGTGAAAACAAGTCCATGAAGGTTTATGCCCAAAGTGGACAATATCGTATCATTGTGGAGATACTTTAAGGGTCTTGTCCCTATCAAGCATTTTGTTGAAATGCTTGAATTTCAGAAGTCGTATTCAACATATTTATTTATTTGTAGTTATTTACAAGTATGACCCTAGGGTTTAGAATGTGCACTATATAAACTCTGAAAACATTCTCTCTAATAATATTGTTCTGTAGCTAACATACTGTTAGTGAACCATGTATATCTGTGTGTCGATCTTCTCTATCTCTACATTCCCTTTTTTTTGTTCTTTAATTGTCAATTTCATAACAATACGATCCTTAAATTACCTACACGATCGCTGAGTAACAAAACGCTATATGATCGCCTACCCAATGTTATACGATCGCCTACCAAATGTTATATGATTACTTACCAAATGTTACACAATTGCTGAGCTCGGCTACACGATCGCTTAGCTCTGCTACACGATCTCTAAGTAACAAAATGCTATACAATCGCCTACCCAATGTTATACGATTGCTTACCAAATGCTACACGATCACTTACCAAATGTTACACGATCGCTGAGTAACAAAATGTTATACGATCGCCTACCAAATGTTATACAATCGCTTACCAAATGCTACACGATCGCTGTGTAACAAAATGCTATACGATTTTACGGCTGGAAGGAAGGAAAATCATGGTAAGAAGCAGAAGAAAAAATGAAAACCCACACTTCTCAATGGGTATGCAATTCCTTCATTTGTGTGGGTAAAAGATATCTATGAATTGCCTTTTCTAAGATAAATAAACAAATTCCACCAACCAAACATGGATTTTGTAAACTCATTCCCATTCCTACTCTCTTTTCCTCCAACCAAACGGCCTGAAGAATTGTTTTGAAAAACTGTTATATTTTAACCTAATTTATTTAATGAAATGGGAAAGTATCGAAAAAGTCACAAGTCACAGGACGTGATCCCGTGATTGGCGAAGGGACGTACGGACAACGACCCATTACTTGTTCTTATTCTAATATTTACATCCAAATTAAAACTAAACTCTTCACAGATCAAAACACATTTCTCAATAAACATTAACTTTCTATTTTTAATGTTATAATATATTTTTTTCTATTTTCAGTAAAAATAATATTTTAAATGATTATTATTATATTCATTAAAAAAAACACACACACACAAGATTCAAAAGAGAGATATATATTTTTTTCTTTACTGTGTACACACGTGATCATGTTTCACTTTTGTTAAGATGGTTGTTAAAATTAAATACCATTTTTGTCGCTAATTTGTTACATTTAAATCATTTTAACTTTTGGTCACTTTTTAAATATAAAAAAATTAATTAAAATATTTATATGATATAATAAAATTTTACTGTCTATCTATAATAGACTAGATTATTACCTGTGTCTATCTCTGTCATAATAAATATATATAATAATCTAACTATATACTTTATTATATTTATAAATATTTTTATCATTTAAAATAATTTTCCTTCCAACTCTTTTGTATGTTTAAATGAATGAAAAAAAAACTTTTCAATTTTTCTACTTTCAATTAATCATAGAAAACATTATGATTAATTAATAATGATAATTTATAGTAAAAATTTGTAAAAAAAATAGTCTCTGTCTTTCACTCCAATAATGTTAGAATTTTATTCTTGCCTTTTTTAAAAAATTATTATTATTACGATTATTTCACCAAATTTGATTAAAAATTAATTCAAGCTAATAGTAAAGACTATATTTTAAGATTTATTAATATCTAATGACTAAATTTAAATATTTAAGATTACATTAGTCAAAATGAAATAAGGCTAAAATTACAACCAACGGTAAAAAGGTATTTTAAGAAGTATTTAATATAAGATTGAATTACCAATTGGCCGGTATACTTTACTTCTTATTCTATTTCGGTCCATATATTTTTCAAAGGAAATCGAATCCAAGATTTCCATGAGCAGCGGAATAGATCATTCTAAATTACAATCATGTATGAACATTACAATTACAGTCGTATACAAAAACAAATAGTTATGCAATCAATACAAAAATTATAGCATGAACAATAAGAAATCAAGGAGAAAAGCTACGAATGTTTGTCGACTCGTCTCCATGCTCCTTGCTCACGAACGCTCAAACACAACAACCTCGAACGCTCGAACAACATGACCGCTCCGCAGAACGAACACCGTTTACTTGTTTGGTCGCGAACACCCCAGCAACACGAATGGCCTCCACAGAACCTCGACGGTGTCGAGTTGAATATGACACCACCAAGAAGGCTACCTTTGTATTATCGGTGTGAGAATCCAGAGGGTGGGCTCTGTTTGGACTTGATTTGAGGCAGACGAAGGAGGAAACACCGATCATGTATACGATTGGGCAAGTGGGAGATGGCTGAGACTTATCGTATAGGTTGATGCTCAATCGTTTAGCTAAAGTTAAGCGATCGTCTAGCAAAAGCTAAGTGATCGTTTAGCTCATCGTTTAGTATCGTGTTAGTCGCTTATAAAACACTACACGATCGTTTACTAAAACAAGTTGTCACTTAGTAAATCTGTATTTACTTGACAAACTCCGTGAGATTCTTTTTCCGAGAGAAAATCTCAAAATTACTTTTGCAAAACTTTTCAAAAAACTTACTAAAATTAAGAAAACAATTTTCTTTTTATCTCACGGTTACCATGTACCATCAATAACCTCTCACTCAATTGGTTATTAGAGAAAAATATTTAATTATCCAATAATTAATATTACTATCAATATAAATGATAAACAACTTATCATACTATATTTATAACCTATAGTTTTAATATTTCATCTCATAAAATATATAAACCATAGTTTTTTTTTTCTATTCCACGGTACTTAATGTAAATCTCATTTGCATTAATCATCCATTAGATGTATGTCATACATCATACCGATCATATCATATATAATCAAAATACCTCTTGTCAATTTGAACATTTCAAATCAACACCAAGAACTGATCCTCAACTGAATCCATTGAGCTACCAAGGAAACATTATGGACCTGTAGCTCGAAGCTCCAATGGTACGTGAATAATTGACTAAACACTTTAGTCACAGGATCCACCATCCGTTAACTGCCAGGCACTCTATTAAAAACTAACAGCTGAACTCTCCTTACCACAGATATATTATGTGTCCATCTTAACCAATTAAAAGTGTGACAACACTTCATAGATCGCTCGTAAGTACAGCTGGGCCAATAACGATTATGCTCCTATAGTTACATCTAACTTCTTAAGTACCACTAATCCCTCTAATGAACATATGGCTGAGTTTTCTCTTCCAAAGAGAAGTTGTGGCCACTATGTTCAAGTCCCGAAATCGGCCCTTAAGGGAGCAATCTCTCTACTTATCCCTGCTTGGGAAAAGGAGTGAATTCTATATTGTGGATTGAGTTCCTAGCTCCCAGATCAGACAAGTCCCCAAAAAGTTAGGCATATTGAGTTGGCAATCTGGGCACTCTCACCCATACTAATCAAAAGACCGTCCTCAAAGGCAGGAGTTCCCAAAACACTCAGAATTGAAGTCGTGTAACCTATGGTCGTTTAGGTGAAATGCAAGTCTCTAGTATCAACGGCGTTATATACAGAGTATAGTTATCTCGTGGTCCAGGTCTTATACAAACTCTTTGTATAGGACACCTCCGCTCGCATGTCTCCACATGAATGGTCAGGATCTACCATCTGTAGTAGTTTACAACACTTGCAAACCCCTACAAAGCAGGGCGTATCCGTAGTGTCACCAGGATCAGGTATCTCACATTAATCCTTATACTACAGACCTATTTAGGTTATCACTTAAGGCATGATCCACTTGTATATCACATATACATGCTTAAGTTCACATAAGATAACCAATGAATTTTATGTATTGGATATGAGTAAATGCCAGAATTAAATAACAATTATTTTATTCATCAAACAATGTATATCTTTATAAAACAACGAGACTCCGGGAGAATTAGGACACCAATCCCAACATTTTCAAATGTCCAATTTTAGTCCCTATATTTATACTCAATTTTAGTCTCTATACTTATACTTAGAGATTAAAATTAATCTTTATTCTAAGTTTATTGTTAATTTTTCAAATAATAACAAAAGTCACTATAAACTGCCCTTTTACAAAATTTCGAAACATATTACATTGTATTTATTTTCCATGCAAATTATTATTATTTAACTAATTTCAATAAAAATTAACTTTAAACTAGCAATAAGTATACATTTTAAGATTTATTAAAAATATTAGGACTATTTTGGATATCTAAAAGTCAATGGACTAAAATAGAATGAGACTCAATTGGTACTTTTGTGGGAGGATGTGACAGAAGTACGAAATTCCGATTTCAACAAAAATATTTTTATTGACGTATTTGCACATCTTCAACTTGAATATAAACATTTATTTTTGAATTAATAATTATTTTAAGCTTTAAATTAAAATTTTATTGATGGTTTTATATCACAAACGTCAATAAAACAAAAAAAAAAAATCCATATATCAAAAAATGCCAAAATTATAATAGTGTCAATACATATTCACTTCAACAAGTTAATATATACAAAGCTCAAAGTCATGATATCCTTTTATATTCGAAGCAAAGTATAGGCTAAAATGGTTGTTTTAAGTTCAAATTTAAAAAAATATTTTTTTGAAAAATCGATGACGAAAATAGAATATTAAACTTAAAGTTAAGTCAAATGAACCATTTGAGGATTTAGAAACTAAAAGTAAAGAGACATTATTGAACTCGTGAACTAAAATGAGATATAATTGGATTTATTTTTTAGTTAATTTTTTTAAAAAAAATATCATTACTTTATTTTGTTGTTCTAAACAAATTTGTCATCATTTTAATTCATCGCAAATAAACTATGAAAATTGATGTAACAGGTTAATGTATAAATATTAAAAGACAAATATTGTTTATAACTATGTAGGAAATTAAGATTATAATTATCAGAAGTTAATTTATACAATCAATTTTTGCATACATTATTTGTCACGTTAGTTTAATTACATAAATAATGTCACATATGTTTTCAATTTTTACGCATTAATTGTCAGATCAATTTTCATTGTATTTTATCGTACTCTCTATAAGATTTTTGAGTTCAAAATCTAGAATTAGGAGCAATAATTAAAATTTACTTTGAAGTTGGATGATATGTTTATATAATTTGAGGATTAAAATATGTTTGAAACATGAAACCATGTGGGTAGGTTACACAAATGTTTGGAGAGAAAATTAAAAATTTATGGTGAAAAGAAAAAAAAAACATTTTTGGTCTATAGATTTTAGGTCTAGTTTCTATTTAGTCATTAGATTTCAAAACGTTACACATTTCGTTATTAAATTTTGAGTTTTATTTCAATTTAGTTCATAAATCTCAAAATGCTATAGTTTTACCTTTAACATTTGAGTATTGCTTCAATGTGGTCCCTATATTTCATGATTTACGCTTTTAACCTCGATTTTTCACTAAATACTCATTTTCCGTCTTTAAAATTAATTTAGGATAATAAATTAAAAATCGTAAAATGAATTATAATTAATTAAGTTTCACTATTTTTATCAATTTTAAAATTAAATTTAAAATTTCACTTCAGGATTATGTTAATTAATTAATAGAAATTGACGTCAATGATTGAAAGTGAGTATTAAATGAAAATTGAGGTTAAAAATGTAAAATCTTGAAATCCAATGACCAAATTGAAACAAAACCCAAATCTCAAGGGTAAAATCGTAACATTTTAAAACTCATTGACTAAATTGAAATAAAACTCAAAACTTAAAGACGAAGACTCTGTTTGGTAACCATTTGGTTTTTTATTTTTTGTTTTTTAAAATTAAACCTATTTCACAAACATTTCTAACAACGATTTACATCTTTTTTAAATACAATGGTTTAATTCTTAGTCAAATTCTAAAAACAAAAACAACTTTTGAAAGTTACATTTTTTTAGTTTTCAAAATTTGGCTTGATTTTTTAAACAATTGGTGAAAAGTAGATAATAAAAGAATAAATTTGGAGGCAGAAGTAGTGTGTATAGATTTAATTTAAAAAAATAAAAAATAAATAAAATTATTATCAAACAAGACTTAAATATGTAACGTTTTAAAATTTATAGACTAAATAAAAATTAGAGACAAAAATCTAGGACTAAAAAAAAAAAGAAATGAAAAGACAATGAAATATAAAGCCCATAATACTGTCTCATTCTGTCGTTATTTAATGTTCATCGCCATAATGCTCCACGCGGTTGGAATCCAAAGCACATTATTGCAATTATTTTATTTTTTATTTTTCTGATCATTGACTCTTCATTATTTATTTATTTATTTGTTTGTTTGTTAAAATGGCTGTTTGGTTCATCTATTTTCCCCTCCAATCCAACATTTCTCCCAATGGAATTGAATATTTTTCTTTCCTTCAAAAAATAGATAATAAAATAATAATAATAATAATAATAACAATAATAATAATTTCGTTTAATTTGTATGCATTTCGACTAATTTAGAAAAGATTAGTGTGATGTTTTTAGTGTTTGAGACTTGAGTCAATCTTTGTTTTTTTATGATGTTAAGAGATTCAATTTGATTCTTATAGTTTGATTAAATTACATACGTTATATTAACTATTATAAGTCATCACTTATATATTGAAATGTAAGAAAATTTTCACAAATAAAAAAATGTTAAATTATTTATAGAAATAGAAAAAAAAATACTAATAGGCATCGATAAACTTCTATTAGCATCTATCACACAATATCAATGATGGAATTCTATCCGTTTCTTTCATATAGACTTCTATCAACTTCTATAAAAAAAGATTAAATTTTGCTATTTTGTGTAAATAATTTTTCTTATTTTTTTATTTTTGAAAATTTCCTTAATGTGTGCACATTTTAAATTTATTTTACATTAAGCTATTGCATTTTTCCTTTTAGTTATGCTTGTTTTTTTTATAATAATTTGATAATATATTAGAGTTTGTGTAGAACTAAGTAAAAAGGGAAAAGAATCAAGAAGTGTGGGTTTTCAAGTCTATAGAAAATAGTTTAAAGACTTTTAATATTTAATTAAACTATAGAGATCAAATTGATAATTTGTAAGATTAGAATACATGTATACGTGTAAGTATATAAAAAATATTATAATAAAAATTTTAAGATAAATTTTCTTATTTTGTAAAATGGTTTAATTAAACTATAATGTCTTATTTGTGTGCGTGTACATGTGTGTAGACAAATTATCTCGTCCAAAGAATCTTAAGCAACTTTAATTATTAAAAAAAAAATCAATATTACAATTTGTAGGGCAAAAATTTTATTCGATCATATTAATAACATTCAAGAATTATGTAATCCTTGCTTAATAAAATTATATACTCTAAATTTGCACCATTCTTGATTAATAAAGTTTAATGTATCACATGAAAATAAAACAGAAGCTTTTTGCTTTGATAAAAATATACAAAAATTGAGCCTATAATTTAAATTTCATAAAGTGTAGGCACTAAAAGTGTATTAAAAAAAAAAAAAAGGAGAGAACAATTTTATTATTAAATCTAAAATTTCAAAAGGAAATTAAAAAAAAAATAGAAATAGAAGGAAGTACTAATATAATAATTTTTTTTCTCCTTTCGCTTTCATTATCCCTATTATTGCAAAAGTCGATGCAATAAATGCAACAATCCACGTGAGAGTATATCTAGATACGATACTTAAACAAATTATAATATATATATATATATATATATACTGAAAATAACATATATAATACATATATAAAGAAACTGATTAATAATTTCTTTCTTTCTTATTATTATTTTTATTATTTTGTCATCTTTCAAAAAAAAAAAAAAAAAACCTTCTTTATATTGAAAGTCGTCTCATTGCTTTCTTCTTATTTTATGGGGTTCATTAAAATCAATCCAATCGAATCAAATGATAAAATTGAATCGAAAATTCAATTTTTACTCGAGTATCATTACAATTTGATTTTAAAATATAAAGAAATTGAATTTTCCCTAACCATTTATATATATGTATATGTGAATGTATATATGTATATAATCAAATCCAACCGAATCAAATATTTGTGGTTCGCTTTGATTTGGTATATCCAAAATCGATTTTTTCGATTTGGTTTGTTTGACTACTAAATCGAATCGAATTGAATCATGAAACATCCCTACTTTTCATATTTTAAGTTTTTTTTTTTTAAAAAAAAATTATCTTTAAAAGTTATATTTTTAATTTCTTCTAGTATTAGTCTTATGTTTATATTATTTTCATTTGAAACCATTGGACTAACATAAAATTAAGGTGCGTTTACCTTTTCATTTAAATTTTGGAATCCAATTGTATTTGAATTGGATCGTATAGAGAATGAGTTGGAAGGCTTAATCGATCAGATGAAGTTTGATGATGTTTACTCACGCATAATGAAAATGAATTAATTTGTATTTAGAAATCTTAAGTGGTGTTTACTTCCATTCGTCAATGGAAATGATAGTTACAAGCTATTTTGTATTTCTAATTAATCTAAAATGCTTTAAGTAAAAAATTTGCTACAACAATTATAATAAAGCTGATAAATGACCATTGTGCTTATAGGATAGGCCTCACATAATCATAATCAAAATACAGTCCCATCATTCTTTAGTTATAATTTTAGGGCGTAAATGTACTCTTAGATGCTTAAAAATTTTTAACCATTCTTTTTATTTTTGACAATGTAGGAGAGGAAATCCAACCTCACATCTCAATGTTGTTTGTATATATTTATGTCAGTTGAGTCATATTCACGTTGACAATTTTAATTAGTATCTAGACTTCAAATTCTATATTTAGTCTCTATCATTTATCAAACACATACATAATACTTTATTTTTTGAAATTTAAATAAACGGCGTGAACTAGGTATTTTATTGGATATGTTAAAAATGAATGTCCCATGAGAGTTCAATTAAATTTAAGAGATTTTTAGGATAGTTATTTGCACTTTAATCAGGTTCTTATGATTTACGGCTTGAAAAATATTTTAAAAAAACTCATTTTTATTTAAGCATTTTTTATAAAAGGAGATTAAAATACTCTTGAAACGATATTTTGAGAGGTTGACAAACATTTTGGTTTTTTTAAATGACTTGTTTTTTAAATTAAATACTTAAAAATGTATTTTCAAACATAACCCTTAGTTGAATTTTAGAAATAGCCTATTGACTATTTTTGCCCACCTAAAAAATTTGCTAATTAAACTTATGTTTATTCATTTATTATCATGTAAATAGAAAATGTGTCACGAACCCAAAAGGTTAACCACTTAAAATGTAGATTTATATAGTTTAATCAACTTAGTTGAAGGAGAAAAAGAAAAAAGAAAACATAAAGGTCAAAATAGTAAATTTGTTTTATGATGGAGAATGAGAAATGGTCAAATTTCAAATTACCATTGGCCTTTTCCTCTTTATAACACTCTGTTCAAACTTCATCATATTTTAGTCATACTTTTTTTTCACTATTATTTTTGTATATTCTCATCCCTCTTTTTCTTCTTTTTCTTTTAACTTTTTGACTGTTATCACCTTCAAATTATTTGCTAGGGAAGACGTGTGTTTATGGCACCTAAATTCATATTAAATTATATTTTTAAAAAAAACCATAATTAGTATGTTATAATTAAATTACAACACAAAATTAGTATAATCGTAATGAGATTTCATTTATAGATCATTCTTAATAGACTAGAATTGTAAATGTAATTAAATTACTTTTGATCACGTTTATGTAAAATTACGAATTTGTTACATTTACTATTATCGTTACTTTTATTGTTACGTTTGATTCAAATAGTAACAATAATGTAAATGTGACAACTTCATAATATTCAAGTTGTAACAGTAACAATAATGATGATCATAACGATAATGATAAAGATATCAGAGTAATTTCCAAACGTAATTGGAATGAGCACCATCTGTTCGGCTCGTCAATTAGTTTGCATTTTTTAATTACATATTTGGAAGTGGAGCCCTCAATGTATGAAACACAAGTAAAGAATATCAAACGTAATCTTTCCATTGATTTATTACGTTAGCCTGGGATAAAGTGGCCTTAGTGTATTAGAAAGTATATAGAGAGAATACAAAACCTATCTAGCACAATACTCATATTTGAATATTCTCTGGTGGTTGGGAAAGATTATATTATGAAAAATTTTAGCTCATTGTGAAAGTATAGTTGTGGAAATTAAAAAGAAAAAAAAGGAAGAAATAGTAAAATTAATTAATTAATAATATTAATATATTTGTTGATGCGTAATTCTAATGTCCACATGAACCTACAAAATAGAATCTCAACATCGGTGTAATGCTCGATCCAACACACTTTGATGCTTAAGTTAGTATTGAGTAGGATTGGTGTTGAGCTGAGCAAGTTGATATTGCATACCTCTCATGAGCTTGGGGTATTACTCTATTTATATCCTCGAGATGTTAACACTGACTTAGCATCTGTATATGGGCTCCATTTGTGTTAGCAATGACAATGTTAAGGTGAATCCATTTTACTTGGCTTACGATTGAGTTTTATTACATCTTTTAAAGGTTGGGTCGCTTCTTAGTTCTACTATCAAGTCTTGAGAACCACTTTTTTCTTTCGATCTGGGCCTATTAGGACTTATGGGCGACAAAGAGTAGGCTCCAAGAAATTTTAGAATTTTTTTAGATGAGAATATGGTCATAGAAATATCTAGGATATTATAGATCCAAGAAAAACATAGAATAATTTATTTGCTTGGGTCCTAAGAATCTCAGCATATATTTCTACCTTTTGTTTTTCTTAACTTAGAAATGGGGATGCACAATTTATATATATATATATAAATTGTGCATCCCCATTTCTAAGTTAAGAAAAACAAAAGGTAGAAAAGTTAGACAAATTCAAGGGCGAGAAAAAGTAAATGAGTATTGAGAAAAATGAACAAGTCTTCGATTAAAAGTGTTCATGTTTGTAATTTCTTAATAAAATTTCTTTCTTTCTAAGTGTTCGTCTCTCGTCTTTTTATGCCAATTTTATCAACATATTGATAGTGCATATTTTATGAAAAATTTAAGCCTTATGCATAAATATGTTATGTAACAAAGCTACCATTTGTGGTTTCATTATTTATACCTTGTACTTGAAGTCATGTGATGACCCATTTGATAGTTAGTTGGAAACTCATGTCAAAGAATTGACATATATAGAAAATGATGAAGTGTTTATACAAGTGGTACGAAAAGACATATATTGTATTTTAATTTTATAAATAAATTGCTAAGAAAAAAACATTCCATTTTTTGTAATTATTATTATGACAAATTAAATCTCTAATATATACTATGCTATAATGTTTTTCTTATTCATTATGTAGATTAAATTTGCTTTTAATGTATCTCTCTCGTATACGTAAGAGGGGGAAAAAAGTTATATAATATTCATGTATTTGTTAGTTAATTTCCAATAAGTTTAGAAAAAAAATAAAGTGACAAATGACTGAGGATTAAAAAGAAGATTGTGTATGAGAAATAATTGCTCACAATTTTTGCCTTGTTTATAATGTTTTTTCTTTTTTTTTTTTTTTCTTCCATGTTTTATCCTCTTTAGTATTTTAGTATTTGAAACAGTTGAAAGTTGTACGAAATATCATTATCTATGCAATGTTGGGTATCCTAATGCAGAGAATTTCTTGGCATTACATAGAGAAAGATTTACCATCTTCCTGAATGATGTGAGGAGGGAATGCACCAATTACTTCATGAGAACTTTTTTAACATGAAGCATCATTCTACAAGGAACGTTATCGAAAGGGTACTTGGTTTGCTGAAGATGAGATGAGCCATGAGGCAAATCAACTACATAGTACAAATCCAATGTCAAACCATCATGACGTGCTGCATGATTCACAATCTTATAAATCACGAAATGAGTGATAATGAATTGTTCGAGGATTTGGATGAGATAGAGTTAAATTCAACTACCACTAGAGGGACGGGATTTGAATTGTAACATAGTCTTTTTTTTTTTTTTTTTTGCATGTTCATCAATATTGGTAGATCCTAAAATGATCAAATGGATGGATAATAATGTAATTTAAGATCCATCACATTTTTTTAATAAATTGGTAGAATAAATGCTTTTACTTATATTTACAAAATATGATAGTTAAGGTACCATTACTTGTATAATAAAAAAAAAATAGTAGAAAAAAACCTAAACATAGACTAAAATAACGATTTGTACCTAAATACAGACTATTATAATTCATAAAAGAATATCGTGCACTTGATAGTATCTAAAATGTACTATGTTACTAGGCTTAATTAACTCATGTTCATTGAATGGTTTAACATGTTTAATATTTGATTTTGTAGGTATGGATCATCTAAGAGGTAGAATTGAGTATGAGGGTAAAAACTAAGCGTAAATGGATCGATCGAAACCCCTAATGAAGAAACTAGGTCAAAGGAGGACCAAATGACCATAGATGCTTCTCCACTGCAACATTGTGATATTGGATGATGCCATCCACAACGCTCTTTACAGAAGTTGCACAAAAGGGTGGCATCATGGCCCTAGTGCATATAAGAAAAGGAGATGTGCGATAGCAAAGCCCATCAAACCCTGACACTACCCTGCAGTACTGTCTCATATATAGAAAACGTCAAATATGGAAAATCCTCGAGGTGCAGCACTGCAATGCTATCGATGATCTATAAAAAGGATCTTTTGTCATTAGGTTAAAAAAATCATTCAACACTTGGCCTACATCCGATTCCTACACACTATTTCTCCTCTCTTTTCTCTATATTTTCATACCGTCTCTAATATATCTTAGCCTCCTAAACTTGTATCTATTGAAGGTCTTCATGTGTAACGGCTAAACGGTATCTTCTAGCTTAGGTAGAGAAAGAAACCTATTGTGTTGAGTTATGAAAAATTGTTATTATGATTCTCATGAATGCTTGTGGTCCTTGAACATGTGTAAATTTTTATGCCTTGATTAATGTGTGGATTATTGATTACCCTTGCATACTTTCATTGCTTTGTCATTTTGGGACATTTAGTTGTGTGTTGATCTTTTGTAGCACAAATCAAAGCACACTTGTGCATAAATTGATTGATTATCCATAATGACTCTTTTACAACATCGCATGATTGGTTAAGTTCAAGAATATAACCAGTTAGACAACTCAGGCATTACTTAGTAACTAATCCTCTTAACTTTCCCCTTAATCTTAATGCATGTGTTGATTGATTTTGAAATGCATTACATTCTCTTAATTAATTGACATCTAATTTAATTAAGCATCTTGATTAATATCTTAGGGTGGTTGTTGCGGTATTACCAGGCAATTAGGTTAAGCATTTGCATAATTTGATGATCATCTTTAGTGTTCAATAAACAACTAACTACATGGGTGGATCCGAATACCTAAGCTAGACTTTCTCTCACTTGATAACTTCTTTACTTTACATGCTATTTACTTTTCTTGCTATTTACATTCCTTGCACAAACAAAACAAAACAGAAGGATTAGTTAAAACATAGGAAAATATGTTTTTGGTCCTTACATTTAGGTCTAAGTTTTATTTTGACCTTTAGATTTCAAAATTTTACACTTTTGATTTAGTCCTTAAATTTTGAATTTGATTTCAATTTAGTCAACAGGTTTTAAAATATTACAATTTTACTAATGAGCTTTGAGTTGTGTTTCAATTTGATCCATAGGTTTCAAGACCTACAATTTTGATTTTGATTTTACATTAAATACTCACTTCGATCTTTGACATTAATGCCTATTAATTAATTTAATATAATCGTGAAGTGTGAAAATTTAAAGTTAATTTTAATAGTGATGAAAAATAGTAAAACTTAATGTCAACAAGAGCATAGCTCAGCAGACATATTGTTCATACTATCGACCTTGAGGTTTGAGGTTCGATTCTCCCACCCTTCACTTTAAATTTATAGTACTTTGAAACATGTGAATTAAATTGAAATCAAAAGCAAAATTTAAAGACTAAAAGTTCAACATTTTAAAATTAAAGGATAAAATGAAAATTATATCTAAAATTTAGGGACAAAAAAGTGTTTTTACCAATAGTCCTAATTACCTAATTAGCCAACATGAGTAGAAGAATCCATTCTAAACAAACTGAACTAACCACATTACACTTTAAAGATTACGCTAGGACAAAAATTTAATTTACAATCACCTAGTTAAACATTCAATATGGTTTCTCCTAGATCAAAAGAACAATGCTCTTTGTTATTGACCACAAATCACAAGCGTATCTAACCTTTTGCTTCTTGAAGATTAACCTATAATTTCATATCACATATTATATATTAATATAAAGCATCCAATCATACATTCTCATGTAATTTGTCAGACAGTAAAAAAAAAAAATACAATTGATCAAACAATTTAATTAGAAAAAAAACCTATAGACAAGAACATGAATCATATTATCAAATACTCCAAAATTACAAAGATCCAAAATCCCATAATGAGGAAGAAGACAAATACCAACATCCTTTCTGTTGGATGTAGCTCTAAAACCTTGTAATTAGTAAGATATATGGAATAATGGTCGATTACTTTATATATGCAAATATCTCTTAAAACAAGATCAAAGGTTATCTTATGTAACTTGAATAGTATGTGGTAGACATACATAGGTGGATCATATTTAAGTAATAACCTAAATAGTCTATAGTATATGGATAAAGTTGGGCGTCTTATCCTGGTGACACTACGAATCCACTTTGTAAATATTACAATAGTTGTAAGTGTTACAAACGATTTAATCCAAATTGTTCATATATAGACATACGAGTGGAGATATCCTATACAAAGAGTTTGTAGAAAACTGAATGACGAGATGATTAATCTCTCTTTATAACACCATTGACTGAAGAGATTAATATTTCATAGGATAACCATAGGTAACTCGACCTCAATCCTAAGTGAGTTATGAACTTTTTTTCTATGAGGGAAGTCCTTTGATTTGTATTGGTGAGAGTGGTTCGATTCGCCTACTCAATAAGCCTATCATTGTGGGAATTTGTCCGAGTAGGGAGCTGAGAACATAACTACACGAGATGAAATTCACACTTCTTGTCTTTAGTATAAGTAGATGAATTGCTCCCTTAAGGGCTGATTCCAGATCTTGAATAATGAGGCATCACCTTCTCATTGGCATGAGAGGGGTTTAGTTTATAGTTGGACTACAAACTGATTGTTCATTAGAGAGATTAATGGTACTTAAGGAATAAGAGGTAATTACAGGGGGTAAAATGGTAATTTAACCCAGTCATAGCTACGGGCAAATCGTGAAGGGTTGACTACTGATAATTGGTTATATCTACGAATATGGAAATATTCTATAATACGAAAAGTGCAATTATGGGTTTCTAGTGGAGTGACCCACCGTTAATGAATGTTGATTAAAGTAATTAAAGAGTTTAATTAATTAATCTCGAATCATTGAAGCTTCTAACATGTAGGTCCATTAGGTCTTCCTGCTAGCTCAGTAAGGGTAAGGAATATTTAGTTTTGGAATAATTTGAATTGTTCAAATTATAAGAGAACTTAAGTTAATTATATATGATACAATTAGTATAATATATATAGATACATTATATTATAAAGTTAGTTTTGAATGAGATTCAAAATTAAACTATATAATATGAGAAAATAATGTTTTTGAATATAAAGATTCAAATATTAAATAATATAAAAGAGATTCATATTATGACTATAGGTTAAATTTAATATGAATGAAATTTATATTATAACTATATGTGAAATTTAATATGAATGAGATTTATATTATAACTATATATAAATTTAATATAAATGAGATTCATATTAAAACTATAAGTTAAATTTAATATGAATAGGATTCATATTAAAACTATATTATATGAGAGGAAAATACATTAATTAAATATATGATATTTGATTAATTAATATTAATTAATTAGATTAATTAATATTAATTTAATTTAATTTAATTTAATTTAAAATTAATTTTCCTATCATTACAGGGAGTTAACGTGGGTTATTGTGAGGGAGGGGACTTATATCCCTCCTCATTGCAAATGTAGAATGTTTCTGCATTGATGAATACATAGAAGAAGAAAAGTTCTTGCTAAAAAAATTCTCTCTCAACACTAAAAATCTCTCGTCACTTAAAAATTACAGAGAAAAGGTTTCTCTCCATAAACTTCTTACTCCCTTTATCTTCCAAAAAGGTTCTTACGAGCCTTTCCTTATCGAAAAATAGTGAAAAAGACGTAGTGGTGATGTCTTGTTCGTGAGATCTTTAAAGAGTTGCTGAGATTGTGATCATAGTGTGGAATTGGAGAAGATTGAAGAATTGTCTTCGATGGTAACTTTTTTCTCCTAGAATTTCTTATGTTTACAATAGCTTAGTTAAAAATATGTTTAAGACTTCTTTGTTTGTTCTATTAGTTCAAAACATATATTAAAAGCACACGCATTCACACGCTTCCGCTGCGAAATTTAATCGCTTCAGTTCCATTAGATTACATGGGAGGAAGAAAGACAATACAAGTGGAAGAGAGAAGAGGGGAAGAAAATCGGCTGGAGGCCGATTGGAAGATTCAAATCTAACCTAAAAATGACGAAATCCTTAAATACAATCACAACAGCACCGTAACGCTGGGCGCTAAAGGGGCCTTGATGTCGAAGCGCAGTGCTATGCCCCTCATGGTGCAGCGGCGCTGCGTGTCACGATCATGCTTGTCCAGGACGTGTTGCCCATGGCCGCATGACCGCCTCCACCTCTTTTTACTATGCTTTCATCTTATATATTTCCTTTTGCTAGGTAGTTAGGTTTATATGTACTTTTCTTAGTGAGTGACTGCTCGCCCATTTCTATATGCAAGGGTAGCATATGTGTTTTTGTTCAGAATGCACTATATGGGGATAAGACTGACCATCACTTCCCCATACCCGGAGTAGTATGTTATAAAGCTGTTGTTGTTGTTTATTGCTTTCTAGCCTACTACAATCTTTCTCTTCTCTATTCTTACAATCAAACTGTTTGCGAAAACTTTTTCTCCAAACCTGTTTTCTAAAACCATTTTATCTTAAACGGGGGTGGAGGTTGCGAGAGGCACCTGGTGTGCCATCGACGTTCCGTACTCGAATTGGCTGACTTGTTCGTGAGTGGGAACAAGTGTCGCACAATGCTATGTGAAGCTTTAGAAAGTGTGAATATGACACTGCGCAAGCGTGCACGCGTCCTTGAAGTTTCGAAGCGCCGCGATGCTCTCGCTTGGATAGCTACTGCCTTGCAGTGCTTGGCGTCCTGCCCTTGGGTGCATTTTCGTCACTATTTTTTCTTTGAAGTCCGATTGCTCTTTTTAGTTTTTAATTTCTCCAAATTAACTTTGAACAGCTCATAACGCTCCATAATGCATGAATTATTCAAGATCCTACAAATATAATTATATAAATACATTAAACTTCATAAATGAGCGAGATTAGAAATACTGAGATAGTACATCTCGAGAGCTATCACGATTTCCATTTCTAAGAAGAAATAAGAAGTCATAACTTCTATGCTCTTTTCATATGTAAGATTCTCTTGTCCTTCTAAACTTTTACCCAAAAAATTCCAACACCATCTTATTAGAATCAAGAGCTGAATCAAACACACGTGCCATTGATTTCAAACATAAATCTATGATAACCATAGACCCTTAGTTTTTCTCTTCAATAATCCGATTTACAAAATCATTGCAAAGGCTATTGCACGTCTGTCTTAAAAGAGTTTTGGTTTGATCATCTCAATGGAGGAATATGTTTTCGTACCTAATAGACTCATATATGACAATTCAATAATAGGTTTGGAGTGTACTTATACTCTATATAAGTAAGACGAGAGGGAAGTTAGGATATGTAACAATGAGTGACTGATATCATTAAATTTATCATAATCGCTTAAAATTTTTAGGTCAATAGATAATTTAACATGGTGTCATAATAGAGATCCAAAAACTTAAGCTCCTGAGTCAATTGGTAATTTAACACCAACATATTGGTATCCTTAACTTTACTTATTAAATTTTGTGCCACCAACTCCTAAACAGGTAATAAATCAACCCACCACATAATTCTTAAAATAATAAATTGATAAATGACATGTTATTAAACTCAAAATACACACAAAATAGATACAATTATTTAAAGTTTGTAGGTTTTTAAAAACCTTTAAAAATGTACGAACATAGTAGATACAACTACTTAGAAACTTCAACACTAAATTTATAACTTAGATCTTGCTTGATAATTGTTTAGTTACTTATTTGAAACGATTGCATACATGATAAAATGAGATAATTAATAATAAAAATAGTAAAACTTAAAATAATTTGTAAATATAGCAAAATCTGAGAGAGAAGGCTGGAAAACCCCTCTGACATCACTGATACACAATTTCAATCCAAATTAATAATACACAAATTTAGCCTAAATGGATTTCTTTTCAACTATTTACATTTTTATTTTTAGTTTTTTTGGGTAGTTTTTGTCATTTTAGTTCCATTTTTTGGCTCATTTAATTAAATTCAACTGTTTTTTTTATTAGTTTCATTTTTCTGGTAAAGTCATTTTTCTTCATGCATGTTTTATTTGATTGGATTTTTTTATCCATTGATTTTTTTTAATAAGTTCACTAATATGATAGTGATTTTTCATAGTTTCTCTCTCTCTCTCTCTCTTTTTTTCGCCATTTTTATCAACTAAATTTATTTTTTAATCAATTGAGTTTTTTTTTTTTAAATCAACTAAGATCTTGATAAGCTCACAAATTAGTCTAACTTATGTGCTTCATAGTTCTTTTTTTTTTTTTAGCATGCATCTGGTTAAGAGATTGAGTTTCTATTTTTGGATTAAGTTTTTGACTTTTATTTATCTCATGTTAATGATATAATATTCAATAGGAGTTTGTCAAACTCTTATTACTGATTGAAGTTTATTAGTGATAGAAATCTATTGTTAATTGAAGTCTATCACAAATTTTGTATCAAAATTAGGAATTTATCACCATCTAACAGTGTGATTGAAATATATTGTTGATAGGATTCTATCACAAATAAACTTAATTGGCTACCTATATTTGTGGCCTATTGACTTTATTTGGTGATAGACGTCTACCATCAACGCTTCTATCATTGATAGATTACATGTTTTTTAATTGAAATATATCGACAATATTCATCTATCACTGATAGAATTCAATCATAATACATGCAGTTTATCAATGATAAAAACCTATGTTGATAGAGTATATGAACAAACTTTATATTTTTCTGCGCTTCAATTGGTGAGATGGAAAAAGGCCAAAGTGCAACATGCCAATTTTTCATAACAATGATCATAAACCTATTATCCACCATGAAAACACCTATAGGATGTTTAACCATGATTTCAAATTACTGAAAAAAAAAATAATAATAATAAATAAATACAAATACAAATAAAATAAAATAAAAGGAAAAAACATGTGAGTTAATTATATTGATAACATACTATAACTAATAAAATTAAGTGTTAAAATATAGTCAATCAATAATAGACTAATGTTAGTTTGTGATATCCGTCTATCAAGTATAGACTTTATTCATATATTGTAGGGTAATTGCAATTGGTATCATTTTTAGGAATGATAACCAAGTGTATAACATCATTTTAAAAAAATTGCAAATATAGACAAGTAGACTTCTATCGTTGATAGACTCTTACCAGTGATATGGTTTATCTAATTAACCATATTTGTAATTGACCATCTTTGGGTCCAATGTCTATATTTACAATTATCCCTATATTGTATTCTATCATTGTTAGAATGATATCCATATATGATATTTGAAGGGAATATGATCCTATTAGTAAAAGATTTGGAGTCTCACTGATATGACAAGTCAACTAGGAGTAGGGATAAAAATCTATCATTGGTAAATTTACATGACGAATATCTACCTGAAATGTCAATTATTATGGGAGAAAAGTCTATCATTGATAGAATGATATTCCTATATAAAATGACAAGAAAATATCATAGTTTATCAGTGATAGTCTTCTATCGATGACAAACTTCTATCAATGGTAGACCGATCTTTACATGTGATATCTGTGATCTATCAGTGATGGATCTTAGGGAAATATTAAAGTTGCCTATCACTAGTAGACTGATATCACATGTGAATATCAATCTATTACTAATAGACTATGATAAGGGTCAAATTGGAATTATGAAAAATTTAAATATAAAAGAAAACCAATTTGCTACCTCTACAACACCTTTTTTTTTTTTTTTTTTTTGTAATTTTTATTATATTTCTAAATAGTTTATCCAGTTTTGTCATCTACTGTAAATACACTTTTTTTTAAAAAAAAAAAAATCTTATAAATACAATTTAAATGCATCAATTTACTTGTTTTGTTATCTACTTTTTAAATTTATTTTCAAAATCTAAGTCGTATTTTAAAACTAAAAAAATAGCTTTTAAATTTTGGTTAGAAATCCAAATATCTCTTCTAGATGAAAAACATCATACTAAAGATATTGCCTAATTAATCATAATTTTTAAAAAGAGAGAAGCAAAAACGAAATAGATACAACTATTTCAAGTGCATAGATTTATTAGTAATCTTAAAAAGTATAGAAAAAAAATAGATTCAACTTAGAAATTTGTAGATTTTGATAACCATTTTGTTCATGTTTTTTTTTTTTAAAAAATTAAGCTTATAAATATTATTTCTATCCAAAAGTTTTTTAATTAATTAATTAATTTTTTTTATCTACTTTCAATTTATCTTCAAAATTTGAGCTATGATTTGAAAACTAACCGAAGTAGTTTTTAAATTTTGACTAACAATTTTGAATGTTTCATAAAAGAGAAGTAAAAAATCATACTATATAAATAGTGACAAACCAATCATAAATTTAAAAAACAAGAAACCAAAAATGAAATCCTATAAGAGATTTACTTTTCGAGTTGGGTACATCTAATAAATTCCTTAAATTTAAAATGTTAAAATATCATTTTTTTTGTCTGTATTATGTTAATTTCAATTTAGTCTTCGTATTCTTAAATATTCAAATTCAATGCATTTTCAATTCATCTTAAAATTATTCATTATTGTTAATTGTAGTTAATTTTTATCCAACTTGATAAAATATAACAATAACAATTTCTATTCAAGAAAAAATAGAACGTGAATATGTTTTCATAATTTATAGATAGAAGACTAACAAAAATATTTTTTTCTTTAATTAAAAAAAAGCTAACTATGAACTAACCATTTGTACTACCTTTAAGATTTATTATAAGAATAACGATGGAACCAAAACATTCAATAGTACAAAGAACTAAAATAGAATCATTCACAAAATAAAGATCAAAATGATATTTTAACTAATATGAAACAATATCTTAATAGCTCTTAAATTTTCAAACTTTTTTATTTGATAGGTTCTTAAAGTGTAAAAGTGTCTAGGTTCTTATACTTTCAATTTTGTTTTTAATAAGTTCATGTTATCCTCCTCAATTTTTAAATTTCACGGAATCATTTTTTTTAAAAAAATTTTCTTATAAGACCATGACTTTTTAATTTTTTTCTGTTTAATAAATCCATAAAATTTTCAAAATTTTAAACATATCAAGACGACTTGTTAAATATAAAATTTAGAGTTAAGTGACTTATTCAACATTTTTAAAATTTTAAAAATCTACTCGATACAAAATTAAAAATTTTAAATTTAAAGATATGTCATAAATAATCTAAAAAATTTGGTGGATCAAATTTATAATTCAACCTAATGATAATGAGTATTATTTCATCTTCTTTTACCTTCATAATAGTACAAAGGAAAATAAGATAATAAACAAAATTAAAAAAAAAAAGAAAAAAAGAAAAAAAAGAGTATTTAGCTTTGTCACAAGTAGGACACAAGCACATGCCTAGAAAAGCAAAATCCAATACCCAATAATACCCTTCAAACCCAAAGCAATTAATCCCAAAACCCACATCAATTTCTAAGGGTAATTCCGTCATTTCACCAAAACTGCCCGACACTTTTCGCGCCAATCTCTCTCTACACGTCTCCTTTTTCTCTCTCCCTCTCTCAGTTTCTTCCAAAATTTTCCACAGTTTCAAACCAAAAAAGATAAAAAAATTTAAAAATAAAAGAAAAAAAATTAATTTTTTTTCCTTCTTGAAGCATTAATTGACCAATCGGTCCAAAGTTTTTCTGATCTGTGACTCTCTTCATGATCCTTCCTCTCTCTTCTTCTTCTTCTTCTTCTTCCTCTCTGTCAAGCCACCTGCTTCACTAATCACTCTCCAAAACCCTAGCTCTCTCTACCTTCACCCCATTTCCCCTTTTTCTATTTTGATCTCTGAATCAAGTCCCCATTTCCAATGCCTCATTGTTGATCTGATCCCACAATTTCCCTCTATGTGATGTGAATCTCCCTCTGCTTCTCTGATTCGTTTTTTTCCATCCTCATTCAAATGTAAGCTTAGACTTTTCTATTTTATCTGTTTTTGCTTTTTGTTGTTTAATGGGCTTTCGGCGATTTGTATATACTTTGCTTGGATTGCTTGCAAAAGTGCTTGGTGGGTTGGGTTCCTTTTTGGTTTATTTATTGCTGTGTTTCTTTTTTTGGGAAAATTTGTTCTTGTAAGTGTGTTTGAAGATTGGGTTTGCTTTCATGAAGTCAATCATGATTTGGAATTTCTGATTTTAGGTTTGGGTTATTTTCGAATCTGCTTTTACTGTCAGAGTTAGCTCAGAATTGAATTTTCTCTAATTTCTTGCTTGGTTTTAATCTCTTTTTGGACTTTCCTTTTCTGGGTATAGGGGTTTGATAAAGTTCCTCTTTCTTACTTAACTCTGTTTTTTTAATATTGGTTTTGGTAATGGGTTACCATTGATGTTTGAAATCTTGCTGTAAGCTCTGTTTCTGGTTTTTTCATGGTTGAGTTCTTTTTTTATTTTTCTAATTCTTTTCCTTTTTCATTCTTCTTCAGCATCCTTCTACTTTTTAGTGTGACTAGTAGGGTGCTGAGATAAAGTTGATTCTCTGATTTACATTTTGATGCTGAGCGGTTCTTTTTGAAATCTCTTGTACTTGGTTTTCGTGAAATGTAAACTTCTATTTTCTTTCAGTTGATTTGTAATTTTCCACGATTTTTTTTACTCTTTATTTTTATAATGGTTTTGAGCTTTTATTCATAGTGAAGTTCTTGTTTAGTCTATTGATTTTGATGGATTTTGTCCAGATCTTGTGGATTTCTGAAGCTACCTTCTTGACACTGTAGACAATGGTGGTGAATTTCCAGTGCAGTGTTCTTGTGTTCTTGGCGATTCTTGTTGTTGGGAAGGCAGAAATTTACATTGTCACCATTGAAGGAGAACCTATTGTAAGTTACAAAGGTGATCTCGATGGGTTTGAAGCTACAGCAATGGAATCTGATGAAAAGATCGACCCTACCAGGTTTCAACAATTCAATTCTGTATTTGTTGGTGGTTGTATGTGTTTTGTCTTTGTCATGTTCATCACTGGGGTTCATAATCATGGTTGAAAATTATCCTCTAATGCCTTTGTATCATTTATCACCAATAAATAATTGACGTAATTTTCGAGCTTTTTCCGTCCTTGTTGTGACTTTTGCATGTGGGTTTTTGGATTGTGAAATGTCATTTTCCAACAGGGATTTCAGTTTATTATTTTGGGAGCTGTCAAGCTTTGGCCCCCCCCCTGTTTTGGCTTGTCTGGTCTTCGTGATCCTATTGAAAGTTAAAGAAAGCTATTAGGTCTATGGATGTATTACTCGTAATTATTTAAATAAAATTAGGATATTTGGTTTAAGAATTTGACTCAATTAGTTTTGTATTTTTCTAATTGGACTTTATCATGCATTAAAATATTCTCCACTCTTCATGTTTAATAATTGTATATATTTCTTTTAGTCAATAACAAAATACATACGGACCACTTAATTATTCAAATCCCATTATTGAATACCTCAGGATTTCATCTTCACTTCTAAATTATAATTAAGGGCGATAGTTTGGTCAGCTTATTTTCAAAATTATTACTGGAGAAAATGTAAACACTTCTCTTGATTATTTGAATCATGGAGGTGGTCTGGTGGGGCAAGGCAATATTATATCTGTAGCAAATTGGTGAAGAAAAATATTTCCTATCATGTATATGTTCGTTTTAGTTCTACAAATTATTTAATGTTCATTCTATATGAGTGCAGCTCTTGGAATAAGATTTCATTGTATGTCTAATGGAAATATTTCTTTTGAATAGCTAGATAGTTGTAAACAGTGTCCTTTTAGTTTTGAAGGAATTTTGTTCTTCTGAAAGAGTTTATAAGCTTTATGTCATTGAATGCTATGAGTTTCACACATGGAAGTTCTTTGCAGTGAAATTGTGACATCCTATGCCCGTCACCTCGAAAATAAACATGACATGCTTCTTGGAATGTTGTTTGAGAGAGGATCCTTCAAGAAGCTTTATAGTTATAAGCATCTTATCAATGGATTTGCTGTTGACATCACACATGAACAGGTTAGATTTAAGAAATCTTCTTGCGTTCACATTTGTTGCAATAATTGGTCTTTTCCCATAAAATATTAGTATTTCTCTTTCGTGTAATTACCCCTTACATTTATTTGTAGGCAGAGATTCTAAGACATACACCAATTGTAAAATCTGTTGAGAGGGACTGGAAGGTTAGAAGACTAACAACACACACACCAGAGTTTTTGGGCCTTCCAACTGGCGTATGGCCAACCGGTGGTGGCTTTGACAGGGCTGGAGAAGACATTGTGATTGGATTTGTGGACTCTGGGATTTCTCCACACCATCCAAGTTTCGCAACATATAATACCGAACCTTTTGGGCCGTGCTTGAAGTATAAAGGGAAATGCGAAGTTGACCCTGACACTAAGAAGGATTTCTGTAATGGGAAGATTGTTGGAGCTCAACATTTTGCAGAAGCTGCTAAAGCAGCTGGGGCATTTAATCCAGCTATTCATTTTGCATCTCCTTTGGATGGTGACGGACATGGAAGGTTGGCCCTTTTCTTTTAATTTTTTTTTTTTTTTAAATTTTTTAAGTTTAAATTTTATTTTGAATAAATTCTTTTCGTTGTGAATTTATTTTCTTATATGTTTTCATTTTATCTTGATTATATCTTAAACTGCATTTCATCCTAAAAGAGATATTTTGATACTTAGATTCGAGAATACTTTGAAATGAACATGAACCATGTGCTTTGAAGTAGTGATATTCTAAAGCCTCACTCGCACTAAATACTCTTCTAAAAATCTTGGGAATTGGCGTTGAACCTTTACTTAATTTTTTTTGTTTTTAATCATTTTCCCCTTCTCTCTCTGTTTCAAAGATGCTCCTCTTACTAAAGAAATTAGTTGAAATATGCTTTGTTTATTATTATGGAGTTGAATGATATATATTTTTATTCACTTGATGTTATACTGTACCAGCCATACAGCAGCAATTGCAGCTGGTAATAATGGAATTCCTGTGAGAATGCATGGCTATGAATTTGGTAAAGCAAGTGGGATGGCTCCCCGTGCTAGGTGAGGGAGATAGGAATGGCTCTATTTAAAGTAGCTCTATCATTCTCCTCCTAAACGTTTCACTTGAATTTTCTATGCATAGAATTGCTGTATATAAAGCTCTCTACAGAATATTTGGAGGATTTGTTGCTGATGTAGTTGCAGCCATCGATCAGGTGTGTACATCCAAGGACTTCTGGAAATTTAGATATAGTATAAAATTAAGAGATTACACCTTTAATTGCAACTTTCTTATTCTGACATTTCCTTGATTCAACTTGTTGCTTATTAAAGAATTGTTTTTTATTTCCCCTGTAAGCCTTAGAGAGTTCTTCCCCGTGACCCTGGAGTAAAATTTTCAATACCTATCTCTTTCTTGTTTATTTTTTTTAATGTAGAAAATCTGTTTCATCGGTAAAGTCTATGTTGGGGTAGCTTTTTTAATTTTCTGTCTTGTCTGCTTTTTCCTCAGCGGCCCAGTATGCTTTGCCTCTCCTGTACTAACATAATTCTTTATGAAATTTTGTTTCTTTTTTAAATCTAAAATAGAAATATTAAAACTGTGTTCTAGAAGGAATTCCCATAAGTTCATATAGGCTTGGTTTACAACTTCAGCGGGAAATTCCTTATGCTGATGCAGTATATTTTATCATCCATGCTCCTTTCTCGGGAAATGAACAGCTTGGTGCATGAATATTTGTACTATTCACATCATTACTGCTAGGATACGTGAACATTTTTTTTCTCTAATTATATTTCTTCATTCTTTGTTTGATTCATAGGATAGCCTAACTGATTAGAAAAAGCTGTTCGTGTAAAGAATCCTAGGTTCAAACCCCCTCCCCAGCTGTCTTTATAAATGAAAGGAATTCTTCTTTTCCTATTAATGTCATTTTTTATCATTTCCTCTAATGGTAAAATTCTGTTCAAATGATTTAAAACAATGAACTCATGTGAACAGGCTGTACATGATGGGGTCGATATTCTCAGTCTTTCAGTGGGGCCAAATAGTCCTCCAGCAACTACCAAGATCACATATTTAAACCCTTTCGATGCAACCCTTCTTTCAGCTGTGAAGGCTGGTGTATTTGTCGCACAGGCTGCTGGAAATGGAGGTCCATTTCCTAAAACTTTGGTGTCATATAGTCCATGGATAGCAACTGTGGCAGCTGCAATTGATGATAGAAGATACAAAAACCATCTGACACTTGGTAATGGAAAAATTTTGGCTGGACTTGGGTTATCACGTAAGTTTCATCAAATTGACCTACTTGTACGGTATTTCTGCTTTAAAAAAAATCGTATTTGTCAAGATTAAATGGGAGCTCAAGGCTTTGACATTAAATTGTGCCCTTATTGAAATTCTGATCAGTGAAGATACTATCTCATTAAAACCCAAAAATTTAAGCTTTAGCTTATATTGTAAATGATTCAAATAAGAAGATAGAAATGATGTAAATTGGTTGTTTCGTGCAGCTGCTACACATTTAAATCGAACATACACATTGGTCGCAGCTAACGATGTTCTGTTAGATTCTTCGGTAATGAAGTACAGCCCTTCAGACTGCCAAAAGCCTGAAGTTCTAAACAAACGCTTGGTTGAAGGAAAAGTACTTCTTTGTGGTTATTCATTCAGTTTTGTTGTTGGAACCGCTTCAATCAAGAAGGTCTCTCAAACAGCAAAAGCCCTTGGGGCAGCTGGCTTTGTTCTTGCTGTTGAAAACATTTCTCCGGGAGCAAAGTTTGACCCTGTTCCTGTTGGCATTCCTGGAATTCTTATAACTGATGTTAGCAAGTCGATGGTAATTTTTTAGTCCAATTACTATTCCTTGCATACGAAGTTGGATATTATGACTAATTAGATATTTGGTGTCATTTTGTAATGTAATAAGGTTAATTATCTTATACCCTCATATATTGTTATCCCTTCCCAACAAAAATCTCATCATCTTAGATTTGGTCTGCACATCGAAACATCCATAGTATACAAGACTTGAGCTGCTCTTGATAGTTAGATTTTACCTTTCGCTATATTTTGCTTTCCCTTTCCCTCTGCATATGTTCTTTATGCTTGCTTGTTTCTTCTCTACCATCTTCTGACTTACTATTTGGTGATTTTGCACTCTGGAATTTACTTTTAGGATCTTATAGACTACTACAACACCTCTACTCCCAGAGACTGGACAGGTCGGGTCAAGAGCTTTGATGCTGTGGGTAGCATTGGGGATGGTTTGATGCCTTTATTATACAAATCAGCTCCTGAGGTAGCATTGTTTTCTGCTCGTGGGCCCAATATTAGAGATTTTAGCTTTCAGGATGCAGACCTTCTCAAACCAGATATTTTAGCCCCTGGTTCTT
Organism: Benincasa hispida; assembly: GCF_027475165.1. Classification (NCBI taxonomy): domain Eukaryota; kingdom Viridiplantae; phylum Streptophyta; class Magnoliopsida; order Cucurbitales; family Cucurbitaceae; genus Benincasa; species Benincasa hispida. Next base: position 36,362,631 of record NC_143483.1, read on the forward strand.
TGATTTGGGCTGCATGGTCTCCAAACGGAACGGATGAGCCGAACTATGTTGGTTAGCATTTTCAGATCCATTTATCTCTCTATTAATGTTTCTTTTATTGCAACCACCATGCTTATATCAAAGTTCAACTACGTGAATAGCACCTCTTCACAAATAAATGAATAGAAACTAAGTAAAAAAAAAGTAACAAAGCTTAAATGGTTAACAGAATATATGATGTAATTTTTGCACCAAAGAAACAAAGGATCCTAGAGAAGGGAAAAACTGTTTCAATTTTTTCTTATATTCTCAGTATTTTAGGAGTGCTGAACCCCAGTTTTGCGGAGAGGAAAGTAACAATACGTTGACCATTTGCTAAAGTCTTTGTGTTTCACCCCTTTAATGCAACACCTTCAGGAGAGGAGTTGTATAACACAGAACACTATTGTGAACATGCTAACTGTACTCTATTACACCTCCACTTGTTTTATTTTTGAAATGAAATACTCCATAATAACTGTTTACATCATCCAGGAGAGGGATTTGCTATGATTTCTGGAACTAGCATGGCAGCACCACATATAGCTGGTATAGCAGCTCTTGTAAAACAGAAGCATCCTAACTGGAGTCCTGCAGCCATCAAATCGGCTTTGATGACAACATCAACGACAATGGACAGGGGAGGAAGACCTCTTAAAGCACAACAGTTTTCTGAAACAGAAGCCATGAAATTGGTATCTGCAACACCTTTTGATTATGGGAGTGGTCATGTAAACCCAAGAGCAGCTCTGGATCCAGGACTCATCTTTGATGCAGGTTCGTTTTTCTTCCCCCATCTAAATTTGATGTCCGAATCATACATTTGCTGATGATCTTATCAATCAAGTTGGTTAAATTTGAGCACGGGTCTCATCAAGGCCACTAAAAGAAGATGTTTCATTAGGAAAATAAGAACCCTATACAGAGACTCATCGTAATCTATCTTCTCTTGGGATAATCTAATTAATGGTTCATGGGTTAAGCTCACTTTTCTTTCCTTTCTTTTTTGTGTTTTTCCCTCTGATGAACACATACTTTGACTTGAGATGTTTCCTTTTCAAAAAAAAAAAAAAAGGAAAAAAAAGGGAAGAAGAAGAATACTTTGACTTGAGATATTGACATCTAAATGAGGCAAAAGAACAATGAGTATGATGAGCATGAAAAAGTCCGTATGAGAGTAAAAGTTGCCTTTTTCCTCTGATTTTTTCTAGGATGTTGATGGCACTTAGAAGTCGTTTTCCATGCCTTGTCGATTTTGACATTAGAGTAGTATTTCGAATGAGTATGCAATGGCTCCACTGATGTTGAATCTCGGTAATTCTCAGGTTATGAAGATTACTTGGGATTTTTGTGCACAACGGCGGGCATCAACGTTCACGAGATACACAACTATACAAACTCACCTTGCAACTTCACCATGGGCCATCCCTGGAATCTCAACAGCCCATCAATCACCATCGCCCATCTTGTGGGAAGTCAAACTGTTACTCGCACAGTAACAAATGTTGCTGAAGAAGAAACCTATACAATTACTGCAAGAATGGACCCTGCTGTTGCTATAGAAGTGAATCCTCCAGCAATGACCTTACTGTCCGGTTCATCGAGAAAATTTTCAGTAACTCTCACAGCTCGATCACTGACAGGAACATATAGTTTCGGCCAGGTTCTATTGAAGGGCAGTAGAGGACACAAAGTTAGAATACCTGTAGTAGCCATGGGATACCAACGATGAGTTTGGTTTTGGTTAAATTCAGAAAAAGAAAAGGTAAAAGTTTATTATGTGGTTGTAATATTCTTTGTATGTGTTGGAATAAGCTAAATAGGATCTCAGATGTAATTTGTCTGAAATATGTATGTGGCTGTAAAGATCAACTCAGAACAAGGGGGGAGGCTGCTGGTTTCTTCCGCTTAAGTTTTGATTACTAATTTGTTTAGTAATAGAGTTAGATTTTTGCATAATGAGGTTTTTTTTTTTAATCCCTTTTCAGATTCTTCATTCTCTCTTGGCCTTGTTGCAAAGATTGCATTTGAAGGAGCATTAGGGATGTAAAAATGTTATCGTGGCTTTTGAAATGGATCCTTGAATGCAATCACTGGTGCTTTTGCACCTGTACTGATATGTACATGTACTCATCTAAGTATGAAACGAGTTTTTCTTGTCGTATCAACTCAAATTCGTATTATATATGATCTTAAAGGGCGTTTGAAGCGTTGAGTTGGTTATTATAGTCAATGGTTATTATAATCAGTGGGTTATAATAGTCAGTAGGTTATGATAAGTAGTATTTGAGATGGAGATTATTTTAGTCTGAGTTATAATAGTTTGTGTTTGGAGTGCAAACTAATTTTGTTTGAGTAGGAAATAATAAACATTGCAATAAAGAAGAAAAAAGTTAATGAGTGAAAAATGGTAAATATTGTAGCAAAAAGAGTTTTGAAATATTATTTACTATACTTAATTGTAAGTTATAAATAGTTAGTACACATTATTATTATATTTGATGTTGCAAACATGGAGTGGATTATAATAACTCACTCGTTAGTGATAAATAATGAGCAAGTAATTATGCATTGTTAGAAAACCATCTTATTATGCCAACTACTTCTCGATCCATTTTAATCTAGCAATTTCTGTAGGCATTTGGAGCAATAATGGTAACCTTTTTACTAGCACGATTAGTGTCAAATAAAATTAACTCATAGAAGAACTTGTATATAAAATAAAACATAAAGGCCGAAATGAGCATAACTCAGTTGGCTTAGTGTTTGTACTTGTGTGTAACTTATAGAAGGGACTCGATATATAGGTTTTCATATATTATATTTTGTATATTAAAAACTTTTTATAATATCAATAATTTTTTCTAAGAAAAGTAATAAAAATATAAAATAAATTAAATAATATACAATTATAATCTAAAATATACATAAATACGTACTATATATATATACTAGTCCAGAAGAACGTACAATGCATGTGAATCTTGTAATTTTAATTAAACGTAAAAAATGGTAGGTTTTAACATGTGACAAATAAATATTATATAGTTTTATTGTAATTCCCATAACCTATATCTTTTGTAAAGTAAAATATCAAATCATTTATTTTTCATTTACAAAATTCCAATTTTGACATTTATGTAAAATATTTGTTATCCAAAAAAAAAAAACATTTTTAAAATTTTTAAATGATGAAGATTCTTTCTTATCTTATTTAAAAAAAATGTTTCTTTGCTACTGTCAAATTTCTCATAAAACTTCCCTCAAAGTATTTATATTTTATATGACTTGAGAGGACAATAACAATTTTTTTAATATAAGTTATAAATCTCATTAATATAACACACAAGCTAATAAAACAACGAGGTCATATTATCTATTTTGTAAGTTTAAAGAAAATTAAAAAAGAATTCATTCATGTGCATAATAGTTCTAAGAATGAAATTCTAAAAAACGTGGAATATGAATATTTAGTATGCTTTTAAAATTAAGAATGAAATTATAATTAAGAAGATTAAATCTATTTGTACCAATTATCTCCCTAATTTTCTTAACTATATATATCTCTTTGTTCATTTATCTTCTCAAATATTAATTAATTGTCTTTTAAATCTCTGGTCTCTCTTCACACTAGTTCGATACATGGAAAACAATATGTTACTCAATTAACTGAATGTGTTAGTTTCAATTGACCTTTTGAGGCGTTAGAGCGAGAATTTTGGAATGACATAAACATGAGGACTAACATACATCTACAATGAAGATACAAAGTAGAAACCTTAAAATTATTATAATGAAAAAATAAAAAGAAATAAAAGGTATAAAGAGAAAATCTAGAGATTTTATAACATAACCACTTATGAATATCAAAATTTAATCTAAAAATAAAAAATCAAATCCAAAAAAATTTCCTATATTTAGATTAGATTAGTTGATCAAATCTATGAAGATTACATAATCAATGGAAAAGAAAATGAATGAAAAAATAGCAAACATTGCTTTTCCAAGTAACACAAACACAAATAGATAACACCATAACAAGCAAATCGACTAACATCATAATTTTAAGCATAACCAAGAACCATAGTGTTCCAACTAACTACACTTTTGATGCGAACTTCGTCAAATACTTTTCGGGCATCAAATCTACAAAAATCTCCAATCCAAACAAATTCTAAATGCATTGCAATATTTAGAATTGTTGATGAAATTCGCTAAGATTATGTAATCTACTAAAAAAGGAAAAAAAAGGAATGATTATTTAAAAAAGAAAAAGAAAAGTAGAAAGTTTTCTTTTAAAATGGAGATTACTTATTCTAATTAAATTGAGAGTTGATTACAAAGCGAATCCATGGACATGAACTAATTTTACACTTCAAGTCTCAAATGTATGAGTTTGAAAAGCATTCTTTTACATTATAAGAATTTAGTTCTTCGTGATGGTGAAGAGTCACAATAAAGTTGAAGGAGTTATAGATATTATATTGAATCAAATCGTCAAGTAAGAATCATATGAAAGCTAGGAAACAGTAAAAACTAATAATAGAATCTTTAATAACTAACGACCAAATCTAGGGGGTATTATAGTCCTTTGATAAAAAAATGGAAGGCAAATTGGAGAAGTAAAAATTCTCCTACTTCCTCACTTTTAAGATTTATATATATATATATGAAATAATTAACAACAAAATTTCTAACCAACTAAATCAAAGCCCAAAAAGAGAGAGAATCTCAAGGAGAAGAGACACCGAATTTAACAACAAAATGTAATGACTTTAAATTAGATCTGAACTTTTAAATCTAAACTTTAAAATTAACATTGTTTAAAAAAGAAAAAAAACCCCTCTAGATTCTTAAAATTGCAGATCAAAGTAATTTACTAAGAATATTGACATCTGCCTAAAACTAGAGGGGAATAGACGTCTCCCAAAATGTAAATATGTTTGACCGAGGAAGCATGGAAAAAATGGCATACATCCCACAAATAAAAAATGGATACTTTTTTTAAAACCAATGAATTTTGGCCTTCTATTTTATATTATCATTGTGTGAAAATACCACTTTAACCTTAAATGCATTCGTCTTTTATTTTCTTTATTTTGCTACATTTTTTTCTTTTTTCGTAGAGCATAAAACATAAAGCATCGAGCATCAAGTATCAAGTATCAAGTATCAAGGATCGAGGATCGAGTAGCATGTAGCTAATATATAGCATAAAGTGTAGAGTATCAAGCATTAAGTATCGAGGATCGAGAATAGAGAATCGAGTATTGAGTATCAAGTATCAAGTATCAAGAAAACTTATAAATCACAGCATGTGGATGGTTTTCAAGGTCTAATGAGTAAATTCACATGATATTGATGCAAGCAGAAGACCACTTTTCATTTAATAAGGTATAAATTTCTCATTTGACCTCCCAAAAAGGGGCCATCTGTACAAAAAACCTAAGAAGCATATAGGAAATTATATGTAAAGTGATAAACATTAGCATTTACACATTGTGCAAATACCTCAGATTTTTACTTTAGGATATGTTTGGGAATTATTTTAGAATAGTTAAAGTCACTTTTTTTATTTTCAAAAATCAACTCTTAAGTATGTTTTTAATCATTCAAAACTAATTTTGATGATATAAGAATTATATTTAAGTGTAAAATTAAATATTAAATTAATTTTGAGTAATTAAAAATGTGTTTTGGAATGATTTTGAATATGACAAAATTGATTTTAACCATCTCAAAATCACTTTTAAACATGCCATTAGTCATATACACGGCTCTTTATTCTTATGACGAAAACAAAGTAATCATTGTTTGATGAGAGTGAAGATAGAGGGAGTGTGGAGGGAAACTACTCAATAAAAGTTTGCTTTTTTAAGGATAGTGAATAATGCATTTTTTAATTGTTTTGGTTTCAACTTTTGAATAGGGAAAAATGCACCGACCTTCAGATGACAAAAACGATAAATTTTTTATTTGTGGAAGAGAATGCCTACAAAATAAAGAAAAAAACACTCTAATGCCAAAGTCAAAATGAAAACCTTATAATGGACAAGAAGTAAGAAGTTCAAGTTATCTCATGTGGAGCCATAATGATATATTTATAGGGGATCCGATCTAGGGTTTAATTTTAATCCTACTAGGATTAAGATATGAGTTTTCCCTGATCTCGAACAAGTTACGATAAAATCTAATCTCATTTTATCGTTCCTTGATTTTTAGCTTGTCCAAATTCACCCACAACAATTATGTTATTTTTTTCTTCTCTCTATGCTATACAATTGTATATTAGTGGTTGGTTGAACTTTTTAAAATGAGTTCAATATGGAGTACTTTTAGTGGAAAGTACACACTTTTATGCTAGTTAAGTTATGACACAACATCTTGGTTCATCATGAACATTTTCAATTGGATGTTACCTAGGAGTTGGAGGTTGAATTAAAAGAAGTACAAATTAATGGCACCCTCCATATCCAGAGTTGCTCCTTTGGTTTGTTCTTTTCCAATAATGTTGAGAAATTCAAAATTAAATCATGCATGGAACATTTAAAGAAGGTAAAAATAAGGGGAATTGTCATGAATAGAAAAAATACAAAAGTATTTATGCAGTATAGCAAAAAAAAAAAAAAATTGTCGTAGGCATGTTTACATTTTTTTAAAATTCCCAAGTTGCCCCTTTTCACACTTGAAATTGTGCATATATTGATCGCTGATTTTCTTCTTCTTCATTAACTTCTTTCTGCAAAAAATCAGAATCTTCTTGATCGTCTTCTCCATCGACTCCATCCTCCTCCTCCTCCTCCTCCACAGAATATTTATAGAATTTTAGACGGCACAAAATCAGAATCTTCTTGATCGTCTTCTCCATCGACTCTATCCTTCATCAATTGATTTGTCCTCCTCCATCCTCCTCCTCCTCCTCAATGAACTATGAAACAAAATTAACTATATTTCAAGAAAAAACAATCACCAAATTACACACTCTCATCAACCTAAAGGGTAATTTGATGGAAGATAAACCAACTGATAGACAGTGCAATCACCAAATTACACACTCTCATCAACCTAAAGGGTAATTTGATGGAAGATAAACCAACTGATAGACAGTGATAGTAGTTTATCATTGTACTATCGCTGTCTATCTGATAGTGTTCCATTAGTACCATTTGATAATGTTCTATCTACTTGACAGTGTTTTATTAGTGTCTATCACACTAATATCATTACTTTCTAACTTTAATCAAGAAATTGTAAATTTTGGTTCAAAGAAATGAAATTCAGACCCCCCGACTTTTCTTCTATTCTTTAGGAAATGCTAAATTGAAGCTTTACAAGCCATTGAAAGAGTGATAGAAGACTATAGCCTACTATCATTGATAGAAACCTTAGTCATATTATAATAAAGTAGAAAAATGTTTCACTATCATTGATAGATAGTGATTTAACATTATCAGTGATAGATAATGCTAGCAGTATATCCCTGTCTATTAGGGATAGTTAGTGATACAACACTATCACTGATAGATAGTGATAGTAGTTTATCATTGACTATCAGTGATATAAGTCTATCACTGATAATCAATGATATGCGTCTATTAGAGCTTATCAATTTTAATGCATATTTCTATCAATGATATATAGTGAACATTCACTTGTTGTGTTAAGCTACGTGGGTCATCCTTAGGAAGTGTTTTCATTAATTCAACGACTTTTTTTGTATTTTGTCTATGTGGTTTTAGTTGGCTAAATGGGTGGCTAGCCAGACCCATAATTTTTCTGGTGGTAGTGGTTGGAAGTCGATGATTGAGGTAGCGGGGGGTGGGTAGTAGTTGGTTGGATAGATTTCTATCAGTTTTTATTACTGATAGACACTGATAGACTTTTATCATCTTCTATCAATGATAACTTGTATCAGTTTCTATCACTGGTAGACACTCATGGACTTTTATCGGCCTCTATCGACGATAGACTTTATCAGTTTCTATCACCGATAGATATTGATAAACCTCTATCAATCTTATAAATGATAGACTTGTATCAGTTTCAATCATTGATAATATCAATCATAAATTTCTATCAGTTTCTATCACTGATAGACTTCTATCAGCCTTTATCAACGTAGACTTCTATCAATATCTAATACTAATAGACACTGATAGACTTCTATCAACGTCTATCAACGATGGACTTGTATCAGTTTCTATCACTAATAGACATTGATAGACTTTTATCAATGTCTATCTATGATAGACACTAATAACAATGTCTATTACAACTATCTAAAAGTAACAAAATTTTCAGTAACAATATCTGGTGTATGTATCATAAATTATCTACAAGCAAAAAAAAAAAAAAAAAAAAAAAAAAAAAAAAAAAAAAAAAAAAAACTACCAACAACTTGCAACAACAAGATGATTATCTATTGAAAGATAGTTAATAGTAGTCAATCACTGTCTATCACAGATAGACTTCTATAATTGTCTATTTGTGATATACAGTGTAAGACTTCTATCAGTGTCTATCATAGTAGTTTATCATTGTTTATCAAAGATGAACACCGATAGCCTTCTATCATTGTCTATCTCTGATAGACAATAACAAAACTTCTATCAATATCTATATTGAAAGAAATAAAAAACGGGGATTTTCATGAGCAGCAGAATGGATCGTTCCAAATTCCATTCAAATTGAACACAAACAATTACAGTCTAAAACGGAAGCTAATAGGTCATGCATATACAAAAATTACAGCATGCTATAAGAGAATCAAGGGATAGAGTATGTACCTTTGAAGGACCATTCTTCAAGAATCCCTCGATCGAAGTCCAATACATCCAAAAACACATACGAACGCAACGAACAAACTGCTACCAATAGCACGAACAACTTGATGCTCTTCGAACCCAATCGAATCCAACTCGATTCACGAACAAAGTAAGGACACCACCACAAGCGTTATCTTGATATCTCGGTGTGAGAATCTAGGAGTTGTGGGCTATGTATGATATTGGCTTGAGGAATCAGGAGGTATGCAATCTAGTAGACGATCAAGTAAGTGGGAGAAATGAAGCTGTCTATCGCATAGACAATGTACTCGATTGTTTAGTAAAAGGCAGTCTATCGCATAGACTTTGCTACTCGATCGTGTAGCAACGATAGTCAACTCTTCAGGATTGTTTAGTCTCTGTCAACGCTATAGCTTAGTAAAAAAAATTTACTTGATAGCTTTTTCCCGTGAGTACTTTTAGAATGAGGCAACTTTTAAATTTAGGAAAACAATTTTTCTTTTATCTCACGGTTACCATAAAACTTCCAATAACCTCCCATTTAATCAGTTATTAGAGAAAAAGAATTAATTATCAAATAATTAATATATTATAAATAAATATGATAACCAACTTATCATATTATATTTATAACCTATAATTTTAATATTTCATCTCATGAAACATATAAATCATAGTTCTTTTTCTATTTTATGGTACTTAATATAAATCATATTTATTTAAATTCTCAAATTAATGTATCTCATACATCACACAAATTATATCACATATAATTGAATTTCTTCTTGTTAATTTGAACACTTCAAACTAACCCCAAAATTTGATTCTCAACTTGAACCCATTGAGCTACCAATGGGACCTTATGGACCTGTAGCTTGAAGCTCCAACGGTACGTGAATAACTGACTAAACTCTTTAGTCACAAGATCCACCATCCGTTAACTGTCAGGCACTTCACTAAAGACCTACAACTGCATTCTTCTCACTATAGATATATTTCTGTGTCCATATTAACCAATCAACAATGCGATAACCCTTCACAAATCGTTCATAAGTACAGTTGGGCCAATTTACCGTTTTTCCCCTGTAGTTACATCTAACTCTTTAAGTATCACTGATTCCTCTAATGAACAATAAGTCATAGTCCTACTATGACTGAGTCATCTCTTCCAAAGAGAGGGTATGTCCACTATGTTCAAAACCCAGAATCAGCCCTTAAGGGAGCAATTTATCTACTTATCCCTACTTCGGGGAAGAAGTGAATTCTGTCTTGTTTAACTGAGTTCCCAGCTCCTCAATCAGACAAATCCCCAAAAAGGTAGGCATGTTGAGTTGACAATCTGGCCACTCTCACCCATACTAATCAAAGGACTGCCCTCATAGGCAAGAATTCCCAAAACACTCAGGATTAAGGTCATGTCACCTATGGTCGTTTTAGTGAGATGTAAGTCTCAATTATTAACGACGTTATATAAAGAGATTAATCATCTCGTGATCCGGTCTTATACAAACTCTTTGTATAGGACACCCCCGCTCGCATGTCTCCACATGAATGGTCAGATCAGACCATTTATCGCACGTTACAACACTTGTATTACCAGGATAAGGTATCCCTCATTTATCCTTATACTACAGACCATTTAGGTTATTACTTAAAGCATGATCCACTTGTATGTCTCACATACATGCTTAAGTTTACATGAAATAACCACGACTTGGTTTATTAGATATGAGTAAATGCAAATAAGATAACACTTATTTTATTAATAACAATGTGTTTACGAACCGTTTACAAACTACGAGACTTCGAGAGAATTAGGACACCAATCCCAACGTATATGTGATAGGCAGTGATAGACTTCTATACTATCCATCTTTGATAGATAGTGATAGACTACTATTAGTATCTATCTTTGGTACATTTGTAAATACTGATTTCTTTTTCCATTTTTATTTATTAGGTTGGTTCCATCAGCAGCATTGAATACCAAGTAATGGATGATGATAAACAATTCATAGTGAAGCTCAACTTGGGATCATGTGATATACATAAGAAAAATTCCATACTTCACTCATACACACTAATAGACCATGATTTATTTTCTTATTGGGTTGTATACAAAGAAGAAGAATTATTAGTGATAGACAGTGAAAATGGTCTATCAATGTTTATTATTGATAGACAATGATGAACTTTTGTTAGTGTATAACAAACTACTAGTGATAAAGTATGGAATTTTGAAGAAATTCAATTTGTATGAAGTTTTAATGCTAGACTCTCTAGTAGTGATATTTACCTTTTTCTCATTATTTATTCAGTATATACTCTGATAGAAATTCCACATCTAAGTTGTAGAAGTTCATTCAATAAGAAAACTTAATTGAGTTACAACAAACTAACTATCACTGATAAACATTGATAGAAGTTTATCAGTGTATATTTGTATATGTTGGTGCGTACATTAATTTGAACAAAATTGGACACAACAAAGTGTTAGGGTCGTGGAGTTTGATCTATTATATATATATATATAATTCAACTTATAAAAAAAATACCCCACAATTTTGTTATTTATTTAAAAAGGACTTATATTCTTTCAATAGATGCAAGATCCTTTAATGATCTTTTATAAGTATTTCAAAACTTCCTTTGGAGTAAAACAATTATTAGAACGCTGGACGCAAAGTTGACATGTCTGAATATAGTGCTTTCATACTTAATCTAGGAAAATGTCACTCCACATCACCACCATGTTAGTTTTTAGCCCAATGGTCAAATAGATCTCTACTCAAAAGATAATTTTAAAATTTAGGAAATTATGGAGTGATATTATCCTTAAGGAGCTATTTGAGACGTTGAGTTGAGTTACGAAGTCTGGAGTTAATATGTATGTGGAGTTAAGAAGTTCGTGTTTGGAGTGAAAAGTTGTTTAATCTAAAGTAGGGTGCAGAGTTGAGTTATTAAGTCAGGGGTATATGGTTGTTACGGGAGCTTGGCATCAGAGGTGGTTACCAAAAGTAGTCGTCGGAGCATGTCATCAGAGTTGGTCGTCGCCAGTAACCCGTAGGTTGAGTCATTGGAGATATTGGAGAGAGGGAGAGAGAACGAGTGGAAGGTGGACTTCGTTGATAAATGTGCAAACTTCGGGAGTGAATACGTTAAAGTTGGTGGAGTTGAATTATTTACCATCGACTTGTAAAGTTGGTAGGCTAAATATTGAGTTAGTTTTAACTCAACCCAAGCCATACCCCAAACATACTTAAAAGATCATGAATATTTAAAAAACAAAATTGATGGACACGACAAAATTATAACAAATACCCTTACATTTTATCATTTGTTTAAAAAACCCCATGTACTTTCAAAAGTATTATTGGAATAAAAATGAACAGAAATAGAGACTTAAAATTATGTAGCGATAACCTAAAATGACCTTGTGATCCAAATTTTCGTTCTAAATTATTGTCACACTATTTTAAATCTCAATTTTTATCCTAAATTCTAAAGTATTTCTACTTCAATATATATTTGAAACCTTTATTAAAGTTGAGAGGTAATCTTACCATTTTGAAAGTTGATGGTATTTTTTTATGGCATTTTAACAAAGATCATTTATAATCTAGCGAAAAAAAGAAAAAAAGAAAAAAAAAAAAAAATCCAAAAAGCCGTGGCCGTTCTCAGTGGGATCGTCGACGGCTGCGAGAGAGGATTCATGGAGGTGGTTTCCAAACTCTAATCCTTTGGAACCATGCTTCTTCTTCTTTTCAACATTTTCAGTCCCAAACTTGTTCGTTCTTTTACTTCCTCTTCCAACGGTTCCTCTAATACTCCATGTCTTCAAACCTTATTAAAAACCGGCTTCGCTCCTACTCTGAAATCCATCAATCTCTTCTTCCGTTTTCTCTACCACAATCGCAGATTCGACTATGTCATCCATTTTTTTTACCAAATAAATGCCAACCAAGTCAAGGGAAACTCCAAAACTCACTTGATTCTCATATGGGCACTCCTCAAATCCCACAAATATGACGATGCAGAGCAAATATTGAAGACCCAGATGCCGGTTTCTTCAAATTTTCATCGAAATCGCCTTTGGAACTTGTTGATACGAGGACTTTGTGTCAACAAAGAAGACCCAGAAAAGGCATTGTGGGTATTGCAGGATTGCTTGAGAAATCATGGTATTTTGCCTTCTTCTTTCACTTTCTGTGAGTTGATTCATAAATTTTGTTCTCTTGGAATGATGGACAAGACAGTTGAAATTCTAGAGCTAATGTCTGATGAGAATGTGAACTACCCTTTTGATAATTTTGCCTGTAGTTCTGTAATTTCTGGGTTCTGTAATATTGGAAAACCGGAATTGGCTTTGAAGTTTTTCGAAAACGCTAAAACATTGGGGAACTTGAAACCTAATTTGGTGACTTATACTGCGCTGATTAGCGCACTCTGTAAGTTGCATAGAGTTAATGAAGTTTCGGATTTGGTTTGTAAAATGGAGAAGGAAAATTTAGCATTTGATGTTGTTTTCTATAGTTGTTGGATTTGTGGGTATATTGCTGAAGGGTTGTTATTGGATGTTTTCAAAAGGAACAGGGAAATGGTTGAGAAGGGAATAAGACCTGATATGATAAGTTATACTATTTTGATACATGCTCTTTCCAAGTTGGGAAATGTGGAGAAGGCATTTGGGATTTTAGAGAGGATGAAGAAGTTGGGATTAGAACCTAGTTCGGTTACGTATACGGTGATTATGCTAGGGTTTTGCAACAAAGGGAAACTGGAGGAAGCTTTCTCTCTTTTTGAAATGGTTAAGGGTTTGGAGATGGAGGTTGATGAATTTATGTATGCAACTCTGATTGATGGATGTTGCAGAAAGGGAGATTTTGATCGTGTTTTTGGTCTTCTTGATGAAATGGAAACAAGAGGGATGAAATTGAGTCTTGTTACATACAATACTGTAATTAATGGACTTTGCAAATGGGGGAGAACGTCTGAGGCAGATAGACTATCAAAGGGCTTACATGGTGACGTTATTACATATAGTACACTATTACATGGATACATTCAAGAACGAAACATCACTGGAATTTTTGAAACAAAGACAAGACTGGAAGATGCTGGGATTTCTCTGGATGTTATCATGTGTAATGTTCTGATCAAAGCACTGTTTATGGTTGGCGCATTTGAAGATGCTTATATACTCTACAAGAGAATGCCAGAAATTGGTCTGGCTGCAAATTCTATTACTTACCATACAATGATTAATGGATATTGTAATATTAGTAGGATAGATGAAGCAGTTGAGATATTCAATGAGTTCAAGTTAGCGTCATGTGCTTCAGTGGCTGTTTACAATAGTATTATAAAAGCACTATGCAGAGAAGGTCGAGGAGAAAAGGCCTTTGAGGTCTTTATTGAACTGAACCTCAAAGTTCTGACTTTGGATGTAAGTGTGTGTAAGTTGCTTGTCAGAACCGTTTTTGAAGAAAAAGGTGCAGCTGGGCTTTGCGAAGCACTGTATGGGATGGAAAAGGTGGAACAAGATGTATACAATGTTACATGCAATGATGCTATTCGGTTTCTATGCAAGAGAGGTTTCTCAGAGATGGCGAGTGAATTTTATTCAAGGATGATGAGAACCCGTTTGCTTCTTGAAAAGAAAACATTTTATTTGCTCATAAAAGCGTTGAATAGTGAAGGAAAGACATGGATAAGTTGGCCTATTTTCAGTAACTTTTTGAAAGAATATGGCCTATCTGAGCCCATTGTTAAGCAGATTATTGTAGATTTTCAATGCACGAGGTTCACTCTTCCAAATTTAAAGAAAATGGAAGAGAAATTTTCAACATTTATGGTACCTGATACCATGTTTAAAGTGCTAGTAAGAGAAGGAAGATTTTTTGATGCTTATAACCTTGTAGTGAAGCGTGGAAGTAATCTGTTGCTTGGTGACATATTTGATTATTCTACTCTGGCTCATGGTCTTTGTAAAGGTGGACAAATGAGCGAAGCATTGGATATTTGTGTTTTTGCCAAGACAAATGGAATGAAGTTGAATATTATCTGTTATAATATAATCATAAAGGGACTGTGCCTCCAAAGTCGTCTTATCGAAGCATTCCGGCTCTTTGATTCACTGGAAAGAATTGGCTTGATACCTACTGAAATCACATATGGGACTCTAATTGACTCCTTATGCAGAGAAGGATACCTGGAAGATGCAAGGCAGTTGTTTGAGAGGATGATCCCGAAAGGTCTTAGACCAAATACTCATATTTACAATTCACTGATTGATGGTTACATCAGGATTGGTCAAATTGAAGAAGCCTTTCAGCTTTTGCATGAATTGGGGACAGGAGTTTTTAATCCTGATGAATTCTCTGTGAGCTCTGCAATTAAGGCTTATTGCCGAAAGGGTGATTTGGAAGGTGCTCTTTCATTCTTTTTTGAGTTCAAGAATAAAGGCATTTTACCTGATTTTTTGGGCTTCTTATATTTGATAAGAGGTCTTTGTGCCAAGGGAAGAATGGAAGAAGCAAGGGATATACTCTACGAGATGATACAGTCCCAATCGGTAATGGAGTTGATTAGCAAGGTTGATACTGAGATCAAAACTGAGTCTATAGGAAGCGCCCTCACCCATTTATGCAAGGAAGGACGTATCTTAGAAGCCTACACCATTCTTAATGAAGTTGGCTCTATATATTTCTCTGCTCAGAGGCATTCTACTATATACAATCAACCTCATAAGTTGCATATAAATGACAAGAGATCTGTAGATGTTGTTCATTTTGGACCCAAAGCCTACTCATGCGTCCCTACACTTCCAAGTTTTGGATCCTCAAATGTTCATACAGTTGAAAACGTGGAGTATGAGAATCTGGAAAAGAGGCCTCATTTTGAGGACTTTAACTTATACTATCCTCTACTTTCTTCCTTTTGTTCTGAAGGAAATGTTCAAAAGGCTACTCAATTAGTGAAGAAAGTAATTTCCAGTTTGGACAGAGGCTAATTGTACGGAATAGGAAAGCAGAAAGTACTTCGGCTTCTTCGATGCGGGGGAAAAGAAAAAGAATTTCTGTCCACCATGGGCAAAGGAAATTCTCTCTGACCTGGATGGAGGTTGATTGCGTAACAGAAATGGTCTTGATTATTTCACTTCAAGGGGTTCCCTCTCCACGAATGTGAAAAGAGTAGCATTACTCCGGACAGGTACACATGATTTGTTATTAATATGCAAGATACGTTGCTGTAATCTTATGCATTCTGTCTGATTGTCTGCTTGAAATATGAATTGTTGAGTAAATATATATTTTACATGTAAATGAAAACCTAATGTATATTTATCTTGGAAAGTACGCTTGGAAGCTTTTTAGTTGATCGTGTTAATTCTGCTATAAGTGCTTAATCTTCTTTTAGATTTATGGAATTCCATTGGATTAAAAAGTATCTTAGTTTCTGCTAAAAACATTATGCATTTGTTGCCTTTGTTCATTTATAACGGTGTGCTCTGAATGTGTTCTATTTGAGTTTAATCTTGTTGATTGTGTTAATTTTGTTGCCAGTGTGCTCGGAATGTGTTCTATTTGAGTTTAAAATGAACAAGGGTGAAAGTTCCATCATAGGTCTTGACTGTTTTCCTGCCAAATTAAGTTCTTGGGCATCTTTGGTTGGGAGTGAGGTGTAATGCCCCAGGCCCAGGATTCGGAATCCGGATTCAGCCCCTGATGGCCCCGGCATTCTCCTGCGTCCTGGCTATGTTATCCCCCTTGCCTTGAATGCTTTTTAAGAAAACTCCCAGGAAGTCACCCAACATAGGATTGCTCCAAGCTAAGCACGCTTAACTTTGGAGTTCTTATGATTGAGCCACCGAAAAGGAAGGTGCACCTTGTTGGTATAGGTAGTAACTTTCAATTCTTTTAACCCTTTCTTAACCATACTTTCATGTCCTTAGGATCCCTCTCATTCAGATGCGATATCGGTTCATTCATGTACCCCTCCTGAACTCGGGTCGTTACATACCCACCAGCTTCCGCTTGGTTCGTCCCCAAACCACATCTTACTGGGAGAGGTTCCTCTCTGATACCATCTGTAACGACCCAGGCCCAGGATTCGGACCAGGATTTAGAATCCGGATTCGACACCTGATGGCCCCGACATTCCCCTGCGTCCCCTGCGACCTGGCTATGTCATCCTCACTTGCCTTGAATGCTTCTAGAAGTGAAAGTTGTCCCCACAAACCAACACAGGTCCTTTCAACATGCTTTGTCCTTACTCACATGCATCTTAAGAAAATTCCCAGGAGGGTCACCCAACATAGGATTGCTCCAAGCTAAGCACGCTTAACTTTGGAGTTCTTATGATTGAGCCACCGAAAAGAAAGGTGCACCTTGTAGCTGGTCAAACAGGTCATCGATTCTAGGAAGCGGGTACTTATTCTTAATGGTCACCTTATTCAACTCCCTGTAGTCTATGCATAAACGTAACGACCCATCCTTTTTCTTCACAAACAGCACTGGTGCACCCCACGGAGAAACACTGGGTCGTATGAACCCTTTATCAAGCAGTTCCTGCAATTGAACCTTCAATTCTTTCAATTATGCCGGAGCCATTCTGTACGGTGCTTTGGATGTAGGAATTTCGATCGAAAAGTCAATCTCCCTTGGTGGAGGCAATCCTGGAAGTTCTTCCGGAAATACATCGGGATAATCTCTCACACTGGTTCAGAGGTTAGTGCAACCTCGGTTTCTCTTGTGTCAACTACGCTAGCCAAGATACTCTAGACACCTTGGTTAATCAATCTCTTGGCCTTAACTGCTGAAATCACCTTGGGAAAAACTACTATCCCGACCCCTTTGAACTTAAAGCTGGCTTCTCTAGGGGGTTAAAATTCACCTCCTTACGAGAACAATCTATACTAGCATGGTTGGCAGCCAACCAATTCATGCCTAGAATTACATCGAAATCACGCATGTCTAATACTATCAGAGTCACATCAAGGGTGCGGTTTGCTATTTCTAACTGACATGCTTTTATTTTTTCACTTGCTATCATAATTTCTCCTGACGGTGTAGACATTGACAAAACATAGCCTAAAGGTTCCAAAACTAATATGGCATGCTTTATGAACAACGAAGAAATGAAAGAGTGGGACGAGCCAGAGTCAAACAATGTCAAGGCATAGTGCCCCAAGATTGGGAATGTACCTGTCACCACTGTTTCCGAGTGCTCAGCTTCCCGACGATTGGTGGCATAGACCCGACCCTGCTGCTGCTGTCGGTTTGAACTACCCCGATGCTTACTCGGGGGCTGACCCCCCGCACTTTTGGAATCACTACTAGGGCATTGGTCTGCCATATGCTCTATCTGCTTACATTTGAAACAAGTCCCTGTGCCAATCAGACAACGTTCCTAATGACGCTTCCCACATTACTTGCACACTGACCTTTCCCTCCAAACTCCTCCTGAAGTAGTAGCCTGTCGTTGGGCATGCTCTACTGACCTGCTTGTACTCTGGACCTTCTGCGGAGGTCCCGAAGCTTTCTGCTCAACTTTCCTCTTCTGGCCGGGGGCCGGTTCCTCCGTCAGGGACTTGAGGAATTCTATCCCTGAAGGACAACCCACACGTGCTGCCGCTCGAAAGGCTGCGGCGTAGGTGGATGGATCCAGAGCTTGCATAATGCCTCGCACCCCGTCTCGAAGTCCTTGTGCAAACCTTTCGACCCTCCTTGCTTCGGTAGACACCAGGTCAGGGGCGAAACAAGACAATTTGTCAAACTCCTCTTCATACTCTTTTACTGTCATGGTTCCCTGCTTCAAGTTCATGAACTCAGCCTGCTTGTTGTACCTCACATGAGTAGAGAAGTACTTCTCGTAAAATCGCTCCTTGAACTGATCCCATGTGGCTTGGCCTCCACCGGCTTCTATCATTCTCTCAGCCGAGCGCCACCAACGCTTGGCATTGTCGATGAGAACGAAAGTGGCACACTGCAGCTTCTACTCCTCTGGACACCTCATGTACTGGAAGATCCTTTCAACAGTGGACAACCACAATTCTGCATTTGTGGGGTCTTTCAGGGACCCGTTAAACGTCGGGGGATCATACTTTTTGAAATCTCGCAGGTATCCAGCTTCCAAAGAAGGTCCTGCCACGGTCCGAATCGTGCCTATCCTGATTCTGAATTGGTGGTAACGGGACTGACGAGGATGGCGCCTGCTGTGACTGTACGTGCTGGGCTATTTGCTCGGCCACCATGCCCCTTAGCTATCCCACCATGGCTTGCTTGACGACGTTCCCAACAGCTGCAGCCATAGTCGTATATTCTACTGGAATTTCTAAGGACGACGGTCCTAGTAGGGGCACAGTTGAAGCTCGAGGCCCACTTCTTGGTCTAACCCTCTGCCAAGTTGATAGTGCAACCAACCTTGAGGCAACAGATTATTGTTGCACAGCAGGGTGATCCCGACCTGGTTCAGAAGTGTTGTCAGGTAGGGTCGGGTCATGCAAGTGAATTTTCTGTGTCAGTGGACAAGGGTCTTTTGTTTCAGGGACGGTTGTGCGTCCCAGCAGATGATGGCTTGAAAGGAGAACTGTTGACAGAAGCTCATAACTCTCCATTCTTGATGCACCCAGGTAGTACCAAAATGTACCATGATGTGAAGCGGTATTACTGGTGGCCTAATATGAAAAGGGAGATAGCTGACTATGTTAGTAGATGTTTAGTCTGTCAACAGGTGAAGGCCCCGAGGTAGAGGATAGCAGGCTTGCTACAACCATTGGATGTGCCAGAGTGGAAATGGGAGAGCGTGGCTATGGATTTTATTACGGGGTTGCCTAGGACAACAAAGGGTTTCTCGGTGATTTGGGTTGTGATAGACAGACTCACCAAGGTGGCACATTTTATTCCAGGACAGCTCACGTACGCGGTGAGTAAGTGGGCTCAGTTATATATGAAGGAGATAGTAAGGTTGCATGGTGTGCCAGTGTCAATTGTGTCCGACACGGACCCTCGTTTCACCTCCAGTTTTTGGAAGAGCCTCCAGACAGCTTTAGGGTCGCGGTTGAACTTCAGTACAACGTTTCACCCCCAAGCTGATGGGCAAACAGAACGTTTAAATCAGACGTTGGAGGACATGTTACGTGCTTGTGCGTTGGATTTCTCAGGGGGTTGGGACTCCCACTTACATTTGGCAGAGTTTTCTTATAATAATAGCTATCAGACTACCATTGGCATGTCGCCGTTTGAAGCTCTTTATGGCAGAGGTTGCAGGTCTCCTGTTTGCTGGGGGTGAGATTGGGGAGAGGAAACTGGTGGGAACTGAGTTAATGGAGTTGACGAATGAAGCCATGCAGAAGATTAGGCTAGAATGCTAGCAGCCCAAAGTAGACAGAAAAGTTACGCGGATGTTAGGCGTAAAGATCTGGAGTTCGAAGCAGGTGACAAGGTGTTCCTGAAAGTGGCGCCGATGAAGGGTGCCCTGAGATTCGGGAAGAAGGGTAAGCTAAGTCCACGTTTTGTAGGGCCATTCGAGATTTTGGAACGGGTCGGCTCTGTGGCTTACCGTTTGGCCTTGCCACCGTCTCTCTCCGCGGTCCATAATGTGGCCAGGGAGGTGAGGAAGTATTTAACGGACCCGTCTCATGTGGTGGACTTTGAGCCCTTGCAGCTGAATGAAAACTTGAGTTACGAGGAGAAGCCTGCACAAATTGTGGCCAGGGAGGTGAAAGTTTTGCGCAGCAAAGAGGTGCCACTGGTGAAGGTGCTGTGGTAGAGCCATTAGTTTGAGGAAGCAACTTGGGAGCGAGAGGACGAGATGAGGGCACTGCATCCAGAGCTCTTCCAGGATTAGAACTTTTGAGGACGAAAGTTTATTAAAGGGGGGAAGAGTGTGACGCCCCAAAGATTTGTACTTTAAAAAAAAAAAAAGAGGGAAGAAAAAGAAAATCGTTGGTTAATTTGGGAAAGGAAGAGGGAATTAGGGTTATAAAGGTTGGGGACCTCAGGCTACGTGCGAAGAAAAAAAAAAATGATTTCTTTTTTTCTTTTTTCTTCTTCCCCTCCCCCCCCCCACTGTGCAGTCGTCGCCGCCTCCTTCTTTACCGGCCAACCTTCGACATCCAGCCGCGATCGCCGATCGTTTTTCTTCCCCGTCCGCTGCTCGACCTTTGGTTCCGGTCGTTAGCTTCGACTGACCCCAGTCACTCGACCGCAAGCGTTCCAGCCGCGTCGAGCTCTTCTTCTGCCTCTATTCATCCGCCGCGCATCAGTTTTTCTGTTGATAGCCAAAGCCCAGCGCGCGTCAGATCACTCACCTTGTTCGATCGCACACCAGAACAGTGCCGGTTGTTGCCGATTCGTGGTTGGTTCCGCCTGATTCTTTTGTTCGGGGAACGTGTGGCGGTGAAGGGAGTTTTTGAGCAAAGTAAGGTTTCGTTTGGGACAGGTAAGTGATTTACTGCTGGTTTTGAAATCTGGTTTAGGAGTTAGGTGTCTTACACTTTCATGCAAAATACATCATTTTATTATTTGACTATTTAATTTCCTTCATTTTAAAGTAGGGTTTAGGGGTACCCCGAACGGTAAATTTTTATTTTATTTTATTTTTGTTTTAGTTTATTTATTATCATTTAATTATGTTTTCTTATCTTTGCTCATTCGAGCATTATTAAATAAAATTCGGCTTTTATTTGATGGTTTAAAAGAAAATGTATGGTTAAGCCTATGCATGCATGAAGTAGCGTCCTAGAATTAAGTAGGAAACTAGGGTCGTTACAGTTGGTATCAGAGCCTAAGTTTTAGGTTCTGTAGACTGACTTACATCGTGAGTCTAATCTATTCCTTATGGCCACAAATGGATCTTTCGTCATCGTCGGGTATGTTGTTTAAAAAAAAAAAAAAAAAAACCTTTAGGGAAATATATATATATATGAAATCCTACTTGTGGTGCAATCGTTTAATGGTTTACCCTGCTAATGTGTATTAAAGTGCTACGTGTGGTCACCAAGTATGGCACCACGAACTAGAGGAAGGGGCAGTCGAGGCAGGAAAGTAGTTGGGGAGTGGGACCCCGACTTGCAAGAACCCGAGGTGCAGAGCCAAGAGGTGCGGGACCCGCCACCTGGTGACCCCTCTAGGTCAACTTGGCAGAGGGTTAGACCAAGAAGCAGGCCTCGAGCTTCAACTGTGCCCCTGCCAGGACCGTCGTCCTTAGAAATTCTAGTAGTATATATGGTTATGGCTGCAGCTATTGGGAACGTCGTCACGCAAGCTGTGATGGGACAGCTAAGGGGCATGGTGGCTGAGCAGATAGCCCAGCACGTACAGTCACAGCAGGCGCCATCCTCGTCAGTCCCGTTACCACCAGATCAGAATCAGGATAGGGCCACGAGTCGGACCGTGGCAGGCCCTTCTTTGGAAGCTGGATACATGCGAGATTTCAAGAAGTATGATCCCCCGATATTTAACGGATCCCTGAAAGACCCCACAAATGCAGAATTGTGGTTGTCCACTGTTGAGGGGATCTTCCAGTACATGAGGTGTCCAGAAGAGTAGAAGCTGCAGTGTGCCGCTTTCGTTCTCATCGACAATGCCAAACGTTGGTGGCGCTCGACTGAGAGAATGATAGAAGCCGGTGGAGGCCAAGCCACGTGGGATCAGTTCAAGGAGCTGTTTTACGAGAAGTACTTCTCTGCTCATGTGAGGTACAACAAGCAGGCTGAGTTCATGAACTTGAAGCAGGGAACCATGACAGTAGAAGAGTATGAAGAGGAGTTTGACAAATTGTCTTGTTTCGCCCCTGACCTGGTGTCTACCGAAGCAAGGAGGGTCGAAAGGTTTGTGCAAGGACTCCGAGACGGGGTGCGAGGCATTGTGCAAGCTCTGGAGCCGCCCACCTACGTCGCAACCTTTCGAGCGGCAGCACGCGAGTTGTCCTTCAGGGATAGAATTCCTGAAGTCCCTGACGGAGGAACCGACCCCTGGCTAGAAGAGGAAAGTTTAGCAGAAAGCTCCGGGACCTCTGCAGAAGGTCCAGAGTACAAGCAGGTCAGTAGGGCATGCCCAACGACAGGTTACTATTTCAGGAGGAGTTTGGAGGGAAAGGCCAATGTGCAAGTCATGTGGAAAGCGTAATTGGGGACGCTGTCTGATTGGCACAGGGACTTGTTTTAGATGCAAGCAGATAGGGCATATGGCAGACCAATGCCCTAGTAGTGGTTCCGGAAGTGCGGGGGGTCAGCCCTCGAGTTCGCATCAGGGTAGTTCAAACCGACAGCAGCAGCAGGGTCGGGTCTATGCCACCAGTCTCGGGAAGCTGAGTACTCGGGAATAGTGGTGACAGGTAAGCTCCCAATCTTGGACCACTATGCCTTGACATTGTTTGACTCTGGCTCGTCCCATTATTTCATTTCTTCGTTGTTCGTAAAGCATGCCATGTTAGTTTTGGAACCTTTGGGCTATGTTTTGTCAGTGTCTACACCGTCAGGAGAAATTATGATAGCAAATGAAAAGATAAAAGCATGTTAGTTAGAAATAGCAAACCGCACCCTTGATGTGACTCTGATAGTATTAGACATGCGTGATTTCGATGTAATTCTAGGCATGAATTGGTTGGCTGCCAACCATGCTAGTATAGATTGTTCGCGTAAGGAGGTGAATTTTAACCCCCTAGAGAAGCCAGCTTTAAGTTCAAAGGGGTCGGGATAGTAGTTTTGCCCAAGGTGATTTCAACGGTTAAGGCCAAGAGATTGATTAACCAAGGTGTCTAGAGTATCTTGGCTAGCGTAGTTGACACAAGAGAAACCGAGGTTGCACTAACCTCTGAACCAGTGTGAGAGATTATCCCGATGTATTTCCGGAAGAACTTCCAGGATTGCCTCCACCAAGGGAGATTGACTTTTCGATCGAACTAGAGCTAGGCACTATTCCTACATCCAAAGCACCGTACAGAATGGCTCCGGCAGAATTGAAAGAATTGAAGGTTCAATTGCAGGAACTGCTTGATAAAGGGTTCATACGACCCAGTGTTTCTTCGTGGGGTGCACCAATGTTGTTTGTGAAGAAAAAGGATGGGTCGTTAAGTTTATGCATAGACTATAGGGAGTTGAATAAGGTGACCATTAAAAATAAGTACCCGCTTCCTAGAATCGATGACCTGTTTGACCAGCTACAAGGTGCACCTTTCTTTTCGGTGGCTCAATCATAAGAACTCCAAAGTTAAGCGTGCTTAGCTTGGAGCAATCCTATATTGGGTGATCTCCTGGGAATTTTCCTAGGATGCATGTGAATGAGGACAAAGCATGTTGAAAGGACCCGTGTTGGTTTGTGGGGACAACTTTCACTTCTAGAAGCATTCAAGGCAAGTGAGGATGGCGTAGCCAGGTCGCAGGGGACACAGAGGAATGCTGGAGCCATCAGGTGCCGAATCCGGATTCTGAATCCTGGTCCGAATCCTGGGCCTGGGGCGTTACATGAGGTGTGTCAATTCTGTCCTCTTATATTGGGCTTCCTTTGGGGGTAATTTGTGGAGTTAGATTTTCTGGAATCTTATCTTACACCAAATTTAGAAAGGACTATTTAATTGGAAATATGCATTTTTCTCTAAAGGAGGAAGACTCACCCGAATTTACTCGGTGTTGAGTGGAATCCTCAGTTACTTCTTGTCTCTGTTCAAAATTACGATGTCTATGAGTAAATCCCTTGAGAGATTTATACAAATTTTTTTGTGGGAAGGGGTCGGTGAGGGGAGGGTTACATTTGGTTAAGTGGAAGTTCATGGTGCAAGAAGTAGAATTAGGAGGCTTAGGGATTGGGAGCCTGAGATTATGTAACGAGACCTTGTTGGTTAAGTGGTTGTGACGCTTATTTAGGAGCCTGATGCATTTTGGTCCAAACTCCCCAAAGTTATTGTGAATAGAAATGGTCCGCACCCTTCCAACTGGGTGGCAAGTTGTGGTTCTGAAGGACTTTGTAAAATCCTCTGGAATGCTATTGCATATGGTTTCCCTTTCTTCTCTCAGTTTGTTAGATGCTCTGTTTGGGAAGGCATGAAAGTTTACTTTGCGAGGTTTGTTCGTTAGGTGATAAACTCTTGCGTGAGTTGTTTCCTCATTTATATCATCTTTCTCAGAAGAAGCATCGTTCAGTGGATTCTATTTTGTCTTCTCCTTCTGATCCCTCTTCTTCAATATCCTCTTTCTGACAGGTGATTTATGTGATGGTTGTTTTTTCCTTTCTGCAAAACCAGCGTGTTTTTCCAGGGAGTAGGGACGCTAGGATTTGGTCTCCTGTTCCCATCTCTTTTCAGGGTCATGAAGTGAAATTCTCTGTTTATGTCCATGCATCTAAGGAAAAGCTGGTGGATGTTAACCATACTTCGCTGGTCGAAACTCGTCTAGAAATCTTTGGAATTAATGTTACTGCACTGAATATTCTAGTAGAAATCTTTGGAACTGGGGTAAAAGCTTTATTCAAAATGAGTGTTTTTTAATCATTTTCTGCTTCTGTTTCTCGCTGTTTCAAAGATGCTCCTCTTACACGAGAAATGAGTTGAAATACGCTTTGTTCATTTTATTATGGAGTTGAATGATATATATTTTTATTCACTTTACATTCTACTGTACCAGCCATACAGCAGCGATTGTAGCTAGAAATGATGGAATCCCCATGAGAATACCTGGTGGTGAGTTTGGTAAAGAAATAAGCCGGGGAAAAGAAACTTACATGGATTCCCCTAGCGACGGCAAGTGAACCGGGAAGGGCCAATCTTGAGAATCAAGTGCCCTCCGCGTCCGAATTGTAGTATGGAGAAGCGTCCTTAGCAGAGGGGACTGGGCACAAGTGCCTTAGAAGGGGCATTGAAGAGGGTGAGAGAGTCCCATTGTGCTCGAATCCTATTGCACCAGAAGGCACTGTCAACGAGTCAGGTTGTTTGGGAATTCAGCCGCAATTGCGCTCCCTGTGCTAGGTGAGGGAGATAGAAATGGCTCAATTTAAAGCAGCTGTATCATTTTCCTTGTAAACGTTTTACTTGAATTTCTATGCATTGAATTACTGTAAATAAAGCTCTCTACAGGAATTTTGGAGGATTTGTCGCTGATATGGTTGCAGCTATTGACCAGGCATCAGCCATATACATCCAAAACCTGGAAATCTAAATCTCAGAGTAGTTTTTCGAATTTGTGTGTGATGGCTCAGGTCATATTGAATTTGTGCTAATTCTCAGGTTCTGAAGATTACTTGGGGTTTTTGTGCACGAGGGCGGGCATCAACGTTTACAAGTTACACAACCCTACAAACTAACCTTGCAACTTAACCGTCGCCATGACTGTTTCTCGCTCAGTAACAAATGTTGCTGAGGAAGAAACCTATACAATCACTGCAAGGATGAACCCTGCTGTTGCCATAGAAGTGAATCCTCCAACAATGACTTTACAATTCGGTTTCGTCAAGAGCACATTTTCAGTTACTTCCACAGCGCGATCAGTGACAGGAGCATATAGTTTCAGTGAGTTTCTATTGAAGGCCGGTAGGGGGCACAATATTAGAATACCTGCAGTAGCCATGGTATACCAATGATGAGATGATTTTTGGTTAATTAGAACAAAAAAAGGGTAAAAGTTTGTGGTTGTAATATATATATATATATTTTTTGTATCTGTTGGAACAAACTAAATAGGATGTTAGATGTAATTTGTCTGAAATATATGTGTGGCTGTAAAGATCAACTTTAGAACAAGTGGGGAGGCTCATGTTTTTTGTTTTTCGATGGATAATTATTTGATTTTTGAAAATTGTGTTCGTTTTATCCTAATTTATTTTTACATTTTTAAAGTTAATTTTATATAACTAAAATTAATTTTGAATGATCGGAAATTTATTTTGGTGGTAGTAATTTTAAGTTTTTCAATATTGCTCTTAATATATCTTAGGAAAATTATGATGGGTGGCAAAATGAGAATGATAAAAAGAGAGCGTATCACATACTTTTTTAAAATTGAAACATGATCTTGAAACACTCATCACGTGTGTATTTTTTTTCAATTTTATTTGCATGTCAATTTTTTCATCTTCACACGTGCATAGTGTTTTATTTTTGTTTGATTTTTTTTTGCTCGATTATAGTATCAATTTCTTTTCTATATAAAAATTAGCAATTTAGGATCCCTATACTTAGGCTAATTTATACTTTCTTTCTTATCAAGAAAAAAAAATAATATACAAGATTTATCATGGGTATCAGAGCCAATTAGGTTTTAGCTGGTCCAAATCAGTACCGCCGTCAACCACGTCGCCGTCGACCAGCTCCTCCGCCGTTCACATATCTGCCCTTGCACAGACCCTCGCACTGATTTTTAATCTCCGTCGACGCCGTGCGCAGATCTGCACCGCCGTCGACCTCACGCACAGGTTTGCTTTCGCAGCTCTGTCACTCCTGCTCCATTCGCACAGGTCACCAAGCTCCGTACGGTCATATCTGATCTCGCAGCAGTCCCTCGTTCCACAACTTCGCACAAACCTCGCGCACAAGTTCGATCCGTTCAGATCTCACTGCCACTTCGATCTCACTGCCGCTCAGATCCGACTAATTTCGTTCATATCTCAACAGCTCAGAACATATCTCCTTGAAATCCAACTGTATTATCGCTCGAATCTCGCCAAATCTGAAAGTTTTATTACTATCTCGTTCAGATCTCATCCTCTCAGATCCGATCAGTTCTCGTTCATCCTCTCAGATCTGCCCCTTGTTCACGACAGATCTAAGAACTGCCTCCTCGTGGCTCGTTGTGAAGTGACCTAAACATTTTCTACAGCAGGTTTGGACCGGTCCGGTTTAGTTGTTTGAGTTCATTCAGCCCGGTCCGGTTTAGTCATTCGATTCACTTCGGCCTGGCTTACTTTGGTTCAGTGGTTTGGTTTGACTGCATTGGTTCACCCACTTTGGTTGATTATTTCTTGGAAAAATTACCTTTTTAGTCTCCAAGTTTGGAAGAATATTTGATTTTTCTTAAGTTTTAAAAATGTATCTTTTTAATCCTCAAGTTTATAAAAATAGGTCTATTTAGTCCCCAAGTTTTCAAAATATACATTTTTAGTCCTAAAGTTTATAAAAATAGGTTTAAAAGGTCCTTGAAGTATTTTTTATTTGATTTTTTAAAAAATAATTATTGATATTTAAAATTGAAAAAAAAAATAGTTTTAGACATGATGTGATTTTTAAAAATTATTCTTCTAATTTAAAATGTAATATAATTATTTAAAATAATAGTATGAAGTTATTTTAGAGACTTTTGAAACCTATTTTTAAAAATTTAAGAACTAAAAAGGTATATTTTGAAAACTCAGTGACCAAATGAGTCTTTTCTTATAAACTTAGAGACTAAAAAGTTACATTTTAAAAACTCAAGAACCAAACACACATATCCTACAAAACTTGAGGACCAAAAGAGTAATTTCCCCTTATTTCATCTTTTATAATGGTGAAATATTATGAGTCGCTCCTTGCTACGCATCACATGGTCATAAATTTATTCACTGTCCTACAATTGAGTGTAGGTATTGTCACAAATGTGGTCATATTTTGGAAAATTGCTCCACTTGACCACCTTGATCCTCGGATAAATCCACAAAACCAAGGAACTTATTTAACGCTAGTTCATCATCTATTGTTGCTGCATCCTCATCTACTGTTATTTCTTTTCTTAGATTTCCAATCAATAATGTTCTAGGCTTATTAGAAAAGGTATTTTTTTTCGAATTTCTTGGCCATTGTAGCCAAATCAGGTAATTCTTGGCTTCTTAACTCTGCTTGTTGTAATCATATGACCTCTGATATTTCTCTGATGTCTTCCCCCACTCCTGCTCCATCTTTGCCTACCATTTATGCTGATTGTTAAAAGAACAAAACAGAGACAACAAAAAACTTTAAGGTGAGAGTAAGAAGGAGAAGTACTATAGAGACGTTCAAAAGGGAGATGTTTTGAAGTATAGAGGAAGTAAGATGATTAATGACATAAATAGAAGTGAGTGCAGCTTCACCCAAAAACTTCTTAGGACAAGAAGTAAAGAGAAGTTGGGCATGAACATAATCCAAAATATTGCGATGTTTACATTTTGCTTGACCATTTTGTTGAGAAGTGTGAGGGTAAGAGCATTAAATAAGAGTGCTCTATTGGTTGAGAAAAGAGAGGAGAATTGAGTTCTTGTACTCCATTGCATTATCTGTACGAAGGACTTTGATGGTTCGTGAGAATTGTGTTTGAACTATATTGACAAAGTTAATGTAGATTTGAGAAAAGGCAGAATGACATTTTAGAAACTATATCCAAGTAAATTGAGAATAATCATCAATGAATACAAAGTATCGATAGCCATTGACAGTGGGAGTGGGAGCAGGACCCCAAATATCAAAATGAATTAAGTCAAAAGGTAATCATAAGAAGATGATGAATGTGGAAAAGATAAAGCAAGCTGTTTCGCA
Source organism: Benincasa hispida (assembly GCF_027475165.1). Taxonomy (NCBI): domain Eukaryota; kingdom Viridiplantae; phylum Streptophyta; class Magnoliopsida; order Cucurbitales; family Cucurbitaceae; genus Benincasa; species Benincasa hispida. The sequence goes on from NC_143483.1 coordinate 36,391,913, forward strand.
AGTTTACAATTTAAACAATCAAAGGGAGCAAACTTTTTGAAACATTATTTAAATTGCTAATAGAAACATACTTGCAAAGTTTTTTAGAGGAAACATGACCAAGACGAATGTGCAATTGATATATAGTAGAGTCATTGACAAACGTAGAGATAGATTAAGAAATAGGAAGCTGAAGAGAGGTGAGCTCAAACAATCATCCTACCTTGCATCTCATACCAACTATTTGTCCCGTTTGCGGATCTTGAACCTGACAACCATTAGGAGAAAAACAAACAGTTAATCGGGATCACATAATTGACCAACTAAGGCAAGATTAAAATTAAGATTGGGGACATGATAATTATTTGGAAGATTTAAGGTTGGGTTGACAACGGTACCGATATGGGAAATAGATATGCAATTTCCATTAGCAGTGTTACCATATATATTGTTGTGCTGGAAATTAGCAATTTAGGATCACTATACTTAGGCTAATTTATACTTTCCTTCCATAACTCTCTATCTTGTTCACAACTTTTCTTTACCAATCCTTCAAATGCCCCTTTTCCTAAACTTGACCCACAACCCCTATCTTTCCTCTCCCTAACCCAACATTGGATTCCCATGACATTTTTTCATCTAACCCCACAACACCTCTTAGCTTGCTCAATCTTCGTTGCTGAATTTGAACTTGCATTAGTCATTTCTGTTCGTCGCTCCACCTGGGTTAGTCAACGTCCTAATTATCTTCAAGATTTTCATTGCTTTTCCACTATTCAATCTTTAGTCCAACTGTCATCTTATCATGAGGCCAACACCAACCCTCTTTGGCAGCAAGTAATGGACGGGGAATTTCAGGTGTTAGAAAAGACTCATACTTGGGATTACATTGATCTTCCCCTGGGCAAAAAACTTATTAGCTGTAAGTGGATATATAAAATCAAAACAAATTCAGATGGCTCTATTGAACGTTATAAGGCCCAACTCGTTGACAAAGGCTATTCTTAAGAATATGACATTGACTATGAAGAGACATTTGCTCCGCTAAAATGATATCTGTTCGTAGTCTTTTAGCTGTTGCAGTCGACAAATAATGGTCCTTTTTGCAGATGGATGTCAAAAATTCATTTCTCAATGGTACTCTATCTAAGGAGGTGTATACGAAACCTTTGGTTGGCATGACTCCTCCACCTTAGAAAGTATGTCTTCTTCGACGAGTTTTATATGGTCTAAAACACGTCGCACGAGCATGATTTGCCACATTCAGTTCCACTATCGTCCAACTTGGGTTTACTTCTAGTCCCCCCACCATACATCTTTGTTTACACATTGAACTTCTCACGATGTTGTTCTTCTCCTTCTTTATGTTGATGATAATTACAGGTGATGATCATCAGACTATATCTGATTCGCAAAGCTACCTGGGGAAACACTTTTAAATGAAAGATTGGAACCACTCAGTTACTTCCTTGACCTTGAGGTCTTATCGTGCTTTAATGGTTACTACTTGTCTCAAGCTAACTACGCTTCTGATCTTCTAGCTCGATCTGGCATTACTGACTCAGCCACATCACCAATACCACTGAGTCCGAATGTTTGTTTGAATCCATTTGATGGTGTTCCTCTCAAAGATGCCACTCTTTATCGACAACTAGTTGGCAGTCTCATTTACCTTACTATAACCTGTCCAGATATTGCATTTTCCGTTCATATTGTTAGTCAATTCATGGTCGCTCTTCGGTCTATACATTTTACTATTGTTCTTGGCATTCTATGATATGTCAAAGGCACTTTTGGTCATGGACTTTAGTTCTTTTTCCAGTCATCCTTAGTGTTATCTGGATACTCTGATGCTGATTGGGCTGAAGATCCCATTGGTCGCCGTTCCACCACGGGTTACTGCTTTTACTTAAGTGATTCTCCCATCTGTTGGCGAAGTAAGAAACAAACTATTGTCTCTTGTTTTAATATAGAATTTGAATATTGTGCTCTTACAGATGCTACTTTTGAGTTACTATGACTTTACTAGCTTCTTGTTGATATGGGTTTTCCTTATGAAGGAACTCGTTTTACAGAGAACCTATGAGCGAAAGCGGATCGTCCAAATCCCATTTGGATTGAACATAAACATTTATAGTAAAACATACAAATTATGCATAATAACATAAATTACAACATGCTTTTGAATAAGAAGCAATGTTCAAGAGATTATACCTTTGAAGAACTCTTCTTCGCGTTAATCCTTCAAACTTTCACGAACACTTCGAACAACAACATAACTCCTCAAACAACAACCAAAACTCGAACCAAGAAAGAAGAACACTACCACTTGGTGACCTGGTATTCTCCGGGTGAGAACCTAGGAGAGGTGGGCTTTGATTATTTTGGTTAAGAGGAAGTTTATGAGTTTGGAGGAGGAAGACGATTGAAGGAAGAACAAGCTATCACATAGAAAAACTCTCAATCGTTTATATAGCAAAGTCTATCGCATAGACTTCGAGTTAATCGTGTAGTCTTTATGTGTTTGTCGTAGTGATTAGTTAGGAAAAAACAAAATCTTTTTTTATTTATCCCAACATATCACAAAAACTGATTATCTTCCCACTAAGGTGGTTAGAGAGAAAAAAGAAATTAATTATCAGATAATTAATAATTATAAATAAATATGATAACAAACTTATCATATTATATTTATAATCTATAGTTTTAATATTGCATCATATACAATATAAACTATAGTTCTTTTTTTCTATTTTATGGCATTTAATATAAATTATATTTATATTAAATTTAACAACTATTTAAATCTTATTCAAATAAATATTCCTCCAATTCAACTATAATGTATCAAATACATTCTGTCAATTATATCATATACAATTGAATTAATTATATAATTAAATTCCCTCTTATTAATTTGAACATTTCCAGTTAACCCAAAGAACTGATTCACAACTAAATCATTTTGAGCTACCAAGAGGATTTTATGGACCTGTAGCTTGAAGCTCCAACGGTACGTGAATAACTAATTAAACTCTTTAATCACATTATCCGCCATCCATTAACTGTCAGACACTCCATTAAAGACCGACAGTTGCACTCTTCATACTACAGATATATTTTTATGTCCATTGGATATAACCAATCAATAGTACGATGACCCTTCACAAATTGCTCGTAAGTACATCTGGGCCAAATTACCATTTTGCCCATGTAGTTACATCTAACTCCTTAAGTACCATTGATCCCTCTAATGAACAATAGATCATAGTTCCTCTATGACTAAACCCCTATTTGGCCAGGAGAGGGTGTGACGCCACATTATTCAAGACCCGGAATCAGCCCTTAAGGGAGCAATTTATCTATTTACCCCTGCTTCGGGGAAGGAGTGAATTACATCTTGTGTAGTTGAGTTCCCAACTCCTCAATTAGACAAATCCCCAAAATTGTAGGTTTGTTGAGTCGGAGATCTGGCCACTCTCACCCATACAAATCAAAGGACTGCCTTCATAGACAAAAGTTCACAACTCACTCAGGATTAAGGTCATGTTACCTATGGTCATCCTAGTGAAATAAAAGTCTCTATTATGAACGACGTTATATAATGAAACTAAACATTTCGTGGTTCGGTCTTATACAAAATCCTTTGTATAGAATATCCCCGCTCGCATGTCTAATACATGAATGATCAGGATCAGATCATTTGTAACACTTTGCAACATTTGTAACACCTACAAAGCGGGCCATACTTGTAGTGTCACAAGGATAAGGTACCCAACCTTATCCATATATTACAGACCATTTAGGTTATCACTTAAACATGATCCACCTGTATGTCTCCACACACATGTTTAAGTTACAACGATAACCTTGGATGTTAGTTTATTAGTTTGTGGTTAATGAAATTAAAATATCATATATTTTATAGACAAAGTGAATAAAATATCAAATATTATTAATGACATATATTTTTGTTTATACAAGGTTTACAAACTATAGGACCCTACGAGATTTAGGGCATCAACCCTAACACCTCAATAGTCTGCTACTATACTCCATTGTGACAATCGCAGTTCCATTCAGATTGCTCATACTGATGTATTTCGTGAACGTACTAAGCACATTGAAAATGACTGTCACTTTGTTCATCATCATTTTCTGGGTAACACTCTTCTCTTGCGACCCATCTTCATTTACAACCAATAGATTCTTCACAAAAAGCTTTGTCACCTAGTCGCTTTCTTCAGTTGCTTCAAAAACTCAAGTTGTTTACTACTTTACCACCTTGAGTTTGAGGGAGGGTATTACCATATATCCTGTTGTGCTGAAAATTAGTAATTTAGGATCCCTATACTTAGGCTAATTTATACTTTCCTTCTTTTTACATCTCTTTGTGTATATGTACCTCGTCTTTGTAAGATACACCAAGAAAAATAATATAGAGGATTTATCATTTTAAACAAAGTTTTTGATCTTCTTATTTATGTTAAATTTGGTATATCAGTAATATATCTAACAATAATCAACATGTCAAGTGTATCTACAATAAATCTAACAACAATCAACATTCAATTAGTAATGTATTGTGAAGTGAAGCATGCATATTTCATTTTATAAGCATGATATTTCAAGTGTATCGACAATATATCAAATATAAGGCATGAGTGTATTAGACGTTTGTAAACCCCTACATTTGTTCGTTATTTTTCATCATCCTGATTTTCATTTTTAAATTTTCGTGTCATCGACATAATTTAGAATTTGCTAACCTTTAAGATAAAATAAATAAATAAATAAATTTCTAAGTAACTAATATTGAAATAATTTTCTTTTTCTTTTTCTTTTTTGTTAATTAAAATAAAAAAAACATTTGTTTTGGAGGGAGGATAAACTTTTGAATATTCAAATCTTTATCTCAGCATCCTAAGAAGCAAAAGGAGCACCAGAGTGCTCGATTGACTGAAAATGGGAAGGAAAAGGAGAAACCCATGGCCCTCAAGAACCTCGAGTTTGTTTGCAGGCTTGGTGAAAGGAAATACGGGAGATGGGGGCCCAACAGAGACAAGTTCTTGCAGAAGAAACTAAGAAGATGGAAGAAACATGGTTGGAAGTCTTTGTTCTGACAAAACAAGGTACAGTTCCTCATCACTCTTATTCGTCTGATGTGAAAAGGGGAAGAAGCTCTTCCTTCAGCAATTCTTTATCTGAGGAAGCTTGGAGGAGAATGCGGAAGCAGATGGCCCCAATTGCAAAATAATTGAAGAGCCAGTATTGGGAGAATTTGAGATATGAAGAGGCTGATAGAAAGCTTCAACGTAACCTTGTTGAAGATAAGGAAAAGAGACGAAAGAAGGAAGAAGAAGTGCGAGTGGAGAAAAAAAGAGAGTAAAAAAAAAGATGAAAACAAACACAGTGGGAAGAAAAAAGAGATGTGCCAGTAGTAGGACTCTGATGCGGCTGCATCAGCCCAGCCCTAATAAGAAATCAAGGTTGTGGATCTTGAGCAACTCGAAAAATTTGATGTGGCCACTACCTTTTTTCAACAACGAGAAGGTAAGGGTAATGTTTAAGAAGAAGAGGATTTTGATGGCCTCTTCACCTACGAAGTTAGAGAACAAACTCTGAGGTGAACCAAACTAAAGAGGGAAATAAAAGGGAGATCGAAGAAGTAGTGGGATCCACAAAGACTGCTCCGAGTCAAGTGACTCCAAAATGGGTCACAAGATCTATGAGTAAGAAACAACTTAAGGAAGGAGGGCAAAAGACAGTGAACAGGCAAATGAAGAAATTTGTTGTGCGGGTTGTGATTTTATCGTCTAGTGATGAAGATGAAGATGTTTAGTGAATAAAGAATATGGATGAACTCAAAGAGAGAGAGATTTTCAAAGAAAATGGATTCTCAGCGAATGGATGAGAGCTCCCTTAGTTTATCACTCAGGTGATCACCTATTACAAATCGGAGGCCTTATGTAAGCAGGAAAAAAGTGGCATGTAGTCCAAGAATGGTATGCGAATTTTATAGAGGCATACAGTTCAAGAAATGTATCTCCATGCTTAGAAGGGTGTTGTATACTCAATGTCGAATGATCATGAAAAGAAAAGTTTCATGCAAATGTATACTCCATCTGCGGAGAAAATAAAAGATGCACTATGCAAGGTGGGAGTGCCTTGGGCCGAGTGGGTGTTGTCATTAACTAGGTGTCACACCTTGCGGCTGGGAGACATTACAGAGGACTTGTCCATTTGGCTCTACTTCTTCAAACACCGAGTCATGCCCACTACCCATGACACCACCGTATCTATGGAATGTGTGATGCTCCTATATAGTATCCGTATGTAACTATCAACTTAAGAGGTACTATCTATCAGGAGATGGTGAAGTGCGACCTTAGAATGAGGGGAAATTTGTTCTTTCCCTCAGCTCTGTGAGTGGATTGGAGTGGTGATTGATGCAGCCCAGAACATTTGCAAAGTTAAACCTGCCATTGATATGACTTTGATTAAGAGGTTGCAAAGGAATAGGGCAGCTCACAAGGGCAAGACTACAAAGACTCCATCCACAGTTTCCTCTCCTTTCGCCAAGACATATCCATTTGGGAGTTCTATGCTACCTCATTCTTATGATGATCCTTTGGATATAGACTTTCAAACTCTTTTAATATAGAAGACTCCATCTTTGATTCCATCCTCCAACCAGTCGAAGGAATGCCCCTTTAGTTTTTACTCCTGTTTCTACTGCTGCCACTACAATAGGTTATGCGCTAGCAACACCTTCCTAGCAATCGTATAGTGCCAATGCTTTATCAGTCTATTCTGTTGCTGTGGTGGGCTATTGGGGAGATCAATTGGAGCAATTTATGAGGCAATCTCGTGCCTTTTGAAAGTATGCAAAATAAAGGGATTCAACTTTCAGGACATTCCTTTGCCAAACTTGTCTTACTACCTTGTTGTCCTTCCCTTCCTAGATCATATCCTTCACAACCTGATTGACAGTGAACAAGATTCAGAAGCTGTTGATGATGTTCCATCTCATTGGTGGAGTATCATATTCCTTTTCTTGTTCTCTTCCTCTTAGAATTTATTTTAGTTTCTTTTATGTGCAGTTAGGTTAGTTGTTAGATTAGCTGTTTTGGTTTTGCTAGAGTTTATTTTTGTTTGGCTTAATTTGTGTAATTGATGGATGCTTGTTGTTTTGTTTCTTGTGCAGAGTAATTCTTTATGATGATACATAGGGAATATCTCCTTTTGTGTACCTTGCTTTCAACCCCAAAAGGATGCAAAATCAAAAGTTTCATGTTTATCTATTTGTGTAAAGCCTTTCTAGACTAGTCTTTTGCATGCCTACTAGTTTTATGTACTAAGAGGCCCTAGCCATACATTTTGCAACCAAGCTAAAACACTATTCTCTTGTTTTTTTTCCCTATTTTTTCGTTTCTCTTTCTCAAGCAATGAATATATCATTTATTTTAAGTTTGGAGGGGAAGGGGGAAGGGGAATGGGAGAATATGTGTTTGTGCTAGGCTAGTAAAAAATAAAAGGAAAAAAAAAGAAGAAGCTAAGATGACCCTCATTCTTTTTGAATTGGTCACAAAAAGTAGCTAAAATTGAAGCATGATATACTTGTGCTTTCTTTACGTGAAATGATTAGCTTGGAAAGTGATGTTTACCTCAAGTGTGCCTCTTGCTTGTAGTCAGATGCTCACAAATAACTCGTGGGAGAAAGCTGGAATGAAGGTGAGAGTGACACTGAGGAGTGTTCCTAAGTAAGAGAACAAAGAAAAAGAACAAAAAAAGAAAAAAAAAAGAAAAAAAAAAGAAAAAAAAAAGAAAAAAGGAAAAGGAAAGTAAGATTTGTAAAATGAAAGCCTTAAAGGCCTAACAAAAGTTTAAGTTTGGGGAAGAAGGGAAAAAACTTTTTGTGATCCATGTTAGTTTGGTGTTAGGTAAGTTTATAGCGTGTTTTGGACCTCCCTAGGATCAATGATCGGTAGCTATGCTAGTTTGACATGTTTGGGAGGTTAGTGGAAATGTTGAATCGCTGGGCAAATAAAATTCTTGTGAGGATTCCTAAGGAGTTTGTAGATATGCAAAGTATTTGATTTGAGACCCCTTCTGAAAGTTGTTGTCTTTGCATTTATCAAACTTAGCATGCATGTTAAATGGGAGTTATTCATGTTATTTTCTTGAGGACAAAAAAGGCTTAAGTTGGGGGTGTGATTCATATCATGAAATGCATGTTTTTTTAACATCTATTTGTGATATTTTACTTTCAAAAATGGATTTGTGCATGAGCTTGGCATTGATCTGGTGAATTTTGGCAGGTTTTAGGCTGTTTTTCTATTTGATGCGGCCGCAGCAGTGCAGTGATACTCCCCCATCAGTGAGCCCTAAAATTTCAAAATTCAAACCAGTCAAAGAAAGTTGCAATTTTCATGTTTTATTCAGTTGTGTAGCTTCGATTTCACTTGGGAATTGTTCAGAGAGAAAATTCCGGCCTATACAAACTACTTTAGTGCCTATAAAAGGGATGGAAGCCCGCCATTTCAAACACAACTCCTCATTGTCAATTTCATCACCATCTTCTACAGTTTCTATCACTTTATAGCAACTCCTTGAGTCTTTTCTCAGCATTTCAAGTAAGCAGTCTCAAGAATAAAAGTTCCTATGAGGCATAGCGGCCCTAGGATATCTCTTCCCACGAAAGTGTGCGTTGAGGAATGATTTGTAACGACCCGACCCTCTAGAACTCAAGTTAGGCCGTTACTAAATACATGCACGCATGGAACTTAAAATGACAATATTTTATGGTGAAATAAATGCTAAATAAATAAGATAAGTTCAAAAGACTTTCATTAAATTCAAATATTGAAAACAACAATAGGGTACCCATAAATAATAAATGATAATAAATAAGTCTGAAAACGATTCTTAATAGTAAGTTTCAAATATCAAAACTGAAAGTTAAGAAGAAAAAAAAATATGAAAAGAAATCTAAATCTCATGAGCGGAAGCATAAAACTAGTCCTAGTGGCTCGATCACGAATTTTGCTTGTCCATCGCTGGTGTATCTCTACCTTTACCTGAAATAATAACATGAGAAAGAATGAGTATAAATACTCAGTAAGTAGCCCCACTACTGGGATCAGGTTAGACATCTATGTCCTCTAGACGCCTACCTCTAGTGGAACATATAAACTGTTCTAGTCCTCATGAAACATATACATACATGAAAAGGAAACTAATTTCTATCCTAATGTAGCTAAATATGCCCACTACCTCTGGTAAATCCCGAAGGAAACACAATAACTGGTGAATCCCGAAGGAAACACAAACTGGTGAATCCCGAAGGAGACACAATATCTGGTGAATCCCAAAGGAAACACAATCTGGTGAATCCCGAAGAAAACACAATCACTGGTGAATTCTGAAGGAAACACAAATTGGTGAATCCTGAAGGAAACACAATAACTGGTGAATCCCGAAGGAAACACAAACTGGTGAATACCGAAGGAAACATAAACTGGTGAATCCTGTAGGAAACATAAACTGGTGAATCCCGAAGGAGACACAATAACTGGTGAATCCCGAAAGAACCACAAACCTAGTGGGCATTCTAACTAATCAGTAAAATTACTATCATAGGCTCGACACCATAATTATCACAATAACTCTATGACATACATATATGTTTCAACACCATGACTCTACAACAAACACACACACCTCAATATTTACAGATCACATACAACCTCATGGAATTAAATATCATCTCATGCTAGCATTCAAGTATCCATGTGCACAAATACATCTTTCATATCCTCAAGCAAAAGCGTACAACGGTTATACTAAACTATTAGTTCATCATGCTGTCATTCTACCATAACATATACTAAACTATCAGTTCATCATGCTATCATTCTACCATAACATTCATCCATCATGCTAGCATACATCCAGTAACTGGCCCATGGGCAGTTCCAGTAGTAAGATTATTTACCTTGAGTCGATACTCCATAGATAAAAATTAGACCACCAAACAATAACGACAATCCAGAGTAGCGGCCCTAACAACAAAACAACTCTCCAATTTTAATTGAAGCCACAATTGTAAGACTTCAGGTTCAAATCCATACTATCAAGAACTTACTCAAAGAATGAAAATCACTTCCACCTTCCACGACGGTGCCTCCTTTGACTTCCAAACTCCTTGATGACTTAAGCTTGAAACAAAATCCAGCAAAGGCGAGTCATAACACTGAAACACAGTATTAATGGCCAAGAGAATGAAATGAACCGACACAACCTTACCCCAATGATCTGACGAAGAACAAGATGAACCCGACGCGGTAGGGCGACGAAAATTGGTAGCGAAACGGCTGGGGTGGTGGATGCGGGGCTAAAGTGGCACTGCAGCTTGAAGCGGTGCTTGCGGCGTCGGGCGGCTACTAACGGTGTGGTCGAATCCTCATATTCGACATGGACCACCTTGGGGAGACGCGATGATGCACAAGGACGAGTGGCACGCTACTTCGGATGGACGCTCGGCTGGGTCTGAGACGTCGATCGGGAGACGGTGCGACTTGACTGGTTGGTGAGATCCAACGCGAGCGAAGGGACGAGGGTTGCCGAGAGAGAGAGATGCGAGAGATGGAGTGCGGTGGGGTTCGTGGCTGGCGGTGGGAGTTGAGGCAGCTGCTAGGGCACGTGAACAGCAAGGGTAAAATGGGGGGTCTACGTGAGGAAGAAGAGGGGAAGGGAGGGAGAAAAAGAAAAAGAAATAGAAAAGAAAAGGAAGAAAATAAAATATATTATTTTCTTAATCGACATAAATTCTTTAAACTCCCTTCCTTTAAAAAAGAATTAACTCATGTCATTCATTTCCAACATAAATAATTTCCAACGTCAATAATTAAATTCCTGCAATTACACTTAAAGTCCAAAATTTCAAAAATACCCTCAATTAATAAAAAAAAATTATCGAAATTAAATTAATAATAAAAAAATTCAGAGTGTTTCACGATTTCTCCTTGAAAAAGGAGGAATCATCTTCAGGAAAGACTTAGAACTTGAGGATTTATTCCAAGTTCTTTTGAGTTATAATTCTCCAGCATTTTCATCTATTCAATTCATGTATTTCTTTTCTTTTCCTCTTTCTACCAATCAGACTACATTTGTAGTTATGGTTCTTGATTTCATAAAATTTATTATTTCATCAAAAGTCATGAGCTAATCTCTAGGGGTTCGACAATGCGGATGTCCTAGGGTCTTATTGCTTGAGTAATGTTGCACCTCATACCAACTTGATTTATGCATTCTCTTTGTTGAATTTAAAGATAGTATTGATAAATTAAATTGGCAGCTTAATTTAAGAATTTAGCGAAGTTCTAATATTGAGAAGGTTAGGGTATAAGCGGATGTCACAAAAGGATACAGGATTAGAAGCCTAGAAATAGGTGGGTTAGTCGCCTTAGAAATAAGGGACATCTTAGGATAAAGAATCTGAACTTAACTAATCTAAGATTTAATTAACCATGGAAACATTAAACATTAATTGCTTAGATCTCCTAAAGGAGACACAAGACCGAATAGGAGTAGTATTATTCTATTCATGCATATTTCACTGTCTTGGTGTAATACGACCGCATCATTTATGACATAGAACTCGAAAGATTGAGGCATTGTTAGTCCTTGTTCGATTATCACTATTTATTATTTTTAATATAAAATTCTTGCCATTCACAATACAAATGTTTACAGTCTCAAGCACTTTAAATTAGAAGCTAGTTCCGTCGGTTCGAAACTTGGAATACTCCAAAGTCATTACTTCTTCAATAGTGTATGCTTGCACTTAGACTTCACTTACTGAAATATTTTGCCACTTATACATTTGGTCGATTATTTACCCCTGAACTTTGACATTTTTTGTGTTGGAATTGATGTCCTAAATCTATTGTATCTTGTGGTTTTTAGTTTTTGTTACCACAAATTATTTATCTAATAAAATTAGAGGTATTTTATTTGACATTTAGACAACATTAATTCAATCCAATAAACTAAGATCCAAGATTAAATAATGTCAATTGAATAGTATATGGTTGACATACATGTGATTCACGTTCAAGTAATAATCTAAAAGGTCTGTAATAAATGGATGAAGATTGGGTGCATTATCTTGGTAACATTGTGGATATGACCCAGTTTGTAATTGTTACATAAGATGTAAGTGTTACAAACAATATGAACCATATTATTCATGTAGAGACATGTGAGTGTGGGTATCCTGTATAAAGGAGTTTATACAGAGATCGGACCACGAAATAATTGTTTCTCTTTATAAAACCATTACTTGAAGAAACTAATATTTCACTAGGATGATCATAAGAGACTTGACCTTAATTCTGAGTGAGTTGTGAACTCCTGTTTATGACGACAGTCCTTTGATCTGTATGGGTGAGAATGGCCATGATAGCCGACTTAACAAGCCTACAATTTTGGAGATTTGTCTGATTAGGGAGTTGGGAACACAACTACACAAGATGAAATTCATTTCTTCCTATTCCTTGAGAAAGTAGGTAAACTACTTCCTCAGTAGTTGGTTCTGGATCTTGAATAATGAGGCCTCAACCTCTCACTGGCCTGAGAGGTGTTAGTTTATATTTGAATTATAAACTATTTGTTTACTAAAAGAATTAGTGGTACTTAAGAAGTTAGATGTAACTGTAGGGGTAAAACGATATTTGACCTAACTATAGTTATGAGCATTTGTGAAGGGTCATCGCTTTATTGATTGGTTATATCCATAGGCATAGAAATATATCTATAGTACGAAGAGTGCAGCTATCGATCTTTAGTGAAGTGATCGATATTAATGAATATTGATTAATTGGATTAAAGGAGTTTAATGAATTAATCTCATATCATTGGAGCTTCCAATCTATAGGTCCAGTTTCTCTTGGTAGCTCACGAAAGGATATTAACGAGGAGTGACTTGAATTGTTCAAATCAAATGAGAGAATTTTATATTAATGAGATTAATATATAATGGTTAATTATAGGTCTATAATTCAAATTATGTAAGAGAGATATATTTTGAATAAGATTCAAATATTAGATACATATGAATTAAATTCATAAAGAGATATATACATATAAGTATGTGATATTTATATATTAATTAACTACATATTTGTTGGGATTGATGCTCTAAATCTCATAGGGTTCTGTAGCTTGTAATTATATTGTACAAATATTTTATTTAGTTAATAAAATATGAGATGTTTTATTTGACATTTAGTAGCAATAAAACCACAAACAAATAAACTAATATCCAAGGTTATTATCTATAGCTTAAACATCTATGTAGAGACATACAGGTGGATCATGTTTATGTGATAACCTATATGGTCTATAGTAGATGGATAAGACTGGATATCTTATCCTGTTGACACTACAAGTACGACCCACTTTGTAGATATTATAATTGTTATAAAGTGCTACAAAGGATTTGATCTTGATCATTCATATGGAGACATGTGAGCGGGGGTATTCTATACAAAGGAGTTTGTAAAAGATCGGACTATGAAAGGACTAGTCTTATTATATAACAATGTTCATAATTGAGACTTACATTTTACCAAAATGACCATATGTGACATGACCTGATTTCTAAGTGAGTTGTGAACTCTTACCTATAAAGGTAGTCATTTGATTTTTATGGGTGAGAGTGGCAAGATCGCTGACTTAATAAGCCTACTATGGGATTCGTCTGATTGGGGAGTTGGGAACATAGCTACACAAGAAGGAATTCACTCATTCCTCGACGTCGGAGTAAGTAGATAAATTGCTCCCTTAAGGGCTGATTCCAGGGCTTGAACAATGTGGCGCCACACCCTCTCTTGACCTAAGAGGGGTTTGGTCATAGTTGGATTATGACTTATTGTTCATTAGAGGGATCAGTGATACTTTAGGAGTTAGATGTAACTACAGAGGAAAAACGGTAATTTTCACCCAACTGTACTTACGAGCAATTTGTGAAGGGTCATCACATTGTTGACTGGTTATATCCAATGGAAATAGAAATATATCTATAGTGCGAAGTGTACAGTTGTCGGTCTTTAATGGAGTGCCCAACAGTTAATGGATGTTGAATAATTTACTTAAATGAGTTTAATTAATTATTCAAGTACCATTGGAGCTTCAAGCTATAGGTCCATGAGGTCCCCTATGTAGCTCAACATGGATTAAATGAGAATCAATTTTGGATTCATTTGAATTGTTCAAATTAATTGAGGGAATCAATTATATGTGATATAATTAATTTTACATAATTATATATGATATAATTAGTATAATGTGTACGATACATTATAATATAAAGTTTATTTGATAGAAAAAAATGTTGAATATGATTTGAATATTAATTATGTGAATTGGATTCATATAATTAAATTTAGTATAAATGAGATTTATACTATAAATATTATGCATTTATGAGAGAATTAAAACTATAGGGTATATTGTATTTGATATAGTATAAAATTAAGTTTATGTGTTATATATGATATAACATAATAGTTATATATATATATATATAATAAGTTAGTTATTGTGTGTGTATATATATATTTAATTTAATCTTATTTTAAATTAAAGGGAGGAAAATTGCTTCCCTCCCCTAAATTCTCTCTAAGAGAACGAGTTAGTGGGGCAGTTGGAGTGGGAAACGATTTTGCTTCTTCTTCTTCATAGAAGAGATTACAGAATAGAGATCTGTAGGTATTCTCTGAAAAATTCCCACAAAAATTCTCCCTCTCAAAATTCTCAATCTCTTTCCCTCTGCAAAAATCACAGAGCCCACAAACTCCTGTGATTCTCATCCCAAAGAATATAGAAGGCTCTAATTGGTGGTGGCCGTTAGGGTTTCGAGTTCGTTGTAGAATGTGATCAATTTCAGAAAAGAAGGTTCATGAAGAAGAAATCGTTCTTCAAAGGTAAGGATTTCCTAAACCTAATTTTTCCTCTTCTTTTTATTTTTATTGCATGCTGTAAATTATTTTTTGTATGCATATTTTCTTTTGTGAAATTTTGTTTATGTATTGGGACTGATCTCCACGTTTTCCAATCTTCACAAATTCCTTCAATATTAAATATGATTTAATATAGTTACTTACTTAATTAATTAAAAGTTGATTAATTGATTAAGAAATAATAGAGATTGGAGGTTAGCATAAATATATGATATTTATGATGATTAATTAAATGTATATTAAATAGGATTTAATATATGTTTATTTAATTAATGTATCAATTAATTAAATAAGGGTTAATTAGTACTAAGGGCATAAAAGGAAATTCTTGAAAAAGGGTTAACCTTTCTTCATATAAATACATCCTTATAGCCATTTTAAGTAAGGTTTTGATAACACACAAAAAAAACCTAGGGTCCACTTTCTCTCTAACTTCTCTCTAAAATTATCTATCCTTTTCCTCCACAAAATTCTGGGAGACTATACTTCCAAGTTCCTTGAATCCTAGAGAATAGTAAGGTAACCTCATTGGTGGTGACCTTCTACGTTGGAGAAGTTCGAGATTATTAACAATGGTGGAAGAAGAAAACTAGAGGAACAAGTTGTGATTTCTCCAATTCTTCCTTTTTCAAGCATGCTTATGTTTTCTTTAATGTTTATCCTAAAATTACATGTTTTATTTTATTGTTTTTGTTTCTTTAAAAATCAGATTTCTAAATGCAAGGCGTTTACACGCATCCGTTTGAGGTTCGATCCCTTCAATTGGTATCAGAGACAATGTTTTCTTGCATTTTTTGATTTTTGATTTTTTGAAACAAAATTCAGTTAATGAGGTGGATTATTTTTCTGTATTTTGCTTGAAAATGTATGAGGTTTAGCTTAATAAATGTTTTCGGTATTTTACACATATACTTGCTTTACTTGATATGATCATGTAAGAGCCTATTGTTTTTTAGCATTTTATCGTAAATCGAGTCTGTAAGTCTATGTCGTTTGTGGCAAAAAGTTGTTGTGAAAAGAACCCGGAAAAACAAAGGTGAAACAAGAAAAAATGGGAGAGAAACAGTGCAGTTCGGTTTTTTAGGGACAAATTCACTAATTTGTATATTTCGAGAGTTCTAACTGTTGGATCGAGCTGAAATTCGGTCAATATGTTTAGGAAACTCATTGTCTTATTTTGAACGGTTGGATTGTTATTTTTTATTTTGATGCTTCCTCCATTATCGCTGAACAGAAGCATTTTTTTTTAAAAATTATTGTCCGTTTTCTCTTAAAATTTTCGAAAATCTAATGTTTTAGATTCTATTTGTTTGTAATTAAACTAGTATAATTTGATTATATTAATTTAGTTATTTTATTAGGGTGTCAAATACCGGACTTTAATATCTTTTATATAATTGAATGTTCATGAGATGTATGTTTAAATTATATGATTTATATGTTGCATATTGTATGCCATATAGATTTAAAATCCCACCTCAAGATAAACATGTTCATGCATTATGTCTAAATATATATGTTATATTTATAGATGCATGATTAATATAAGTATGCTCATGCATTATAATATAATTGTTATATTATTTGAATGCATATTTTAAGTAAGCATATTCATGCATCATAAATGGTATAATGTATGATGAATATGCATGTTTGTTTTTCATGAATGATAATTATAAGTGTTATAATTAGATGAAAAATGAACTTTGCATTGAACATGACATTCCTTACATTAATATAAATGTTATATTTAATCAAAGTTGTCCTAATGCAAACGAAAAGGTTTTCGCCAAATTCATTGTATTATAAAGGTTATAAGTTTCAATGAATTAGAATTAAAATTGATAATCAAGAGTTGCATGCAAACATAGGTCATAATTAACTTTAAATGGTTTAAAATTAATTCACACTTAGACTTATTTTAAACGGGTTTCTAATGAGACTAGAAATAGGATAATCTTTTATTTCGTTTTAATATGATTAAAATGAACTCCATTAAAAGATTAAGTTTATAAAATAATTGTCCATAAGGGACCTTTGTCTAAGGAAGATTCTTGCTAGATTGAGGTTTTTAAGTTGACGGAAACAGAATACCTCTACTTGGGAACCAACTTGCAAGGTGAATTGGACAAATATTTTATAAGCATGCAATAAGTGATCAATTTTGTTAAAGAGTTTAATGAATGAGATCGCATATTATTAAATATTCAATATAAGCGTTATATTGAGCAAATTAACAAAGAAGTTAGCTGAAAAGTGATTAGCCGGATTTTACTAAGTTAATAAACCAAAAAGTAGAACACTTAGTGGAAGGAAAAATATGTATATGATATATCGTTTTTCCACCCACGCTCTCCCTAAAAGCTCACAGAGTAAGATTCATGCTTGGTCTCATGGTGCCTTGGGTGCACTCTCCCTAAGGATAAGGTATTCATAGATTAATATCAAGGTGAATACCTTCCTTACGGAGAGTGCGCCCAAGGCACTACGATTACCTCCCTTAGGGAGAGTGCGTCCAAGGCACCCTACAATCTCCCAGGGGCACCACTCTTCATAATTTTTTAAATAAATCACACAATCTTTTATCAATTTTATTATTTTATTTTAATTTAATTTGATTGATTAAGAATGGTCTTTCAGGATTGGTCATTGTGTTTTCCTAATTTGAAAAGACCTTGAATTTTCTATAAATTGGGTGACTATGAATCATTTGAGCAGCACAACACCACACTAAAAAAGAACCTAGAAAAATTTTGCTTATCTTTCTTTTAAACTTTTCCTTTTGTTTTCTCTCATTTCTCTCCCATTTTTTCCTCCAAAAATTTCACAATTTCCATAAGTTCTCTCTATTTATTATTATTATTATTTTTAACAAAAATCTCTACCAACTTTTTATCTTGGTTTTTATAACTCTCATATATTTTTTCTTCTCCATACTTTTTTCTCCTCTCCATATTTTAATGACAACATAGTTTTACTCTAAGAGTTTATGCGATAAGCCTCCTATTACTATCATAAAATATGTTTGTTTTTAATCTATGTTGATGTTTGTTTACATTCATTAATCGATGTTGTTCATTATCCAAATCCTTATTCTTTTGTAAGACATATTTATTTAGTTTCGCATTAGTGATAGGTATTATAGTCATTTCATATATTAAATACTTGTATAATAAATTTGCTAAATAATATTTGCGAATGCATTTTTGTGAAGGGTTTATGCAACTTTGTTTTATCACTTTATTGATAATAATCATTCTTTTTTTTTTTTATTAATATTAAAATTTATTTTGAAAAAAAGTTTTTTTCTTCGATGATGGAACTCAAACTCTCGGAAGGCTGTTATTTAAGATTCTTGAGATATAAATTCAAATTCTTGGGTGACCAAGGTTTGATTTCAATATATTTTCTCTTGTAAATAATATTTTTGAAAAATAAATTTTTATCCATTTACGTACATATTCTTTTATTTCTTTAATAATAAAAATTTATTTATTAAAAAATATGCACTTTAAAAAAATCTTTTCATAAAAGACATTTTTCTTTAAAAATAAACTTTGAATTTCTCTAATATTAGTCTCTTAATATTTATTTCAATAAAACAACTTAAACATAAAATTCATTCATAAAATTGATTTCATAAGATTTCTTTGTCTTACAAAATAATAATAACAATAATAAAATTTTCCTTTCATGTTTTCTTTAGAATAAATCAAATAAAATCTGATTTCAAAAGTAATATTTTCCTTAAAAATTTTAAAAAAAAGGTTTACACAAAAGATTTTTCCCAAACATAAAACTTTTCTACAATGGAAATTAGGGTTTTTAGAGGTTGATTCCCTAATATTTTTGAAGTGATGAATGTACTTTTAAAGGTAAAATTAAATTCAAATAAAATTTTTAATGGTCTTTGGCCACTCATAATCATTGTTCATTATTTATTTTAATAGTGACCAATAACATATGAAACATTTAAAAATCAACATAAAAATCATCTTTCTCTTCGAGGCCATTTTCTTTAAATTAACACGAGAAAAATAAACTTTGTTTTTAAACGTGTGTTGTGGAGTGCTAATACATTCTCCATACAAAAACCCCCAAGCTAACCTTTTATCTTTGTTTGCAAACTATTTTAGTCAGTCTTGGGTGCCATGTAACACCCTATAAACTAAGACTGGTGGTGACTCCATTTCTCCTCCTCTTGGGAATGAGTTCGGTCGCTCCACGTTACAAATATGTAGTGACAACGCCAATCAATAAATACTTGAAGTAAGACATGAGTGTATTAATAGTATATCTTATAGCAAATACCATTCCAAGTGTGTATCAGCAATATATCTAACAACAATCAAAGTTCAATTAGTATTTTACTATTTGAAATAAACCATATATTTCATTTTATAAACATATTATCCAAGTGTCACTACAAGAAAATTGACCTATTTTGACCATCTTTTATCGGAGGTTATAAAAAACCCTTTGAAGAAGATATACATTTATTAGAGGGTTTTCAAAAAACCTTTGAAAAATATGTACTTTTTATCGAAAGTAAATAAAAATATTTGAAAAATATGTACTTTTTATCGAAAGTTAATAAAAACCTTTGAAAAACATATATATTTATGGGAGGTGTGGAAAAAAAAACCTTTGATAAATATTTACTTTTTGTCGAAGGTTATTTAAACACTTTTGAGAATGATATACGTTTATCAAAGGACATTATAAACCTTTGGAATAGATACCATTCTTTATCAAAGGATCTTAAAAAACCTTTGAAAAATATGTACTTTTTATCGAAGGTTAATAAAAACATATTCTGCTAATACATATATTAGTAGAATATGAGATAAAAGATATCAATCTATTACACATCATGCAATAAATACATTAAGTAAAACATAAGTGTATTAACATGTATATCCATCATTAATCAACATTCCAAGTGTATTAGCAATATATCTGACAATGAACATTCAATCACTAAATTTAATTATCACTTATTTTAGTTTTTGTAACACATGGTTAATTGCTACACTATTTTACTCTTTTTGTTTTTGTTTTTATTTTTTGTCTAGATGGTGTATTACTTAATATAGTACTTAATATAGTATTATTGTACTAACTAATATTTAAAGTTACTACCAAAAGTGTGCATAGATTTTCCTTTTTGTTGTACGGAGAATTGAAGGATATTTTTTACCTTTACCATTTTGAGCTTATTTTGTGATTTTTACAAAACAAATAAAGTGATCACACGAGCCTCATTTTGCTAACATATTTAGCTGATTGTGCAATTGCCCTTATATCTTAACTCTTAAGTCAAATTAAATATATTTATTTGATTCTTAATCAGACAATAGATTAGAGACTTCAAATCATCCCTATCTAAATTTCATTATATTGCATTAAGTAGACTTAGTGTATAAGATAATTTGTTTTAGTAGAATAAATGTAGAGTACGTATATTTTGTATCATCTTCATCATAAGGTCTATTCGACTATAAAAAGTGTAGACTTAAATTCAACCTAGACTCAAAGCACCTGCAAGTAGGCCTAAAATATTATTTGGATTTGGGTCGAGCTAGTTCAACGTTCAATAGTTGTCCATGAACTAAGTCTTAGGCTTGGCTCATTAAATCAAAGTTTGGACTGAGTTTAGATAGATGACCCGATCCAACTCAGCTTTGACTTTCAGATGAGATTGAATTGAATCTGAATTGAATTTGGATCGATTTTTAAGCCTCAAACTCTTCGAGGAGATTGAGATTTATGAACCCCCCATTTCAAGAAAAAGGAGCACCTGTGACAAGCTTTGAGTAAACTCATACTGGTATACCAGTCAATCTCAAACTCTCATATCATCATCACACTTAGCTAATTGAGAAATAATAGTGACCATCGGTCATGTTGATGGTTGCCCTGAGTAAGGCCCAAAGTCTATGGGCGAGTCCAAATTCAAGGGAAAGTGGGAGGCAATATAACAAAACACACGTCCTAAAAGGGAACAGTCGGAACCTTGGATTCCGAGCCGACTAGGTGAGCCGATAAATATGTACCAATTGAAAAATAATCAAGGTACGCTCAATCTGACCCCTTGCAACCTCGAGCGCCATAAAACTACTTTGGCATCGCTAGATTTACACGTAATCGCAGATGACTATCAGAGGAAGGATATTATTAAATAGCCCTATTCGACGAATCTAAAGGGAGAGTAAGTAATATCCAAAAGAGAGTCTCGACAGTAGGCTGGAGATCATGAAGTCCATGGGGACCCGCAACAACAACAAACGCATGCAAGATTCGAGCGCCAACAAATCACAATACAATAATTTTTGCATTCAGCCACTAAGTCGAAAGTGTAATTTCTTGTAATATCACAATGTTTACAATCATCATTATAATTTAAGATGACATTTGGATAGATCGTGACATTTATTGATGTGTTATCGTGTCTATAGGATGATAGTTTATAATGGCTACCAAAAGTCAAATATTTGTTCTAGTGATTCGATGTATACGAGCTTTATATCTTTTAATAATGTTTTATCTACATCAAGCAACGATGACAAAATAAAATAAATATTTGACCAACTAAAAATTTGGGTCATTAAATGGAACTTTTGGCTTTATATCATCCTCACATCCCACCATACCATCATAGTATGCACTATACTTATACAAGAATGTAGCTCATCCTCATCTTATTAGGGTTTCAATGTATCTCCAAAATAAAAAATCATTTTTTTTTACTTTACAAACTATAGAGATCAAATCATCGATCTTTAAAAGGATAATTGGTATATTTTATCTATGGAATCATGTTGGAATTGAACAAACCTAGATCATATGAGTAGTATAAAAAAATCATAGTATATAAATCTCTAGGTGGGTGTTAGGTGAGAGATGAAATAAGAGAGAGAAGAAAGAAAGGGATGAAACAAAAAAGACAAGCTTTGTTTAGATCATATATTGCATTCATATCTTAATGTGTGTCTACATTCTCTTTAGTTTAATTTGGATGTAACCAAGAATTAATATTGAAGAGATGATGACAAGAGACATCTAGTGGGACTCTTCAATGCATTTTGACCATTGACTGCAAAATTCTCTCTATGAATTCTTAACCTTTGGCCTTTAAATTCTTTTCATTTCATTCATTTTTCTTCCAACTGATTCATTGCAACCTTTATCTTCAAAAAATGGTGATCCCCTCTAGCTCTCTCTCTCTATAGTTTGTGATTGTTTGCTGGTTTAATTCTATTCTCCATATTGAAACTCAATCAAATGCTAAATATAGTTGTTCGTTTAATTTTTTTTTTAATTGTTATTTCTCATGAATCTAACGGTATAAAATTGCTAGATTACATTGTGTCAGTTATATTGAATAATCTCTCATGTTGTATTTTAAGAGAATTTTCTTGTTTGATCATGAGATTGTCTCCCATCTTCTAGATAACCAAGAGAGAGAGAAAGAATGCATCAAATACGTCTTGTCAATGAAGGAAAGATACGTAAATATTTGATTTTTGATAAACAATTTATGAAACTAATTGTTTTTTTTTTTTTTGTTAAAAAAAGACTAAAGAAACTAAATACTTTTTTATTTTATTTTTATTATTTTTGAGTAAAAGGACTAAAACATAGGAAAAATAAAAGTTGAAAGATTAATTAATACTTGGTAATAAAATTAAAATTGGTCAAGCTGATAATAAACTTACATTACATAATACTTCAAAATGTTTCTAACTCCCTCCCTAAGCATTTATAACGTCCAAACATGAAAGAAAGGACTAAATTGAAACTTTTTGAATGCTCTAAACTCAATTAAAAAGGAAAAGATTAAAGTATATAGAGTTTTTTTCCTTTCAAATTAATTGGGTACTCCATTTTATAATATTGGTTATATAACATACTAGTGGTCTCTAAACTTTCGTCAAAGGGATAATTTAATCACTTAATTTTATTTTTTAATGATTTGGTTAATATACTTTTAAATTTATAACAATTAAGTTCTTGAATCTTAATATGTAACAATTTAATGCCTATAATGAAAAATATTGTTGAAATTTAATAGAATTTCTTATCTACTGTAGATTGATAAACTAATAAGAAAAATAACCTTTTTGTCTCTAGGTTTTGAGT
Organism: Benincasa hispida; assembly: GCF_027475165.1. Taxonomy (NCBI): domain Eukaryota; kingdom Viridiplantae; phylum Streptophyta; class Magnoliopsida; order Cucurbitales; family Cucurbitaceae; genus Benincasa; species Benincasa hispida. Next base: position 36,415,060 of record NC_143483.1, read on the forward strand.
TTAGCTCTCATTTTGTTCGTAGGTTTCAAAATGTTATACTTTTTTTTTTTTTTTTTTAATTTGGTTCGTTTTAGTTCCTATTTAAAACTGTTACAATTTTGCGCTTGAGATTTGAGTTTTGTTTCAATTTGATCCATATATTTTAAGATTTGTAATTTTAACTTTGATTTTTTCACTAAATACTCACTTTTTATGTTTAGTGTTAATGTCCATTAATTAATTTAAAGAAACTAAAAAATTATAATTAATTAAATTTCACTATTCTCTATTACTGTTATAGTTAGATTTAAATTTTCACGTCACAATTATTTTTGTCAAAACTAGTTAAGAACCAAGTGTACTGATAAACTATAAAGGCTAACTCATTGTCCAGTAGAAATTAACGCTTAATTTTGATGTATTGATTTACACTAAAACAAATTTAATATATTAAAGATTAACAAATTACAAAGGTAAAAAGTTTAGGGATCGAATTGTTTCATTATTAAAATTGAAAGGCTAGAATTATTAGAAATTAGGTTCAAATACTACTTTAGTCCCTTTACTTTTCATTTTGATTCATTTTGATCTCTATACTTTCAACTTTGGTTCATCTTAGTGTATTTGCAAAATGTTTATTTTGGTCTTATACTTTCAAATAGTAACAATTTTGATCCATTCATTTCATTTTTACTTCACTTTTAAGATATCAAAATAGTCACTTTTTAAAAGTTCAAGACTAAAATGAATTAAAGTTAAACGTGTAAGGATCAAAATGAAACTAAAAGTTTAAGGACTAAAGTTATATCAAAACCTAGAATTTAAAACGTAGAGATTGAATTGTTAATTTTACGAAAGTTGAGATAAAAAAATAAATATTTTTTAACCTATAATATTCTAAGGGGGTGAGAAATTGTAGGATCCGGAAGGGAGCATTGGAACAAGGTGCAATCCAATTGTAATTGCAAAGCCAATGTCTTTAGAGGAGGAATCAGATGCGGACAGAGCCTCAAATCTCCTTCGACAGGCTATGACTATCATCAAAGATCTACGGCCAGGATTGGATCTCATTACACTCAAATACAAGGTATTTTTTTTTTATAATTTCATATCATATATATCTTTCTATTTCTATAAATTCATTCTTCAAATTTATTGGGGATAATTAACATTCACAAAGTAATGCTGTCGTTTTTACTTGAAACTTTACTAACTCCATACGTTTTCATTAATGTTCTATTCAATTAAAAAAGTGTAGTAAAAGGATAAAAATTGCAACATATATTTGCCAAAGGTATAAGATGTAATTCGACGAAATTAAAAGTTTGATCATAAAATTAGACATGTGTTAACCTAAAATGTAGGCTCCACCAAACTTCAACATTCCAAAATCACATCTCCAATGTTTTGGAGAATCGGTGTATTGTTCGGGTGAGGATATGTTAGGAAAGTGCAATGCCGGGGGAAGTGCTTTGGAGAGATTAGCTGCTGTTGTTGGTTGGAGCATTTCCACTACTCGTCCTCTCATTTTTGGGGCTTTCCCTTATAACCCTATTCTTGGGGAGACCCATCATGTTTCTAGGGGCACCCTTAATGTCCTACTCGAACAAGTACGTACCTTTCTCTCGTTTCCGTTTTCTATCTATTTAGTCTCTGTACTACAAAAATCATCTAGTTTCGTGATGCAGGTTTCACATCATCCACCAGTAGCTGCACTTCATGCCACTGATGAGAAACATAACATAGAAATGATATGGTGTCATCACTTTTCTCCTAAATATCGTGGTACGGATACATTCAACCTCCGTTTCTTTAAATATGTCGCTATAAATCAAATAATCGTTATTTTATTTGAAACAATTATTTATCAATAATCACAATATAACTATATATACTATTATTATTATCTCCAATTGATGACTTAGATATTGATTAGTAACATACCTTAAAAATACGATATTGAATAATTATATTTTATGGTATTACTTCTTTTTTTCCCATTTTTTGAGTTAAAAAAGTGAGTATATGGAGATTTGAACCTCCAACTTTTAGAGCAGAAATACAAGTCAACTAATGTTGAACTATGCTGAGTTTGACATATTTATGATACCCACTCATTGATATTATTAGTGGGGCAATGTTGAGACCTTAGGGCTCAAGGTAGCTTCTTGGCCCGACTCACATGATTTTTCTTTAACTTTCTTTTCTTTTCTTTTCTTTTTCTTTCTTTCTTTTTTTTTTTTTTTTTTTTAAATGTTATATTTTATTATTTTCTTAAAAATAAAAGTATACAAATAATTTTATACAAAATTTATATGATTTAGGCAAGTTTATTTAGTCTTAGTTTTTGTAGTTGATATTATCCTTTTATAAGGTTTCTATTTCTAGTTTATATTACTCTTCTATCTTTTCTAGAGTCGGTAAGTATTCATGATTTCTGTTCCCCATTTTTTAAAAAATGTTTCTAAGATTTTGCGTAGAATTTTGAAAACAATAACAAAATTACATTTGACATTTCTTGTTTCTTGTTATGTTTCAATTATTTTTCAAAACCTAATTAAAAAAATATCATTTCCTCACTTCTCACTTCTAGAATGCATAATAAATATCCAAATTAAACTAAATATACAAGCAAACTTACTTTCATGTAAATTTTTTGCCTTCTTAATTTAAAATCTAAGACAACAAAATACAACTATTTGTATAAACAACTAAAAAACAAGAAGCAGAAAACGAACACGTTACCAAGTAACGAAAAGCATTACATTTATAAATATAGGTACAAGTGTGGAAACAGAAATGCATGGAAAGAGGCAACTAAAGCTTTTGAATCATGGGGAAACTTATGTAATGAATTGCCCAAGTTTGGTATTCAAATTCATTCCAACAAAGGCCTTTGAATGGAGTGGGAAAGTGAAGATCCAATGCCAAGAGACTGCCCTCACTGCTGAAATCTCTTATAAAGGCCTTAGCTTTTTAGGTCGCAAATCAAATAGCAGATCCATCAATGGCAAGATTTTTGCTCAATCTTTCTCTATCAAAACCCTATGTGATATTGATGGCCAATGGGATAGGTAATCTTTCAACTACCAATTATCTAATCTTTCTTTCGGTTAAAATATCATTTTGATTCCCGCTATATTTTAGAACCTGATTTTTCTAATCTATATACGTACGTTTAAGTGATTAAAATTTAGTTCCCGTATGTTTAATACATCTTAAAAAGTAGTAGGTTAGCTTTCCCATATATATAGTCTCTATTAGTCTTAAGTTGTCTTCGTAATCTTTGAAAACACATTCATATCTTTTCTTATATGAAAATTATTATTATTAGTATCATTTCACCAATTTCGATTTTTTTTTGCGAAAGTATCAATTTTTACTCATAAACTTTTGCCCTTTTTTAGATTTCGTCCAAAAAATATTGTATGAGACTTATTGTTGTTTCAATTAAACTCCTAAATTATCATAAGCGAACTAGTTTAGATCATTTATTAAGATCGTTCTTGAAAATTGTAAATGTATCAATTCTTACATGTGTGTAGACTTCTTTAAATGGAAGAACAAGAAAATGAACAATTAGAATTGATGTTGAGACAATTTTCAAAAGAAACTTTATTGTGAGAATCCAAATTGATTTGTTTATGAAAATTTAGAGGTTCTGTTGATAAAATTATAAGTCTCACACGATATTTAGTTATCCAAGTGGAATATAGTGGAGGAATATAAGTGGATACATTTACCAAAATGTACTTCAAATGACTAGGATTTATGAAAAGTATATAGACTAAATTTGGACCGAGCTTAAATAGTATTCTAATTATTTATTTATTTTTTTTTCAATTCGATAATCAACTTATTTCTTCGTCACTTGTTAGTTCAATCAATGTGTTGTTTAGTCGTTGTTTTAACCTTTTATTTTCTCCTTCAAAATGCAGAACTGTTACACTGAAGTACCACAGTGGGAGTGCCAAAGTTATATACAATGCAATTGAAGTGATTTCCAACTTAAAAACTCCTGTTGTTCTTGACCCTAAGGTGAACAAATTTCTTTCACTTCATAACTTCCATAATTTTTCTTTCTTGAATTAGTTTCATTTTCTTTATGAATTATTAGTGGCCATTTCTTTTTCACATTAATATATAAAATACTAGGTATATATCTGTTTTCTAATTCAAATATAGTTTAGTGGATAAGACACCATCTCACAAGTCGATAGTTCGATCTCCCATACTTAACAATTTTGGGATTTACTTTCGTCATTTCATCCTATTCTTTTTAGGTTAAATTGCAAATTTTGTCTTTGAATTATGAGGTTTGTTTCTATTTAGTCTCCAAACTTTCAAAATTACAAATTTAGACCTTGAACTTTGATAATTTTGAAATCCATAGAACTACTAGACATAAAATTGTAAAATTCAATTTAATTATTATATCTAATAGATCAAAAAATTTTAAAATAACCTCTAAAATTTTACAGACCTATTAAATACAAAATTAAACGTTTAGTGATATGTTAGATACGAAATTGCAAGTTTAGAGATCATCTAGTAAGTGTGCGGTTAAATTTATCAAGGTACTAAATAGACAAAAATCTCAAAGTTTAGGGACTAAACTTGTAGTTTATTTTTTCTCTACATTTAAGATGATGAAATTGAAAGTATCAAATCCTTTACCTATTTATTTCATATGAATCATGATTATGAAGTTAAGATATTAATCAATTGTCTAAAAAAAAGGCCCAAATAAAAAATTTAATACATGATCATGCATTATCAGGGTGTTAAAGCAACAGAATCAGCCAAGGTGTGGGGGGAAGTGAGCCAAGGGATATTGAGCAAAGATTGGAAAAAAGCAAAGAAAGCAAAGATGGCAGTGGAAGAAAGGCAAAGGGAGCTTGCAAAAGAGAGGGAGTCAAGAAAAGAGACTTGGGTTCCTAAGCATTTCAAGCTCTCTTACTCCAAAGAAAATGGTTGGGATTGCTCTCCTATTCAACCCACTGTCCCACCAGCCCCCATTGTTGTCCCAATTGATTAATATCTTTGCTTTACTATAAAGTTCATATCTATCTATCCTATAACTTCCACATGGTGGAAAAAAAATAAAAGTTTAAGAAATGCTATGGTTGACAATGTAGTAAATCCCAATTGTAAAATGTTGAAAACCTTTGTTTGTTTATTCTCTTTAAATAGTATGAAGCTAGCTATCATCTTTGGACTTGGGTTCCTAACCTTTGTTTTGCTCCCAATGCTTGTAATCTTTTGGCCATAGTTTACTTGTTTTATTGGTTTAGATTATAGTTTGATAAAACATGATTTAGACTAGAAATATAAATTGCATAACTAAAGGTCTCGTCTTAACATGAAAATAATTAGGCCAAAACAAACATAGCATAATTGATATACAGATCCGTTGGCGACTAAGAAATTTGTACGAACATAAAAAAGGCTCCTTTAGAGGTATTAAGAGACTTTTATAAGTCTAATGTTATTAAAATCTAGACAGAATTTTTGTGTTTACATATAATTTTGCATGAGATTCAACTGGGTTGGGAAAGTTAGTTGTCGTTACGTTTAAATTCTTAAATTCATGGTTATGCATGAACATTAAATTAATTCTTGAGGTATTAATACTGTAGTTCAATTTGTGAAGTCAATTTCCTTGGTTCTCTCTCCTAAAGTTTCTAGTTATTTTTATTTGCATAGTCATTAATTTTCACATCCTAAATTTGATGATGGTATTCTTAATCATTTGGCTAAAAGTTTATAAGCTACCATTATTTAAAGAGAAAAGAAGAGAAGAGAGAAATGATTGTAAGAGAAATCCTATGCTTTTATTATATATTTTAGGATGAAAAAAGACCAGCCATATATAGAAAACCCTAGAATGAAAAACTCTTGCCCTACACTCATATTGAATAATTTCTCGGGTAACAGAAGTGAAAAGATCTAGAAAGGGAATAACAAACCACTTGATATGAATGTATACTAAGTCATGAGAATACTAAGCCATGTGAATACTAAGTCTCCTTTAGAGTGTCTTTAGGCTTTAGTTAATTTAGTTAGGCTCTATTCTTAGGGTGTTAATACAGTATTTATACCCCTGTACAGTTCCTTGTAAATACACACTTGATAAATACATCTTTCACATGGTATCTGAGCCTTGCTAGCTGGTTTCTTCCTCTTGTTCTTTGTCATCACTGTCGTCCGGTCATCGACCGACCACCCAGAACCCCTCTCCGACGTGAAGAAGAACCACTAAGATCCTCTATCCAAAGTCACTGTGAAAACTCGATCCTTAATCCCTACTATGAAAAACTTGATCCTCGATCCTGTAGCCTCTGTGAAATACTCGATCCTCAACCCCCACTGTGTAGAACTCGACCCCCTGATCCTTGGTCAAAAACTCGATCGAACTCGATCCTTGATCCCTAGTCCAAAACTCGATCGAACTCGATCCCTGATTCTCGGTCTAGAACTCGATCCGGTCCAAAACTCAATCCTCGATCGAACTCGATTCTCGATTCTCGGTCCAGAACTTGACCCCCGATCCCCGATCTAGAACTCGATCCTCAATCAAACTCGATCCCCAACTCCTGGTCTAGAACTCGATCCTCGATCGAACTCAATCCCTAATTTCCTAGAACTCGATCCTTAATCTCTTTAGCCAAGCCAATTGAACTCGATCCCCGACTCCCTAGAACTCGACCCTTGATCCCTTCAGCCAAGCCACCAACCTACTAAGCCGTCAAGCCTCCCTTGTTGTCCCTAGTTTTCTTCTCCTTTCAAGCCGCTAAGCCACATGGAAAAGGATCATGTATTTAGTCCCATTAGTACTATTCTTGATGGGATAAATTACATTACTTGGGCCCATCGAATGAAGATTTCCTAATCGAGCGTAAATTATGGCGAATCATCACTTGTGATACTTCTCAGCCAGTCAAGATATCCACTGAGAAAGATGCTAGATTTATTGTACAATTAGAGGACTGAGACAACAAAAACAATCAAATCATCACTTGGATCGAAAATACATCTATACCAACCATTCATGTTCAGTTTGATGTGTTTGATGTGAAGGAAATCGTACACAAGGATTTCCATGAGCAGCGAAAAATAGATAATTCCAAATTACAATCATGTATGAACATTACAATTACAGTCATCAACACAACATACAGTTATGCAATCAATATAGAAATTACAGCATGATACAACAAGAAACAAGGAGAATGCTACAAACATTTGTCGACTCGTCTCGACGCTCCTTGCTCACGAACGCTTGAACACAACAACCTCGAATGCTCGATCTACACGACCGCAACACAGCACGACACCGTGCACTGGAACTCCACGATCGCCTCGATCACGAACACTCCAACAATAACACGAACGGCCTCCACAAATCTTTGACGGTGTCGAGTTGAGTAAGACACCACCAAGAAGGTTACCTTGGTATTCTTGGTGTGAGAATCCAGAGGGTGGGCTCTGTGTGGACTTGGAATGAGGCAGACGAAGGAGGATTCAACAATCATGTACACGATTGGGCAAGTGGGAGATGACTGAACCTACCATATAGGTCGATGCCCAATCGTTTAGCAAAAGCTATACAATTGTCTAGCAAAAGCGAAGTGATCGTTTAGCTCAATGTCTGTTGTTTACAAAATACTATACGATCGTTTACTAAATCAAGCTGTCGCTTAGTAAATCTATATTTACTTGACAAGCTCCGCGAGATGTTTTTCTGAGAGAGAAATCTCAAAACAAATTTTTCAAAAACTAACTAAAATTAGGAAAACCATTTTTCTTTTGTCTTACGGTTACCATGAACCACCAATAACCTCCCACTCAATTGGTTATTAGATAAAAAGATTTAATTATCCAATAATTAATATTATTATAAATATAAATGATAACCAACTTATCATGCTATATTTATAACCTATAGTTTTAATATTTCATCTCATGAAACATATAAACCATAGTTCTTTTTCTATTCCATGGTACTTAATGTAAATCTCATTTACATTAATCCTCCACTAGATGTATCTCATACATCATATCGATCATATTAAATATAATCAAAATACCTCTTGTCAATTTGAACATTTCAAATCAACACCAAGAACTGATCCTCAACTAAATCCATTGAGCTACCAAGGGGACCTTATGGACCTGTAGCTTGAAGCTCCAAAGGTACGTGAATAATTAACTAAACTCTTTAGTCATGGGATCCACCATCCGTTAACTGCGAGGCACTCCACTAGAGATCGACAACTGAACTCTCCTTACCACAGATATATTATGTGTCCATCTTAACCAATCAGAAGTGCGACAACCCTTTATAGATCGCTCGTAAGTACAATTGGGCCAATGACCGTTATGCCCCTATAGTTACATCTAACTCCTTAAGTACCACTAATCCCTCTAATGAACATAAGTCATAGTCCTGCTATGACTGAGTCCTCTCTTCCAAAGAGAAGTTGTGGCCACTATGTTCAAGCCCCAAAATTAGTCCTTAAGGGTGCAATCTCTCTACTTATCCCTGCTTCGGGAAAAAAGTAAATTCCATCTTGTGGATTGAGTTTCCAGCTCCCAGATCAGACAAGTCCCTAAAAAGGTAGGCATATTGAGTTGGTAATCTAGCCACTCTCACCCATACTAATCAAAAAACCGCCCTCAAAGGCAGAAGTTTCCAAAACACTTAAGATTGAGGTCGTGTTACCTATGGTCGTTTAGGTGAGATGTAAGTCTCTAGTATTAACGACGTTATATATAGAGTCTAGTCATCTCGTGGTCCATGTCTTATACAAACTCTTCGTATTGGACACCCCTGCTCGCACTTCTCCACATGAATGGTCAGGATCTACCATCTGTAGTAGTTTACAACACTTGCAAACCTCTACAAAGCGGGCCGTATCCATAGTGTCACCAGGATTAGGTTATCACTTAAGGCATGATCCACTTGTATATCACTATACATGCTTAAGTTCACATAAGATAACCATGAAGCTTTGTTTATTGGATATGAGTAAATGTCAGAATTAAATAACACTTATTTTATTCATCAAACAATGTGTATCTTTACAAAACAATGAGACTCCGGGAGAATTAGAACACTAATCCTAACATGATGATGCCAAGAGTTTATGGGATTTCCCGTCTACCTGGTTTCAGTTCATTGGCTTAGCTTACTTCTATCAACTGCACAACACTCTAATTAATCTTCACAACACTCTAATTAATCTTACTCAGGAGACGGGGCAATCTGTTAATGACTACTTGGCTACACTTCAGCCAGTCTGGACACAATTGGATCAAGCTAAAATTAGTCCTGATCACATTCACCTTATTAAGATTTTGATAGGATTTGTCCATAATATGAGTCAATCCGTGCTACTTTGCTCCATCGTAGCCCATTTGTGTCTCTAGATGCAACAATTCAGGAAATCCTGTTTGAAGAAAAGTGTCTTGGTATCACTTCTTCCCGACAATCGGAGGTTGTACTCGCCAGCACTCATATGCCTAGTACTTATGGAGCTCTCTTTTGTAAAAACTGTAAGCTCACTGAGAATAAGTTTGCTGACTGTTCAAAAGTTGAGTGAAAATACTATCATAAAAGAGGTCATATTCTGAACAACTATCCTATAAGACCACCGTGACCATCGGGACATACTTCCAAGTCTCGATCTTTTACACCTAATCTTAGCTCTGCCTCTGCTGCTACGGCTGCCTCTTATACTGCCTCTAAACCTCCCCTGTCTACTTTTCAAATGAGTAACTTACAAGACTTGCTTAAACAAGTGATTTCATCCAATTCCCTCTCGTTTGCAGTTTCCCTATGTAATAGATGGCTTCTTGATTCTGCTTGTTGCAACCATATGACATTTTATTTTTCTCTTACTCCTGCCAAATCTCTTCCTCCCATTTATGCTGCTGATGGTAATTGACCATATCCCATGTTGGCTCCATTAACACTTCCTTGTTATAGCTTTCTAATACTTATTGTGTTCCAAATCATTCCTTTAATCTTGTCTCCATCGGGCAATTGTGTGACCTTGGTTTAACTGTGTCCTTTTCTTCTACTGGGTGTTAGGTTCAAGATCTGCGATCGAGACAGACGATTGGTACCGACCGCAAAGTGGGAAGATTGTTTGAGCTCACATCTCTTCGGCTTCCTGTTTGTTTTCTTTCTGCCCCTGTCACCGACTCTGCTATCTATTAGTGGCACCACCGTCTCAGTCATGCTTCTTTCGAAAAACTTTATCATTTAATCTCTAGTCTTAATTTGAATAATGTCTCCAAATTTGTATCTTTTGGCTGTTTGAATTGCAAACTTGCAAAGCAACCTGCATTGTGTTTTTCTCAGTCTTGTTCTATAAGCGATTGTCCTTTTGACTTAATTCACTCTGATATTTGGGGACCCGCTCCTATTTCCACTATCAATAGGTATCGTTACTTTATTTTATTCATTGATGATTACTCTCAGTTTACCTAGATATATTTCCTTAAACACTGCTCTTCCCTGTCTCAAATATATATTGATTTTGCTAACATGGTTCACACTCAATTTTCTCGCCCAATCAAAGTTTTGAATATAGATAACGCTTTGGAATATAAGGACTCCAGGCTCCTTTCCTTTCTCACCCAGTAAGGATTTCTTGTACAATGCTTTTGTCCTCATACCTCTCAACAGAATGGGCGAGCGAAGCAGAAACATTGTCACATCATAGACTTTGTTTGGGCCCAACTTCTGTCTGCCTTCTGTCCTGCAAAGTTTTGAGGTGAAGCCACTCTCTGTTGGATTTTATGTCCTAAAACTCGTAGTTTGTAAATTAATAAACATATTCTGTTTTGTTTTTCGATAAAATTGTTATTGAAATTGTAATCTTGAATCTAATAAACTAAGGTCTTGAGGCTATTTAATGTAGCTTGAACTTTATGTAGTGACATAAATGTGGATCAAGTTCAAATATATAGCCAAAATGGTGTATAGTATATGAATAAGGTTGGACGCCTTATTCTGGGGACATTATGGATGCAACCCACTTTGTAGTTAGTACAAACGATGTGATCCTAAATCGTTCATATAGAGATATGTGAGTGGGGCATCCTGTGCAATAATTTTGCATAAGACTGAACCATGAAATAGTCACTTTTTACGTTTTAAATGCCATTTTATGTATAAAACTGACTATTTCGTTAATTGATGACCTAGGTAACTTAATCTTAATCCTGAGCTAACTATGAACTCTTATTCACTCAGAATTATCCTTAGATCTGCATAGGTGAGGGCGACTCAATATCGCTGGCCCAATAAACCTCCCATTTCAGGGGTAAGATCAGGTGGCTAGCTGGGAACATAGGGTGCAAGACGAAATTCACTCCTACCCATTATAGGGATAGTAGATAGGTTGTTCCCTTTAGTACTAAATCCAGGTCTTGAACAAGGGGCCCCACCCTCTCCTTTCCCCGAGAGGGATTTGGTTTATAGGTTGTACCTTAAACCAATTGTTCATTAGAGGATCAGTGGAACTTAAGGAATAAGATGTAGTCTTGGGGGTAAAACGGTTTTTATGACCCAACCGAGATTACGAACAACCAGTGAAGGATTAACTTACTAATCATGGTTATATCAAATGGACACAAATATATCTATAATGAGGGGAGTGCAACTACGGGACTATAGTGGAATGACCCGTTAGTTAACGAATGTTGATTAGCTTCGTCTAAAGAGTTAGCCACCTAATCTCGGATCGTTGGAGCCCATGATCTATAGGTCCATTAGGTTCCCCTACTAGCTCATATGGAATAAACTTAGAATAGTATGATAGAATGATTCAAATTGTTCGAAATAGGTGAAGAGAGAGAAACCGACAAGTAGATATGATATAGTGGTGGGGTTTTCAGCTTAGAGATACAACTCTAATATTTAAATGTGGTTTAAATATCAAGAATATGAATACGTTCATATTCGGAAGCTTGAAAATAATGGAAATAGTCAAAGATGTAAAAAGTCAAAGAGTTGACTTTCGACTTTGAAAAATCAAACTTTGACCGACCTTATATTCAAATGTGATTTGAATTTCGAGAAAATGAATGCGGATTCATGCTCGGGAGGTCAAAATTAGTCAACACGGGAAAAATCATAAAAAGTCAAAATGTTGACTTTTTGGTCAAAGTTCGACTTTGACCAAATGACTATTTTGCCCTTTGACTAAAGTTAGTGGGAAAATCCAAACTTTTGTTGGATAATTCCACTAACGAAATAGTGGGCTAGGTGTTGGCTTATAGTGGAGACATTAAGCCCACTTAGATAGTGGATTCTAGGTGTTGGGTTTTTATGAATTGATTTCATGCAATTGTTGCATGACATTTTTCTATAAATTGGGCTTTCATTTTGAATGAAGAAACTTTTGACATTTTACAAAATTGTTTTCTAAAATTTGGGCTGAAAAAAGGAAAACCCAAAAACCAAAAAGGAAAATCCATTTCTTTTTCCATCTCTTTCTCTCTCTCGATTTTCTTCATCCATCGGGTCCCACAACCCGGTTTTGAGTCCAGAGGATAGTAGGTCAACTCTAGTGGTGGTTCGGAAGTGTTGGGTCGAGATTCAGCAAGGAAAAGTGGGTTTCAGGAGCGTCAAAGGTAATTTTTAATTACTGTTGTTCCTTCAATTGCATGCATTTTTTTCCTTTAAATTAAAAGCAATTAGAGTGTAATTAGGTCCTAATTCTGCTGCGTATGTCTCATGTTCCATCACTCTCACCTCTATTTACACAATCAATCATCTTCCTTCATCTGTTCTTCAAAATGCTTCTCCGTTTGAATGCTTATATGGTACTTCTCTTGATTAATCTAAACTCAAGGTCTTTGGTTGTGCATGTTTTGTAGTTCTTCATGAACATAACAAATTAGAACCACATACCTGTCTCTGTTGTTTTCTTGGCTATGGAACTAAACATAAAGGTTTCCATTGTTGGGACCCTCTCTCTAATAGATTGTGCATCTCTTGCCATGTCACTTTTTGGGAGCACACTATGTCTATAGTCTCTCAACCTTTCATAATTCTCTCTCGAGTCCTCTTCTCTATGATTCTAACGTTTCGTTTGATCTTTTTCCTTCTTCTGCATCTTCTGATAGTTCTGAGTTTGAACAGTCTGTGCCTATCTTTGTTGACCTTGATCAGCCGTCTGTCCCACCTGTGGAATCTGGACCTGTTCATGATGATAACTTGTAAAAATACAAGTTATTTATTCCACCTTATCTAGATATTGCGGTGCCGATTGTATGAAGATTAACTTAGAATTACAATAATTATAAATGATCGCAATTACACCCACTAACGCCACAAAGATGGAAGATAAGTCGAGTTTTACTCTGTTTTGCAGGAAACCAAGTCATCGCTTGTGCTCAAGGCTCACGAGAAACTGATCAACGCATCTCTGTCACATTGCGCCCATCAATCAACAATGAAGAAATGATTACCGCAATGACGGCGCAATGCGACAGTCGATCTAAAGCTGACTTTCAACTGCACGCGGAAATAAAAACAATACCGTATGCGAACTCACGATCGAAAGATGCAGTTAAGCAACGCAAAAGCGTAGGATTGAGACACGTGTAAAACTAACGGTTATGCAGAATTGATGATCTGATTGCATAACAGAAGGAATAATATCCCTCCATCTTCGGAATTACCATAACAATCAGTGGGGACCACTAGACGACATCTTCACCTGTGAGAGCAGAAGTGAAGATGTCATTCTGATCTATCAAGAGAGGGTTAAAAGAATGCGTTAACTAAAGCGAGTGGAACTTCCAGACATGGAAGTAAACTTACATTCATTACGTTAGTCTCTGTTTCACCATAGACATGTGGAAGCGTGGCCGATCACTAAAAGGTGTACGGCAAGAGAAGAGCGGAACAATATTTGTAGCTTCAATGTAATTGAGAACTTGCGCTGTTTATATTATTTATCTTTCTCTTTCTATTCTGTTTATAAGACTTGTCGCCACATTCCACGTCTTTGCATTTTCACAACCAACCTTGACCCCAGCATCTTGTAACATGAAGCCTGTATCTTGTATCATCTAACTTAGGTTTATTGTATTTTATTTTATTATCGTAACTTTACTGCTTTACTTAATTTTATCGCAATTTATATACCTGTACAAACACATTTTAAAGATTGAAAACCTGGTCGCATATATCATGTACATATCACAATAACCTAAAACAGTCCCTGAGTTCTACCTCGGATCACACCGAGAAACTTGCAGTGGAATTACACTTGGTTCCATCGTAAGGAAACTTATGACAATGCATAGCATACTACATGAACATCCATAATTAACGCATATCTAGCAAGCGTATCGCATCATTTCTAGCATAGAAGATCATCAATCATACCTATCAGCGATTCTTCAACAAGTTTATGGCGCTGTTGTCAGGGACTGGTTAACGATTTATTGTTTGAGTGTGTTTTTGGTATGTTGCAGGATAGATCTCATTGTATTGGTTGTTCAACGTGGAGAGAAGTCTGACCGTTTATGAGTCCTAGTGCTGAACCGGAATTCGAAGCTGTCCCTGAGATCGAGCATACTTTCCGTGCAAGGGCACGTCAGAACCGAATTAGGTGAAAGAAGGCAGCCAGCATGGCGGACAACAATGATAATGCGGTACCGATTGCAAACCAAAGGGATGTTGGACCGGCTCAGGATCCTGTCTTCCTGGCGGCTGATCGCAACATCCTAATGCATAATTATGCGACACCCAATTTGTATGATTTTTTGCCTGGAATCTCGAGGCCGACTATGGAAGAGAATGCATGTTTTGAGATTAAGCCAGTCATGCTACAGATGATTCAAAACGGCGGACAGTTTGGGGGTCTGCAAGGTGAAGACTCACATACCCATCTGACCAGCTTTGCGAGATGTGCATCAATTTTTCCTTACCTAGCGTGACCCCGGAGAATATAAGACTGTATCTGTTCCCTTACACCTTGAGGGACGAGGCTAAGAGGTGGGCTTACTCACTTGAGCCAAATGAAATCACTTCATGGGATCAACTGGTAGAGCGATTCATGAAGAAGTTCTTCCCACCTGCCGTCAACGCAAGGCGACAAAAGGATGTATTAAACTTCGAATAGATGGAGAATGAGACCCTAAGCACCACCTGGGTGCGATTTAAGAGACTGGTGAAAAGCTGGAAACGTTTTATAATGGCCTGAATAAAGCAACGGAGGCTGTCGCTGATGCCTCTGCGGCAGGAGGTTTTATGGATAAGACATACACAGAGGCTAAAGTCATCCTCGACTGCATCTCGTGGAATATGGATGACTGGATTGGCGATGGATATGGAGGCCGAGGCGCCGAGAGAAGAAAAGTGAAATAACCATTGTCCCTGCGGAGACAATGACCACGTTGGCCGTGCAAATGGCCACAGTGACCTCGTTCCTCTAGTCATTGGAAATCAACCAAGGAGCCATTGCTCCACAATCAGTGCAACCCACTGCATCGGCTCAAGTGGCCTTAATCAGTTGCGTCAATTGTGGAGGGGCTCACGGAGTTGACATGTGCCCATTGAACCTTCAGCAAGTATATGCTATCCAGAACAACCCCTTCAACAACACCTATAATCCGGGCTGGAGGAGCCATCCTAACTTCGGTTGAGGAGGCAATCCCAACCTAGGGGGGCCAGTTAACCATCAAAGGGGTAGTAGAGGGAATCTGCCTTTTCATCACAATCAAGGGCAATCAAGACCGCACAACTAGCAACCATCATCATCTAACACCTCGGGAAGCTCGTTAGAGACGCCGCTGAAGCAATATATGGATAAAAACGATGCTGTGATACAAGCACAAACGTCTTCAATAAGGAATTTGGAGATCCAGGTGGGCCAGCTGGCCTTTGAGCTAAGAAGTGGAACACCAAGAACATTGCTCAGCAATTCAGAAGCCCCGGGATCTACAGGAAAGGAGCAATGTCCTTAAGACATTGAGTAGGCAAGTCTGATCGCCTGTGGAAATGTGGATTGCGATCACTTATGACAATGCAATTTTTGGTCCATATTTCAATACTATGTTTAATGCCCTTGGTATTCTCGGAGTGAGAGTAAACAATGGGGACAACAAACACCAGTTGGAGCCTTTAGTATTCTCGGAGTGAGAATCCAAAGCATGGTCTTTGGTGAATTTGGTAGAGGTTGGAGAAAGAACAAATCGTGTAAAGATAAGCAAATGGGAGAGAAAAGGAGCTATCGTATAGCTATGTGATTATCGTTTAGAAGAAGCTACATGATTGTGTAGGTTTTACTAAGCGATCGTTTAGTAAATGGAAGACGATCGTTTAGAATATGTGGCACACTATGCAATCGTTTAGGAAACCTAAGGGATCGTTTAGGGATGAGTGTGCGATCGTTTAGGTGTGAGGTGTGCGATCGTTTTGACGATGAGAGACTATCGTATATGCTCTCAAACTATACGATCATAACGTTTTCACACCGATTGCAAATTTTTTCAAACTATTGAAAAATGAAACAAATTTTCATTTTATTCTTCAGTTACAATAACCAACTTCGGATTCTCCCACTAACGCATAACCAAGAGAAGTTTTCAACCAATTATCATATAATTAACTAATTTAATAATTAATGAATATAATCATATTACATTCTTACCCTATAGTTTGATATCACATATCTACTATAGTAATTTCTCCTCCACTTGATATAAATCATATTTATATCTAATTTCCTCCAAAATAATGTATCTCATACATTTAGCCAATTATATCATATATAATTAACCAGTCCAATAATATCATATATAATTGAACTCTCTCTTGTCAATTTGAACATTTCAAACTGACCCAAACACAAATTCTCTACTTTATCCAAGATACCCAGGGGACCTAATGGACCTGTGGCTCGAAGCTCCAATGGTACGTGAATAGCTGACTAAACTCTTTAGCCACGAGATCCACCATCCGTTAACTATCAGGCATTCCACTAAAGACCAACAACTGAACTCTTCCTACCACAGATATATTTTGTGTTCATTGGATATAACCAATCATGAGTACGATGACCCTTTACAGATACTCGTAAGTACAACTAGGCCAATTTATCGTTTTGCCCTTGTAGTTACATCTCACTCCTTAAGTACCACTAATTCCTCTAATGAACAATACAACATAGTCCAACTATGTGTGAACTTCTCTCGGGCCAAGAGAAGGTGTGTGGCATCACATCGTTCAAGCTTTGGAATCAGCTCTTAAGGGAGCTATCTACCTACTTGCCCTTGCTTTGGGGGAGGAGTGAATTCCATTTTGTGTAGCTAAGTTCCTAGCTCCTAAATCAGACGAATCCCTAAAATGGTAGGTTTGAATCGGTGACCTTGCCACTCGCACCCATACAAATCAAAGAACCATCCTCAATGGTAGGAGTTCCCAACTCACTCAGAATTGAGGTCATGTTACTTATGGTCATCCTAGTGAAGTGAAGTCTCTGTCATGAATGGTGTTATATAACGAGACGTTAACACTTCGTGGTCAGGTCCTATACAAGCTTTTTGTATAGAACGTCCCCGCTCGCATGTCCCCTACACGAATGATCAGGATCAGACCATTTGTGACAAGTCACAACACTTGTGACCATTCCACAAGGCGGGCCACATTCGTAGCATTACTAGGATAAGGTTTCCCTCCTATATCCATACACTACAGTCCATTTTGATTATCACTCAAGACATGATCCACTTGTATGTCACCACATACATGCTTGAGTTACATACAGATAACTAGGGATTTTATGTTTATTGGTTTGTGGTAAAGCAAATAAAACATCCAACTGAGTAAAATCAAAATGTGAAGTAAATATCATATATTATACAACACAAGTGTTCGTACAAACTGTTTACAAACTACAGGACACGAGACTTTAGGGCATGAACCCCAACAAAATAAAGGGTTATACTTACAAAATAAAGACTTTTGGTTGAGAACGTCTCAATTTAGTGAAGGAATAATTGACTACCCTTTGATACTTTTAATTCTAAATCACTGAAGTATCATTGCAAATATTAATGAATGTAAGGGTTTCATTATTTCCTTTTCTAAATTTGATTGGGTATTTTCAAAGAGTTATGAAAATTTTTAATTAATTTAAAATTTATTTATTTCAACAATTAAATATGTCTAGTGCTGTTATGATGATACTCTCTGTTGAGAAATTAACCTATGAAAGCTATGCTACTTCGAAAAACATAATCAATATTATACTGGTTATTGGCGACTTATGTTTTGTCCTTATTGAGAAATGTCCTCATGCATCACGAAACGTTCGTAATTCCTATGATAGATCGATTAAGGCCAATGATAAGGCTAAAGTATACATTTTAGGAAGCTTTTCTGAAGTCTTGGCCAAGAAATACAGCGGTCTCTACTTATGAGATCATGGGTTCACTGCGAGAGATGTTTGGACTAAAATCAACTCAACTCAAGCATGAAGCTTTAAAAAAAATCTTCAACGCATGTATGAAAGAAGGAACCACAGTTCGGGACATGTTCTTGATATGTGGTGATAAAAATTTTGGAAGCGCATATATGATGCATGTCTTAAGCTATGTGTCGGTGGTCATGCGTTTGAATGAAAAGTACGCGTTAATCTCGTATGCAATGACCATGCATTCCTATCACAAGTTTTCTTGCGCTCTCGCCAAGTATAACGAGATCACAAGTTTCTCGGGAGATCCGAGGTCGAACTCAAGGACTTGTAGCTAAATGTCATGAAGTAATGTGTTTGCGGAGAATAATAAAAGAATGTTGAGGATCTATGCGCTACTCCTACTCCAAACTAACAGATTAAGCAGTGGAAGTATGACTGTGAGAGATAGAGACATAACAACTATTAACGCGTAGTAAAATGCGTGGAAAAATAGATAAAATAGTGATGATGTCTTCATCGCAATAGTAAGCTTGACTGCAAGGGTAACCCCAACCAATGCATGCTATGCGATCATGCTATACACACTTGATGTAGACGCATGCGATGTATATGCGATAGTGTTTAGATGCCTTATTTTTAAATCTCTATTCCCGCTCATGTGCTCTCACACATAGGCAAGATGATCGCATACCACCATATCCTACTTAAAGGGTGCATACGCTGTGGAGTAGCAAACAGAGCTTATTCCTAAGTCCCCATTCTTGCTTATGCGATCCAATCTGCTCTCCCGAGTCTAGATTTGGATTTTAGACTACTCTCCCAAGTATGCCTAAATGATGAATGATGCGATCATAAGACAAGGTAATCACATAAAACATGGTTGACGTAAGATTATTCTTATCTCTAGCGAACACTTGCTTACATTGCTTAATACGATCAACTACTTACCCTCCCGGGTAGCTGGTTGCTGCTGACTCTACTCATAGAAAGCATTGTGTCTGCTTATAGACAAGTGTTGCTACAACTTCACACTAAGAAAATAGGATTTTCTCACAATACTCACGCAATGCAGACCTCTCGATGGTTTGTTACATGCTTCATATGTCTATGCCGCATGATTAAGTATGCGATACTCTAGCAGTCTTACTTAGTAATGCAATGAAAGTGAAGGATACTAAGTAAATGAAGAGGGAGATGGAATCGAAGGAAAATATAGAAATGCATTGGTCACAAAATATATTAATCTCTTAAGTCACAATGTAATACAATACAAGGATAGAAGAGAAATGGAGGGCCAGATGGAAGCAATGTCTTGCTTCTATCAGATGTGTGTCAAGGCTGCCAGTGGTGCCATGGATGGGCGGTGGAGTAGACTCTTTTGAGCTCTAATCCAGTGAAGGCTCCAATCCTCACTCAGAATGGTTGAGGGAATGAAGAACTCTTAAGACTATCTTCTCATGCTTTGGCTGGATCACAAGGATTTGTCCTCAGGCAGAAAACCCCGGATGCCTTCAGGCAGAAAACCTTGGATGATTTGAAATTGTGCTCTAAGGCTTCTATTTATAGAGCTTGATTGCCGACAACATTTATGAACCTGCTCTGAATCTGACACTCGCAGTGCGATGGTCGTTTTCTAAATCTTTGCTACTAACGGCGTGGTAGGTGAAATATCAACATCACATTTTGAAACTCCCGAGGTATGCGTTCATGCTTGGTTTCCAAAGTGTTAACGCATTCCACCACCCTTGCGTTCATCCCTCTATTATGGTTATTACTCTGTAGCCGCAATCTCCCTGCAATGACCGCATTCGCTTGGTCGCCGCAATGTCCATATGACAGACGCATGCGATCACCACATGCGATCGTCTTCGCGATAGCCTTGCTTCCACGCATGTGATTGATTTCTACGTTTGCTACAAAAATAAACAGTTGAATGCATAATAATGCATAAAAGTGGGTTAGCCGAGATTCTTAATGCCGATCGACGTAAGCTCATTTTCTCATGAATCCTTAGTATAATCACCGCATATTCTACGTAACAGCCCTCATAATTCTAAATAAAAGACTTAAAATAACCTACATTTCTGCCCGTTATCAATATGATGGTTCAACTTAACGTTGCTGAGATGAATAGGGCTTTCATTGATGAGTCTAGTTCGGTTAGATTTATTTTGGAATCTCTTCCAAAGAGTTTCCTACATTTTTGTAGTAACGGTGTGATGAACAAGATAAACTACAACCTTACAACTCTTCTCATTGAACTGCAAACTTATCGGTCCTTAATGTAAAATAAAGGACAGGTAGGAAAGGCAAACGTTGCCTCAAGAAACTTCCAAAAGGGTCCAACCTCTGGGAGTAAGAATGGATTTTCTTCTTTTAGTTCTAAGAATTTCACGAATAAGAAGAGTGGTAAGGGGAATAAAGCTGCCTCTGTTGCCTCCCAGAAGAAAGGGAAAAAGGCTAAGGCTACAAAGGGAACTTGTTTCCATTGCAACTAAGACGGGCACTGGAAGAGGAATTACCCCAAGTACTTGACTGAGAAGAAGAAAGTCAAAGAAGGTAAATCTAATTCACTTATCTTAAAAACCTATTTAATGGAGAATGATGATTCGGCCTAGATAGTTGATTCACGAGCCACTGACCACGTTGTTCTTCTTTACAGGGAACTAGTTCTTGGATGCAGCTGGACGAGGACAAGATGACCATGAAGGTCAGAAATGGTGAAGTCATCTCAGCCATTGCAATTAGGAGCATTAGATTACTTTTTAGGAAATCTGTTTTATTGTTGGACAATGTTTCTATAGTTTCTAATGTTAAAAGGAACTTAATTTCAGTTGCTTGCTTATTAGAACAATGTTATGCAATTACTTTCTTAGTGAATAAATCGTTTATTTTCAATAATGGAATTGATATTTCAACAACTTTAGAAAGTAATCTATATATTTGAGACTTTAGCATCTAAAATGCACCTTAATACTGAATTGTTCAAAATAACAACGACTAAAAACAAAAGACAAAATATTTCTCCTAAAGAAAATGCCCATCTTTGGCATTTAAGATTAAGTCACATAAATCTCAATAGAATTGAGAAATTGATTAAGAATGGACTTCTAAATGAGTTAGAAGAAAACTATTTACAAGTATGTAAGTCATGCTTTGAAGGCAAAATGGCTAAAAAACTTTTATTGGAAAAGGTCATAGAGCCAAAGAGCCCTTGGAACTTGTACATTTAGGCCTATGTGGTCTTCTGAATGTTAAGGCAAGAGAAGCATATGAATATTTCATCTATTCCATAGATGATTATTCAAGATTTGAGTATCTTTTCCTAATTCAACATAAGTCTGAAGCTTGAAAAGTTCAAAGAATATAAGACTAAAGTGGAAAACTTGTTAGGTAAAACTATTAAAACACTTTGATCTGATTGTGGTGGAGAGTATATGAACTTGAGATTCCAGGACTCTTGATGACATGCAGAAATGCATGTCCACTTAGGCCTTTTACTTAGAATTATGAAGGTTGTTAAGCAGAGTATGCGGCAATTGTGCTAGGAATTCACAAGAAAATGTGTTTGTGTCGATCAACATGATAAATCTCGACTAACCCGTTATTATGCGTTATTATGCGTTCAATGTTCTATTTTTGTAGCTAATACAGAAAGTGGACGCAAACGCGGAAATTGGACCATCGCATAGACGACCGCATACGGAGAAACTCTCCATCGAAAAAGCAAATGCGTCGATCAATGCATGGATATTGTGGTAATCAGCCGTATGTGTCCATCGTAGGGGAGTTGCACTCATCAAGCGATTGTGTAGAGTTGTAGTATTAAGCGAATGTGGTCATGGAATGATAGCGGCTACGCGATAACACATACTAATGGGACCAACGCAAGGTTGGTGGAATGAATGCATCAACGCATCTACCTCAAGAAAATCATAAGTTAATGCTGACATTCCACCTACCACACCGTTAGTGGCAGAGGTTCAGAAAACGACTAACGCGCCGAATGTCAGACTCAGTCCATTAATGATGTCGGCGATCCAAGCTCTATAATAGAAGCCAATGAGCAGAAATTCAAATCATCCAAAGTTTTCACCCGAGGTTCGCCTAGTGCAGATCCTTGTGATCCAGACAAAATGCGTGAGAAGACGCTTGAGAGTTCTTCACTTCCTTTATCCATTCCGAGTGACGACCGAAGCCTTCGACTGGAGCTAGATCTCGGGAGAGTCAGCTTTACCGCCCATCCATGGCACCACCGGCAGCCTTGATGCACATCCGCTGGAAACAAGTCTTTGCTTCCAACTGGTCATTTCATTTTCCTTTCTTTTCTTATATTGTATTGTATACATTTTGTGATTAAGGAATTAATACATTTTGTGTTTAATACATTTCTATGATTCCTTCGATTCCATCTCCATCTTCTTTACTTAGCATCTTTAAATTCATTGCATCACTTAGTGAGATTGCTTGAGTATCGCATACTTAGTCATGTGGATTAGGGATATGAAGCTTGTAGCAAACCACCGAAAGGTGTGCGTTGTGCGAGTATGTGAGGAAACCTCATTTGCTTAGTCTGTAGCTGCGGCAATGCCTGTCTATAAGCTAACGCATTACTTGTCTATGAGTAAAGTCAGCAACAACCAACTGCTTGGGAGGGTAAGTGGTTGGTCACATTAAACAATGTAAGTCATTGTTCACTAGGGATAGGAACAATCTTAGATCAGCAAAGTTCATGCGGTTACCTTGTCTTATGTGCGCTTTATTCATCATTTAGGCTTACTTGGGAGAGTAGTCTAAAACTCAAATCTAAGACTCGGGAGAGCAGATTTGAACGCATAGGGAAGAATGGGGATCTTAGAGATAAGCTCTGTTTGCTTTCACACAGCATATGCACCCTACTGATGGGATATTGCATGTATACAGGAAGTAGGATATGGTGGTTGTATGCAGTCATATCGACACTTATGCATACCTACCGCATACATCCTAGATTTAGGCTTTTAGTGTGTGTAGCATGATCGCATGACTTGCGTTGACTAAGGTTGCCCTTGCGGTCACTCTTAAGGGTTGCAATGAAATCATCTCCGCATTTTATCTATTTCCCCATTCATTTGTTTCATGTCAAAAGTTTTCGTGTCTCAATCTCTCATATATATTCTCATTGCGTTGTCTGTTAGATAGGAGTAGGAGTAGGATTAGTTTAGCAACCCCTCCAACATTCTTTTATTTAAACCGCCGCATGCACAGTCACCACATTCATTTTGCTACAAGTCCCTGAGTTCGACGTCGGATCACTTGAGAAACTTGCGTTCGCGTTATACTTGGCATGAACATAAGAAAACTTATGACAGGACGGATGGTCATCTCATACATCCGTTAACGCATTATCATTCTAACGCATGACCATCGACACATGACTATTAACGCATATCTTAGGAATATGCATCGCATACCGCGTCCAAGGGATTTTAGTTGTTGAATAATGTGACTTCTAATTTCCCATCACCAACTATATGATAGAACATGGAATCACATCCCAACTCTTGGGACTTGGTACACTTCAATAGAATGATGTATAAAAAAGGAGACATAGAACCTTGTTGAACATGGTTCTTTCTATGATGAGCTATGCTCATTTACCTAGCTCATTGTAAATCTGGAGTTCATTGAGAAGAGTCGCCAAGTTATACGCTATCTTACTCATCATGGCATTCATTTCGAATTGAAAAAAGCTCTTTGGAAGAGACTGCATGATGAATCCAACTTAACTTTTCTCATTCATGACGACTCTGTTCACTTCTACAATATTGAAGTGAACCATCATGTTCAAAACATGATCCCTTACACAGGTTCCTTTCCTTCATTCTGCAGTTGTAAACGAATTTAATTGCATCATGCATGGTAGATGTAGACAGTTATCCAAACAGGCCCTGCAAAGAGTCCATGATCTCTCTTGCTGTAGCTCACCTCTTGTTAAAATATACATCAGATATACTGGCTAAAATATCAACCCAAGCCTTCTTATTAGCTTTGACCCATTTTTCATACACATCTCGAACTGTTCGATTTGCATCGAGACCAGGTGATGGAGGACACTCCATTAAAACGAATCGAAGATCATTTATTACTATCGTGTTTATATTCGATTTCCAAGTTTCGTAATTATCGCTGTTAAGTTTTTAAGAAGCTAGCAGTTGTATAATGAATGTTGAAATTGTTGAAAAAGTAAACAAATTATTAGACAAAAGATGTAACTCTTTTTAATCCAACTTATTTAGCAAAAATAATGTACCCATTCTCATTATTCTTTTACTACGATACTTTAGTGAGTCAGAATAGCCCCCACCAAAGGGCAGTCGACTGCTCCTTTACTGAATCAAGACATTCTTGACTAAATACTAATACCAAAATAACTCTTATTCTTATAGTACTTAGTTACCGTTTATTTGGTTAAGATTTTTACTAACACTTCGTACGTCTTGTAAGTGTATGCCCGCCACTTTTGAATTACAGAGATTGGAATCAAACAAGCCCCTGAAGGAGAAACAATTGTTTGAAAACGGACCTAAGTAACCCTATCCATTTCTGGAGTTTAGAGTGTTCAAATCTTATGTTACAACCCTCCGAAGGGATAGTCGTTGCTAAACGACTAGTAAAGGGTCGCATAAAGCCAACTAGCAGATACAACATAGGAATCTCACAGTGTGACCTAATGGAAGAGACCGTAGGACGTGTTGACACACACCCTTCATCCACTTACTTTGAACTACTTCCCCTATTCATCTTGTTATTGACCCATGCAAACACTTTTCGAAGGGAGGTTACCGCTAATAGCAAATCGAAGCCGAGCATGGATCTCACGGTGTGAACTCTTAGGGATGTAAGAGCTAGAAATAATATATCTCATATACTATTAGTCTCCCACTGAAGTGTTCTATTTTATAAAAGATTGGGTAATTACTTGGTTATTAACTGGCTAATATTAAACAACCTAAGGTTTAGGTGAATTTTCCTAGTATAACTCTTATATCGAGATTAACCTACGATGTCTAGGTGATAAACCAATTTTATTACTTTACACCATTCATGCATGCTCATAAAACTAAGGTTATTGACTTAGACGTTAGTTTGGATCGGCTGAGTCAATGCGTTGGAGCTAGTCACTAGAGGAGGCGTGCAGGTCGGAGGCGGGTGCGCGAGTCGAGCCGGGTTGGACAAGGAAGTAAGCGTGCACGAGGAATGAGGAAATGACAAGCGAGGAACGAGGACGAACCAGATCGGACGTGGTTCGGGGTTTCTGATGTGTCGGATGCTGGTGACAGCTGGCACGCATGAGGGACTCCACCAAACCAGGTCGAGGTCGGCACGCAGATGGGTCGGACCATCCAGATAGGTCGGGCTGTCGGGTTTTCGGGTCTGGACTGGGTTCGGGAGGCTCTCTTAGGTCTGCAAGCTTAATTTCTCCAAATTAAAGTTGTCCTCTTTCCCAGAACCGAGCAATTACAACCTAATAAAGACTCTAATGACTCTAGCAAAATTACAAACACTTTGCCACACATTAGAGCTCATATAAATGTGAGCAATTACAAATTTCAACAAGAAATTAAATGAAAACTAATGCCAAAACTGCAATGCATTAACTTTAGTCAACTAAAAATTCAATAAATGAAAAAAAAACCCACCAATATGCAATAGAACGTTATAAGCATGCTCTGATACCAATATGTTAGAATATAAAGAACACATGCACAATGGAAGTAAGGATCGATAACGTTCTAATTACATAAAAACAAGAATAAGCAAGCATAAGGGTTAGAAATTACAACATTTGTAGAATCCATCATAATCTTCCTCTCCCGAGCTTGATCGACACCACCAATGGCAAATCCTCGCTATTCTCCAGTTGAAGAACATTGTTGTGAAACCATTTTGTTAGTGAAGACAAGGGAAAATCACTTTAGTAAAAGGAGAGTAAAGAGATTTTGGTGAAAGAGTTTAGGTCAAAGGTCAAAGAAGCATTAGATTTTTAAAAATTCAAAAACCAAACTATTTGTAGAAAAAATACATGCAAAATCCTATCTTGCATATCTTCCATCTCAAACTCCACTAGCATGTAAACTTAGGTGTCATGCTTTGGAAGTGTCACTTCAAAGTCCACTTAGTTAGTGGAAAAATCCAACAATTGGATTTTTCCATTAACTAATTTTTTAAAAAAAAACGTGAAATACAACTTTCAAATTTTAGAAATTATTTAATCAAAACAATTTCAATTAAATAAAATAGTCTAATTTAATATCACATATTAAATTGTCTTTGACACCTAGCTTTGATTAGTCACATTAATCAAGTTTAAAAAACACTTTCATGCTAATGATCAAGTATACTTTGAAAAATAAATAATTAATAAATTAATTATATAATTGTAAATTATATCTCATATAAAATATAATTTTCCCTAGAGCCCGAATTTGAAAATTTCAAATTCTTACTTCATCTAGTTCTTTAATTTTTTCTATAGTGAGCTAGCAAGGAGACCCAATGGACCTACAGATCATGGGCTCCAACGATCAAAGACTAACAGGTCAAACTCTTTAACTTAGTTAATCAATATTTGTTAACAAGACTGTTCATTATAGCCTATAGTTGCACTCCCCTCACTGTAGATATATTATGTGTCCATTTGATATAACCATCATCAATAAGTTGATCCTTCATAGGTTGTTCGTAACCTTAGCTAGGTAAAATACCGAAATACCCTTGAGTTACATCTTTTCTCCTTAAGTACCACTGTCTCGCTAATAAACGTTTGATTTAGGATCATAATCACTAAATCAATTCCCTCTCAGGCCAACGAGAGGATGGGGCCCCTTATTCAAGACTTGGGATTAACCCTTAAGGGAACTGAATGAAATCAATATAGAGTTCTCCATGAGCAGCGGAAGTGGATCATTCCAAATCCCATTCAGAATGAACACAACAATTACAGTCTTAAACGAAAATGAATAGATTATGCATGAACAGAAATTACAGCATGCTACAAGAAGATATAAAGGATAAATATGCGTACCTTTGAAGAACTCTTCTTTAAGTATCCCTCGATTTATTTCCAATGCATCTAACGATGCACTCAAAAGCAACGAACGGAACAGCCAACAACATGAAAAATTGGATGCACCTCGAACCCAATCGAGTCCAACTCGATTCACGAACGGATTTAGAACATTACCACAAGTGTTACCTTAGTATTCTCGGTGTGATAATCTAGGAGTTGTGGGCTCTGTATGTTCTTGGATTGATGAAGACAAGAGGTATACGATCGAGTAAGTGGGAGATAATGAAGTTTGTCTATCATCTAGACGATGTACTTGATCGTTTAGGAGATGAAGCCTATCGTATAGACTTTTGCTACTTGATCGTGTAGCAACGATCAAACGAGCAACTATCGTATAGTCAACTCTTAGCTCAATCATGTATGCTCTCAACGCTATCGCTTTGTAAAAAAACTTTTTACTTGATTGCCTTTTTCGTGAGATTTTCTCGAATGAGTCAACTACTAATTTTGGAAAACAATTTTTTTTTTATCTCACAGTTACCATAAAAGTTCCAATAACCTCCCACTCAAATCGGTTATTAGATAAAAATAATTAATTATCATATAATTAATATATTATAAATAAATATGATAACCAACTTATCATATTATATTTATAACATATAGTTTTAATATTTCATCATATAAAACATAAAAACCGTAGTTCTTTTTCTATTTTATGGTATTTAGTATAAATCATATTTATATTAATTCTTCTAATTAATGTATCTAATACATCATCTCAATTATATCACATATAATTGAATTTCCTGTTGTTAATTTGAATACTTCAAATCAACCCAAAATCTGATTCTCAACTTAAACCCATTGAGCTACCAAGGCGACCTCATGGACCTGTAGCTTGAAGCTCCAACGATATGTAAATAACTGACTAAATTCTTTAGTCACGAGATCAACCATCCGTTAACTGTTGGTCACTTCATTAAAGACCGATAGCTGAACTTTTTGCACTATGGATATATTTCTGTATCTATATAACCAATCAATATTGAGACGACCCTTCATAAATCGCTCGTAAGTACAGCTAGGCCAATTTATCATTTTTTCCCTGTAGTTACATCTAAAAGTAACACTAATTCCTCTAATGAACAATAAGTCATAGTTCTACTATGACTGAGTCCTCTCTTCTAAAGAGAGAGTATGACCACTATGTTCTAGGCTTGTAATCAGCCTTTAAGGGAGTAATTTATCTACTTACTCTTACTTCGGGGAAGGAGTGAATTCCTTCTTGTGTATTTGAGTTCCCAGCTCCTCAATCAGACGAATCCCCAAAAAAGTAGACTTGTTTAATTGGTAATATAGCTACCATACTAATCAAAGGACCGCCCTCATAGGCAAAAGTTCCCAACTCACTCAAGATTACATGTCACCTATGGTCATTTTGGTGAAATGTAAGTCTCAATTATCAATGACGTTATATAAAAAGACTAATCATATCGTGGTCCGGTCTTATACAAACTCTTTTTATAGGACATCCTCGCTTGCATGTCTCCACATGAATGGCCAGGATCAAACAATTTGTAGCACTTTACAACACTTGTAACATCTACAAAGCGAGTCACATCCGTAGGGTCACCAGGACAGGGTATCCCTCTTTTATCCTTATACTACAGACCAGTTAGGTTATTACTTAAGGCATGATCTATTGGGGATGATGCCCTAATGTCTCGTGTTCTGTAGTTTGTAAACAGTTTGTGTGAACGCTTATGATGTATAATATATGATATTTACTTCACTTATTGACTTTGCATATTTGGATGTTTTATTTGCTTTACCACAAACCAATAAACTCAAATCCCTGATTGTCTTTATGTAACTCAAGCATGCATGTGGTGACATACAAGTGGATCATGTCTTAAGTGATAACCAAAATGGTCTGTAGTATATGAATATAGGAGGGAAACCTTATTCTGGTAATGGTACAGATGCGGCCCGCATTGTGGAATAGTTACAAGTGTTGTGATCTGTCACAGATGGTCTGATCCTGACCATTTGTGTAGGGGACATGCGAATGGGGGCGTCCTATACAAAGAGTTTGTATATGACCTCACAAAGTGTTAACGTCTCATTATATAACATCGTTCATGACAGAGACTTCATTAGACTAGGATGACCATAGGTAACATGACCTGAATCCTGAGTGAGTTGGGAACTCTTGCCATTGAAGGCGGTCCTTTGATTTGCATGGGTGCGAGCAGCCAGACCGCTGACTCAAACCTACCACTTTGGGGATTCGTCTGATTTGAGAGATGGAAACTCAGTTATATAAGATGGAATTCACTCCTTCCCAAAGTAGGTATAAGTAGATAGATAGCTCCCTTAAGGGTTGATCCCGGGGCTTGAACGATGTGGCGCCACACACTTTCTCATGGCTCGAGAGGTGTTCACACATAGTTGGACTATGTTGTATTGTTCATTAGAGGGATTAGTGGTACTTAAGGAGTGAAATGTAACTACAGGGGTAAAGTGGTAAATTGGCCCAGTTGTACTTACGAGCATCTGTGAAGGGTTATCGTACTCATGATTGGTTATATCCGATGGACACAAAAATATATCTATGGTAAGAAGAGTTCAGTTGTCAGTTTTTAGTGGAATGTCTGGCAATTAACGGATGGTGGATCTCCTGGCTAAAGAGTTTAGTCAGTTATTCACGTACCGTTGGAGCTTCAAGTCATAGGTTCATAAGGTCCCCTTGGTAGCTTGGATATAAGTTGAGAATTAGTTTTTAGGTCAGTTTTGAAATGTTCAAATTGACGAGAGGGAGTTCGATTATATATGATATAATTGAACTGGTTAATTATATATGATATGATTGACTAAATGTATGAGATATATTAATTTGGAGGAAATTGGATGTAAATATGATTTATATCAAGTAGAGGAGAAAGAACTATGGTTGATATATGATATCAAACTATAGGTTATGAATATAATATGATTATATTTATTATTTTATTAATTGGACAATTATGAGATAATTGCCCGGCATTTTCTCCGAAATCATGTGAAAAGGGGAAGTTCAACTCAGTTTTGTAACTGTTCATTTTGAAAGTGAAACGCATAATTTGGTCATGGCGTGATTAGTTTTCCATAGCTTAGTATTTGCAGAGATTATACGATAGAGCCAGCTTACTAAACGACCGCATTCACCCGCGTGTCCTTTCTTTAAACGATCGCTTACCTTTTTCTAGACGATCACGTAGCGCTTGAACTTAACTAAACGATCGTATAGACGATCGCTTAGCTTTTCTTACACGATCGTGTATCTCACCTAAACGATCGAGAATCCGACTATATGATAGTCCTTCACTTCTCCCACTTGCTCGATCTTTTGTACACGATAGCCTTTCCTCCTCACCTCTATTGAATTTGAACAAAGCCCACCTTTTGGATTCTCACATCGAGAATACTGAGGGCTCTGAGTGGTGGTGTCGTCTCCGTTTCCTAGTGTTCATGCGAAATCGTTTGTGGTAGACGATTGAAGGTGTTGAACGATTGCTTGCTGGTCTAGCAAAAGCAAGACGAGTTCGTTCGCAAAGAGAGTGAGTCTTGCCAAGAAGAAAGTCTTCAACTGGTATGTTTACTCATTCTCTTGTCATTTATTTTTTAAGCATGTCGGTAATTTAGTAGTTTGAATGCATATTTGTTTGTGTGAAATATGTGAAAATTTTGTCACAATGAATTGGAAAGATCCGCTTCTGCTTATAGGTACTCTTGTTCAAGCATCTTTCATGATCCACTTGTATGTCTCACATATATGCTTAAGTTACATGAAATAACCAAGGATCTTAGTTTATTGGATTTGAGTAAATGTATATAAAATAACACTTATTTTATTAATAATAATGTGTACAAAGTGTTTACAAACTACGAGAATACTAGGAGAATTAGGACACCAATCCCAACAGGAACAACCTTTCTACTATCCTTAAAATGGGTAGGAGTGAATTCTATGTTGCAAATTCTATGTCCCCAGCCATCTACTCAGTCTTATCCCTGAAATGGGAGGCATTTTGAGAAGCGATGTTGAGCTTACCCTTACCTATGCAGATCAAGGGACAATAACGAATAAACAGGAATTCATAGACAGCTCAGGATTCAGATCAAATTATCTAGGTCATCAATAAGTGAAATTAATCAGTGTTAACAGTAAACGGTGTTAATATGTTACAGTGATTATTTCGTGGCCTGTCTTACACAATCTCATCGTGTAGAACATCCCTGCTTACATGTCTATACATGAACGAACTGATCACATCATTTATGACACTTTACAACATTTGTAACAATCATAAAGTGGGCCGTATTCAATAGTATCTCTATAAATAGGTACCTAACCTAATCCAAGTACTATAGATTTTTTAGGCTATTTTACTCGAACTTGATTAAGTTTATGTCTCCACATGTATTCATAACAATAGCCAATGGTTCGCAGTTTATTGGATTTAGAGTTATTAAACAATCAACAACACTTGTCTGAATAAATTTCATATATGTTTACTATTTACAAACTACGAATTTTAAGACATATAACCCAACAAAATTGTCATTTCTCGAAAGAATATTTGAACAAAAGAAGTGTGACACAAACAAAATGTAACAATTGAGGACAAGAATGTAGATAGGAATGGAGGAATAACAAGAATATACGCTTGAAGAAAAGATGTTGGAGATTAAGTGATGAGAATTAAAAAGAGTGAGAGTGAAATCATTCCTTTAGACAACTCCTCTAGACTTGATGGCATAGTTTCCCAAGATTTTTCTCATATGACGTCATGGATTGACCGTGTGTGCTAGCAAGTAAACAACTTCTTCTCGAGCACAATATGACAATTTTATCTCCTCTTAATTCGTCATGCATCTTGTAATTGTTATGCTATTTGTTGAAAGTTGCCCCAGTAGATATTTTTCAACTTTATTCAAAGATGATTAGCTAGACTTACAAGTTTTTCTCAAATAATATAAATGCCCTAGCTATATGCATGCCCTCTTGGGTAGTTCCTTTGCTTTAATATTAAAAGAAAATCTAGTGAACAAATTCCAAAAATGTCATTTTGTACTCACTAGTCTTTGATTTTCTTTCAATTTAATTCTCTTTTTCTTTGCATTTTTTTTTTTTTTGCATTTCTTTTGTTTTCTTCTTTTGGGCACTTTTTTTTTTTTTTTTTTTTTTTTTTTTTAATCACAAAACTCTAACGCTTTAGTACTTTACATGAACAAGCTACGGTTTGGATCTAAAAATAAAAATGAAGTTCTTCGACTGCATACTTTTTTATTTTGACCTTTCGAAATTGGTTCCTTAATGAGATCCATCTTGAGATTGCTAGTACATTTAATTCTTGAATCATTATCTTTAGAAAATGATTCACATAATTTGAGAGAGGATGTAAATAAAATTAGAATAATATAGATATTTGGTCAAGAAAGGTGAAAAAAATGTGAATTTTGAAGGCACAACGAAAGTGTAAAAAACTACGCTTGTCATTAAGAAACTTGAGATTAACAAATTAGTGTCAATAAAAGATGAGTGTCACTTATCACTTTAAAAGCCACCTCCTAGTATATGGGTCATGGCTTTGTAAGGTAGACAAATGTATGGGTAAGGATAAATAGTCGCAACTTAGTAGACTTATGGTGTAGATCAATAGATAGAAATAAAAATTGTCCCACTATAGTAGTGTCACAGGTTGGTCAACTGCCCCACTATAATATTATGGTGTAGGACGTAGGTTCTTATTTAGCATAAAGATCAATTCTGATTGTCAAGAAAAATGTGGGGTCACATTTTAGGAGTAAAGGTAGATTGAAAATGTTGGATAATGGATAGGATGGTAGAATATGTAATAAAATGTGGCAAAGAAAGCTTGATACGAAACACACATATGAGAGTGTTCAAATTTTCAAATGATAACATTCACTTATTTTTTTCTTATTTTTTATTTTTTGCATTGATTTTTTCTTTTTCTTTTTTTTATTACCTTTTCTTGCTTTTTATTCAATCTTTTCACAGACAAAGACTTCACCAATTTTTTTAAAACATGATTTGAATCATCAACTTGTCGGTAAAGGAAAATAAATCTAAGTGAATTACCCTTATCTTTTTTAAAAAAAATTAATGTATGATCAAGAAGAGAGGAAAAAATGTATTTTATACTATTAACAAGTAAAAAATATATATATTTTACACTATTAACAAGTAAAAATGTGTCACTCTTATTCATATGATACGTTAATTCGAATGAATGTGTGTGAAATGAATATTCAATGATAAACTAATTACATGCAAAATGAAAGGATATGGAGGAATGGCACAAATAAAAATAAAATAAAATAAAAATGTAAAAACAAAGTCGTAAAAGCATAGCAAAATAAACATAGTAATAAGATAACTGATATGAAAGCTATAGACAAGTGAGGTTAATTCTAAGGCTTGCGTTAGTGTGTGAAGCAAAGTAATAAAACGATAAAATCAACATAAAGACTCTAATCAAAGTGAGGTTTGGTCTAAGGTCCTATATTTAACAAGGCCATGTAATTGATCAAAGTCATAATTGACAGAATGATCAAATTGAGTGAGGATTTTTCATGTGTCTGCACGGGAGCATAAGCTCTTCGAAGGTGAACAATACTTCTTCCTCAATTCTATCTTATTAGGTAAAGCTTGGGTAGCGTGCATGTGATTGGGTGTGAAATAATAAAATATACAAGAAATACACACAATAAATTAAGAACATAAAGGGAAAAAATGACCAAACTCTTGAAGTAGAATCTCATGTCCCTAGTGGAGTCACCAACTTGTCGCCACGTACCCAAGATGACATGGAGTGGCTAACATTGTTAAAAAAGGTTAAATTTTAAAAAGAAAATAAAAAGGAGTCGTCACCAACATTTTTTACGATGTGATTTGACACCAAAATATGGTAAACAAGTTTAATTAAAAAATGGGCTATGAAAACTAGAGTTATGTTTGGGAGTTATTTGTGTGCAAAGAAGATATTAACACCTCATAACACCCGTTTAGAAAACGGTAATCAAATTTAAATCTTGAGTTGAAAATATTCTTAAATTATTTTTAAACAATGTCTTATTTTATCCCTTATTATTCCAATATTTGAAGTAATGATCCCATAAAATAAGTGGAAAAAATTCATCAATTTGGCTATATTAAAATTCGGGAACAATTCTTTACCTCAAGAAAGTGAGAAAATATAATAATTCCTCAAATCGATCATAGGATAACCTTCTAATAAAAGTTTTTTAAAAAATATTTTAATTAAATTCATTTATCAAATTCTTGGACTCCCAAAGATCATGAACCTTTACATCAAGAATATAGAAGTTCGAACTCTCAAATACTTCTATATTCCATAGTAGAAAATTTTAAAATCATCATCTAAAAACAAATTTTAATTTTTAAAACTTATTTATACAAAACTTAAATGGAATTAATTTTAAAGATTTGAAAATTACCTTAATTTGAAACTATTAGAGAAATAGTAATAAAAAATTAACATCAATTTAATACGTAAATTTACGTGAAAAAAGCATACAATTTAATAATGCATTTAAGCAATAAATGAACAAATAATAATATTTACATGATAGAATCAATCTCGGACTCCAAAAAATTCAACTCCTAATCTCAAGATTCTAGAAATCGGACTCCCAAATATTTCTAGAATTCGTCGTTGGAAAGCCTTTATTTTTATTTTTTTTTTAAATGAGGATTATGAAATAAAGAGATAAATCAATCATAAATTACAAATTAGATTGTATATATTAAAGGTTTTAAAATATAGAAAAATGAACCAAAATATTTGTAAATATAGTAAAAATTTACTGTCTACACACATTAAGGTCCATCAAACCAGAGTCAATTACAACAATTACAACATAATTGAAGAGAAAACAATGCCAAAACTTAGAAAAATCATATCAGTTCATCATTTTCATACAACTTATGAAAAACACCCACCAAAATTCAAATTAACGCTAATTGAGTGCTTAAATCACGCTCCGATACCAATTGATAGGATAAACTGACATGCAATGGAATCAAATAGAATCAATAAGAACTATAATTACATTACATTTAAATAGAAATTTAAGAAGAGGGTTTCTCAATAACATACCTTTGATGAATTATCCCAATTTCTTAGCTGCTCTTCACACGCTTTCAACTCCAATTCTTCAGTGAACCACCAAGAGATCTTCTTTACTATTCTCAACCTTGAATTTGAGTGGTAGAACTCGAAATTGAAGTGAATCTAGTGAAGGAAATCAAAGGATTTTTGGGGAAGATAATGTTCTTCAAATAGAAAACAATTTTCTATCAAACTCTGAAATTGAAGAGTTTTATGAACTTTCTTCATGCAAGCACCACTGAACCAAGATTATGTCAGCTTCAATTGCATAATTTAAGTGGGAAATATGTGTGTATAGAGAAGGAACACCTGCAACTTCTTTAAATATGGGAAGATCCCACTAAAAATCAATTTCCATTTCAGTTAAATTTAATTAATTCTACAATTAATTAAAACTTAATTTAATTAATTCACAATTTGATCCAAAATTTTCAAAAACCAATGTATGAAATTGAATTGAAATTGAAAATTAATTTAATTTTTAATTAATTAAACATATTTAATTAATTAAATAATAATTTAATATCAAATATTAAATTAATCACACGCCTAATTTTAAACATGAATCCTATTCATGTAATTAATATTTAAATATTATTGACCCTCCAATTTCATTTAATTTCGATAAATTAAACGTTAAATAATTATATCGAATATAATTATGCAAACCCTAATTTTTGAATTTGAACTTATTCAAATTCAAATCTTAATTTCAATTTGAACATTTCCAAATTGAAATACAATTTATACAATTCAAATTGATATCATTCCAAATTCACTCAATTCATTAATTCAATGTGTTAATGTTGTTGGGGTTGATGCCTAGATCTCGTAGGGTCCTATAGTTTGTAAACATTGTATGAACAAACTCTTTATGTGATTAATAAAATATATGATATTTTATTCACTTTGTCTATAAAATATGTGATATTTTAGTTACATTAACCACAAACTAATAAACTAACATCCAAGGTTATCTTTGTAACTTAAACATGTATGTGGAGACATAAGGGTGGATCATGTTTAAGTGATAACTTAAATGGTTCGTAGTAGATGGATAAGGCTGAGTACCTTATCCTAGTAACACTACAAGTATGACCCGCTTTGTAGGTGTTACAATTGTTGTAAAGTACTTCAAATGATCTGATCCTTATCATTCATGTATTAGACATGCGAGCAAGGATATTCATACAAAGGAGTTTGTATAAGACCGGACCACGAAATGTTTAGTCTTATTATATAACATCGTTCATAATAGAGACTTACATTTCACCAGGATGACCATAGGTAACATGACCTTAATCATGAGTGAGTTGTGAACTTCTGCCTATGAGGGTGGTCCTTTGATTGTATGGGTGAGAGTGGCCAGATCATCGCCTCAACAAGCCAACCATTTTGAGCTTATTCGTCTGATTAGGGAGCTGGAAACATAACTACACAAGATGAAATTTACTCCTTCCCCAAGGTAGGGTAAGTAGATAACTTGCTCCCTTAAGGGCTGATTCCGGCTCTTGAACAATGTGACCCCACACCCTCTCCTGGCTCGAGAGGGGTTTAGTCATAGTAGGACTATGATCTATTGTTCATTAAAGGGACCAGTGGTACTTAAGGAGTTCGATGTAACCATAGAGGCAAAACAGTAATTTGGCCCAATTGTACTTACGAGCAATTTGTGAAGGGTCATCGTACTATTGATTGGTTATATCCAATGGACACAGAAGTATATTTGTAGTGCAAAGAGTGCAGCTGTCGGTCTTTAATGGAGTGTCCAACAGTTAACGAATGGTGAATAATGTAATTAAAAAGTTTAATTAATTACTCATGTACCATTGTTGCTTGAAGCTATATGTCCATGAGGACCCCTATAGTTCAAAAGGATTTAGTTGAGAATCAATTTTTGGATTAATTTGAATTGTTCAAATTAATAGAGAGATTTAATTATATAAATTGTTTCAATTATATATGATATAGTTGTCATAATATATTTGATACATTATAGTTTAATGAAAGGAAATAAATATTTGAATGAGATTCAAATAGATTTTCTATGAATGTGATTCATAGTTGTTAAATTTAATATAAATGAGATTTATATTAAATGTCATTTAAAAGAGAAAAGGAACTATAGTTTATATTGTATGTGATACAATATTAAAACTATAGGTTATATATTATATTTGATAATTAGTTATCATATTTATTTATATTATTTTATTATTATTATTTGAATAATAAGGAAGGAAGTTACAACTCCCTTTCCCATCTTTTCTCTCCACCCACTTTAGTGGGGTGGTTATGTTTTTTATCACAAAAAGGAATAAAAGAAAAAATATTTTTCTTCTTCCTTCACGTTTTTGCAACTGGGTTAAACGATTGAGAGAGTTACCGAAAAATTCAATGAGTTCTTGTGTGATACTTCTCAATCTTCTTCCTCCACTAAACTTTCCTTCTTAACAAAAATAATCAGAGCCCACCACTCCTGGGTTCTCACCCTGAGAATATCGAGGACTCCACTGTGGTTGTGTTCAGGTTTCTGTTCGAGGTTATTTTGAAGAAGGTCTTAAAAAAGGTTCGTGTCTGTTCGAGGGAGGAGAGGAAAAAGGTCTTCAAAGGTGAAATTCTTGAAACCTTTTTTCTTGAATAACATGTTGTAATTTAATTTTAAATGCATATCTATTTGTATATTTACTGTAAATTTAGTATTCGATAATTAATGAAATTTGGTCGATTCGTTTCCACTTAAGGTTCTCCTCACCAGAGTTCCTTCAATACAAATAATAAATTAGGACATAACACGCCTAGTACAATACATGTTTTATGAGCTAATAGAGAGACCTTATGGACCTACAGATCATGAGCTTTAACGATTTAAGATTAATTAGCTAAAACCTTTAGACCAAATTAATTAGTATTCGTTAACTATTAGTCACACTACTATAGCTCGATAATTGTACTCTCCTTACTGTAGATATATTTGTATCCACTTGATTTAACCATAATCAACAAGTCGATCCTTCATAGATTGTTCGTAATAACAGTTGGGTCAATATATTGTTTTACCCCCGATATTACATCTTGCTCTTTAAGTTCCACTGATCCTCTAATGAACAACAAGTTTGTGATCCAATCACTAAACTAGATCCCTCTCGGGCCAATGAGAGAGTGGGACCCCTTGTTCAAGACCTAGATTTATCTACCTGGTCCTTCCCTTGAAATGGGAGGCTTATTGAGCTGGCGCTGTTGAGTCAACCCTCACCTATGAAAATCTAAAGATAATTTCGAATAAACAAGAGTTCATAGTTAGCTCAAGATTAAGATCGAGTTATCTAAGTCACCTAAGTGAAATAGTCAGTCTTAGACTATAAACAGCATTATAAAGTAAGAGTGACTTATTTCTTGGTCCGATTTTATGCAAACTCATTGCATAGGACGCCCCCACTTCTCATGTCAATAAATGAACGAATCAGGATCACTTCATTTGTAGTAACTTTACAATTATTAATTACAAAGTGTGTCGCATCTAATAGTGTTACCAGAATAAGGTACTGAACTTTATTCGTATACTATAGACCGTTTTGGTTATTTACTCGAACTTGATCCATCCATCTTTACCAAAATTAATATTCATATAATAGCCATGGATCTTAGTTTATTGGATTTAGACTTTATAAGTGCAATTTATACATTCAATTACAACTTTATTGAAGTAATATTGAATAACATCTTTATTGATAATAGAATATGTTTAACTATACAAACTGTAAATTTTAGGACATACAACCCAACAATACTCCCACTTAGACTAAAACTCCAGTAGATAAATATATATAATGTTGATTACAATGAGAGAATAAAAAAAAGTATAAATACAATAAGCTAACAGAGCATACAATACACACCTATCTTCTAGTTGCCCTAGAAAAAATGAGGCATGTTTCGTAAACCTAGAGTCCCCAAGTGACCCTCAAACACTTAGCCATAGGGAGTTTTGTAAATAGATTAGCAACATTACATGTCAAAGCTATTTGCATGACGATCACGTCTCCTTAATGCACAATATCTCGAATCAAGTGAAACTTGCACTCAATATGTTTACCACGCTTGTGATTCATGGGCATTTTGGAATTAGCCACAACACCACTATTATCACAGTAAAGGGTGATAAGTCTTCACATACCTGGAACTACTACCAATTAAGTCAAGAAATTCCTAAGCCAAATAGCCTCCTTCGTAGATTCATAAGTCATTACATATTTTGCCTCCATGGTGGAGTCAGCAATGCTCTCCTGCTTGGTGCTTCGCCAGACTACAGCTTCTCAATTAAAAGTAAACACTGAGCTTGAAATGGATCTCTTAGAATCTCTATCGATCTGAAAATCAGAGTCAGTGTATCCTGTAAGGATCAAATCCTTAGATCCATGCACAAGTTGAAGGAACTCTTATTCAAGTGAACCTATAAGTGGAAGCAAGATCTTTCCAAGCTTATTGTGAAAAATTAAAGGCATTCACAAACATACAGAACAATTATGCATCTTAGAACAAATTACAGCATGCTTTAGAAATTAATAACAAAAGGAATGAGAGACGAACTCTTCTTTTGTGAATCTCTCGCTCTCGTGAAGACTTGGAGAACAACCTCTCGTTCAAACCGCCTAGCCAATCGCCCAATAATTACGAACAGTCTTCTCCTCGAATAAGCACCCTTTGATACCACCACTCGACAACTTTGATATTCTTGGAGTGAGAATCCAGGAGGTGTGGACTCTGTTTTGAATTTGGTAGAGGGATGGAGGAAGGTAACGATCGAACTATATGAACAAGCAAGTGGGAGAAGGCACTGTCTATCACATAGACTGTGATGCTTGATCGCTTAGTAAATCTTGGTTAGTACATGATCGTTTAGTAAAAAAAACTCTAGATCGTTTACATGGTTGTATAGTAACTCTTGCTTAGCACGCGATCATTTAGTAAATCACTTTACACGATCGTTTAGTAAAAGGCGTTTTACACGATCATTTGGGATCTCACTTAGAAGGCTATCATGTAGTCTCTCGTCAACTAAATGATTAGTAAAGGCTCTTAATGAAGCGAGAAACACTTTTTATTTTATCCTTCAGTTACTCAAAACTGAAAATAACCTCCCACTTTCACGGTTAATGGAGAAAATAACCAACCACAATTATCTCATAATT
The DNA here is from genome assembly GCF_027475165.1 of Benincasa hispida. NCBI lineage: Eukaryota > Viridiplantae > Streptophyta > Magnoliopsida > Cucurbitales > Cucurbitaceae > Benincasa > Benincasa hispida. The sequence continues at coordinate 36,455,936 of NC_143483.1, forward strand.
GTTTTAATTATAAATAAATATAATAACTAACTTAGCATATTATATTTATAAACTATAGTTTTAATATCACATCATATGTAATATTTAAACCATATTTCTTTTCTCCTTTATCCAATATAAATCATATTTGTATCAAATGCCTCTAATTAATGTATCTCATACATCATATCAATTATATCACATATAATTGAACCAGTTTAATCATATCATATATAATCAAACTCCCTCTTGTTAATTTGAACACTTCAAACTAACCCAAAAACTTATTCTCAACTTGAATCCATTGAGCTACCAAGGGGACCTTATGGACCTGTAGCTTAAGCTCCAACGGTACGTTAATAACTGACTAAACTCTTTAATCACGAGATCTACCATTCGTTAACTACCATACACTCCACTAAAGAAAGACAACTTCACTCTTCTCAGTATAGATATATTTTTGTGTCCATTGGATATAACCAATCAACAGTATGATAACCCTTCATAAATCGATCGTCAGTACAACTGGGCCTATTTACCATTTTTTCCCTGTAGTTACATCTAACTCCTTAAGTACCACTGATTCTTTCAATGAACAATACATCATAGTCCAACTATGAGTGAACACCTCTCGGGCCATGAGAAAGTGTGTGGCGCCACATCGTTCAAGCCTCGGAATCAACCCTTAAAGGAGCAATCTATCTACTTACCCCTACTTTGGGGAAGGAGTGAATTCCATCTTATGTAGTTGAGTTCCCAGCTCCCCAATCAGACAAATCCCCAAAGTGGTTGGTTTGAGTCGGCAATCTGGCCACTCGCACTCATGCAAATCAAAAGACCGCCCTCATAGGCAGGAGTTCCCAACTCACTCAGGATCAAGGTCATGTTACCTATGGTCATCCTAGTAAAATGAATGTCTCTGTCATGAACGGCGTTATATAACGAGACTAAACAATTCATGGTCCGGTCTTATACAAATTCGTTTGTATAGGATACCCTCGCTCACATGTATTGATGCGTTGTTTTATGCGGTGATAAAGTAAAAGGAAATTGCGGTGATTTAAAATGAAAGGAATTGCGGTGATGGAAAATACATTGTGTAATAAGTTTTCTCAGCAGAATCCAAGTATAAATCCTACTGAGTTTCATGGTAAGTCCAGGGTCGAGAGGAATGGTCGTCCTAATATGACGGGCGCATCTTCGTCTGCTTTATAATCCAAAATGATGAAGTCTGCCGGCAAGATGAACTTATCAATTGCGATTGTGACATCTTTCAACTCTCCCTCAGGATGTATTCGGGATCTGTTCCCAAGTAGGAGAGTCTCCGTAGTGGACGTGAGGTTTCCCATATTCAATCGTTTGAAGATTGATAGCGGCATTACGTTTATACTCGCCCCAAGATCGCATAGTGCTTGGCCACTATAGAACCCTCCAATGGAGCATGGTATCGTGAAGATTCCTAGGTCGCACATTTTGGTGGCATCATAGCATTTTGCGTTACTGCCACTGTCGCGATCTTTTCTTCATCATTATGTTTCTTTTTCAATCTTTGTGGAGATGGTGGTAGTTGGACTTTTTTCTATCTCATGATCTAGAGGCTTGAGGATGGATGCAACTTCTGGTTTCATTTGCTTGGGCTCTTCTGAATTATAAGTCAATGGGTCCTTGGTTGTTATCACATTCAAGTTGGTTGTGATGGGTTCCTCCTCTACTTCTGCAGTCATTTTTTCGCTTAGCAAGGAGACTGCTAAGCATTATTCCTTCCCCATACCCACAGCGTTGCGAGGGAGCTCAGTTGAGCTTGGCAAAGCTCCTTGCGGTCTATTTTTAAGTTCGCCCGCAATCTGTCCGAGCTAAATTTCGAGATTTTGGAAGGATGTTGCTTGATTCTGAAGCATTGATTCATTTTTCTCAATGTACTGCTTCAACAAGCTTTCTAAGGATGAAGATTGCGGTGTCTGCGAACTACTGGCTTGGTTGTGCGTTGGACCGTTGGTTCGCGAAAAAATCCCGGTGGCCCTTTTTTTACGCCACTGGTTGAAAGCTTTGTTGTTGATTTTTTCATGAGAAATTAGGGTGGTTTCTCCACCCGGGGTTGTACATGTCGGAATAAGGATTATTCTTTATGAAGCATACTGACTGCGGATATCCTGGGCATTCTTCCATTGGATACGCGTCTCCATAGATGACATAACTTGCGCTCGTTTGAGCAATTGCGTTGACCTAGTTCGCTCCCGTGCTGTTAATTGCGATGCCTTGTATCAAACTCATCATCACAGTCATTTGGTTCTGAAGGGATGCGATGGCCCCGTTGTTTGTGTCATTGTTTCCAATTCTTAATCTTTGATCGCTTTCTCTCCAGTCTTTGTGATATTTTGAAATGCGATCAAGGATATTCTTGGCCTCCTTGTACGTTTTGTCCACCAGACCTCTAGCTACTCCCGCATTGGTAGCAGTCTACGAAGTAGGGTTCAGTCTTTGGTAAAAGATCTCCATCTGTAAACAGTCTTGTAAGCCGTTATGTGGGCAGTCTCTTACCAACCTCTTAAACCTCGCCCAAGTATCACTGAGCGATTCATCAGTTTCTTATTCAAAATTTGTTATTAATTTCCTTCTCCTGGCATTCTCAATTGGTGGGAAGTATTTCTTCATAAACTTCTCCACCACTTGTTCCTAAGAAGTAATCTCCTCCGTTTCGAGAGAATACGCCCATTTTCGTGCCTGATCACACAAAGAAAATGGAAACAAAATTAGTCGAATTTCTTCCTTGGAAATATTTGGGAACCAAAAGGTGTTGCAAATTTCTATGAAGCTCCATAGGTGGGCGTGCAGATCCTCGCCACGCCTTCCTCCAAACTGTTTAGCGGTTTGGATCATCTGCAACATTATCGGTTTCATTTCGAATTGAGATCCATCAAGAGCAGACCTCGTGATTCCTGGGGGAGAAATCATAGAGGTTGGGCGATGTATAGTCCCGAATGAGCCTATTGCGATCGTTTGCCATTAGGATTGGATTCGCCATGACATTGTTTTCATTTGGTGCTCCATTTTTAGGCTGCTCCGCCATGTTATCTTTATTTAGTGGTTGTTGTTGGCAGCTATCTCTCAGTCTCCGTCCAAACATCCTCTCAATCTCTGGATCGTAATTCACCAGAGATCGAAAGCTACAAAGAAATCAGAAAAATTACCGTTAGCACATTGAATTGCCGAAGTCCCCGGCAACGGCGCCAAAAAATTGATGCGTTATTTTATGCAGTGATAAAGTAAAAGGAAATTGCAGTGATAGAAAATGAAAGGAATTGCAGTGATGGGAAATGCGTTGTGCAACAAATTTTCTCAGCAGAATCCAAGTATAAATTCTGCTGAGTTTCATGGTAAATCCAGGGTCGAACTCAAGGACTAAGGAAAACAATATGCAGTAATAATTTTTAAGATGACTTTGCGGTAACCAATAAATCAAAGAGTTGTTGGGTTGTTATTTTCGGTAAAGAAAATGTATGCGGTGGAGTTAAGAAAAGAGTTAATACTATGGAAAATGCGATGAATATACAGGGAACGGGTTGAGAAGGGGTTCAGCTAACACTTCCTAGGATTGCATTCATTTTATGTGATCATGCAACATACATACAATAGCAAATCATCTCTCAACGCAAATGCTACGGCTTCTAGTTTTAAAACGCATGCGATATATGCGATAAGTCTATAGAGCCTACACATAAACCTCTATTCTTGTCTATGTGATGACGAATGACACACACACATACAAGGTGACTGCATAATACCATAACCTATCTCTAGGGTGCATGCGATGCATGTTGGAAAACAAAGCTTATCTCTAAGTCCCTATCTCTTGCTTATGTAGATCTAATCTTGCTCTCTCAAGTCTAGATTCTAACCTAGCTCTCTCAAGTCTTAGGTTCTTTCTTTAGATTCTCACTCGAGTAGCTCTAAAGGGGTGTTGGGCACAACATAAGACAAGATGATCGCATGCAATGAAAATCCTAGGTCATGTTAGCTAAGTTCTTCTCAACCCATTCGATAAATTTAGCTACACATGCATGTTCTTAAGAGAGTGAATAGATGTAGATAAGCAAGTTCCATTTTATAGATATAGAATTGAAATACAGAATAACAATGCAGAATAAGAATAAAGAGCCTGATAGCAATCTCTTGCTTCCCAAAGGCTTTTACACTGTTTTCTCTACTCTGCTCAAAAGATAATCTCGCTCTCGCGAGAGTTGACCCTCTCTCTGTTTTTCCATGCCTCCTGGGTTCTCTCTCGAGCTAACCAGAGCGATCTTTTGTTGTCTCTTCCCTTCTCTCGCTTTGCCTTCTAAGTAAAATAAAAACTGTGAACAAGGCTAAGAAAATTATCTACTGTCTAACTCTTTAACTGTCTAACTAGCTGAACTTCTTTACTGAAGGTGGCCTCTGGTAATTATAGAGGTTTGGGGTGAAAGGCTTCTTCTCTCTTATGATTGCATTGATGGGATGACATTAATTCTTTGTCTGAAGCGCTGAATATTTGTCATCGAAAAGTTGAGTGTACTTGCTACAGTAATTCGTTAACGGCTTGTCAACTTAATTCAGAATCGACCGTCATCAGCTTTCTGCTCCATCGTGATTTATTACGCTTTACACCCAGATGTGCCCACCAAGTTGTGCCGTCCCTATACGACAACCTTCTTCAGCAGATATTTACGAGCGCAAATCACCACATAACCTTGCGGTGACGCAATCTTTTGATGCGGCCTTGCGTTAACGCAATCTCTTGATGCGCTCGTTTAGCCTTGCGTTAACACAATTTCTTGATGCGCTCGGCCGTTGATTTCTTTAGATCGCATTTTCTACCTTGCGTCAACGCATATTCTGCACAAAAATACCTAAGTTAACTATTTTAATGCGATTGACGCATATGACCGTAATATTGTGAACTTAATGCTTTTAGACGCAATCTTGTATATTTTTATCAATTCAAACCTACATTGTTTAATAACTTAGCACTGGAATTACGTGCATTTCTGTCCATTATAGTGTATCTACATGAATGATCAGGATCAGACCATCTGTAGCCATTTACAACACTTGTAACATCTACAAAGCGGGTTGTATCTGTAGTGTCACCAGGATAAGGTTTCCCTCCTCTATCCATATACTACAGACCATTTAGGTTATCACTTAAGGCATGATTCACTTGTATGTCTCCACATACATGCTTAAGTTACAACGGCAACCAGGGATCTTAGTGTATTGATTTGTGGTTAATGCATGTAAAATATCTCATATTTCATAGACAATAATGAAGAAAATATCTCATATTATTATATCACAAGCATTTATTCATACAAGTTTTTACAAACTATAGAACCCTACGAGATTTAGGATATAAACCCCAACACAAGTATGTAGTCCCTCGTTCTCTAAAATACTTGATCATGGCTTTAACGACAGTCCAATGATCTAATTCTAGATTAGATTGATATCTATTGATTATCCCCACTGCATAACAAATGTCAGGTCTAGTATATAATATCACAAACATCAGATTACCAACAACCGATGCATATAGGATCCGTCTCATTTCCCCAACTTCTTGAGGTGTTTTAGGACACTATTCCTTAGACAAAGCAACTCTATGCCTGAAAGGTAGTAAGCCTCTCTTGGAGTTTTTCATCGAATACTTGACAAGTATTTTGTCAATAAATGATACTTGAGACAAAGTTAGCAATTTGGTCTTACGATCTCTAAAGATCTTAATGCTCATAACAAATTATGCCTCTCCCAAATCTCTTATTTGGAGGGCCACCAATCACTGTTTTATGTCAGTTAGTAGTCCTACATCATTCCCAATGAGTAGGATATCATTGACATATAACACTAAGAAAGGTATTGAACTGTTGATGATTTTCTTGTAAACACAAGGTGCATTAACATTTTTATCAAAACCATAAGACTTGATCATAGAATCAAATCTTATGTTCCAAGATCGAGAAGCTTGTTTTAGTCCATAAATGGACCGATTAAACTTGTAACCCTTTTGCTGTTGACCTTGGGTTATGAATCCCTCTAGCTGCTACATATAAATGGTCTCCTCAAGATTGACATTCAGAAAAACAATCTTAACGTCAATTTTTCATATCTCATAGTCATAATATGTAGCAACGGATAGGAGAATCCAGATAGACTTTAACATTGTAACAGGTGAGAAGTCTCCTTATAGTCAACTCCCTCAACCTAGGTATAGCCCTTTGCCAGTAGTCTAATCTTGAAGATTTTCATTTGCAACTTATAGGTTTTACCTCATCAGGTTGATCTACAAGATCCCAAACTGAATTGAAGTACATAAACTTCATTTCGAGATTCTTAGCTCTGATCCATTGATCCTTGTCAACATATTCCATCGTTTTCTTATATGACAATGGATTCTCAACTTCACCATTAGTTTTGATGGCTAGGGCTTCTATTAAACCCATATAACAAACAGGCGGGTTCGAAACCCTCCCACTATGTCGAGGTTCCCTCAACGTTTGAGGTGGATGTGACTTTCTAGATGAACCGACATCAACAACTCTTGTCGATATACTTGCTCTTCAACAACTCTTGTTGAAAGTTTAGTAGTTTTGCTAGAAAGCTCATTCAATACTATTTTACTACATGATTTGTGCTCTCTTATATGGTCCTCTTCTAAGAATGTAGCACTCGTTGACACAAACACTTTATTATCATTTGGATTGTAGAAGTAATCACCTCTCGTTCCTTTGAAGTAGCCTAAAAATCGACAGAATTTTGAACAAGGTTCCAATTTCTTAGGATGAGCTTTAAGCATATATGCTAAGCAACCCTAGATTCTCAAATGATTTAAACTACCTTTATGATCATTCTATAATTTTAAAGGTGTTTTAGAAACAATCTTGGATGGAACATAATTCAAAATATAAGCTGCAATCTATACTGCATATCTCTAGAACAAATCAGGTAAGGAAGCGTAACTCATCATGCACCAAACCATGTCCAGCCAGATTCGGTTTCTCCTTTCTATTACATCATTTTGCTGAGGTGTACCAGGTGCTGAGAGTTGGAATGCAATTCTATATTCTATCAAATAGTCTTGGAATTTTAAATCCATATACTATCCACTTCTATCATATCGATGTGTTTTTATTGTTTTGCTTAGTGCATTTTCAAGTTCAACCTTGTACTCTTTGAACTTTTCAAAAGTTCCAGACTTATTTTGAAATAAGTAAACATATTCATACCTTGAATAATCATATGTATAGGTGATGAAATATTCAATCCATCCTCTTGCTTTAACATTCATAGAACAATAGAGATCCAAATGTACAAGCTCTAAGGGTTCTTTGGCTCTATGAAATTTTCCAGTAAAAGATCTCTTAGTCATTTTGCCTTCAAGGCATGACTCACATACTTGTAATGAATCGTTTTCTAGCTCACTTAGAAGTCCGTTCTTAACCAATCTCTCAATCTTATTAAGAATAATGTGACCAAAGATGAACATTTTCTTTAGGAGAAACCTTTTGTCTTTTGTTTTGAGTAATAGTGTTAGCAAGTAAATATTACTCTCTAACTTTGCAGAATCTCAACAATATTTTTGTAAATAAATGCTTTATTCACATTAAAATTCAATCTAATCTATATAATATAACAATTATAATATAAATGTTGCATGAACATGCTTAATTTATCATGCAATTTTATATGATAACATTTACGTTAAAAAATATGCATAAACATATTGATATCCTATGGTGGGATTATGCTATATGACATACATTATGACATATAAAAAAAATATCATATATCAAATACATAAAATAAAAGTTTCAATTTGGATTGGGATTGATTTTCTAAACTTCTAATTAAATTAATACAAAAAATATTAATTTAATTAAATAAAAATAAATTATTACAATTAATAATGAAGAAAAATAGTTGGAATCTGAACCATCAAAAGCCAAACCGTCAAACAGTGTAATGTTGCAATGATGTTTGTAGTGTCATGACACTCCGCACAGTTCCTATGCCCGTTCATCCGCACTACTCCATCCTTACTCGGTTTTCCACCAAATCAAAGTCGAAACTTGATAACGATCGACACAGACATCAAATAAGGACTCGATAGCTTATAAAAAAATTGCCCATTACAACGGGTCCTTTACATATCCAATCTTCAACGAATAGTATAGATCTAAAAATAGTCCCAAAAACATCCAAATGAGAAAACCTCATTCCATATACAATTATGTAAAATTAATAATCCCACCATTATTCTGTATACATTTGAAAATTAAAATTAGGACGGAAACGCATGCTCTGATACCAATTGTAAGGATACACGAGTACCCATCACAGAAAAGATCGCATCCTAATTTTAATTTTACATAATGCGCAAAGAATATATGTAACGAACAGAATACACGATCAATTAAGCATACATATATATACATAGAAATTAAGAAGAAAAAAATATTCGTAAAACGTACCCTTGAAAACTAGTCTCTTCGCGATTTTCTCTCCAAAAACTTCGAACACGAACAATAAAAAACACAGAAACAAGTGTTCAAAACCAACAGACACCACCACGTGGAGACCTCGGTATTCTCAGGATAGAGAATCGTAGAGAGTTTGTGGGCTTATTTGAATAATTTGGAGAGGGAATGATTTTGTTTTGAGAAAAAACTTTTTTCCAAAACCTTCGACACCTTACAACTCCAACACATTCTGGATATTTATAATAGTACAAGTGGAAGATGAAGGAACCTTTCTTTTCATCATCCAAATAATAATGAGAGAATTTTTTGAAGAAAATGAAAGGTTTATAAATTATTTGAAGAAAATGAAATGTTTATATAATTAAAAATATATATAATTAAATAAAACTAATTTTCATTTAATTGATATGTACTTTAATCAACAACCTATTCTATGTAATTAAAAAACTTACATGTACTTAAATAAGACTAATTTTTATTTACTTTATATATATACTTAAATTTAATATTATACATACCTACGTACGTACAAAGATATATATATATATATATATAACAAATTCTCTTAAATATTGAATCAAATTCATATTAAGGTTGCTTTTTTTCCCTCTTAAATTATATCTCATATAGTTTTATATAAATAATTTCCTTTATTAATTTTAACAATTCAAATTAATATAAATTAATTCGATTCTCATTTTATCCCAATTCAGTTAACGAGGGGACTTTATGGACCTATAGTTTGAAGCTCCAATGGTACTGAATTAATTAATCAAATTATTTTATTAAATTAATCAACTTTCATTAACTATCAGTCACTTCACTAAATGAAAGAACTAGTGAAAGTTCGCAGCAGAAGGGGATCCTCCCAATTTTCAATTTTTTTCTCAGAATCCCAATTTTACAGAACAAGAAACATATTATGCATTAAAAGAAATTTACAGCATGCTTAATTCAAGAAGAAAGAAGGAGAAAAATAGGACTTACCCTTGAAGAATTCACAGTTTTCATGAATTTCTTATTCTCTCTAGTCATGATCAATCACAAACCATATAATCTCCAACGAGGACATTGCCAAAAGAGAGCCTCTTGTATTCTCTGTAGGGTTGAGAATTTTTGGAGGTGTGGGCTCTGAAATCTTTTTGGAAGAGTGAATAATTTGAGAGGATGAAGAAGATTTCTTCTCTTTGTTCTTAGGATGAAAAGAACAAATACGGAGAACTATCATGTATTCTTTTTCGAGAAGAAGATTAATTTAAAAAACTGAACAACCCCCTTCTCACGTTCTATATAGAGAGAAAAAGTAGGGGAAAGAGTTATAACTCCCTCATTTATTAAATGAAACAATTAATTTAATTATTAAAATATATATAATTATGTAAGAACTACTTTATTACATATATATATATATATATATATATATATATATATATATATATATATATATGTATGTATGTATATATATTATATGTTATATCAAATATAATACATAATCTATAGTTTTTATATTGTATCAAATACAATATAATCTATAGTTTTAATTTCTGTCAACAATGCATGGTGTTAGTATAAATCACATTTATACTAAAATTTAATTATATGAATCTTATCCATATAATTAATATTTGAATCATATTCAAATATTTAATTCCTTTCAAAATAAAATAACTAATTTTCTCAATTAATTCCAACAATTCAAATTAATCTAAAATTAATTCTTAATAATCGTTGTTGAGCTACAGAGAAGACCTTATGGACCTATTGATTGAAGCTAAAATGGTACTTGGATAATTAATTAAACTCTTTAATTAAATTACCCAACATCCATTAACTATCGGTCACTTCACTAAAGACCGACAATTGCACTCTTCTCACTACAAATATATTTCTTTTTCAATTGGATATAACTAGTCAACAGTGCAACGATCCTTCACAAATTGCTCGTAAGTATAGTTGTGCCAAAATTATTGTTTTTGCCGCTATAGTTACATCTAACTTCTTAAATACCACTGATCCCTCTAATGAACAATAAGTCATAATCCAAACTATGACCAAATCTCTCTCGAGCCAAGAGAGGGTATGGCCACATTGTTCAAGCCTTGAAAGCAGTCCTTAAAGGAACAATTTATCTATTTACCCTGACATTAGGGAATGAGCGAATTTCATCTTGTGTAGTTATGTTCCCAACTCCCCAATCAGACAAATCCCTAAAATGATAGGCATATTGAGTCGTCGACCTGACCACTCTTACCCGTGCAAATCAAAGGACCGTCTTTATAGACCTGAGTTCACAACTCACTTAGGATTCAGATCATGTCACCTATGGTCATCCTGGTGAAATGTAAGTCTCTACTATTAACGGCATTATATATGAGACTAGTCATTTCGTGGTCTGATCTTATACAAACTCTTTGTATAGGATATCCCCGCTCACATGTCTCCACATGAATGATCAGAATCAGATAATTTGTAGCACTTTACAACACTTGTAACATCTAAAAGTAGGCCATATCCGTAGTGTCACCAGGATAAGGTACCCAACTTTATCCATCTACTACAAACCGTTTAGGTTATCATTTAAACATGATCCACCTGTATGTCTCTACATACATGATTAAATTACATAAAATAATCTAGAATCTTTGTTTGTTGGATTGAGTGTCTGTTCATAAAATAACAATTATTTTATTAATAACAATTTATTTATACAAGTTTACAAATTACAAGAATACAAGAGAGATTTAGGACACCAGTCCTAACACTAAAGACTGATGCACTCTTCGCACTACATATATATTTCTATGTCCATTGAATATAACTAATCGACGCTGCATTGACCCTTCATAAATTGTTGATTTTGATCTACATTAAGGTGTATTTGCATTATTAATATTCTGCATCTAAGTGTAGTGAGTATGTGTCGATCATAAGTTTTCTCATTCTTAAGCCAAGTGTAACCTAATTACGAGTTTCTCAGGGTGTCCTAAGGTCGAACACGGGAGTTTGTACCAATCGAGATAAATAAGTGTGAATATGCAGCAGAGTTACAAATTTATAAAAATGAGGTTGAAAACATGCGATCATCTCAGTTCTAAATTGGCAGAAATGCTCGTGAGAGATTATAAAAATAATAGCTTAACATGAAGGTAAAATGTATGAAGAAGTTTGGGTCTGTGAAAATATTAATACCGCGTCACTAAGCATTATCTCAGGAACTTACCTTGGCTCACAACTTCCAATTATCGAACACCTTATGGTGGCCAACCACACTTATCATATCTATATGATGCGTGAATGAAGTTTCTATGAGCGCAAGGTTGTTTCTATCTCTAGAAATACATCTTGCTTGGCTTAACGAGTTCAACAATTGTTTTCCTTCTCAGGAGGCTAGTTATAGCTACTTGTCTCTATGAGTGTTCATAGACCAACATTTAAATGATTATGCATTAAGCAAATAGGACAACTTCCTCATATTCTACTTAGCTCATGATATTAAGCTTTCCCCTTACCCCGTTGAATTAGTGACTCATGGCAAAGGTTAGAATGAAAATAAAAGTAGAGAAAGTGATGAATGAAGACATAATGATATTAAGATAGAGATAGAGTTGTTGAATACAAATGATTAATTTCTTAAAGTATAGTGCAGTACTATAACAAAATGATAAAAGAATAAGGTGAAGAGGTAGTTGGTAGTAATTTCTTGCTCTCAACAGGTGATTGTCTAGGTTACTGGTGTTGATATGGTTGAGCGGGATGGAAAAGGCCCTCTTAGACTCTTGCTCCAGTGAGTGTCCAATGATGAATCAGGGTGAGAATGATGGAGTTGGATTTCTCTCTCGTAATTCACAAAATCTCTGGATCGTAAATTGTCTAATGATCTATTGATTCCCTCTTCTTGGCGTCAAGATTCTATTTATAGAGCCACACGTTGTTCCTTGTTGGGATTCCCACTCTGATAAGTCGTCATCGTCTGATGCGGTAGGCGCAAATGTCAACACTACAATCATGGTCAACATTCTGAAAGCTTGACAGAAAATCCTTAGGTATAGTTTCAAATATCTCAAGGCATACGATCGTCTGTTTATTCTTTAGAAGATCAAGGCATGCGATGTCCCCTACGGTCATCTATAAAATAAATACTTTTGGCGCAATATGCTCATGATATGTGGTCAGTGGGTGCTTTTGAGATACTTTAGTGCAAGTTTGATATTTAGCATGAATTCTAAGCATGATTGGTGCATAATCTTCTTTCCTTCCTTCATTATTCTAAGAAAAAGGCTACAATAACTTGTATTTCTACAAGTAATCAATTACTCGTATGTATAGCTAGGCCAAAATATCGTTTTGCCCCTGTAGTTACATCTAACTCTTTAAGTATCACTGATTCCTCTAATGAACAATTTCATAGTGCAACTATGACCAAACCCCTTTCGGGCAAGGAGATGGTGTGGCGCCACATTATTGAAGCCCAGGAATCAACTCTTAAGGGAGCAATTTATCTATAGTTTCTAACTATATAGGAGAAGTGAACTTCTTCTTATATAGCTGTGTTCCTAGCTTCCTATTCGAACGAATCCCCAAAATGGTAGGCATATTGAGTTGGGAAAATTGGCCACTCTCACCCATACAAATTAAAGGAGCACTTTCATAGGCAGAAGTTCACAATTCACTCAGGATTCAGGTCAAGTCACATATGGTCATCCTGATGAAATGGAAGTCTCATCTATCAACAGTGTTATATAAAGAGACTATACATTTCGTGGTTTGGTCTTATACAAACTCTTTGCATAGAACATCCCTACTCACATATCTATACATAATGATCAGGATCATATCATTTGTAGTACTTTACAACAATTGTAACAACTACAAAGCAGGTCATGTTCATAGTGCACCAAGATAAGGTACCTAGCTCTATGCATCTACTACAAACAGTTTAAGTTATCACTTAAACATGATTTGCCTGTATGTCTCAACATACATTTTTAAGTTCCAGAAAATAACTCTGGATATTAGTTTATTGATTTTTGTGATTAAATTAAACTAAATGATAAATAAAATACCTCTTTATTTTATTAGATAAATAAATTGTTTGTATAATACAATTACAACTACAAGACCCATGAGATTTAAGACATCAACCCCAACAGATCCGTCTAATGAATAATCAGTTTATAATCTAACTATAAACTAATTTGTCTCGAGCCAGTGAAAGAGTGAGGCTTAAGACCTTGAATGAGCCCTTAAGGGAGCAATTTATCTACTTACCCTAAAGACGAGAAGGAGCGAAATTCCATCTTGTATAGCTATGTTCCCAGCTCCCTACTCGGACAAATTTCCAAAATAGTAGACTTATTAAGCTGATGAACCTGACCACTCTCATCCATACACATCAAATAATTGCCCTTATAGACAGGAGTTCACATCTCACTCCGGATTAAGGTCGAGTCACCTATGATCATCCTATTGTAATGTTAATCTCTATAATTAACGATATTATAAAGGGAGACTAATCATTTCGTGGTCTGATTTTTACAAACTCTTCGTATAGAATACTCTCACTCACATGTCTCCATATGAACGATTAGAATCACATCGTTTGTAACACTTTACAACTATTGTAACAATTATAAAGTGGGATGTATCTACAGTGTCACTAGGATAAGACACCCAACCTTATTCATATACTACAGACTTTTTAGGTTATTACTTAAACATGATCCACTTGTATGTCAAACACACACATATATTTAAGTTACATAAAATAACCTCCGATCTTAGTTTATTAGATTGAGTTAGTGCAAACTAATTTTTGAATAAAATAACTCCTTATTTTATTAATTAAATAATTCGTATACAAATTTACGAACTACTAGAACCACGAGATTTAGGGCACCAACCCCAACATTATGAAATGTTAATCTATTCAATTAATAATGTTATAAAGAGAGATTAGTCATTTCACGGTCCGATCTTATACAAATTCTTTGTATAGGATACCCCCATTTGCATGTCTTCACATGAACGATTAGGATCAAATTGTTTGTAATACTTTACAACTCTTGTAACAATTATAAAGTGGGTTATATCTATATTGTCACCAGGATAAGACACCCAACCTTATCCATATATTACAGATCATTTAAGTTATTACTTAAACATGATTCACATGTATGTCAACCACATATATGTTTAAGTTACATAAAATAAACTCGGATCTTAGTTTATTGGATTGAGTTAATGCAATCTAAATGTCGAATAAAATAACTCATTATTTTATTAAATAAATAATTCGTATATAGATTACAAAGTACGAGAACCACGAGATTTAAGGTACTGACCCTGACAAAATGTTGTTTTATTAATGTTAAATTACAATAAAAAAGTACTATAAAATACTATGAACTAATAAAAAAATCGGGAATTCAAGATTTTGACGTAATTTATGTACTTTTGTGTCAACGAAGGTGTTTTTATTGACAATTTTGTACTCCAACTTAAATATAAGCATTTATTAATGTTTTATATATATTTTTAAATTAATAGTTATGTTTAAACTTTAAATTTAGATTTGATTGATGGTTTTATGTCACGAGCATCAACAAAACAAAAAACTCACGTGTCAACAAAGCCCAAATTTTTTGTAGACATAATTTAAATTAATAGTCGTCAAAGTTAGTGGAGCGACCGCTCCTGAAGGTCGCCGGAGGGCCGTCAAAGCTGGCAGTTGGATGTTGCCAAGGTTAGCTACAGGCAGTAATTGTCGGAGTTGGCCATTGGAGATAGTCGCTGGAGATGGTCGTTGGAGTTGAACAACGAGACATCTATGGTGATGAGAGTTGAGTGCACTATAGGTGGACATGGTGTAAAATATCGGTGACATATGAAGTTAGCCTCCTAACAATGAGACGAGTTCATATCTCAACTAATCATCTCATCTCCTTACCTCAAACACTTCAAAAGTGTAATGAGGTGTTTTTTTTTTTTTTTTTTTTTTTTTTTTGCAAAAAAAAGTGTATATGTGTTGATTCATGAATATATATTGCCATCATTATATTAAGTCTTCACACTAATATTAAAAAAGGAAAAAAGAAAAAAAAATAAGAAAGAAAGTAAAGAAAATTTGTTGACATAGCAAAATCTAATCTGAATAATATTTAAATTGCCTCCCATAAATTTTGAAAACGATACCCAATAGAAGTTTTCAAGACACGTTCTTATCGGAGACTTTGGAGACAATAATTTTCCAGAAATATCTAGACTTTTGCTCCAGTTTAATTGACATACGTTGAGATATATTTATTATTATAATGTTGCTTACATCAAGAAATTTTGGATTATTATAAGAGTAGTATTTTGGATTAGGCATTTTCAACATATAAAAATAAATAAATATAAATTTAAACCTTAGCTCTTTTTTTTCCCCTTTTTTTAGGGGCTCCAAATAGTTTTCACTATACTGCATATTTTCACCAGATTGCACTATGAGATTAAAATGCAGTGTTTATGAATTCTTAGAAGTGTATCCATTTAGTTGAATACTTTTAAAAAATCGATTATGAATTAAGTTAAGTTTTGTTGAGGGTTGTTCAAGGTAAGACCCAAGTCCACGGACGAGCATAAGCTCAGAAGTCTGCATTGGATTTTGTGAATCCAAAAAGAGAAAGTCAAACCCTCGATTTTGGGGTCGGTTAGTCGAGCTCATGGAGTTTCATCAAATGGAAAATGATCGAGTCATGTTCGTTGCTGACATCTTGCAACTTCGAGGGTCACACCTATTTTGATACCACCAATATTGCACATATCTAATCCCCAAGCGAGATTAGAGGATCAACCTTATAAATAGCATCACACCAACAACCTCAAAGGGTAAACAATATTAGCTCTATGCTTAACTGGATTAAATACTTTTTGTACTAACTTAAGAATAAAAAATGTACTCGCCTTGGTACCACATTGGTGTGAGTACTCTTGCACTTGTCAGCTCCAGCAATGTGTCTGGGCTAGAGGATTGAAAGCTAGAGAAGTCCAAAGAGGTTCACATGCAAGTATCCTAGTCCAACAAATTTAGTTAAGTGTCTTACGTTTAAATTGATTTACTTCGAAAGTTTTGAGATTAATACAATTAATAGTTTAGAGTTTTAAGTAGATTTTTTTTTTCAATGTTTTATTACTATTTTTTAGTGCAACAAATGTGAGGATCATATTTAAACTATTGATTTTATCGGAATGCATAAGTGTAGTCATTGCCAAATATAAGCATAACTTATTAGATAAGACATCTATTATTAAAACCTGATCAAAATAATTCAATCAAGATGGAATTATCTCGGCATCCAGATATAACAAAGAATTGTATCGATACCAACAAGCTGTTTTTTCTTTTTTGAATGACCAAACGAAATACATTGAGGAGTCATTTAGGCACGATGATAACTGGTCTAAAGATGTCCTCATGATCGATAAAACGGAAAAATGGAGCTAATAGACCAAAAAATTGATTGATACAACTTCAATTAATTAGTCTACGACCTATATCCGATCGATAGCAAAACTAACTAACCAAAAGTTTAGAGAGAGAAAAAAAGTGACATGTTTATTGAAATTTATTGTGTCAATTGAACCTCACGACAACCATGGTCATATTCTTTCCAAGAATCTAGTTTATTTATTCTCTTTTGTTCTTTCTTCTTCCATTCTTTATTTTCTTTGATCACGGTAAGAAAATTGAGATTCCATGACATTTAAAAGTTGTCGAAGCTCAAATTTCTTTTTTCAATTTCCTTTCTTCTTTTTCTCGTAGTTGCTTTGTTTGGTTCTCTTTTGTCTCTCTTTTTTCTTTTACTTCTTCCTTTCTTTTTTTTTTTTCTCTCACAATTTTTCAGTTTTTCAGAGTTAGAAAACTTACAAAAAATTCGACTAACATGTCACACACCTCTCCAAAAATGTTAACGATATTCAACTAAACGAAATTAACTTTTATTGCTTGCTAGAGCCTAAAATTGATGTCAATTAACCAATGGTCATTTGTGTTTATTATTATTCTAAATGTTGATGGTTTCAATTTCGAACTTTACCATTATTAAACTCAATAATAAAACAAAGTTGTCACTTCACTAAATTGTATTGCTTGTGTTGACTTTATTGTGCTTTTATTTGTCTATTGATTTTGATCACATAAATGAAATTGTAATGTGACATGCCACGTCAAGCACCATTTGTTTTCTTTTTTTTTTTCTTTCAAACCATTTGTAAATTGTGAACATTGTTATAGTGGTAGTGATTGACATGTATTACGTTTTTTAGAATAAATATTTAAATCCTCGTACTTTCACTTTTCAAAAAATGTTCAACCACGTAACTTATGAAACTTTAAATTTAACTTCATAAATCATCGTAATAAATCGTATTGTTATAGTCTCATTGTGATAGTTCAAAAACTTGCACCAAATGCAATTAAACTAAAACAAACACAACACAGCTAATAAAGTTGCAATAACAAGGTATGTTTGTCCATTTCCAAAAAATTGATCATTTAATCTCTAATAGTTTGTCTCAAAGAAGAAATGACAATGGTTTGCTTGCCACAATTCCACTAGGTTTTAAGACGGTAAATTTTGTTATGGGTGATTTACGGACCTTGTGAGAAAGTCTAAAAGAGGAAGTTCAATCAGAGGGTAAGTTGCCTCATCCCAAATAGATCAAAGCTCGATAAGAAACAGATCATGAGAGATGCCAATGAAAAGTGCACGAAACAATTAAGACGATAAATTATGTTACGTGTGTTCTCTCAATTTTTAGATTATAGTTTTCACATTAGTTGAAGAAAGACTTGAATTTCATTATAATAAATTCGGAAAACAAAAGCTATTTTTTCAAACATGATTTTTCTAGTTTTTTAAATTTGGTTGTTGAGGACGTTTGTAGAAAAAAAAAAAGAGAAAATAAAACATAAAACATTTATGAGTAGAAGTTAGTGTTTATAAACTTAATTTTTAAAAATAAAAAATCAAATGGTTATCAATTGGGCATAATTTGCTACAACATTTAAATTATAGACACTAATTTTTTTGCCTACTATAGTTCATAGATTAAATTCTAACATAATTCAAAGTATAAGAACTAAATAGCCATAAACTCAAATT
Source organism: Benincasa hispida (assembly GCF_027475165.1). Lineage (NCBI taxonomy): Eukaryota > Viridiplantae > Streptophyta > Magnoliopsida > Cucurbitales > Cucurbitaceae > Benincasa > Benincasa hispida. The sequence goes on from NC_143483.1 coordinate 36,474,570, forward strand.
AATTTAGAGCCATTAATATTTCCATCAAAGTTCAAGAACTAACGGTACTTTTACATTTAAAATAAAAAGACAATTAGAAAGTCAACCAATTATTTCATAAAGAGTAATATTTAGATGCATCACATTCTCAATACACATAAAAAGAAAAGTTAAAATATTTTACATTACTAATTATGATTGAATTTGATAAAATGCAAAAAATAAATATTACCAAAGATGCATGAGTTTTTTTTTTATTTAGAAAAAATACTTTAAAGAGATTTTGAAATCGTTATAATGGTACTATAAACAAGATTTTAGTCCTTTCAAAATTCATTTAATAACGTGATTTATATTAATACGGAGTGGAGTGTTTTTCAATATGACAAAATATAAATCAAACTTACTTTTTAGAGTATATTTGAAGTTCGTAAAACAATTAAACTATGTCGATTTGACGAAATCAAAACTGTGTGCATGAATCAAATGAGAGAGGCCGACATAATGGGAAATTTCATTAATTACTCATAAAATTTAAGTCTAATTACAAAAACGATTATACTATATGCTCATCTTCCCAAATCTGATTCCATCATATGGTAATTATTCGCCGGCTTTTCCTTTATTGTGTCCAACACCGGCCTCCACTGCCTCGACTTCGCCGCTGCCGGACACTTCCAATCATCACCACCATCGGCGGCCTCACATGGCGGCAGAGCGCCGGCCTTCACGGCGGACTTGGCGGCGGCGGTGAGCCTTCTGGCTATGGAGGCCAAGTCGGCCAGAGAAACGTCGGGATGAAGAGTGGAGAAGGGGAGAATAAAGTATACTTTACCCGGCTGCAGGATCTCGTCGGGGTTCAGCGCTGGGCTGGCGGCGGGAGAGACCAGCTGCGCTGCCGTGCAGATGAAGTACTCCGCCGGCGGGGGCGGCTTTCCGGCAACCTGACGGGCGGTGATGGGGCTGTGGAAGTGTTGGACATGGCCATTCAGGTGGACAACTTGGATTCTGTTGGTGACGGCGGCGGCGGCGACCGTGGAAGACGATCGGCGGGAAATACAGCCACCCATTTTTGTGTTTTCTCTTTTCTGGAATTTCTCTCTCTATGATTTGAAATCTCCTTTTGGTTTTGAGAGAATAAGGAAGACGAAGGGTAATGAAACTATATATAAATAATTTCAAATATATATATTATTTAGACAATAATGTTTCTCTTTTCCAATTTATATATGTTTAATTTAGCCAATAATGTATTTGAGATAATTAGTTCTTTTGTTTTGACTTCGTTACACTCGATTTCTCAATACATCTTAAAATTGGCCGATAGAGATGTTGGGACATGGCAGAGGCTGGGATGGAAAATTGCACCCAAAAAAAAATTAATAATTTTAAAGTCAATGACTTAGCTTTTGAGAAAAATGTGAAATGATCCTCAACTCATATTATAGATACGTGAAGTTACATATTTGCCCTTTCTTTTTTTCTCCTTCCGAGTACACAGTTTCCTTCTTTCTTCACAGACCCAACTTCTGGAAAAACTCCGACACAATTTTTTTTCTTCTCTATGACCATGTAGCTTTGGCCAGTGATTCCTCACCTTACATCTCTGAGAAACGACACGTAGCCAATTCTGACCAATGATGTGCGACAGAACAAAAGAGAGCGAGAGTTTCTCTGTGACCCTACAGCTCCGACCAACATTGCGCGACAGAGCTGAGCGAGAGAGGGGAAGAAGATAATCCATTGTTCCATGAATGTTTGTAAATGGATTGTCAACGAGAGCGAAATGAGCTTTTTCGCGTGCGCGATTTTATTTTGGTAAAATTTTATTTAAATTTGACGTGAGCTCATGACTTTTTTTTTTTTTTTTTGAAAATTTGGGTCATTTGAAATTTTGGGACAATTTTTTTACTCATTCGTACAAATTTCCCGACTGGAATGACTTCCAGATTTAATTTCGTATGGATTGGGTGGGATTTCCTATGTGGATTTGTGGGGATTAGGCTCATCACATAAAATTTATATTTTTCACTAATTTTTTATATAAAATCTCACATGTATAATAATTTGAAGTCGAAGAAAATTACTCAAATTTTCTAGTAAAAGAAAATAATTATCAATAAAATTATTCATATATATAATCTAAATTTAAATTTTAAATTCAAACATATTCTTTATCTTTGTCATTAAGAGCCAAAGTGAGTTGACTTATGTAACTTGCATAGTCTTTCTCCTTAAAAATCGAAGGTTCAATCTGCAACTTTGCAATTATTATACAAAAAAAAATCAAAATTAAGAGACTAACGGGATAGGGATAGGGAATAATATGGAGCTAAGGGCAGAGACTAGGACGGGAAAGAATTTATTGAAAAATATTATAACTTATAGGAACCAAACTGAAACATCTTAAATAATTGGATTTTTAAATGGTCAAAAATCAAAATATTAGAACTAAACCTTTGGATTTAGCCTATTATAAATTGACCTTTTTAGTTTCTAAATTTTCATGGAAATAATAATTTAGTTTCTTAATTTCAATTTCGTAACATAATTTAATCTATATTACTTCTAAATTGATAACGATTTAGTTCCTAAATTTTAATAAGTATCAATTTAGTTCTTATACTTACAATTTGTAGCAATTCATTCCCTAACTATGAAAAGTACTATTAAAACATTTAATGAAACTTCCTATTCACGTAGATTGATAAATAAATCAACGGTCGAGATTATTTTTAACAATTAATTTTGATAAAATTATTCATAGTTAAAATTATCTTTTTAACAAATTCAAAAGTTTAAAAACTAAATTGTTATAAATTTTAAAGTATATATAGAAATTGAATATTATTACATGTCAAAGTTTAATGGTTAAATTATCACAAAATTAAAAATAACGAGATTGGATTGTTATCGAAGTTTAAGAACTAAACTCAGTAACCAAAATTAGTTTTTCAACTTCTATTATTATTATTATTTGAAAAAAAGTTATTTTTTCCTTAAAATAGGAATAATTCAACTCTACCTACAAAAAAAAAAAAAAAAAAAAAAAAAAAAGGAAAATGAAAGAAGAAAAAGAAAAAGTTTGAAGTGATATAAGGGCCAAGAATAGACAATGAGAAAGAGACAGAGACTAGTTTGTAAATTTTGTATGATTGTGGGAGGAATAATTAATATTACGAACTTTTGGGGGGCATTTTGAAAGAGTCAACGATTTTGCTTGAAATATGATGGAGAATTTCGAGAAACGTTTGGAAAAATTAAGATAGCGTAGCCGTGGGGCTAATGTATTATACAGTGCAATGAAAAATCATTCATATTCACGTCACATTTTGGAAATATAATATAAAGTCTGTCGAGGGATTATTTTGTGACTATTCATATCAACTCATTTTTAGGCTCTTGTTTTTAATGGTGAGGACTAAAATGAAAAATATTACAATATAAAGCATCAAATTAAAACTTATTTAATGTATATGTATTAGGAATGTTCACGGTTCAATTCGATTTGGTTCGGTTAACACTCAAACCGAACCGAACCGAACCGCAATTTTTAGAAATTGTTTTTTTTTAAACCGCGGTTCGGTTTCACAATTTTTTTTAAGGTTTTTCCTGATTTTTCATGTCTTTTAAATTTCTATAATTTGATCACAATGTATTTTAAAATATAGTTTGACAATAACACTACAAGTTCAACAACAAATTTAAAAATAAAGTCATTGTTTGGTATTATAGTCTAGATTACTAATAACACTACAAGTTCAACAATAAATTTAAAAATTATTTCAAAGTCTAAAAGTATAAGTATTACAAACATAAAAAGTTCTTGTTCCACAAACAATGACATAAAAGTTCCAAAGTGCACATCACTATATATAAATACAAGTCATACAAATATAAAAGTTTGAAAGTCCACCACAATAAATAGTAAATACTATTGGGGATGATGCCCTAAACTCTCGTGTCCTATAGTTTGTAAACACAGTTTTGAACAAACGCTTGTGATGTATAATATATATGATATTTTCTTCACTTATTATCTTTGAACATTGGATGTTTTATATGCTTTACCACAAACCAATAAACTAAAATATCTGGTTGTCATTATGTAACTTTAGCATGTATGTGGAGACATACAAGTGGATCATGTCTTAAGTGATAACCAAAATGGTCTGTAGTATATGGATATAGGAGGGAAAGCTTATCCTGGTAATACTACGAATGCGGCCCACTTTGTAGAATAGTTACAAGTGTTGTGACTTGCTACAGATGGTCTGATTCTGATCATTCATGTGGGGACATGCAAGCGGGGGCGTCCTATACAAGGAGTTTGTATAAGACTGGACCACGAAGTGTTAACGTCTCATTATATAACGCCCTTCATAACAAAGACTTCACTTCACTAGGATGACCATAGGTAACATGACCTTAATCCCAAGTGACTTGGGAACTCCTGTCTTTGAGGGTGATCCTTTGATTTGCTTGGGTGCGAGTGGCTAGGTCGTCGACTCAAATGTATCACTTTGGGGATTTTTCTGATTTGGGAGCTGGGAACTCAGCTACACAAGATGGAATTCACTACTTCCCTGAAGCAGGGGTAAGTAGATAGATTGCTCCCTTAAGGGCTGATCTCGGGACTTGAACAATGTGGCGTCACACATCTTTTCATGGCTCGAGAGGTGTCCACACATAGTAGGACTATGTTGTATTGTTCATTAGAGGGATCAGTGGTACTTAAGGAGTTAGATGTAACTATAGGGGCAAAACGATAAATTGGCCCAACTGTACTTACGAGCATTTGTGAATGGTTATCGTACTGTTGATTGGTTATATCCGATGGACACAAATATATCTGTGGTAAGAAGAGTTCAGCTATCGGTCTTTAGTGGAATGCCTGGCAGTTAAGGGATGGTGGATCTCGTGGCTAAAGAGTTTAGTCAGCTATTCACGTACCGTTGGAGATTCAAACCATAGGTCCATAAGGTCCCCTTGGTAGCTCAATGGATTCAAGTTGAGAATCAGTTTTTGGGTCAATTGAAATGTTCAAATTGGCAAGAGGGAGTTCGATTATATATGATATGATTGAATTGGTTAATTATATATGATATGATTGACTTTATGTATGAGATACATTAATTGGAGGAAAATGGATATAAATATGATTTATATCTAGTGGAGGAGAAAACATTATGGTTTAGATGTGATATTAAACTATAGGTTAATGAATATAATATGATTATATTTACTATTTTTAATTGGACAATTATGGGATAATTGAGCCGGCGTTTTCTCCATCACCGTGTGTTAGTGGGAGTTAGATTCAGTTTTCGTAACTGAAGAATAAAACGAAAATCGTTTGCATTTTGCAAAGAGATCGGCAATTCGCTCAAATAAAGTGTATAAGCCTATTGCTTAGCAAACCAAGAGCCTACACATTAGCTCATCGTTGCTACACGATCGTATACATGCATGCCTTTTTCTAAACGATCGTCTAGCGCTCGAGCATTTACTAAACGATCTCTATATGATCGCAGCCTATTTCCTACGCGATCGTGTACTTTCTTCTAACCCATCAAGCATTGTCTATACGATAGACTCCGCCTTCTCCCACTTGTTTCATCGTTGTATATGATATTCTTTCCTCCTTCCTTCTACCAAATTCTAACAGAGCCCACACTTTGGATTCTCACACCGAAAATATTGAGGGTTCTAAGTGGTGGTGTCATCCCCATTTTTCTATTCGTATGGATGCTGTTCGTGAGTAGACGATTGGTAGTTTTGGTGAACGATTGTGTGGACGTTCCAGCGAGAGTGATGAGAGCAGTCCCTCTGGAGAGAGCAAGATTTCGATGAAGAAAGGTTCTTCAACTCGTACGTGTTTCTTGTTCTCTTGTTTTTTAGTTTGAAAGCATGTCGATAATTTGTAGTATGTTGCATATCTATTCTATTTAAATGTAAATGTGGAAATTCTATCACAATGTATTTGGAACGATTCGTTTCCACTTAGAGGTACTCTTGTATAAGAGTTCCTTCAATACAAGTCCTACAAATATAAAAGTTCTAAAGTCCATCAAACATAAATACAAGTACTACAATACAAGTTCCAAAGTTCATCAAACATAAATAAAATTACTACAAACATTAAAGTTCCAAACTCCAACAAACACAAAAGTTACAAACTTGTTTAAGCCACCTTCTCCTTTACATTCTTCTCCTTCAAGTTCTTTTCCTTCTCGTTCCTATTTTGAAGTCTACAAAAATGATTCTTATTAAAATACTAATTATATAAATATATTTGACGTATAGAAAGAATGTTTTAAAGACATGAACCTTCTTCAACAATTACAATATTCTCTAAATATCTTTGAAGTTCAACGCTAATTGCTTTTGAACGTAACCAATTTTATGCACATACAAGTTCCTTAACTGTGGTTGGAGCTAACGTGGATCGAAAAGGATCAATTTCTCTCCCACTAGTACTAAATGTAAACTCAGAAGCAACTGTGGATACTAGAATTGCTAAAAGATCTCATGCAATTTGGCTAAAAACCTTATATCTAGAAGAATTTCCTTTCCACCAATCTAAGATATCAAATTTCTCCTCACATTTAATACGAGGCTTCAATAAGTAAATATCAACTTTTGTATCCACACTTAGTGTATCCTCTTCCTCCATATCTTCAAAAATCAAAACAAAAAAATATCTGAAGCAGTACTAACAGTAGAAATAGTAGTTCTAGATGAAGATGTAGTACTACTACTATCACTACAAACTGAAGGTTGACTCATACTTGCACAATCCTTGAACACTTGAGATGATGAAATTGAACATAAAGATGAAGCATGGGTAAGCAATGACAAAGTATATTCAGCAAATAGTTTTCTCAAACTAGACTGCACCTTATTTCCCACTTCTTTTGTTGTATCCATATCAAATAATTGATTCAGACAATACATAAGAGATTTCATCTTGTAACTTGGGTCCAAAACAAAAGCAACATACAAAAAGAAATTTTTTTCTCACTTTTCTGCCAATACTTATCATACTTCTCTTGTTTTTTCAAAGCCATGTCACACAAAAGTAAATTATCAGGACCAACTATTCTTGAATATTTATTTATGCAATTATGAATAATACTAATCTTATGGAAGACTGTGTTGGAAGTAACATAAAGAGACCCTGAAAGCCTAAAAGTTACTTCATAGAATACAAACAAGAATTTAGTAAAAATTCTAGCAATTTTCCAATCTTTGGTGGTTGGTTTACTCTCTTCATTCATGTAAACCGTGTCGTAGTCTTCTAACCTATCAAATGCTTTTTCAAACTTTTCATCTACATCAAGCATCAAGTATGTAGAATTCCATCTAGTTTGAACATCAAGACACAACATACTCTTAGAAAATATGTTCTCCTCTTCAATACACTTCTTACATTTAGCAAGTCTAGCAAGAGAAGATCTAACAAACCTCACGACATTTGAAATTTGAATCAATATATCATTCACATCTTTCAGACCATCACAGACAATCAAGTTCAATATATGTGCACAACACCTAACATGCAAGAAGTCCTCATTCAACACAAACCCATGTTTAAAACGCTTCTTTAGATAAGAACCGACTGTATGATTTGATAAAGCATTATCAACAGTTAATGTCAAAACCTTGTCAATACCCCACTGTTTCAAACATTTCTCCACCTCTTTTCCTATTGTCTCCCTTCTATGATTCTCAATCTAAGATAAACTAATAATTCTCTTATGTAGCTTTCATTTTCCATCAATAAAGTCTACAGTCAAAATCATGTAATTAATATTTTGAATCGATGTCCAAATATCAGTTGTAAGTGAGATTCTATATCCTTCCTCCACAAAAATATCTCTCAACTGTTCTCTCAAGCTATCATATATTCCTAAAATATCTCTAGCAATTATAGTTTGAGAAGGAATAACAAAATATGGTTCTACTAATATCAAGGTGCCTTCCACAAACCTCTAAATCCCTCGTTCTTCATAAATTTAAAGGACAACTCATCAATTATGATCATCTCAGCAATTAGTCTTCGAGCATTTTCAATAGTAAACATCTTATAGTTCACTATGTTTGTATTACTGCGTACATCATTATCCTTATTCTTAAATACCAACTTCGTTTGAGTTATATCTAACTTACCATCTTTTATCTGATAAGGATTTTTTTACAGTAATGTTCAAGATGCATTCTCATAGTTGAATTTCTATTCATTCTTGGATGACATGCATACATGATGCATTATTTTATGTGATGAAATTATGGAATGAGATGCGGTGATGGAAATGAATTAAGCAACAAGTTTTCTCAGCAGAATCCAAGTATAAACCCCACTGAGTTTCCTGGTAAGTCCAAGGTCGAACTCAGGGACTAGGAAAAATGGTATGCGGTGGTAATTTAGAGAAGACTTTGCGGCAACCAAGAAATCAAATAGTTATTTTGGGTTGTTGTTTGTGGCAATAAAATAAACGAATGCGGCAGATTTGAGAAAAGTTCAATTATACGGTAGATACATTGAGTATGCAGAGGAACGGGTTGAGAAGGTCTTTCACTAGCGTTTCCTGGGAATGCATCAAACTATGCGATCATGCTACACTCATGCGACAACAGATCATTTTCCAATGCAAATGTAGTGCTCTAAGTTCTAGGACGCATGTGTTGAATGCAACAATGTCCATAGAGCTTATTCCTAAGTCTCTACTCTTTTCCTATGCGATGATAAAAGATGCACATAAAGACAAGGTGACTGTACACAATCATATCCTTGACTGTACACAATCATATCCTATCTCTAGGATGCATGCGATGCGTTAATAGCAAACAGTGCTTATTCCTAAGCTACTATCTCTTGATTATGCGTTCTAATCTGACTCTCCTGAGCCTAGATTCTAACCTGACTTTTCCAAGCCTAGATCCTGTCCTTAGACTACCCTCTCGAGTATCTCTAATGGATGAATAAAGCATACATAATACAAGATAATCGCATAGAATGAAGATCCCCAGTTATGCTAGCTAAGTGCTTCTCAACCCATTCGACAAATTTAGCTACTCATGCATAATAAACAGAGAGTGAACAGATATAAAGAAGTAAATTCCATTTCTATAGATGAGTTTAAGTACAAAATGAAAATGGAAGATAAGGATAGAGAGCCTGGTAGCAATCCTTTGCTTCCCAAGGCTTTTACACTATCAACTCTATTTTGTTCAAAAGATATTCTTGCTTCCGTAGAAGCTGGCCCTCTCTCTGATCCTGATGCTTCTGGCACTCTCCCAAGTTCACCAGAATGATCTATCAGCACAATCTTGCTTCTCTCGCTTCCATCTTAAAATAAAAGAAACTCTAAGAACAAGGCTATTCTAACTATGGAGAAAATTATCCAAGTATCTGAACTCCTTTTCTGAAGGTTGCCTTCGATATTTATAGAGCTTCGGGGTGATAGGCGACTTCTCTCTTATGGTTGCACAGATGAGATGGCTTTAATTCTCTGATTGATGCGCCGAATATTTGTCATCGAAAAGCTGAGTGTACTTGCTACAGTAGACCGTTAGCGGCTTGACAACTTAATTCAGACTCGACCATCATTAGTTTTCTGTCCTATCGTGATTAATTATGCTTTTCAAGAAGATGCGCCCACCAAGTTGCGCTAGCTCTATGCAACAATCCTTCTTGAGCAAATGTTTACGAGCACAAATTACCGCAAAGCCTTGCAGTAACACTGCGCTCGTCCGTTGGTTTCTTGTGATCGTGCTTTCTGCCTTGCGTCAACGCATATTCTGCATAAAAATACAAAAGTTAACTGTTTTTATGCGATGGACGTATGCGACCGCAATGTTAGAAACTTAATGCTTTTTGGACGCAATTTTATATATTTTATCAACGCAAACCTGCATTGTTTAATAACTTAGCACTGTAATAACGTGCATTTCTGCCCGTTATCACACCCCCAAATTTAAACAATGCTTGTCCTCAAGCATAAGCTAAAGATTTTCTTTAGAGAGTCGACTACAATCTCTTTTCCTCAGAGATACTTCATTCAAATCCTATACGCTAAAATTTCCTTAATTCTTATTCGAGTCTCCTCTTAAAATATTTCTAATATCTAGGGACCGCAAGTTTTACCTTCAAAAGAACTTTACTAGATTCCAGGACATCACATGATTTATTTCAAAAAAGAAAAACTTTTTTTTCCTGCGGTGTTAACTGATTTTTATCCTTGCATATTTTTTACAGTGTTATTTTTTTCTGACCTTACGTTGATCCAAGTGCCTCGCGTTCATTTTGGCTTTCCCCCACGTGTGTCATGCGAACATTCAACTACGAGCTAGGCGTTCTTTCTCAGACTAGACTCATACCTACTTGGTAGCAGAGTTGCAGTCATTTATTTATGCGCTGATTTTGGCGACTTACTTTCGTTTTGGCTTGCCCCCACATGTATCATGCGGACATCCAACTACGGGTAAGTGCCCTTCACAACTTAACTCTTATCAACATGGGTTTCCCTATTGCGTTGACACTAGAGTTGTTATTCTCAAAATTTTCCCCTTTTTTTTTATAGAGCTAAAAATAGGAAGGTCGAAAATAAATACCTCACCCCTAAATTTAAAATGTGGCAATGTCCTCATTGCCAATAGAGTGAAAAAAAGTCATGCGATGTTCTTAGGAAGCTACGTAAAGAGTCAGTTTGAAAGAAAGCTATCAGACCACTAACTTCTAGAAATATTTCATGAGGTGACTGTCCTAAAATTAAGTTGACTCTAGTATATACGAAAAAAATAGAAGCATGTGTTCATCATTGAAATCATAATTGGCAAAGAGAAAGCATGTGGTGACTTACTAAATTTATCAATGTTAAATGATTGCGGTAATCAAAGAGGATGCAGTGATAACATTTCAAAATTAAAATGCGATGTGATAGTGCAGAATTTGGAATAAAGTGAAGGAAAAATACAACCCCCAAATTTGCGTTGTAAACCGCATTGTTTGTTGACGCATCCTGCTTTGTGGCGATCTACTTCCTTTGGATTGCAGTGACGAAATAAAGTAGTTGCATCTTCGTGCAACGCCTCCGCAATCGTGTACCTTGATCGTTTGCAAAGAAAACATTGAGAGGGTCAAATGATAAAAGAAGTTAACAAAATTTTTCTCGCTTTTTTTTTTTTAAAAAAAGAAGTAAAATGCAGATAGATAACGGATAACTGAAGCATTGTAGTGATGAGAGTTCATGAATCATAAGTAAGCAAAAGGATACTCCAGAAGACTTGTGCCCCAAATGATATTGCATGCCAGCGCAGGGACCACTCCATTTTCCTTTATTCCGGGTTTCTCAGGTCTACAGAGGTCTTTTCTCGCTGAAAATCACCCCTGCAATATGCCTTGACTCGTTACCCATTAACCTTAAATGTATGGTGATAACTAGAAGAAATGCCAGTTATTATAAGTCTTTTATTTAGAATTATGAGAGCTAACAGGTAGAAAACGCAGTGATAATACTTGGAATTTGTGAAAATTTAAGTTTTGTGTCGATTAGCACCTAAATCCTCACTAACGCAATATTATGTGTTATTCCGTGCCAAAGTGTCTATATTTGTAGCTATCACAAAAATCACATGCATGTGTTTTGAAGCTAACAATTACAAACAAACGCATGTGTTGAAGCCAGTCTACCGCAAAGATGATGCAGACGAAAATCACATGCGTCTAACGCATGGAAGTTGCGGTAAACATATGCGTCTAATGCATGGAGAAAGAAGTGAACAAATAAAGAATGTGGCCACGGATTGACAACCATAATAGAAGATCGCAAGATGGGTAGAACGCGTTGATAACTTTAGCTGAATTCTGCTCGAATGCATACCTTGGGAGTATCAACAAGATAAGGCGATGTGACAATGCCCATACCGCAACAAAAGCAACAGTGAGCCATACCTTCATTATTACAGCTGTCGACGTCCAAACTCTATAAATAGCCCTTGAGACCTTCATTTTAAGACATCTGAGCTTCTGCCTCAAAGCAAAAGTTTGTGATCATAGATGAGAGCCTGAAAGAGATTTCCAGTGACAATTCTTCATCTCCACAACCCAAACCAAGTAACGATCGGAGCATTCACTTGAGATAGAGCTTGAGAGAGACATATCCACCATTTAACCATGGCACCACCGGCAACCTTGACGTAGATTCCTTCATCTCCCTTCTAATCTCTGTATTATATTATATTATAGCTTGAAATATTAAGATATTTTGTGATCAATGCAAGTCTTAATTCCTTCATTACCGTCTTCTTCATCATCTTCATCTCTGTCATATTTTGTTTTCAGCATTTATTTATCAAAGTCAATCGCATGCTCAATCGTGTAGCCTAGAGATAGGACGTATGATGCAACCCACCGAGAGGTGTGCGTTGTGCGAGTATTGAATTAATCCTCTTTGCTTGGAGAAAGGCTGTAGCAACGCTTGTCTATGGGATGTTGCATTACTTGTCTATAAGTTAAATAGCTGCGTCTAACTGCCTGAGAAGGTAAGAGATGGAACACACTAAGCAAGGTTCGCATTGTTCCTAGACATAGGCACAATCTTATGCTCAACGCAACCATGCACAATAGAGATATAGTCATGCGGTTGACCACCGAGAGGTATGATGCGTTAGTGCAACGAGCTAGGATTACTCGGGCGATTTAAGATAGTAAACATTACTATGCGTTACTGGTTATTGTGTTTCTACCTATTCTCATTGTAAACCTCCTAGTGCTCAATCTGTTTAGCTAAGAGTAGGAGTAGTGTCATTTAAACTTTCTTTGCTTTATTTTTATTCTTATTCCTCGCCTCAAACGCATCACTTCACAAATATTATTGAGTGACAAGTCCCCGTGTTCGACCTCGGATTACCCGAGAAACTTGCATTTGTGTTATACTTGGCGCAAGCGTAAGAAAACTTGTGATAGGAATGCGTGGTCATTGCATGCTAAGATTAACGCATCATCATTCCGACGCAAGACCTCAAACGCATGGGAGCAAACGCATCAGTTATGTCTAACGCATGATTTCATGTTCAAACCCGTCCATCCTTAATAATTAAAATAAAACAAAACGCGTTCCTAAAATATCCCAACATACGGGTCCTGTCCTCAGTAATCAGCTCAATCGCACCATGCTGGAATATTTCTTTAATGATAAAGGGTCCGAACCAGCACAACTTTAATTTGCTAGGAAGAGCAGTAGCCATGAATTGAAGAGTAAGACCTTTTGTCCAACATGGAGATTTTTACTACATAGCCTGCTGTCATGCCACCGTTTTGCTCGTTCTTTGTATATTTTGGCATTTTCATAAGCTTGCATTCTCCACTCATCAAGCTCGACCAGTTGTAGCTTTCTTGCTCCCCCTGCTACTTTTAAATCAAAGTTAAGCTTCTTCACTGCCCACAGTGCTTTATGTTCCAGCTTCAACGGCAAATGACATGCTTTACCAAATACCAACACATATGAAGACATGCCTATGGGTGTCTTATAGGCAATCCAGTATGCCCACACAATGCATCGTCTAGCTTTGTTGCCCAATCCTTTTGCGAAGGCTTTACCACCTTCTCCAGTATTAACTTGATCTCTTGGTTGGACACTTCGGCCTGACCATTCGTCTGCGGAGGTGGCCATTTTATGGAGGATATTATATTTCAATAACAGATTTTTGACAGAGTAATTGACAAAGTGGGAGCCTTCAACACTTATTATGGCACGTGGAGTGCCAAAATGCATGAAAATATTTTTCTTCAAGAATTTGGAGACTATTGCCACATCACTTGCGGCACATGCTACTGCTTCTACCCACTTGGACACATAGTCGACGGCTAGCAGAATATACTTGTGACCATTCGAAGGTGGGAATGGTCCCATGAAATCAATGCCCCAGACGTCGAACAACTCCAGTTCTAGAATTATGTTCATGGGCATCGCATGTTTCCATGAAATGTTACCCATGCGTTGGCACCGGTCACACTTCATTGCGTAGTCTCTGGCATCCTTAAATAATGTTAGCCAATAGAACCCACTTTATAAGACTTTTGTTGCGGTGCGTTGCCCTCTAAAGTGTCCACCATATGGTGAATCATGACATTGCGATAATATGCGTTGATGAGTAGCCTCCGATACACATAGTCACATAATCTGGTCTGACCTCCTCTTATACAGATTCAGCTCATCCTAATAATAATATTTGCATTCATGTTTGAGCTTCTTCCGTTGGTGGTAGGTATACTCTTCTGGAAATTGCTCGCAAACCAGATAGTTGACTATGTCTACGTACCATGGCAATTCTTCGATCTAGAATAGCTGCTCATCTAGAAACACTACACTCACCTCTGACTCATTGCGGTCAACCTCAGGATTTTCCAATCTGGATAAATGATCCGTCTCTTGGTTCTCCGTCCCCTTGCAGTCAATTATTTCCATATCAAATTGTTGGAGGAGAAGAACCCATCTAATCAGCCTCGGCTTCGCATCCTTCTTTGTCATTAGATATTTTATCACCGAGTGGTCAGTATGGATGAGTACTTTTGTTCCAGCAGATATGCTCTGAACTTTTCTAATGCAAATATTACCGCAAGCAGCTCTTTTTCTGTGGTGGTGTAGTTAGTATGAGTAGGGTTTAAAGTCTTACTTGCATATGCGATGGGATGCAATATTGTTTTTCTCTTCTGTGCTAGTACTGCTCCCATCGCATACTCGCTCGCATCGCACATTATTTCAAAAGGAAGTTTCCAATCTGGCGCGATCAATATGGGCACAGTCGTCAATGCGTTCTTTAAAATCATGAATGCATTGCGGAAATTATCATAAAAGTCAAATTTTCTATCCGCTTCCAACAACGCACTCAACGATCGTGCTATTTTTGAGAAATCCTTGAAAAATGTTTGTAAAATCTGGCATGCCCCAAGGAACTCCTTATAGCCTTTACACTTGTTGGGGGTGGGAGCTTTTTAATTGCTTCTATTTTTGCCTTTTTCACCTCCAACCCATCCCGAGATATCTTGTGCCCCAGCATAATGCTCTCCTTCACCATAAAATGGCATTTTTCCCAGTTAAGTACGAGATTGGTCTCCTCACATCTTTTCAATATCTTCTCCAGGTTGGCAAGACAGACTTCATATGTGTGCCCACAGACAGAGAAGTCGTCCATGAATATTTCAACAGTGTTCTCAAGATATTCTAAAAAGATGGCCATCATGCACCTTTGGAACGTGCTCGACGCATTGCAGAGGCCGAACGGCATGCGGCGAAAAGCAAAATTTCCACATGGGCAGGTGAATGTGGTCTTTTCCTGATCTTTAGAAGCTATCATAATCTGATTATAGCCGGCATACCCATCCAGAAAGTAGTAAAAGTCATTTTCGGCTAGACGATCTAGCATTTGTTCAATAAACGGTAAAGGGAAATGATATTTATTCGTTGTCACATTCAGCTTGTGGTAGTCCATGCAAATATGCCACCTGGTGACGGTCCTTTGCAGTATCAGCTCATTATTTGCGTTGGGGACTACCGTCATCCCACCTTTTTTTGGCACGCACTGCACAGGGCTGACCCACATGCTGTCTGCTATTGGATAAATGATGCCCGCATCTAACCATTTGATTATTTCCTTCTTAACGACCTTTTTCATCGCAAGGTTAAGTCTGCACTGATGTTCGATCGATCCCTTGTGGTTTTCTTCGAGACGAATTCGGTGTATACAATATGCAGGGCTAATTCCTCGAATGTCTGCGAGCATCCAGCCAATCGCTCGCACATATTTTCCCATAATGCCTATCAACGCATTCTTCTGGTCTTCATTAAGTTTCGAGGAAATAATGACTGGCATTTTTTCATTCTTCCCCAAAAATGCATACTTTAGGTGATTCGGCAGGGTCTTCAATTCTATTATTGGTGGTTCTTTCAAGGACGGTTGCATTGTTTTTCTTTCTTCATTTTCTTTTGGCTCTTCTTCTTGGGTTGTGATCATCTCATCTTCCTTGTTTATTTTTCCTATGATCGCATTACATGTAATAATGGATGCACTTGCATCCTTATCTTCATTTTCATCGTCAGGCTCTCCCTCTTCATTCAAATTCTGGTCATCGTCAGATTCATTCAGGTCTTCGTCGTCATAAAATCTCATGGCACGGATGATGTTGAACTTGAGCTTCTGTCCATTCAAGCTCAAGGTGATCTCTCCTTTGTGCATATCAATCTAGGCATGTCCTGTTGATAAAAATTGTCGCCCTAGTATGATGGGCACATCTTTGTCAGCTTCGTAATCTAAGACGATGAAGTCAACAGGTAATATAAATTTTTCAATGGTAATCAGCACGTCCTTTACCTTCCCTTCTGGATACACCAGAGATCTATCTGCTAGTTGGAGAGTCACGTCGTGGGTGCAAGTTTCCCCATATTCAGCTGCTTAAAGATTGACAGAGGCATCAAGTTGCTACTGGCTCCAAGGTCACACAATTCTTGTCCGATGTACAATCCTCCAATGGAACAAGGTATAGTAAAGCTCCCAGGATCGCTCATCTTCGGTGGGATTATTGATTTCGAGCTCTGCGTCAAAGCCACCATGGCAAACTTACCAATGCCTCTCTTCTTGGTTACCATATCCTTCAGAAACTTTGCATATGCAGGCATCTCCTCAATCGCTTCACTGAATGGAATATTAATATGTAATTATTTTAACATAGTCATAAAGTGTTGGTACTGTACCTTTTCATTCTTCTTCTTTCTGAGTCTTTGCGGGAAAGGTGGCAACTGTACTCTCATGGTCCCTTTTTATTTTGGCTCTGAGGTGGACGCAACTTCTGATTCTATCGCTTTTTTTTCTCCTTCTTCTTCTCGAGTCACCGCAATTTCAGATTCCAGCGCAATTGAAGCCGTCCAGCTAGGCTCCTTCTTCTCCCCCACCACAGTCTTTCCACTCCGCAATGTCACGACTTGACATTACTCTTTACCTAATCCTCCGGGTTGCGTGGAAGTTCTGTTGAACTTAGTAGGCCCCTTCCGGTCTGTTCTTTAGCTCGCTCGCAATATGGCTCATTTGTAATTCCAAGTTACGGATGGACGTTGCCTGGTTTTGAAGCACAGTTTCATTCTTCTCGATATACTACTTCAACAGGCTTTCCAAGGAGGAAGATTGGAACGGTTGCGAACTACTAGCTTGACTGCTCGTCTGACCGTTATTTCACGGGAAGAATCCGGGTGGCCCTTCTTTTTGCGCCACAGATTGTAAATTTTGCTGCTGATTTTTCCACGTAAAGTTGGGGTGGTTTCTCCACCCGGGGTTATAAGTGTTAAAGAATGGATTATTTTTCACAAAATAGATAGACTGTGGGTTCTGCGGCCATTCTTCTATTGTGTGTCCTTCACTGCAAGTTGCACACCTTGCGGTAGTCTAATTAATTATGTTCACTTGCCTACTATACGGTGTTCGGCTGTTGATGGCGATTCCCTGAATTAGGTTCATCATCGCATTCATCTGACTCTGAAGTGATGTGATAGAACCATTGTTTGCGTTGTTATCTTTATTCTCAGTCTCTAATCGTTCTCTCTCCAGTCCTCGTGATTTTTAGAGATGCGATCCAGGATGTTTTTAGCCTCATCATACGTTTTGTCTAGCAGACCACCAGCGGCTGCCGCATTGGCAGTGGTCTGCGAAGCGGGATTTAAACCATGATAAAAGATTTCCATTTGCAAGCAGCTGATAATCCATTGTGTGGATAGTCCCTGACCAGCCTCTTAAACCTCGCCCAGGCATCGCTGAATGATTCGTCCATGTCTTGTTCAAAATTGGTTATTAGTTTCCTTCTTCTAGCATTCTCAGTAGGTGGGAAATATTTCTTCATAAACTTCTCTACGACCTATTCCCATGAAGTGATCTCTCCCGGCTCGAGAGAATACGCCTATTTTCGTGTCTGATCACACAGAGAAAATGGAAATAAAGTTCGTCAAACTTCTTCGGTAGAGATGTTCAGGAACACAAAAGTGTTACAGATTTCTATGAAGCTCTAGAGGTGAGTGTGCGGGTCCTCGCCATGCCTTCCTTCGAATTGTCCTGCAGTCTGGATCATCTGCAGCATCACCGGTTTCATTTCAAATCGAGATCCATCAAGGGAAGGCCTCATGATTCCTGAAGAGAAATCGTAGAGGTTTGGTGATCCGTAGTCCCGAATGGGCCTATTACGATCGTTTGCCAGTAGGATTGGATTTGCCATGACATTTTTTTCGTTTGGTGCTCCATTTCCAGGCTGCTCTGCTATATCTTCTTTATCTAGTTGTTTTGGTTAGCGGTTGTCTCTTAATCTCCATCTGAACATCCTCTCAATCTCAGGGTCTTAATTTGCCAGAGATTGAGAGCTGCAAAGAAATTAGAAAAATTACCATTAGCACACTGAATTGCTGAAGTCCCCGACAATGACGCCAAAAACTTGATGCGTTATTTTATGTGATAAAATTATGGAATGAGATGCGGTGATGGAAATACGTTGAGCAATAAGTTTTCTCAGGGAATCCAAGTATAAACCCACTGAGTTTCCTGGTAAGTCCAGGGTCGAACTCAGGGACGAGGGAAAACGGTATGCGGTGGTAATTTTTAAGAAGACTTTGCGGTAACCAAGAAATCAAATAGTTGTTTTAGGTTGTTGTTTGCGGTAATAAAATAAACGAATGCGGCGAATTTGAGAAAAGTTCGATTATGCGGTAGATACATTGAGTATGAAGAGGAACGGGTTGAGAAGGTCTTTCACTAGCGTTTCCTGGGAATGCGTCAAACTATGCGATCATGCTACACTCATGCGACAGCAGATTATTTTCCAATGCAAATGCGGTGCTCCTTGTTCTAGGATGCATATGTTGAATAAAACAATGTCATAGAGCTTATTCAGTCTCTACTATTTTCGTATACGATGATGCAAGATGCACACAAAGACAAGGTGACTGCACACAATCATATCCTATCTCTAAGATGCATGTGTTGTGTTAATAGCAAACAGTGCTTATTCCTAAGCTCCTATCTTTTGATTATGCGTTTTAAGTTGACTCTCACGAGCATAGATTCTAACCTGAATTTTTCAAGTCTAGATTCTGTCCTTAGACTACCCTCCCGAGTATCTCTAATGGACGAATGAAGCATACATAATACAAGATAATCGCATAGAATGAAGATCCCCAGTTATGCTAGCTAAGTGCTTCCCAACCCATTCGACAGATTTAGCTACTCATGCGTAATAAATAGAGAGTGAACATATATAAAAAAGTAAATTCCATTTCTATAGATGAGTTTAAGTACAAAATGACAATTGAAGATAAGGATAGAGAGTCTGGTAGTAATCTCTTGCTTCCCAAGGCTTTTACACTATCAAATCTATTCTGTTCAAAAGATATTCCTGCTTCCGTAGGAGTTAACCCTCTCTCTGATCCTGATGCTTCCGGCACTCTCCCAAGTTAACTGGAACAATCTATCGGCACAATCTTGCTTCTCTCGCTTCCACTTTAAAACAAAAGAAAATCTAAGAACAAGGCTATTTTAACTATGGAGAAAATTATCTAAGTATCCGAATTCCTTTTCTGAAGGTTGCCTTTGGTATTTATAGAGCTTCGGGGTGAAAGACGGCTTCTCTCTTATGATTGCACAGATGAGATGGCTTTAATTGTCTGGCTGATGCGCCGAATATTTGTCACCGAAAAGCTGAATGTACTTGCTACAGTAGACCATAACGGCTTGTTAACTTAATTCGGACTCAACCGTCATCAGCTTTCTGTCCTATCGTGATTAATTATGCTTTTCACCCAGATGCGCTGACCAAGTTGCGCTGGCTCTATGTGGCAATCCTTCTTGAGCAGATGTTTGCGTGCACAAATCATCGCAAAGCCTTGCGGTAATGTTGCGCTCGTCCGTTGATTTCTTGTGATCGTGCTTTCTGCCTTGCGTCAACGCATATTCTGTATAAAAATACAAAAGTTAACTATTTTTATGCGATGGACGCATGCGACCATAATGTTACAAACTTAATACTTTTTGGATGCAATCTTATATATTTTATCAATGCAAACCTGCATTGTTTAATAACTTAGCACTGTAATAACGTGCATTTCTGCCTATTATCAATACACCATACAACAATAATTACATTTAGCATGTGGATCATCATCACTATAATTAGAGCATTTAGTAAAATGATCCCATACCATAGACGTATTGTTCCTCTTCCTTCAAGTTGGTTGTGGTTTTGGTGGAGGCATGATCTCAACAACAACGTCATCATTTTTGTTCATACTAGAATAGTTGTTGCTCTTGCTAGCAGTCTCAGTATCATTATTTGTATTGGTCAAGCTCGTTGACATCGTGCCTATTTCCTAGGGCCTACAATATACAAATTAAAAGTAAACACCTGTATGAAGATTCATATTGAAGGGGTAAACCCAAACTAAAAGTAAACACAAAAATTCACAATGTCCTAATTATTTTTGTAATTATTCAAGTAAACCCTTCATTAACAATTTGCCTACAATAGCTAAGTTTGATCTAAAGTAAATTCTTCATTAACAATTTACCTACAATAGATAAATTTGATTTCAAGTAAACTCTTCATTAACAACATGCCTAAAATAGCTAAGTTTGATTTCAAGTAAACTCTTCATTAACAATATGCCTACAATAGCTAAATTTGATTTCAAGTAAACTCTTCATTAACAATTTTCCTACCATAGCTAAGTTTGGTTACAAGTAAACTCTTCATTAACAATTTGCTTACAATAGCTAAGTTTGATTTTAAGCAAACTCTTCATTAACAATTTTCCTATAATAGCTAAGTTTGATTTCAAAAAAACTCTTCATTAACAATTTGCAAATATCAATGAAATATCACTCACATCTACAATGTGATGTCCTAATTATTTAAAATTATTTAAAATTATTAACAATTTTCAAATTATTTCAAATAGACAAGAGGGAACAAATGTGTTTGTACTATATTTCGTTTCTAATTTGAGGCTGAGACAAATGAAAATAAATGGTACAAGACAAGAAAGAAACAAAACAAACGAGCGATTTCAGATCGGAGGACTTCGAAACAAAACAAACCTCCCCAAACCAAACAAGAAAGAACAAATGTGTTTGAATTATATTCCGTATTGTTGGATTTGACAAAATATTAGTAGTGCAATTGCTAATGTTGCATAAGCGTATGCGTCAAGTAATAGTACAGTAAAAAGATCTTGAAGGATCGAGTATCGTTCTAAGAGATCAAACGTCACAGTTTTGTTTTATATTTTGGAATTGTGTCAATTTTAGCTAATGATTGGAAACCAAATTTGAATTTTGATTTTGAAAATAAAGACTAAAAATAAAGATGAATGTGTAAAGTCTAAGATATAAAGCATTCTAGGATTTTGATTTCATAAATTACTTCATTAAGTCATGCTTTGGTTTCATGGAATCTCATGTAAATAATATGTTTAAGTCTAGCAAAAAAATATTTTCAAAATTATTTTCTCTAAAAACACAATTATTTCTTATTCATCTTAAGTGATTACTAATCTCCTAAAACCAAATAAAAAATATGGTATTAAGAAACCTCATTAACAACTTTTTTATTAACATAACTATTCTCATGATAAATTAACAAAGATTCAACATTATAGATTCAGTTAAACATACAATCTCTCAATTATATATCTAACCTAACATGTATCGATGGCCAATCTATAAGAACATAAACATAGCATATTATTCCACAATATCCATGCAAATACTAATCTTAACTTAAATCCATAAATAAATCCATCAACAACCTAAAACTAAAGAGCTTAGCTACTAGCTTTCAAACACATATTCTCATAGAAATTTGCAAGCATACAAAGTAAAAGGAATGAAAAGAATAGAAAACTCTTATTGTCAAAGCGTTTCCCCACCATTATTGGACTTTGAAAATCTTGCCTTGGTCAGCATTCGAGATCTTGAACAACCTCCAACTCTTCTTTTCACACTCTCTACTCTTCTATGCAACATAAGCTCATTTAGGGTTCTAGAATTTAGTGATTGAGGCTTCTAAACAATCCAAGGATTTATAGAGGAAACTTTCCAAAATTGTAGAATTTTTCCAAAAAATAAAAGTCAGAGCTGCAGTGCTTCCTTGTGTGAGGCCTTCGATGATGTATGTTTATCGTAGCATTGCGTAACACCAACTGAAATTGATGCTCTCGTGTTTTGGTGTTGTCTTGTTTTCGTGGTAACTTTAATTTTTCCTCTTTTTCTTGGAGATTTGGCTCGGTTTAGTTCCAACTTCTAACATTTGTTTTCTTGATAAATCTTTAAATAAATTAGCAAACACATTAAATCTAATAAAAATAGCTCTAACTAAGAAGCAAAGAAAACAATTTTCAAGTTTTTTTTTTATTGCCACACATCGGAAAGTTTCAAGAAAGTGATAGATTGCAAATACTATAAAAGGAGCCTGTGTTTTTTGTTTGAAGTCGTCTCAATTATAAACACTTTAAGTTTAGGTGTATTAACTCTAGCTAAATTCTCTTTTCTATTCTCTAGTTTTAGAACAAGATTAAAGGTGTGAAAAGTATAAAATCTTTGAGAGTGTTTTTTTTTATTGGATCCATGAGAGAATTATTTGTGTGATTGTAACAATTTTTTGCATAGTAGATTTATTTTTAGTGGACTGTGGTTTTTCTTCGGGTTGAGAATTTTTCACATAAATTCTTAGGTTTCCTTTTTTTTTTTGTTTTCTTTTAATTTCTCTATTATATTTTTTGTTATTCCTGCATTAGTAGTGAAAGGTTTTTTCCTAACACATACATTTTTTTTATAGAAATGTGTAATTAGTTGAATTTGAAATGATGGATTCATACTCAAATATTTCATTTGATCAACAATTTTCTAAACATGTAAAATTGTTATGATCAAACTTGTTACAGAAAGAACCAAAGACAAGAAAACAAGATTGCAGGCAGTCGAAACATTGTCTTTCTTCTTTCTGTTATATTGTTGTAACCACCAGAGCTTCATCATTGACCTTGACCGCCTATGTATATAAAGAAAAACGAATGTAAGAATAATGTAAGAAGGAAAAGAGAGAGAGTAAGGCATTCATTCTATAATAACTTTGAAGAATAAGTAATAAAAGAGACCCTCCCGATTTTCACAGTGGACGTAGGCCTTTGGCAAAATCACTTAAACACTTGTGTTCTTTCTTTCTTACCCTACGATCGTTTAACATTTACTTAAGTATCGTTTATACGATCACTTAGTTCCTATCGCATCATATACACGATTGTTTAGCTCAGCATCCAATCCTTTATATGATCATCTAGCTCTTCAGTTGTCGTCTAACGATCGTTTAGCTCTAATCAACTGTCGTCTACACTATCGTCTAGCGCTTCGTTATATCGTTTATATAATTGAACTATCATCTAGTTCTTTGGAGCTTCTTCTACCCGATTGAGTTGCCATCAAGTAAACAACAGAAGAGTTTCAAGCCTCAAGCATACAGCATCCTCTGACTTTTGAATTGTACTTAATCATTAATACTGAGTAATTTGTGATTGCAAACAACCTCTCAATCGTGTACTTAGTAGTCTTGGGACAACAGAAGGCACTACTGGCCATTACAGACCCTGCAAAATACCCCCAAACACTCTTTGATGCAGAGAAAGAGACAATTGAGGTAAACGCTTATAGAATCATTGTCTTGAATGACACAGATAGCGTTTTGAGGCAGATTGTAGACCACCCTACTGCTTATGCCCTCTAGAAAAAATTGGACGAGATTTATCTCAACAAAGACCTATCTAACAAAACTTTCTTGAGGGAAAGATTTTTCATCTACAAGGTGGATTCTACAAAGTCCCTCATGGATAATTTGAATGAGTTCAAGAGACTGTCTTCAGAATTCATATCAATAGAAGACAAGATTGGGGAAGAAAATGAGGCGTTCATATTACTTAGCTTTCTACTAGAATCTTTTAAAGATGCCAAGACAGCCATGAAGTATGGTAGAGAAAGAATAACAACAGAAGCAATGATATCAGTAGTAAGAGTCAGAGAACTCGAGTTACAAATGAGTAAGAAAGATTAACAAGGAGAAGAAGGCTTGTTTTTAAAGGGGAAAACAAAGAACAACGGAAAGGGGAAATAAAATGGTGGTGACAAGTCCAAGATTATGTGCCATTTTTGCCATAAAATGGGACACGTGAAGAAGGACTGCTATGCCTTAAGGAGGGAGCTAAACCAACAGAACAAGGGTGGAAAACAGACCGAGGTTGCTATGGGGAGAATTCCCTTATGTATTCAGATGCATTAGCTGCAACTGAAGAAGGTGGAGAGCAGAATACTATGGAGACTCCGGACTAGGTGATAGATTTTGGCTGTTCAGTCCATATGATACCATCTAAATGATGGTTTTGCACCTACAAGAAGTGGGATGGAGGTTGATCTGCATGGGAAATAGCAACACCTGCAGAGCTGTTGGAATAGGGTTTGTATCCTTGAAAATGCAAGATGGTTCGGTGAAGTTTATTAGGAACGTGAGGCATGTTCCTACATTGAAGAGAAATCTCCTATCTTTAGGGATGTTTAATGCTATTGGTCGTGAGTATAGAGGTATTGGAGGCATCTTTGAAATAATTAAAGATTCTAAAGTAGTATTGGTGGCAACAAGTTGAATGGCTTATATGTCATCAAAGATGTGCAAATGGCACATTTGGCCTTGATAGAAACTGATGAAGAACCCACAGAAGATGTGTTATGGCACAAAAGGCTTTCTCATATCAGTGTGAGGGGGCTACAAGTACTCTCAAAATAGGGAATTCTTCCAAGGGGTGTTGGAGACAGCTTAAAATTTTGTGAACATTGCATACTAGGCAACACAACAAGGCAAGGTTTCCCAAAAAGACAACACACTTCTAAAGAGATCCTTGAATATGTGCATTCAGACTTGCGGGGGACAACTCACTCTCCATCTCTAAGTAGAGCAAAGTAATTTCTTTCCTTTCTAGATGATTACTTAAGGAAGAGTTGGGTTTAATTTCTAAAAACCAAAGATGAAATGTTTAGTAGATTCAAAGAATGGAAAACCTTGATTGAAAAGCACACCTCTAAACATATTAAACATTTGAGAACTGACAACGATTTAGAGTTTCGTAGAGAGGAACTTAACTTGTTTTGCAGGGAGCATGGCATAGTGAGGCACAGAACAGTGAGATACACACCTCAACAAAATGGAGTAGCTGAAAGATTGAATAGAACAGTACTGGAAAGAATAAGATGTCAGTTGTCCAATGCACTATTGCCTGAAAAGTATTGGGCCTATCCAATGCACTATTACCTAAAAAGTATTGGGCTGAAGCTATTTCCTACACGATTTACACTCTAAATAGGTGCCCACATCAATCCATAGAGCTTAAAACCCTGAAGAAAGGTGGACAGAACATCCACCTAAGCTGAAACACTTGAAGATGTTTGGATGTGTAGGCTATGTGCATAATATCCAAGGTAAGTTGAAACCTAGGGCTGTAAAATGCATGTTTTTAGGCTTTACACCGGGAGTGAAGGGTTATAAGATATGGCATCCTGTTGAGAAAAGAGGGAGGGGAGTGGTGAGGCGGGCCCCTCTCATAATCATATTACGCTTTGTTATGAATAGAAGAGATGTGGTATTCAAAGAGAATGAGATGTTTATGATGTATGAACAACTAACTACATCTATGTCAAAGACAAGTAGCACAAGGTTTGAGGTAGAGCCTCAAAATGATCATGGAGCTTTTACTTCCTCTTAAAATCTAGATGTCGAAGGTGTTGACACTGCTGAAACTAGTGAACATGTGTCAATTGAACAAGTAGAGACACATGGAGACTTATAAAATTACTCATTAGCAAGAGACATACCTAAAAGAACTACTATGCCATCGGCTAGGTATCAAGAATCTGATTTTTCTAGTGTTGCTTTAAGTGTTGTCATTTCATTAAGCAACAATGAACCCACCAGCTTTGAGGAAGCAATAAACAGCTCTGATGCTAGACAATGGATTGAGGCAATGAATAATGAAATGAAGTCCCTCAAGCAAAATGACTTCTGAAGACTAGTACCTTTGCCAAAAGGGTACAAACCTATTTCATGTAAGTGGATTTATAAGTTCAAAGAAGAAATCCCACGGGTGCAAACGTCTAGGTTCAAGGCAAGGCTAGTTGCTAAAGGGTTCACACAAAAGGAAGGTATAGATTACACTGAGGTCTTTTCTCCAGTGGTGAAGCACACATCCATTAGGCTACTTCTCTCCTTAGTTGTTCAAATGGACTTGGAGTTAGACCAATTGGATGTGAAGCAACCTTTCTACATGGAATGTTAAATGAGACTATTTACATGAAGCAAACTCAAGGGTATGTGAAAAAGGGAGAAGAATACTTGGTGTCTTTGCTAAATAAGTCTATCTATGTCCTCAAGCAGTCACCAAGGTATTGGTATGAGAGGTTTTATGAAGTGATCTCCAAAATAGGGTTTAAGAGAAGCTCATATGATTGGTGTATGTATACAAACTCTAGTAGCTTTAAGGAACTTGTTTATCTACTTCTTTATGTAGATGACATGCTGCTGGCCGAGAGTTCCAATAAAGAGTTGAGGCAAGTTAAAATGCTTCTAAAGAAAGAGTTTGATATGAAAAACCTAGGGGAATCAAGAAGAATCCTAGGCATTGAGATTGAAAGAGATAGAAAATAGGGTAGATTGCAAGTGAGTCATTCAGAATACTGTGCAAAAATATTGCAAAGGTTCAAGATGGAAGGTGCTAAACCAATTAGCACTCCTCTTGCACCTCATTTCAAGCTTTCAGCTATAAATAGTCCAAAAAGTACAGATGAAAAGCACATAAACTATATGGAGGTTGTTCCCTATTCACAAGTAGTGGGATCTCTAATGTACCTAATGACTTCTACCAGACCAGATCTGTCCTACGCAACAAGTATGTTAGTAGGTACATGACAAACCCTAGTAAAAGACATTGAGAAGTAGTCAAATAGATACTGAGGTATCTGTGTTCATCAAAGGAAGCAAGGGTCTTATATAAACAGAATAAGCCTTCCAATGATGAGATGTACGGCTATGTTGATGCAGATTATGCAGGGGATTTGGACAGAAGGCGCTCTCTATCAGGCTAAGTTTTTCTATGGGGAAACAATTTGATAAGCTGGAAGGCTAGTGGCAGCCTGTTGTGGCCCTTTCCACAACAGAGGTTAAGTTTATAGCATTGTCTGAGGCTATGAAAGAAGGTTTGTGACTGAAAGGTTTACTAAACGATTTCGACATTACACAAACAAAGGTCAGAATATATTGTGACAACCAAAGCACAATCTACTTATCTAAGAACCAACAGTTTCATAGCAGAACCAAGCACATTGACATTAAATATATTGTGATATTGAGAAAGGGGAAGTTGAGGTAGTGAACATTCATATCTCAGAAAATGCAACTAATATGCTAACCAAAACAGTTCCATTAAGCAAGCTCGGTCGATTCTTGGATCTCCTCGAGTTCGAGTTACCTAAAAAAGGTTAGCTCAAATCAGCTTAACAAGCAAAAAGGGAAAGGTATTCTAGATGTTGACAAAAGTGGAGATTGTTACAGGAAGAATCGAAGACAAGAAAACAAGATTGCAGGCAGTTGAAATGTTGTCCGTCTTCTTTCTATTATATTGTTATAACCACCAGAGCTTCATCGTTGACCTTGAACGCATGTGTATATAAAGTAAAACGAATGTAAGAAGAACATAAGAAGGAAAAGAGAGAGAGCAAGGCATTCATTCTGCAATAACTTTGAAGAAAAAATAATAAAAGAGACCCTCCCGATTTGCACAGTGGACGTAGACCTTTGGCTGAACCACTTAAATACTTGTGTTCTTTCTTTCTTACTCTACGTTCGTTTAGCATTTACTTAAGTATCGTTTACACGATCGCTTAGTTCCTATCGCATCGTGTACACGATCATTTAGCTCAACCATCAATCCTCTATACGACCGTCTAGCTCTTCAGCTGTCATCTATACGATCATTTAGCTCTAATCAACCGTTATCTACACGATCGTCTAGCACTTCGTTCTATTGTTTACATAATTGAACTATCATCTAGTTCTTTAGAGCTTCGTCTACACGATTGAGCTGCCATCAAGTAAACGACATAAGAGTTTTCAAGCCTCAAGCATACAACCTCCCCTGACTCTTGAATTGTACTTAATCGTTAATACTGAATAATTTGTGATTACAAACGAGAAGATCATAGTTATCTAGAACAACAAAACTTTTAGATGATAAATGTATTTTTATCTCTTTTTGCTTGAAAACTCAATCGATTTCATCATATGTTAACTATAACACTAATACAATAATGTATAATTTGATCTTGAAGTAAACTTTTTTTCTTTTAAAGCTATCTTGAAGTAAACTTTGGTCCAACGTCAATTTGTTGCTTGTTTAGCACAATAAATAGAGCTTGAATAGATACAAATGGCTGTTTTTAAGTTCATGTTGACATATCCAATCCATTGTCCTTTTTTTTTTTAATTGTATCCAAAGGATGTACCATACAAAAATTAGTAATTTTTCTTATAATAAGAAAGACATTTGAAAGTGTTATCTTAAAAACTATTTAACCTTATTTTTTTAAAAAAAAATAATAATTTTAATTGAATGAATCCATTTGTACAGTGGAACTTTGTAAATACGGCACAACATAGTGGCCGACCAACAAGTGATTTTATTTATTTATTTATTTTGACTAGCGAGTTGTGATACCTATAATTTTTTTTTTTAAAAAAAAAAAAAGCAATATTTGTTTTCTTTTTAATTGAATGCTTAAGAAAATATAACATGGCGTAGCCGTATGGGGTTTTATGGTTTATATTTATATTTAAAACATCTTAAATTATAACAAATACCTTAAACTTTATTGTTTATTTTAAAAGTATGAAAAGTTAAAATATCACCATTAAAATTTCATAAACGTTTCAAAATATCTTTGAAATAGAAATTTTTTAGAATTTTTTTATGAAAAATCGAGACTTAACACTACATTGGAATGACCTAAAACGAGTGATGATCTAAATTTTCTATTTAGATCACTACCACACCATTCCATATCTCAATTTTCATTCAAAATTCTAAACAATTTCTACTTCAAAGATACTTTTGGAATATTTGTGCAAGTTATATGAAGACTAAGATTTGTTGTTACAATTTATTTCATTTCGAAAAATTATTGTTAAAATCATTTACATAATCAAAATTTGCAAATCATCCATCACACTAATTTAAATGAATAGGTAAATAAAGCATGTATTTGGAATGCATTTTCAAATGTTTAATTTTTATTTTATAATTATTTTGGAAAAGATTGGTGTGTTTGGTAACCATTCAAAATAGCTTTTAAAATGTATTTTCAATATTTTTGTCAAAAAGTGTTTAAATAAAAATGAGTTTTTTTATAATTTTTCTTAAATCAATCCAAACGAACCCGAAATCACCTATCATGTCATTACTATAACTTCAATTGTTTTACAATGGAAATACTCCTTGAGGGTACTTTTTGAAATAAATTCAACATGCAATGATAAGAAATGAAACTTCTACGAGTTTAGGGACAAATTTGAAAGTTCTTTGAAGTTTGAGTCTGGCAGATGGATGATCGAAAATTAGGAGAGAAAATACAATTTTCCCTACCTTTCGAAATTGAGATTTTTTTTAACCTTTGTTGACGTCTTATTCAAGTGAAATTATGAAAAGGGACCTTATGCATGTGGATTGGATTGGCTTTTTGCTCTCTTGCCCTCTCGCTCTCCTCACTCTCTCAACCTCCTCTTTTCGCTCTCTCGCCCTCTCGCTCTCCTCACTCTCTCAACCTCCTCTTTCTCTCGATTTCCCTCTCCCGCTCTCTTGTTCTCCACTTTCTCGCTGTCTCACTCTCTCTTTTGCTCTCCTTTTTCTCGTTATCTCACTCTCTCTTCTTCGACTCCTCTCTCTCAAAAAACAAATTTCCCCTACCTTTCAAAATTGAGATTTTTTTACCCTTTTTTGATGTTATATTCGAGTGAAATTATGAAAATAAACCTCACACATGTGAATTGGGTTGGCTTTTCGCTCTCGCTCTTTCATTGTCTCGCTGTCCTCACTCTATCAACCTCCTCTTTCTCTCAATTTTTCTCTCTCACTCTCTTGATATCCTCTTTCTCGCCGTCTCACTCTCACTCTCTTGCTCTCCTATTTCTCGTTGTCTCACTCTCTCTTCTTGGTCTCCTCTTTCTCACTCACTCTCCCAGTCTCCTCTCGCTGTATTGTTGTCTCACTCTCCCACTTTACTGCATTTGACGGTTAGCAATGACACCTTTTTACAACATTTTGATGGTTAGTGACAAATGGACAAAGAAAAAAATGGAGAATGACCGGCCGGTGCAAATGGAGGAAGGAAAATTGGGAAGGAAAAAAGGAAGTGGAAAAAAAGAAAACTAAAAGTAGTTTTGTAACTTTGGCTGATGATGATCGTAAGCAAAAAGATAAAATTTTCAAAAGGAGGGGGAAAATCATTTTAGAATTTGAGATTAGTTCTTTTAATCAATCATCTCTTAAAGTTGAAATATATTTTGTACAATTATATTTAACTTAGGAAAACACTATTAACTTCCATTTGGCATTCTAAGATTAAAGAAAATTTGTAGTACAATCAATCAATATTCTGAGAAGGGAACGTTGAACTACGGCACATGACATGGATGGAGACTATCGTTTTGTAGTTTTGTACACAACAAAATTTGCCCCATCTTTAACATATAGCTATTTACCAAAAGAAAAAACTATTTTCATTTTCATTTTACACTTTATGACCTTTTGAAATTATATCCTTTTTGTCTTTAAGTTTTTGAAATTTCTATTATTTTTATTGGAACAATTGTAAAAACAAGGGAAAGAAAACAAATTTATGTTTTAAACAAGGGAAAATAACTAGGGGGGAAATAAGGTAGGGAATGAAATGTATTCCATATTCTATTGTATGTTTCAAATGGAACAATGACCATTGTTCATAGAGTTTGCAATTTATGGAAAAAAAAAATAAAGATATCAGATAAGATAATCAAAAACATATTCGTGGATATGTAATTTATGGACATCTGTATATACTTCAAATATTTATAACATGCTTCTTTAAATGTTCATATAGTAGGTAGAATATACCTCATAAAAACCTTAGTAGGAAAAATCTAATAGGACAAAAACCTAGTGAGGAAAAAAGAGTCCATTATTGATATATTTTAATAATTGTCTCATTATAAAGTTGACTAGGAAGACCAAATGGGAAAAACATAGTTAAAAGGAAAACAATGCAACAATTTACTCTCGTGGAGGCATCACTTGATATCGCAATGTTCTCGCATTCAAATGTTGTATACTAACTTCTAAAGTATTCTTGCCCGTGATACCTTCGTAAATAAGACTTTCAAGGCATCTTTTTGAAGAATTTTGTTGAATAATGATATCTTTCCTTTATGCTTTATTGGCTTCAAATAATAACATTCTTGGTTAGTGAACAATATGGTTCTGAATGCCTATAATTCATAACTATTTAAAATATGGCTATGTAAAAGATATGGTTATGTAAAAGATAGCATGTAAGAATAGAGAGGGGTGTACTTATTTTCAAAATTCTTCAAGAAGTCTTTCCTTCTCATGGATGCAGGCATTTTGTTGGCCAAACCACGTATGTAATCCTTGGTGTTATTATTTTTCTTCTTATTCTTATTCTATTGCAAGTGAATACAAGGGAATGATAATGGGTTTTTATACATAGTGTTACGGTGTTGGTTGGCTGATAATATTTTCTTTTATTTTGTTGGATATTTTGTCTCTGACTTGGTATTGGTATTCTTTCTTTATTGGTGGTAGAATTGTCGGGGCGATCGTTTCCTTGTTTGGGTTGTTGTTGGTAGTGGCTTTCTTGCCTTATGAGGTTTGCTTTTATTTGTGACTTTTGTGTGGTTTTAGAGCAAGCTATATTCTTGCTTGTGTAAACCGATTCGTTGTAATTTAGTAGGATTTCATGTGTTGGGTATTGTTGCTTAATTAAAGTAAGAAGCAAGGCAGTTCTTTGAAGCTTGGGCTAACCGAGTAGTTTCTTCATAGTGTTGTGGTAAAGTGTCAGTTGAGCATTCCTTCAACTAGCAGGCGAAAAAGAGGTGACGTCATTACTATGGCATCAAATTTAAGGGGAGCCTAAATCTGCAGACTCATGATAAGCAGTATAAGTGTTAGAGGGAGTCTAACTTGCTTGCTAGTATTTAGTTATGAGTAAACTGACTTTATGTAACCTTAGTTGAAGTATATGTTATAAAAATTAAGTTACATCTAGTGGATTTCTTTTCACCTAGGTGGAAAGCCTTCAAGACATAGGTGTGATTTCACCAAACTGGATTAATAAGTCTATGTGTGCATCTGCCTTATTCTTTACTTCTGTCTATTTGTCTTTACTTTTGTCAATAGCTTTTTTACTAGCTTTTAGTGTTATTGTGATTCACTCTTTTTCAATTAGTATTAAAGTGGGTTGACTTCTATTGAGTCCTCAAAGGAGTCGATTAAGGAAGGTGGATCTACTACATACCCACCAGTTCTAGATGGGACGAACTACTCCTATTGAAATGCTCGAATAACTACATTCCTTAAATCTATTGACAATAAGTTTTGAAAGGTGGTTCTTATTGGTTGGTTACATCCTAGAGTTACTGACAAAGATAGGGTTGTCAGTCAAAAGCCTGAAAAGGATTGGAATTGGAAGATCAAGCCTCGCTTGGAAACTCGCGAACCTTAAATGCTATCTTTCATGGTGTCAATCAAAACATTTTCAGATTAATCAATATGTGTGTTACTGCTAAAGACGCATGAGAGATTCTTGCTATGGCTCATGAAGGAACATCAATGGTAAAGATGTCGAGGTTGCAGCTCTTGACAACACAATTTAAATGTCTTAAAATGTATGATGATGAGAGTGTTGCGGAATTTAATGTATGCCTTCTCAATATCGCTATTGAATCTTTTGCTCTTGGAGAAAAAATTTCAAGAGAGAAATTGGTTCGTAAAGTGTTACGATCTTTACCTAAAATATTTGATATGAAAGTTAGGGCTATAGAAGAGGTGCAAGATATTAGCACCATGAAAAGTGATAAACTATTTGGTTCTCTACATATGTTTGAAATGACCTTTGAAGATAGAACAGAAAAAAAAAAAGATCAAAGGAATTTCCTTGCAATCTTCGGTTAATGATGATGGATCGTCAAGCAAAGTTAAAAAGTCTGATGAGAATCTAATAGAATCTTTATCTCCCTTGGCAAATAAATTTTGTAAAGCTCTTAGATGATGGGACAAGCGATCAACCCTTCGTGGTCTCTATGTTCCTTCTCATGACAAAGACATGAATAACAACAGCAATAATAATGTTTCAAGTCAGGGAAATTAAATTTTCAAAAACACTGAAAGCAATAAAGGAGGCAGTGGTGGTCAAGGTCCTCACAAAAGGAACTTTAGGTGTCGTAAGTGTCAAGGTTTTGGGCATTTTCAAGCTAAATGTCCTAACTTTTTTAGAAGGCAGAAAATGAGCTTCTCAACTACCTTCTCATATGAGAAAACAGGCTTTAGTAGTGAATTAGACTAAGAAGTGTGTGCTCTTAAAGGAAGTCTCTTTCTTGTTTGTCTTGAAGATTGTAAGACATCTTATCTTGATGATTTTGCTTCAAAATCCCAGTTTGACAAAGCTACTGCTTCTCATGACAAATTGTCCAATGGGGAAGTTTATCAGATGTGGCTTGAAGACTCAAAAGCTTTAATTGTTCAAAATTAGAGAACAAAGAATCTGATTAAGGACAACCATCGTCTATTAAGTACCATATCTAACCTAAAGAAAGAGTTACATGTTATCAAGGTTGACCTTGAGACTATGTCTAAATTTATTCGGATGCTTAACTCTGGCATAGATGATCTTAAGAAAATTTTATCATCAGGAATGAATGTCTCAGAAAAACAAGACATTGGAAATAAGTCAGGGAATTGTCTCTACAAAGGAGAATCCTCCATCGTCAAGAGGTTTGTTCCTGCCAAAAGATATTATGATGTCTGAGTAATTGTCTAAAGCAAGTGAAGGAACATCAATCCCCCGAATGAAGGACTGTGAGGTCTGATGTGGAAGCGTGAATCGTGTCCCAGTTTTATTTTCACAAAAAATTAATTGCAAACAACATTTATGCATATCAAAGATTTACATCATGCTATAGAAGGAGAAAGAATTAGGGTTTGAAGAATTATTTACCCTTGAAGCCAAATTAATCTTCACGAATTCCTTTTAATCATGAACTCTTCAATTCTCCTCGAACCAAAAACACCAATCCAAGATGGCCACTATCAAGAGGTAATCCTTTGTATTCTCCTTAGGGTAGGGTGAGAATAATATGAGTGTACGGGCTCTGTCGTTTGGATGATGGAGGAAGAATTAGAAGAGAGGAATTTTCCTAGGAGATAGTATATTTTTCTTAGAGAGAACAGACTAGAGAGCCTTCTGTGTAAACGGAAAAATGAAGACGAAAATCTTCAACCTCCCACCATTGCACGTCTATCTGAAGAGAGAAAACAAGGCTTGGAAGTTATAACTCCCTCCTTAATAAAATTCAAAATAATTTAATAAATTATTTAAAATATTTAATATATATATATTAACTACCTTATCATATAGTATATATTAAACTATGTGTTATATCGAATATAACACATAATCTATAGTTTTTAAATTGTATCAAATACAATATAATCTATAGTTTAAATTCTCTCAATCAATCATGATATTTAATATAAATAAAATTTATATTAAATTTAATTATATGAATTCAATTCATATATTTAGTATTTGAATCATATTCAAATATTTAATTCCTTTAAAAATAAATTTTATATTACAATGTATCAAATACATTATATTAACTATATCACATATAATTATTTTAAATTAATTATATCATATATAATCAATCCCTCAATTAAATTTTAAATGTTATAGATTTTAAATGTTTAACCTATTTCATAACACTTTATAAAATTATGGGCATGTTATAACATACATCAAGCATTCCACATTTTAATATAACAATTATATTAAATATATGACCCTAAATCACACATACTGTATATTTTAACATATTATAACATACTTTCAATGCATAATACATATTTTCTATGGTGGGATTTTAAATCTACATGGCATACTTTATACACATATAAAGTTTAACTTAATTAAATATACATTCATAATGCATAAATAATTAAATAGCAACTGAAATGGACTAGTTTTAGCATCCTAAGCATATAAAAAAACTAATTATTACATTAATAATTGGAAAAAAATCCAAAAGCCCTCTGGAACGCTTGAACCAACCTAAACTAGACCCAAATCGCCTGAACTAGACCTCTAGTGTTGCAAAATGGGCTAAATCGGACGTCTAAGACCTGAACCGATCAAATCGGTCTAATTAAACCGTTGGACGTTTGGCGCATGTGAACTGGCTGGGATGAGCAGCATTGCCACGCTTCATCCCAGTGTTGCAACGTCAGTGGATAACACTTTCATTTCTAGGCTGGTTGAAGAACAGGGTTACAACCCTATGAAGGTTGCATTGCAACGCTGTCTGACAGAAGCTTCAATTTGAAATTCTATTAGCATGCAAAAAACAAAAAAAAAAATTAAGGATCTAAGCACGCATATAATTTTAGTATATTAGGGTTTCAAGTGAATACCTTTGATGATTCTCCCAAATTGATTGGATTCACCACGAAATTCAACTTCAATCACTATATTAGACCACCACAAGTATCTTCTCTATTAATCCCAGGCCTTAGTTGATAGGCAGTCGTCTAGATATTTCTTGTGTTGGGGTTGTTTGTGGTGGATATAAGTCTAATCCAAAGACAAGTCATCTGACAAGTGTTAAACAGATTCTCAAATACATCAGTGGGACAGTGGACTATGGCCTTCTTTATTCCTTCGATTTTAATGGTGTTCTCGTAGGATATTGCGATGCTGACTAGGTTGGAAATTCATAAGATAGAAAAAGCACATCTGGAGGATGTTTCTTCCTAGGAAACAATCTTATATCTTCGTGTAGCAAGAAGTAAAACTATGTTTTCTTGCCAACTACCGAAGCTGAATATATAACTAGTGGTAGTAGTTGAACCCAACTCCTATGGATGAAACAAATTCTTCAGGAGTATGATATTGCCCAAGATGTCATGACCTTATTTTGTGACAACATGAGTGTTATCACCATTTTCAAAAATCCTATTCAGCATAGCAGGACTAAGTATATTGATAACAGGCACCACTTCATCAAAGAACTTGTTGAGCCTAGATTATATCTCTTGAACACCATCCTATAATTAATTCTTACCATTTTTTTATTTAATGTTCTTTACTCTTTAAATTCAATTTTTCCCTTTCTTCTAGCAGTTGAATTCTCAAGCGGTTGGGGTATTGGTTTTTGCCCTATTTCTCTGATCACATTGAGTTCAACTGTCTCCCTTATTTCTTCCTCAAGCACTGATGTTCCTCATGGTGAACACTCGATGTGGTATTTATAATTTCGACAAGAGAATGGTTAGATTAAAGCAAAAAGCTAATCGAAAATGAAATGTCAGTCAGAATGTTTTGTCAGCTAGGGCAGATATTCCTAATGCTTCCATTAAAGAATCCTCTCCCAAACGATCTCGTTTGTACTCGTCTCCCTCTGATATCCCATCTGTTTGTCTATGGTTTTATGGGATGTCCAGAATTTGTTGAATACCTCTACCACTGAAGAGGGTGCAACGGTTCCCTCTATCCCTCAACATCTGATATTTAATCTGGTGTTCTTCTTTCATGTATTGTTTTCATGTATTGTTAGGCCTAATATTGTTGTTGATACTGTTATTGCTCTTGATGCGATTAACCCTATTAATGTTGTTAATACTAATGTTGCTCTTGATAGATAATGTTGTTTTGGTTCTGCTCACGTGATCTCTACAGCTGATGCTGAGAAGGTCTCTGATGGTATCAGAGATGTTACTGACATTCTCCTTAACATGAGGGATTCTATTGATCATTCCAAGCATAGTTCTACAAGGTCTTCTTTGTTTGCTTTGGCTCCTTGCATAAGTGATCAGGTTCTGGCTTCCTCCCTTTCTGTTGATTCTAATGGTGGAAATCTATTTCTAGCTTGAGTTTTTCGAAGAGGTTGTTTCAGTTTCCTCTAATGATAATATTCCTCTTGCTCAGTTGGGAAAGCTGAAAAAGGAGGCCTCTGTGAATATGCCTGCTGATTGTGGTCCCTCTACTCATACTCACTCAAAAGAAACTCCCTCTAAAAAGGAGAGTCCTGACTCTGATTCTAACCCTCTGTGTAGATTTTTGTCTCTAGTAGTGAAGAAGACATTGCCTTTGTCAAGAACAAGCCTCACACAATAGTTGGTCATCGCAAAATTCCTCATAATGTTCCTTTTGTGTCTATTAATGAGATATCCTTTTATAGTGAGAAAAATGTTCTGAGATGGAAGTATGTGGTGCAGTAAAGTATGAAGGAAATCTAAACAGAGATCTCCACGAGCAGTAGAAGTGGATCATTCCAAATCCCATTCAGAATGAATACAACAATTACAGTCTTAAACGGAAACGAACAGATTATGCATAAACAGAAATTACAGCATGCTACAAGAAGATACAAGGGATAGAGTATACATACCTTTGAAGAACTATTCTTCAAGTATCCCTCAATTGATTTCCAATGCCTTCAAATCAGTACTCGAATGCAACGAATAGAACACGACCTCCACGAATGTCTGGGTATACCTCGAACCCAATCGACTCCAACTCGATCCATGAACAGATTTAGAACACCATCAAAAGTGTTACCTTGGTATGCTCGGTGTGAGAATCCAAAAGTTATGGGCTCTGTATGATCTTGGACATAGTAAGACAGGAGGTAGACGATCAAGTAAGTGGGAGATGAAGACTATCTATCGTATAGACGATGTACTCTATCGTTCAGCAGAGGAAGCCTATCGTATAGAATTTGCTACTCGATTGTGTAGTAACGATCAACAAGTAACTATCGTATAGTAAACTATTAGCTCGTGTATGTTGTCAACGTTATTGCTTAGTAAAAATGTTATTTACTTGATAGCCTTTTTCGTGAGATTAATCCGAAATGAATCAACTACTAATTTTTGGAAAACAATTTTCCTTTTTATCTCACGGTTACCATAAAACTTCCAATAACCTTCCACTCAGATTGGTTATTAGAGAAAAAGAATTAATTATCATATAATTAATATATTATAAATAAATATGATAACCAACTTATCATATTATATTTATAACCTGTAGTTTTAATATTTCATCCTATGAAACATATAAATCATAGTTCTTTTCCTATTTTATGGTATTTAATATAAATCATATTTATATTAATTCCTCCAATTAATGTATCTAATACATCATATCAATTATATCACACATGATTGAATTTTCTCTTGTTAATTTGAACACTTCAAATCAACCCAAAATCTGATTCTCAACTTGAACCCATTGAGCTACCAAGGGTACCTCATGGACCTGTAGCTTGAAGCTCCAACGGTACATGAATAACTGACTAAACTCTTTAGTCACGAGATCCACCATCCATTAACTGTTGATCACTTCACTAAAGACTGACAGTTGCATTCTTCACATTATAGATATATTTTCGTGTCCATATAACCAATCAACAGTACGATGACTCTTCATAAATTGCTCGTAAGTACAGCTGGGCCAATTTATCGTTTTGCCCTTGTAGTTACATCTAATTCTTTAAGTACCACTGATTCCTCTAATGAACAATAAGTCATAGTCCTACTATGACTGAGTCCTCTCTTCTAAAGAGAAGGTGTGGCCACTATATTCAAGACCCGGAATCGGTCCTTAAGGGAGTAATTTATCTATTTATCCCTACTTCGAGGAAGGAGTGAATTTCATTTTGTGTAGCTAAGTTCCCAGCTCCCTAATCAGACAATTCCCCAAAAAGGTAGGCTTGTTGAGTTGGCAATCTGGCCACTCTCACTCATAGTAATCAAAGGATTGCCCTCATAGGCAAGAGTTCCTAACTCACTCAGAATTATGGTCATGTCACCTATGCTCATTTTAGTGAAATGTAAGTCTCAATTATCAATGGAATTATATAAAGAGACTAATCATCTCGTGGTCCGGTTTTATACAAGCTCTTTGTATAGGATATCCCCGCTCGCATGTCTCTACATGAATGGTCAGGATCATACCATTTGTAGCATTTTATAGCACTAGTAACATCTAAAAAGCGGGTCGTATCCATAGTGTCATCGGGATAAGGTATCCCTCCTTTATCCTTATACTATAGACCATTTAGGTTATTACTTAAGGCATGATCCACTTGTATATCTCGCATAAATGCTTAAGTTACATGAAATAACCAATGATCTTAGTTTATTGGATTTGAGTAAATGCTTATAAAATAACATTTATTTTATTGATAACAATGTGTGTACAAAATGTTTACAAACTACGAGACCACCAGGAGAATTATGACATCAAACTCAACAGAGTACTGCTGATGAGAAGGTTTTGGCTGATTAGACCAAATTTTGCTTGGAAATTATAGACCTTGTTCAATGTATGAGCTTCTCAAAACTGTTGTGGTCCTCAGTTCCTTTTATCCTCAATTAATGAGGGAGTTCATCATCAATCTTCCTCTCAAGTTGAACGATCCCAGTTCTCCTGATTATCAGAAGGTCCATATTTGAGGCACTTGTTTCACATTTCTTCTATTGTTATTAATGTTCATCTAGGGCGTGCTGATTCCCCTCCTCTTGGTGAACCTCATCCCTTCACTGAGGATCTTGTTGTTGAGTTTACATGCGGTATTCGGTCTGAGTGACCTTTATCTAGTCAATTGCCAGCCTCCATATTTAGTGTGAAGTATGTTATTTTGTTACAAATTGGTGTTACTAATTGGTGTCCGTTGACTCATCGGTCCGGTCTTTCTTCTTCTCTGGTTAGTCTTCTTTATCAGATTAGAATTTGGTCTACTTTTGATTTCGGGACGTTTGTATATAATTGACTTCTTCATCATGTTGACTGCTTTGCAATCAAGCTGCCTAACTGTTTATCACGCTTATTCTCTAGTATCTTGTTATCTCAATGCCCAACCACTCTTCATCCAAATGATGCTTTGGGCTCTATTCTCAAGTTTCTTAATCTCAGTTACAAGATTTTTCAGGGT
The DNA here is from genome assembly GCF_027475165.1 of Benincasa hispida. Classification (NCBI taxonomy): domain Eukaryota; kingdom Viridiplantae; phylum Streptophyta; class Magnoliopsida; order Cucurbitales; family Cucurbitaceae; genus Benincasa; species Benincasa hispida. The sequence goes on from NC_143483.1 coordinate 36,514,930, forward strand.
TTCCATGTCCCTAACATTATGCGTAACTACGTCCGCCCAAGAGTTCTGACATTCCCTTCCCTAGGGATTTTTAGGTTTCGGAAGGTGGGTTGTTCTTCCCTACTGAGCTTGGGACTCGTATCTTTTGCATTATGGCTTTTTAGTCTAGTATCTTAAGCATTGTTATTCGTGATCTGACTGATCGCTAGACTGAAATTAATGCATTGGTCCATCTTTTAAGTGTCTCACTTTCGCGATCTGATGATGCTACATCTTCTCAGTCTCTGTCGTCTGATTGGTTTTCTTCTTGGCAAAAGGGAGAGATGATCGAATGTAGGTTGTTGTTGGTTGTTCTGATGGTTATACTATTTTTGGGTTGTTCTTATTCTCTTCTCTTTTTGTTTGTTTTCTTTGCTCGTGCAGTATCTCAAAATCTATTTTGATTAATATGAAATAGTGTGTTTGTTTTTCTTGTGCCAGTGTGTTTGGTTGGTTTGCCAAAAAAAGAACATCTTATGCCAAAAGGGGAGCTTGTTACAATGTTAGTTGGCCGATAATATTTTCTTTTATTTTGTTAGACGTTTGGTCTCTAACTTGGTGTTTGTATTCTTTCCTTATTGGTGGTAGATTTCCTAGGGTGATTTTTTCCTTGTTTGGGATGTTGTCGTTGGTGGCTTTCTTGTCTTATGATGCATGCTTTTATTTTTGCCTTCTATATGGTTTTAAATCAAGTTGCATTCTTGCTTGTGTGAACTAATTCATTGTAATTCAAAAAGATTTTGTGTATTCAATGTTGCTGCTTAATCAGAGTAAAAGGCAGGGCGATTCCTTGAAGCTTGGCCTGGCTAAGTAGTTTCTTCATAGTGTTGTGTTAAAGTGTTGGTTGAGTGTTCTTTCAACTAGTAGGTGAAAAAAAGGTGAAGTTTTTGCTCTGGCATCAGATTTAGAGGGAGCCTAAATCTGTAGACTCATCATAAGCAGTATCAATGTTAGGGGGAGCCTAACTTGCTCGCTACTATTTAGTTATGAGTAAACTGATTTTATGTAATCTTAGTTGAAGTGTATGTTGTAAAAACTAAATTACATTTTAGTGGATTTCTTTTCACCTAGGCGGATAGCCTCCCAGACTAGGTGTGATTTCACTAAACTGGGTTAACAAGTTTCTGTGTGCATCTCCCTTATTCTTTACTTTTGGCTATTTGCCTTTACTTTTGTCAATAGCTTTTTTATTAGCTTATGGTATTATTGTGATCCACTATTTTTCACATAGGCAAACCCAATACATTAGAAATTAAAAGACCAAGTTATTTTTATATATTTTCTTCACTTCCCCCTCAAACAAGGGGTTTGACAATGACACCAAGTTTATGTCTCATTTCACAAAATTTCAACTCGGAAGATTCTTCGTGAGACCTTCGGAAATTTGGCTCCCAATTGGTAAATATCTCAGATCTAATTTCTTTGCAAATACTTTATCCCATATGAAATGGAGGTCAATTTTAACATGTCAACATTGTGAGAGTTAGAGATAAGTGATAAAGTGCTTGTATTGTCACGCTTGAAGAAGCAAGACAAAAACGAATTTCAATTAAAAGAGACTGAATCCAATTTAAGTCTGTAATTGTTTGTGCTAAAGCCCGATACTTTGTCTCAACGCTCAATCAATCTACAACTCGTTGCTTCCAGGATGACCAATATATCAATGACCCACCTAAGATACACAATAAGCTAAGACTGATCTTCTATCATCAGGATTAATTGCCCAATCAGCATCAGAGAATGCTATCAAAGGTAGATTTTTCGAACTCCTTAGGTGCAATCCATATTATTTTTTCCCTTGTATATACTTCAATAGTCTTTTAATTTCTTTCTAGTGAGTATCCGAATGATTTAGCATAAGTTGACTTAGTTTGTTGATGATGAATGATATATTTGGTCTTCTAGAAGTGTGTCTATTGTGCTTCGATAAAGTGATGTATTTTTCATGGGTGTTCTTCCAAATGTTGAAATCACTTTACTACTTATAGCTGGGGTGTTGCAAGGCTTGAGATGAGACAAATTTAATCTCTCTAACAAATCTGAAATGTATTTAGCTTGATACTACAATAAATATCACATACGTTAACATTAAAACGCTATCATAAATTTTTCATAGAATTTTCAAAATGCTGTCATAGCCCATGTTATTGAAAGGCTTCGACTCTCTATAGTGTTTTATTAACGCTATAAAAAATCAATTTCCAACAGCATAAAATTAATGTTATGGAAACTTTTTACAAGATTTGCAAACAACGTTATAGAATATCTTTTATAACACCTTTTATAGCGGTAAAAAAATGCTATAAAAGACTTTTTATAACGTTTTTAGCATGTTGTCGTAGCCATTGTTATTGAATATCCATGATTTTCTGAAGTGTTTTTTCAGTGTCATAAAAAAATTATAAAATTTTTATTTTCAATTGCGTAATTTTAATATTTTGAAAATATTTTAGAGCATAATAAAAATGCTATGATTTACTTCTAATAGCATATTTACATTTATTGACTTTTAGTAACATGTTTTAGGGTATTACAAAATGCTATAAAATCACAACATTTTTAATCTTGTCATGATAGTCAATTTTAGTCATGTTATATATCATTTATATAACATTTTAAATGATTAACAAATTATTACAAATGTAATTGTAAAATCAACTTCAGTTATATAAACATTTCATGTAATCGAGTGGATTTACATCCAGATCTTTTTAGAAGTTTAAAAACACATATCGTTTGTATTGTGCACTTCAATCACTAGAACACTCCATAGATATAAATAACCATACATTTTTTTTATGGGATCACCATGTGGTTTTCAAATTACGTTATGGGGGAGAAAAAGGCAAAGTAATCTTGGCTTTTTAGTTTCCTTAAGATAAATATGTATCCTTTAGTCTTCACATCTAACTATCAGACCAATCTTGTATCCTTAACTGTTGCAAAAATAGATATATATTTAGGACCATCAAATTCACCTTAAACTCATAAACTCATTTATCATATGTGGCAATATTTTTCAAAAATAGACCAAAAAGAATGAAATATCATATAGGCTGAAAAAACTAAAATATCATATAGACCGAAAAGAATTAGTGCAAGTCCAAAACTTCTTATCTTTAAGAAGTGGAGTCTAGAGAATATAAAGATTAAATTTGATCTAAGCTCATTTTTTTTTAGCTTATTTGGTGCTAGCAGATAACTTGTTGGCCTCTTGATTGACCCTACCATTGGCAAGGTCATGTAAGAATAAACATGCATATGTTTATTCTACAAACATGCATATGTTCCTCAATACAAGGAACTGAAAATCAAAGGAAAATTGATATAATAAAAAGTAATAAAGTATACAAACTCTAAAAGGGAATGTTACGAAATCGACAATTAAAGAACACAAAAAGGAATGTAGATATAGAGAAGATCGACACACAGATATATGTGATTCACTAACGGTGTGTTAGCTACGTCCACGGGCAGAGGGAGAACAGTATTATTAAGGAGAGTGCTTTCAGAAAATTACATCAAAACAGCACCTCTAGGGTTAGAGAGTTTATATAGTGCACTACTTTAAACCCTAGGGTCATAATCGTAAATAACTACAAATAAATAAATATGCTAAATACGAATTCTGGATAGGTTTCGGGGGCGTTGCCCCCGTACTTGGTTGTTCGAAGCACCAACAAACAAATTCAAGGCATTCCAACAAATTTTCACCTTGACTTAAATTCTCTCTAGATAACAGATGTACCAAATGCAACATAAATCAATATTACCAGACGTACCCAGACTTATCCCTCATGCCTCAAAGTATCCCACAAAGGGGACCACTAACAATTCAAAACATTCAGCCAGTCCAAACAAATGTTGGAACTTGCTTTGTGGGAACGATTTGGTGAACATATCAGCAAGGTTATCAGCAGTACCAATTTTCATCACTTTAACTCTCTACTCACCTCTTAAGAAGTGATATCCTACATCTATGTGCTTAGTTTTCTCATGATGAACTTGATCCTTGGCTAGGCATATTGTACTCAAACTATCAAAATATACAATAACTTGGTCATGATGTAAACCAAGATCACCAACTAACCCCCTCAGCCATATTCCCTATTTAGCAGCTTCTATAAGGCCATGTACTCTGCTTTAGTAATAGACAAAGTAACTATAAGCTGTAAGTTTGTCTTCCAACTAACAACAGAACCACCCAGAGTGAACACATAGCTAGTCATAGACCTCCTACTGTCAACATCTCCAGCATAGTCAGAATCAGAATAATCGGTCACCAAACACTCTGTGCAATTCCCATAGATGAGACCAACATCAGACGTACCTCTTGAAGGATCTCTTACTGAAGAGTTCCATGAGCATGTTTGGATCGCTCTGATCTCACCGTGATTGAAACACATATAATATATTCAAACATACAGTTATGCAAACAAATAGTAACTATCAGCATGCTCTAAACAACAAAACAAGGGAATGAGTTGCCATACTAGTTGAAGACAGTCTTCACACTTTGGAACTCAACGAAGCAGAACCCTCCAAGCGATATACCAACGCTCAGCAGCAACGTCAACAATAGCAGCACGAACAGCCGCACGAACACGAACACCATGGGGAAGATGCCACCAGTAAAGAGCCCCGGGTATTCTCGGAGTGAGAACCCAAAGTATGGTCTTTGGTGAATTTGGTAAAGGAAGAAGGAATACCAGATCGTGTAGGCGATAAGCAAGTGGGAGGGAAAAAGGCTATCGCATAGCACAGTGCTTATCTTTTAGGAAAAGCTACACGATCGTGTAGGTTTTACTGAACGATTGTTTAGGAAATGGTATACGATCGTTTAACAAAATCAGCACACTATATGATCGTTTAGAAAAGCGATGCGATCGTGTAAGAAATAAAGTGCGATCGTTTATGTACGAGGCGACTACGTATAGGCTCTCGATTCTTTAAGCGATCGTTTACAATACTACCAACGTGCTCTCATGATTTCTTTTGGACGATGAATGAACTATTCAAAAATGAAAACATTTTTCATTTTAATTCATCGGTTACAATAACCGACGAATCCCACTAACCCACGTTCGAACGTGATTTTTGGCTTAATTATCATAAAGAATGATTTGCTCAGGAAAATATTTTGTGCTTATATGGATGGGTCGCTTCAATTTCCCAAGACTCGAGAAGGATATTTTCCTACAAAAGATGAAAAGTGCTTAGCTTCAAATGAGATGACTTGTGTACTTCCTTTGAGCCCCATATACACCGTCACCTCTTTTGCGACCGCTAAAGATATTTGGGAAACCATAAGTCATCTTGATTCTCAGGATGATTCTCCACCTTTCTATCAGTTGCAACATGAAGAAAAGTGCTTCGAAAGGTGTCAGCAGGTGCGCGGAGCCGGAGCCCGCCATGATAACTAACCAATTAATTAATTAATAAATATAATAATATTATATTTTTATCCTATAGTTTGATATCACATAACTATTATACTATTTTCTCCTCTACTTGATATAAATAATATTTATATCTAATTTCCTCCAAAATAATGTATCTCATACATTTAGCCAATTATATCATATATAATTAACCAGTCCAATTATATCATATATAATCGAACTTCCTCTTGTCAATTTGAACATTTCAAATTAACCCAAACACTGGTTCTCGACTTTATCCAAGCTACCCAAGGGACCTAATGGACCTGTGACTCGAAGTTCCAACGGTTCGTGAATAGCTGACTAAACTCTTTAGCCACGAGATCCATCATTCGTTAGCTATCAAGCATTCCAATAAAGACCAACAGCTGAACTCTTCTTACCACAGATATATTTCTATGTCCATCGAATATAGCCAATCATGAGTACGATGACCCTTCACAGATGCTCATAAGTACAGTAGGGCCAAATTACTATTTTGCCCCTGTAGTTACATCTCACTTCTTAAGTACCACTGATTCCTCTAATGAATAATACAACATAGTCCAACTATGTGTGAACACCTCTCGGGCCAAGAGAAAGAGTGTGACGCCACATCGTTCAAGCCTTGGAATTAGCCCTTAAGGGAGTTATCTATCTACTTATCCCTGCCTCGGGGAAGGAGTGAATTTCATCTTATGTAACTGAATTCCCAGCTCCCAAATCAGACGAATCCCCAAAATAGTAGGTTTGAATCGGCGACCTGGCCACTCGCACCCATACAAATCAAAAGACCGCCCTCAATGGCAGGAGTTCCCAACTCACTCAGGATTGAGGTCATGTCACCTATGGTCATCCTAGTGACGTAAAGTCTCTGTCATGAACGATGTTATATAACGAGACGTTGACACTTCGTGCTCAGGTCTTATACAAACTCTTTGTATAGGACACCCCCACTCGCATGTCCCCAATACGAATGATCAGGATCAAACCATCTGTGACAATCACAACACTTGTGACCATTCCACAAAGCGAGCCGCATCCATAGTGTTACCAGGATAAGGTTTCCCTTCTATATCCATATACTACAGGCCATTTTGGTTATCACTCAAAACATGATCCATTTGTATGTCACCACATACATGCTTGAGTCACAACAGATAACTAGGGATTTTATGTTTATTGGTTTGTGGTAAAGCAAATAAAACAAGAACTGAGCAAAAATATAAGATGTGAAGTAAATATCATATATTATACAACACAAGCGTTCGTACAAACTGTTTACAAACTAAACGATACGAGACTTTAAGGCATCAACCTGAACAATCTCTCACTTGTCCTAAAGAGAAGTGGGGTGTACAATAAACTAGTACAAAACAATAAACTAGGGCATAAAAGGTCAATACAATAAAATCTCCCACTTACCCTGGTCTAACCGTGGGTGATCCAGTAGACCCATGCTCCATAGGTGACCCTCAAACACTGTAGCCGTGAGAGCCTTCATAAACAGGTCAGCAACATTAAAATTGCCTGGGTTAGACTGATCTGTCTCATTTCCTCAACCTCCTGAGGCATCTTAGGATACATGTTCTTAGACAAAGTGACTCTCTGTCTAAATGGTAGTAGGCCCCTCCTGGAGTCCTGCATCGAGTACTTGAGCAACATCTTGTCAATGTACGATGCCTGAGACAATGCTAGCACTTTGTTCTTAGGATCCCGAAAGATCTGTATACCTAGAACAAACTGAGCCTCTCCTAAATATTTCGTTTGGAATTGGGTTGCTAGCCAGTTCTTAACTACAGTCAGTAGCCTATATCATTCCCTTTGAGTAGGATATCGTCTACGTACAACACTAAGAAGACTACTGGAGCATTAATGATCTTCTTGTAGACACAAGGTTCATCAACATTTTGGTCAAAGCTATACGACTTGATCATAGTATCAAACTATATGTTCCAAGATTGAGATGCCTGTTTTAGTCCATAAATGGACCGATTCAGTTTGCAAACCTTTTGCTCTTGACCTTGGGTTATGAATCCCTCGGGCTGCACCATATAAATGGTCTCCTCAAGATTGCCATTCAGAAAGGCCATCTTGACGTCCATTTGCCATACCTCATAATTATAATAAGCTGCAATGGAAAGGAGGATGCGAATCGACTTTAACATGGTAACAGGCGAAAAAATCTCCTCATAGTCGACTCCCTCTACCTGGGTGTAACCCTTTGCCACAAGTCAAGCCTTGAAGTTCTGTACCTTCCCATCAGCACTCTGTTTGCGCTTGTAGATCCATTTACAACCTATAGGTCGAACCCCATCAGGCTGATCTACAAGATCCCATACTGAGTTGAAATACATCGACTCCATCTCGAGATCTTTGGCTTTGATCCATTCATCACGGTCAACATCCTCCATTGCTTTCTTATAAGACAACGGATCCTTAACGTCGTCATCTACTACCATAGCAAGGATTTTTGTGAAACCCAGATAGCGAACGGGTGGGTTCGTAACCCTTCTACTACGTCGAGGTTCCCTCAACTCTTGAGATGGAACCGACTTACTGGATGAACTTCCATCAACAACTCTTGCTGATGTAGTAGGTTCTTCAATAACTCTTGTTGAAGTTTCAGTAGTTTCATTGGAAAGCTCACGCAACACGACTTTGCTTCGTGGACTATGCTCCCTTATATGATCCTCTTCTAGGAAAGTAGCATTTGTTGAAACAAACACCTTATTTTCCGTCGAATCATAAAAATACCCCCCTCATGTACCTTTGAGGTAGCCTATAAAGAGGCATAAACTCGACCGTGGTTCCAACTTCTTGGGATTAGCCTCAAACATATGTGCAGGGCATCCTTAAATGCAGAAGTGACGTAAACTAGCTTTACGCCCATTCCACAACTTCAGATGTGTTCCTGCAACACTCTTAGAGGGAACACAATTGAGTATGTATACTGCAGTCTCCATTGTAAAACCCTAAAACGAGTCTGGTAAGGAAGCATAACTCATCATTGAGCGAACCATGTCTAACAAGGTTCTATTTCTCCTCTTCGCTACACCATTCTGTTAAGGTGTACCCGGCGCTGAGAATTGGGAAATGATTCCATGTTCTATCAACTAATCCTGGAATGCCGAGTCCAAAAACTCTCCACCTCGATCCGATCGAAGTGTTTTAATCCGTCTATCTAATGCGTTTTCAACTTCAACCTTGAACTCTTTGAACTTTTCAAAGGATTCAGACTTCCGTTGCATAAGATAAACATACTCGTACCTTGAGTAATCATCAGTAAAACTGATAAAATACTCATAGCCACCTCGGTCTCACACATTCAAGGGACCACAAAGGTCAGAATGTACTAATTCAAGAGGCTCCTTGGCTCTATAACCTTTTCTAGTAAAAGGTCGTTTAGTCATCTTACCCTCGAGGCAAGATTCGCACACTGGTAAAGAATTTTCTTCTAACTCACTTAGAAGTCCATTCTTCACCAATCTCTCAATCCTATTGAGATTGATGTGCCCTAAATGAAGATGCCAAAGTTGTGCATTTTCTTTTGGAGAAATTCATCGACGTTTTGATGAGTTACGACAGTTATGAACAATTCAGTATTATAGAGGGAATTAATGGCTAACGGCCTTAGCACATATAAATTCGATTCCAGATTTGCTATGCAAATAAAAACACCATCTATATGAATAAAAGCTTTATCCACATTAAACGAGATAGTATAATTACATTACAATAAACACTTTATAGAAATAAGGTTCCTCTTTAATTTGGGAACTATATATACATCATGTAAAACAAGAAACCTATTCTGTAAAGCTAATTGGAGCCCTCCCACTGCCACAACTAAGACGACATGCCCGGTGCCTACTCGCATTGTCATCTCACCAGCCTCCAGCTGTCGTCAAGATCTAATCCCCTGAAAAGAAGAACAAACATGGTTAGTGGCGCCTAAATCAATTATCCAGGAAGAATCATCATTCTCCACCAAATAAGTTTCAAGCACAAATAAATCACATTTACCTTTATCGTCCTTGGCCTTAGCCTTGGCTGTTTTCTTCTCTTTCAAATATCGAGGACAATTCTTCTTCCAGTGTTCATCTTGGTTGCAGTGGAAACACTTTCCCTTAGCAACCTATGGACGCCTCCTTGGGGCGACAGATGGTGGGTTAGTAGGTGCCTTCCCTTTTCTCTTACCACTCTTTTTCTTCTTCCCCTTTGTAGAGTTAGAAACAGAAGGTGCAAACTTCATTCCTGAGGTCGAACCTCTATAGAATGTCCTAGAGGATAAAGCAAAATTTGCCTCACCCTTCTGCCTCTCCTTACTTTTCAGTAAATATTGGTATGTCTGTAACTCGTTAAGGCGAGTTGTAAGGTTATATTTCACTTTCTTAAGAATCACATTACTAACAAAGTGCAGGAAGCTCTCTGGCAAAGAATGCAGGATTATGCTAACCTGGCTGCCTTCATCGATGGTAGACCCATTCATCTCTGCCACATTGAAGTGGACCATCATGTTTAGCACATGTTCACGAACAGAGGTGCCTTCTTCCATTTTGGAAATGAATATGTATTTAAGAGCCTCATGCATAAGCCGTTCAGACGATTGTCCAAACATCCCCTGTAGGGACTCCATGATCTCACGCGCTGAGACCATAGGCTCATGTTTCTTGGCCAAGACTTTAGAAAGACTTGCCAAGATGTAGGCTCGGGCCTTCTCATTCGCCCTTTTCCATCGCTCGTATTCCTCCCGAACATTTTGAGTGGCATTCGGAACTGAAATAGAAGGAAAAGCCTCCGTGAGAGTGAACACGAGATCCTCGATGATTAGGATCGTTGTGATCATACGTTTCCATGTTGCGAAATTATCGTCAATAAATTTTTTGGCACTTAGCAATGCTAACATGGCTATTGCCATTTTGAAAAAGTTGCTGAAAATACGAACAAAATTTTATTAGAATTTGCTAAACCACTTTTAAACCAATCAGTTTTGCAAAACAGTTTCAAGTACCCTAAGTTATAGACTTTTATTTTGCAATGATGCCCCAGTGAGGCAGGAAAACGTCACCGGTGGGGTCATCAGTTGCCCCTTCGCTGGGATGAGACACTCTCAACCATTAGGCAAAACCAACTCTTGGAACTGAACCTAACAGCCACCATTTTTCGATCCAGAATCGTTAACCTTTAACTATTCCGCGTAAGTGTAACCCCTTGCTTTCGAAGCCAGAGTCCCACCCTAATGAGCCTACCGTAGGGAAGAAGCAAATTAGAACAAGAGACTAAGTTATATCCTCTTACAGGAGATCAAATAAAGAAACGCGCAAAACTGCCATTCTTTAGGGGGACACTCTCAGGGTGCCTCGAGCCGATGCGCAGTAACTTCACTCAACCTAACGAGGGAGACCAAGGGATATGTTGTCGCACTTCCCGCTCCCACTTACTATGAACATTCTCTCCATCCACCTTGATATTGACCTACCCAAACACCATCCATTGGGGGTACACACCAAAGGTGCCGCGAGGCGGAGGGTAGATCTCACGGTGTGGACTATTTAGGAGAAACATGAAAGGTTTAAGTGAAGCATCTTATGCCCCAAGTACCTCCAACTGAATGTTCTACCTAGGGTTCATTAACCTAGACAATCCGACTATTAATTTTAGTCTAAGTCGTCTTTTTAAATTCTGCACATAAACAACATTTGTCTATGAAATATAAACAAGATCAAGTAGTCACATTTAAACACTTTAATGGACTGTCCTTAACTTGCATGCATGTATCAAATCCATCTAATTCACCTTTCCAGGTAAGTTTCCAGGTAGGGGTGTTACGTTTCCGTCAACTTAAATACCCCAGTCTAGACAGAACTCGCCTTAGACAAAAAGTTCCTTATAGATAGATTTGCTACACTTTAACCTTTTATTAGCCAATTTAATCCTATTAAATTGATTAAAAGATTAAAGCCTTAGGGTTTTAATCGTATTAGAACCGTGATCTTAGGTCTATGTAATCCAAGTTTAAACATTTTAAAACCATGAATTAAACCTAAATGAATTTCTTTTAGTTCTAATTTCTCTTTAACTTTTAAAAAGAAACAACTAAAACCATTGCGCACAACGAGGCATTTATAACATTTATAAAGTAACCTATGTGTCATGCTTCATGCAATGTCCGGTCATTACTATATATAACTTTTATATAACACGTAACAACCAAGCAAACATGCTATCATTCACCCTTATACTATAACAATTATAATATAAAGATGATTCATGTTAATGCTTTTTATGCATGCATAAATATAACTCTTATATTATATGATGCATGAGCATGCTCTTACATAATTAACTCATGCTTCTCTAAATTATAACAATTACAATAAAGAGATGATGCATGAACATTGCATAACCTAAGGTGGGATTTACTATATGTGCATACCATATGACATATAAAAAAATATACATCGCATGTAATAAATAAAGGATTAATGGACCAGGATGAGCCTTTACAAAAATCGGAATGAAAAAACCTTATCTATTACATTTTTCATCGAGCAAACCGGTTCACAGGCGAACCGGGTCTTGAACTGTCAGGAGGTCTTCATCGTGTAGCAAACGCTACAGGTAGACAATCATTCAATGCGCACTAGACAATAGGAGCATTAGTAAACGACCGCGTAGGCGACGACAAAGCTGCGAAGCCTGGTCGTCTATACGATCGTGTAACGCGATGACAGGTAAACGATTTACCGTGCATTACTAAGCGATCGTTTAGTCAGTTACTAAGTGATGAAGCTTGCTGACCTAAGCGATCGTCCAGTGCACGCGCACGTTAAACAATACGCAAGCATCTCATCGTCTAAACGATGCGTGCAACAAGGAAACGATTTACCTTGCATTATTAAGTGATCGTTTAGTCGGTTACTAAGCGATGAAACTTGCTAACCTAAACGATCATCTAGCACTCGCACGTTAAGCGATCTGCGAGCATCTCATCGTCTACATGACGCGATACTCAGTGATCACGTACTCGATCGTCAATACGATACAATCAACTCTTGATCGTATACCCCATCATTTAACTGATGCATTCAATAGCAATCGCGTACTCCATCGACTGCACGATGCGATCAACCCTAGATCGCCTCCTTCTTCAAAGAACCGCAATGCTTGCCCAGAACTTCTTCGACAAACGACTCAAAACTTCAAACAAACTTTGAATACAGACTCGATAACGATTATTAATGCCCAAAAACACAGGGGCCTTTATAAACAATCGTAAATGTAAAAGGATCTAAACCAAATCGAGGCTAATCATCCCGAAAAACATCCATTGATCTCGCACATCCACAGCAAATTTAACCATTAAATCAGTGTAGAAATGCACCCACCAAGAACATATATGTCATTTCGTTGCAACATATGAAATCGGAGTATCAGAACTTGGCTCTGATACCAATTGAAGGATTTCTTACCGAAGAGTTTCACGAACATGTTCAGATCGCTTCGATCTCAACGTGACCGAAATACATATAATACATTCAAACATACAATTATGAAAATAAATAGTAATTATCAGCATGCTCTGAACAACAAAACAAGGGAATGAGTTGTCATACCAATTGAAGACAGTCTTCACACTTTGGAACTCAGCGCAGCAGAACCCTCCAAGTGATCTACCAACGCCCAGCAGCAGCGTCAACAACAGCAACACGAATAACCGCACAAACACGAACGTCGCGAGGACGACACCACCAGTAAAGAGCCCCGGGTATTCTCGAAGTGAGAACTCAAAGCGTGGTCTTTGGTGAATTTGGTAGATGAAGGAGGAATACCAGATCGTGTAGGTAATAAGCAAGTGGGAGGGGAAAAGGCACTATCGTATAGCACGGTGTTTATCGTTTAGGAGAAGCTACACGATCGTGTAGGTTTTACTGAACGATCGTTTAGGAAATTGTATAAGATTGTTTAACAAAATCGGCACATTATACGATCGTTTAGAAAAGCTATGTGATAGTGTAGGAAATAGTGTGTGATAGTTTAAGTGTGGGGAGGACGATCATTTAGGCACGAGGCGACTATTGTATAGACTCTCAATTCTTTAAGCGATCGTTTACAATACTACCAATGTGCTCTCACGATTTCTTTTGGACGATGAATGAACGATTCAAAAATGAAAACATTTTTCATTTTAATTCATCGGTTACAATAACCGACAGATCCCATTAACCCACGTCCGAACGTGATTTTTGGCTTAATTATCATATAATTAACCAATTAATTAATTAATTAATATAATCATATTATATTTTTATCCTATAGTTTGATATCACATATCTACTATACTATTTTCTCCTCTACTTGATATAAATCATATTTATATCTAATTTCCTCCAAAATAATATATCTCATACATTTAGCCAATTATATCATATATAATTAACCGGTCCAATTATATCATATATAATCAAACTTCCTCTTGTCAATTTGAAAATTTCAAATTAACCCAAACACTGGTTCTCGACTTTATCCAAGCTACCCAGCGGACCTAATGGACCTGTGCTCGAAGCTCCAACGGTCCGTGAATAGCTGACTAAACTCTTTAGCCACGAGATCCACCATCCGTTAACTGTCACGCATTCCACTAAAGACCAACAGCTGAACTCTTCTTACCACAGATATATTCTGTGTCCATCGAATATAACCAATCATAAGTACGATGACCCTTCACAAATGCTCGTAAGTACAGTTGAGCCAAATTACTGTTTTGCCCTTATAGTTACATCTTGCTTCTTAAATACCACCGATTCCTCTAATGAACAATACAACATAGTCCAACTATGTGTGAACACCTCTCGGGCCAAGAGAAGGTGTGTGGCGCCATATTGTTCAAGCCTTGGAATCAGCCCTTGAGGTAGCTATCTATCTACTTACCCCTGCCTCGGGAAGGAGTGAATTCCATCTTTTGTAGCTGAGTTCCAAGCTCCTAAATCAGATGAATCCCCAAAATGGTAGGTTTGAATCGGCAGCCTGGCCACTCGCACCCATACAAATCAAAGAACCACCCTCAATGCCAGGAGTTCTAGACTCACTCAGGATTGAGGTCATGTTACCTATGGTCATCCTAGTGAAGTGAAGTCTCTGTCATGAACGGTTTTATATAACGAGACGTTAACACTTTATGGTCAGGACTTATACAAACTCTTTCTATGGGACGCCCCCGCTCGCATGTCCCCAACACGAATGATCAGGATCAGACCATTTGTGACAAGTCACAACATTTGTGACCATTTCACAAAGCAGGCCACGTCCGTAGTGTTACCAGGATAAGGTTTCCCTTCTATATCCATATACTACATACTATTTTGGTTATCACTCAATAATGATTTACTTGTATGTCACCACATACATGCTTGAGTTACATATAGATAACCAGGGATTTTATGTTTATTAGTTTGTGGTAAAGCAAATAAAACAAGTAACTGAGCAAAAATACAAGATGTGAAGTAAATATCATATATTATATAATACAAGCGTTCATACAATCTATTTACAAACTATAGGATACGAAACTTTAGGGCTTCAAGCCCAACACCTCTAAGGTAACGAAAAATCCTTTTAACGGCTTTCCAATGTTCCTTCCCAAGTTGACCCATGAACCTGTTGACAACACACTAACAGCATGGGCAAAATCAGGCCTAGTACAGACCATAGTATATATCAAACTTCCCACTGCACTAGTATAAGGAACTCGAGACATGTATTCCTTCTCAGTTTCAGACTGTGGTGAAAGCACAAATGACAAACGAGTATTTACAGCACTAGAAGTATCTATAGGCTTAGCTGATGACATACCAAACCTAGACAATATTTTCTGAATATATCCTTTCTGCGACAAGAAAAGCTTATTCTTATCTTTGTCCCTATAAATCTCCATACCCTGAATTTTCTGAGCAGCACCAAATCCTTCATATCAAACTTAGTACTGAGAAGATTCTTCAATTTCAAAATGTTAAACTTGGACTTTGCAACTATGAGCATATCATCTACATATAAAAGTAGATAAATCATCGAACTATAATCAGCTTTGTTGTGATATACACAACAATCATACGAACTCCTGTTATAGCCAAGTTCAATCATATAGTTGTCAAATCGTTTGTACCACTGCCTTGGAGACTGCTATCAAATCGTTTGTACCACTGCCTTGGAGACTACTTTAACCCATACAAAGTTTTCTTCAACTTGCAAACATAATATTCTTTACCTGGACATTGGAACCCATCTAGTTGGGTCATATAAATCTCTTCCTCCAACTCTCCATGTAAGAAAGCTGTCTTCACATCTAGTTGTTCAAGTTCCAAATTCTGATGTGCTACTATAGCTAATAACACCCTGATAGAAGTATGTCTGACTACTAGTGAGAAGATCTCATTATAATCAACTCCTTCCTTTTTATGTGAATCCTCTAGCAACAACTCGAGCTTTATATTTAATGCCCTCTAAAGGTGATATTCCCTCCTTTTTCTTGAAGACCATTTATAGATGACAATTTTTCTCTCCTTAGGTCGTTTAACTAATTCCCAAGTCTGATTTTTGTCAAGAGATTTCATCTCATCCCCCATAGTAGCAAGCCATTGAGCAGACTCACCACATGACAGAGCTTCTCTATAGGTGGATGGCTCAGGAGGATTCACCTCTTCAGCAACTTGCAACACAAAAGTAACCATATCTTCAAAACCATACCTCACAAGAGGTCCAATACCAACTCTCTTAGCTCTATCACAAGCTATACTCGGTTGATCTACTCGTGACCTAGAATTCTCAGGAAAAACAACTTCTGATGTTTTAGGCACATTAATTTCTGGTTGCACATCAATTTCTGTAGTAACGTGTTGATTTTCTCTACCTTTATGTTGTAATTCATTCACAGCTGAAGTGAATTGCATCTCCATCTGTTTATCAACACTACTACTTTCTCCCACATCAGTAGACATCACAAAAGGCTTTACAGTTGAGTTAAGCATGGAATTTTCATCAAATATCACAATCCTACTATGTATGACTCTATTCTCAGAAGGTGACCAAACTCTATATCCCTTAACTCCATCCCCAAAGCCCACAAATATACCCTTTTTAGCTCTCGGTTCTAATTTGCCCTCATTAACATGATAGTTGATAGTACAACCCAAAACTTTTAATAAAAAATAATCTGCAGGCTTACCAGACCACACCTCGTAAGGTGTTTTAAAATCAATAGCTGTGTGAGGTCCATGATTGATCAGATAACATGATATATTTACTACTTTTGCCCAAAATCTTCTAGTCAACCCTGCATTAGAGAGCATGCATCTTGCTCTCTCCAACAACATCTGATTCATACATTCTTCAACCCCATTTTGTAATGGAGTATCCCTAACAGTGTGATGGCAAACAATCCCCTCAGTTTTACAGAACTCATTAAATTCAAATCCACAGAATTCCAGACCATTATCAGTTCGCAGCCTTTTGATCTTCTTCCCAGTTTGATTTTCAATCAATATCTTCTACTGCTTGAAATTCTTAAAGGCTTCACTTTTATGTTTCATCATAAAAACCAAAGTCATTCCTGAGAAATCATCAAATATAGACAAAAAAAAATACCTACTGCCTCCAATAGATTCAACTTTAAAAGGTCCCCAACAGTCTGAATGAATATAATCAAGTGTCCCTTTTGTACGATGAACACCTCTTGGAAACTTGCTCGATGAATCTTACCAAATACACAATGTTCACAAAATTCAAAATCCTGCACCTTGTGCCCACAAAGATCCCTTTTTGACAGAATTTGCATCCCTTTTTCACTCATTTGACCAAGTCTCATATGCCATAACTTAGTCATATCATCCTTGTGAACGGCCGACGATGCAACAACAGCATAACCTGTTATCGTGGAACCTAATAGAAAATACAGTGTTCCACGCTTTTTGCCTTTCAGAACTACCTCAGAACCCTTATAGACATACATTGCTCCACCTTTACCTTTAAAACTATAACCTTTGCTATCGAGTACACTAAATGATATCAAACTCTTCTTTATTAGTGGAACATGCCTAACCTCTTTTAAAGTGTAGAAGGCATTATTATGTGTTCATATCTTGACTGAGTCGATTCCAACTATCTTGCACACAGCACCATTAGCCATGCTAACATTCCCTCCATCTATTTGCTAATAGGTTGAGAACCACTCTCTATTTGGGCACATATGATAAGATGTCCCAGAATCAAGAACCCACACATCATCAGAATGTGAATGTTCATTCACAACTAAAGTTAGATCTCCTTCAGAATCGATCTCGACTTCTTCATGATCAATCTCAACTTGTGTAACAGAGGCGGATGCTTCCCTTTTGTCATTCTTTTCCTGATTCCTTTTTATCTTAGGACATTCAGTTTTCCAATGTCCCTTTTCTTTATAGTAGTGAAAAATATCATTTAATCGAGAACTCTTTGACTTCGAAAACTTTTTATTCTGGTTCGACTTCTGCTTACCAGAATTCCTATGTCCCTTGCTCTCTGTAGCAACTAACCCAGATGCCTGACTTTCTGTAACTGAACTTCCTGCATTCTTACAATCCCTTCTCATAAGCAACATGGACTTTGTATCTTCTAAGATCATTATTTCTTTCCCTCCAATATACGAGTCAATGAAAGTCTCATACGACAGGGGCAAAGATGTCAACAAAATTAGGGCAGCATCCTCATCATCAACCTTAACCTCTACGTTACGCAGATCTAACAAAATTTTATTTAATTGATCAAGATGGTCTCATAGAGACGTACCTTCCTGCATACGTAGATGATACAGATATTTCTTCAGAATCAACTTCTTGGTTAAAGATTTTGTCATGTAAAGACTTTCCAACTTCAACCAAAGACCAGCGGTAGTTTCTTCATCTACGACCTCGATGATGACGTCATCAGCCAAACATAGCATGATTGTCGAATGAGCCTTCTCCTCAAGAATCTGCCACTCTTCGTCAACCACGGCAGCCTTCTTTGACTTACCGTCAGCGGTGCCCACAGCCCTTACTGCTCTAGCAGGGATTGCATCTTAATCTGCCATAAACCAAAATTGTTCCTCCCGGTAAATTTTTCGATCTTTACGTTCACGGCAGACATCTTCAATTGTCGAACAAATGCAGAATTTCGAAGAAACCCTAACAAGGCTCTGATACCAGTTTGTTATGAAATCGACAATTAAAGAATACAAAAAAGAACGTAGAGATAGAGAAGATCAACACACAGATATACGTGGTTACTAACGGTGTGTTAGCTATGTCCACGGGTAGAGGGAGAACAGTATTATTAGGGAGAATGTTTTCAGAAAATTACATCAAAACAGCGCCTCTAAGGTTAGAGAGTTTATATAGCGCACTACTCTAAACCCTAGAGTCTTGCTATTCAGAATTCATATTTAGCATATTTATTTTGTTTGTAGTTATTTATAGAGATCAACCGCAAAAGCAATTAAACTTTTAAAGATCAAAAGACTTCTCGGCCAAAATCCATTTCTAAAATTGAACCAAAAAATTTTTGGTTTTATACCTTCAAGTGATCGGAAGTAAACCAAATAATAGAAACTTTCTCTAAGTAAACATTTGCAAGAGAGACAAAAAAAAACAAACAAACAAACACTTGCTCTAACATACTAAACTTACATAAAAATGAATATCATCAACTTTAAGTACAAACAATTTCTAAATAAATACCCAAACAATCCAATATCAAAACAATCCCAATCTGCTTTCAAACTAGATTCTATACTAGAGGCTAAGATCAGCTACTAATTACTTGCTTGAAAGAGAAATATTAAACACAATCTGAGTCTGCTTTTAACGAAAAATGAGTAAGGCACAAAATTATTAAACTGGATAACTATACTTTTACCCAAGTGTTCAAGAACAATTATTCATGCACATTTATAATCAAAATAATCCATGACAATAATCTTTAAGGTTCAAATCAATGACTGCCAATACATATAGAAATCATTCTTTAGAAAGCCGTGAGATCCTTGGAGTGCTACAAAAGGACTTCCGGTTCCACTCAAATATGAAGCATAAAAAGAAATGATTTTTAGCATAACGAATTATGATTCTCACTACCAGAGACAATAATAGACCCATTGATGCAACTCAACGACTATATTTATAGAATGATTAGATTTGAAGATTTAATGATATAGAAAATTGAAAAGGAAAAGCAAGAAACATACCCAAATGCAAAAATGTAAATTAAAGAAAATTAGACCTCTATGATGAGTGCAATAATCTAAAGTGGAAAACAAAACACGAGATAAAAAGTCAATTATAGTATCATGTCATATTCTAATTCAAAGTACCATATACAAGGATGTTCTCATGTTAATGGTTAGGGTGAAAAATAGTTTAAATGAACCTAAAACTTCAAAACATTGAATGTTTGGTGGGAGCATTATTGAACGACCTAAATGCATTATCTTGGCCATTTTCATTTACAAAAAGCTTTTCATGTGGCCAATACATTATCTAGGCTACTGCTAGTAATTGTGATACTTCCTCTTTAGTCTATGTAAGGAACTTATAAAACTAAGGGAACCTTTTTTTTTTTCATCTTACATGTAAAGCCATCATTTCATCTACCTACAACACAATGAAAAGAAAAATCATATACAACATTAAGTAAATAATAAAAATAATTGTTTAAAAAATTTGTATCAAAACATGGTTATCTCATTCATTTTTTTTTCCCCCTTCTGATGACTTGTTCGGTCAATATATATGGATTCTACTTGCAAGCTATATTCAAATGTGGTAGTAAAGAGTTAAACAATAAAAGAAGTTAGTAAAGAGTCAATAACTATCGATCACCATTGTTCGATCTAGAATTTGTTAAACTCGCTTAACAATTATTGTAAGTGTAACCCCTCATTTTAGGTCCTAGAGTTCCACCTAATGAGCTAACCATGGGGAAAAATCGATTGGGACATGAAACTAAAACAACTCTATCCATTGCTGGAGTTTGAATAAATCATCATGCAAAAATACCATCCTTTATGGGGACACCCACGGTGCCACGAAGCCATGCATGAAACTTTACTTTAAACTAATGAGAGAGGCCGAGGGATGTGTTATCACACGTCCCGCTCCTACTTACTATAAACACTCTCTCCATTCACCTTGATATTGATCTATACAAATGTCACCCATACGGGGACACTTATGGTGCCTCGAGGTTGAGTATAGTCCTCACGGTATGAATTTTAAGGGAGAAACGTGAAGAGAATAAAATGAAGTATCATATACCCTATTTTCCTCTCACTGAGCGTTTTGCCTAGGGTTGATTAACTTAGGAAAATCCAGTTACTGATTTTATCTAAGTGATTTTTTAATTTGCCCAAAAACATCACTTGCCTTTGGATAGCCAAACAATTTTGATTAAAATTCATTAAACTCTTTAACCAACTTTAATTAAACTTGAGTGCTTGTAACAAATCGATCTAATTGACCTTTCCAAATAAGTTCCTAGATAGGGGTGTTATGTTTCTGTCAACTTAAATACCTCAGCCTAGACAGAACTTGCCTTAGACAAAAGGTCCTGTATAGATACATTTGTTACATAATTAATCTTTTATTAAGAATCAATTTAATCCTATTAAATTGATTAAAAGATTAAAACTATATTTCTAATCTCATTAGAAATGTGATCTTAAATCTGAATCATACTTTAAAACAATTTTAAAAGATGATTGTAACCTAAGGTTTGCATGCAACTCTTAATTATTTATTTTAGTTTCTAATTTCATTTTGTTATTACAATTATAAGCAAATGAAATAAATTAAAACCATACATTGCAAGTAAAGCATACTTAGGTAATTTATAACAATTATAAATTACCTTAAAGTGGTGACATGCTTCATGCAATTTCATTTCATTACTAACATACATAACAATTATATACTAAAGTAATGAAATTATTAATAACATACTCTAAATATACATTCATACTATATATTATAACTCTTATAACATAAATGATGCATGTATATGTTATTAATGCATGCATGCATATATTATAACACTTATACTATATGATGCATGAGTATGCTATAAAATTAAAACATGCATCTAAACATATATTATAACAATTATAATATAATTGATACATGAAAATTAAATGCATAACCTATGGTGGGATTTTATACTATATTGCATGCAATATGACATATAATAATAAAATAATTATACATCACATGTATAATTTAAAAATGCAATTAATGGATCGGGATTTGACACATAAAAGAAATTTAAAACTAACTATTACAAATTAAGAGTCAACTGGTTCGAAACAGGTGAACCGGGTCTTGAACCACTCGTCCTGAACCGCCTAGCATTGATTCCCCACAACCATCGCATAGAAATGGACAACCAATGCCACGCCAAGCCATGATCGTACAGTGCTATTGCATAGCAATGATAGCACAAAGCTATCGCATAGCCACGATCGCATAGTGTTATCACATAGCACCTCACGCTAATTGCCATCGCATAGCAACGAACAAACGAACTTCAGTTCTTCCAAAGCGGACTTTGTTTTCATCTGGAACAACACGAACGACTCAAAACTTTAAATATATACTCGATCCCATTTAAACGCACAAAAAAACATGGGTCCTTACAAACCAAATTTGTAAAAATAAATAAATAAAAAGGATAAATCTATATTGTCCAATCCCGAAAACATCCAATAATCACAAAACCATACATTCCATAAAACACATGAATTACATAATACAAAATCCCACAAGAACACTATAAAATTCATCCAAAATTTTGAAAAAATTTGGCTAGAAACCGTGCTCTGATACCAATTGAAGGATCTAGTGAAGGTCCTTGAGCAGAAGCATAGGATCTATTGTCCCAGATGGCAAGATCTTCACTTTAACAATCACAAAACACTCAGATATAACGATCGATAACAATTCAAGAGTCAAGGGAGATAGAATGTTGAAGCTTGAAAATCCTTCTATCGTTTACAAAATGGTTGCACGATCATGTAGACGATGCACCAAGAACTAAACGATAGTTCAATTAAGTAAACGACTAGCTAAAGCATTAGATGATCGTGTAGACGACAGTTGACTAAAGCTAAATGATCGTGTAGACGATAGCTGAGAAGCTAAACAATTGTATAAAGGATTGAACCTGGAGCTAAACAATCATGTACACGATGCGATAGGAACTACACAATCATGTAAATGATACTTTAGCAAAATCTAAACGATCGTAGAGGTAAGAAGAAAAGACACGGGAGTTTAAGTAGTTCGGCCAAAGGCTTACGTCCACTGTGCAAATTGAGAGGTTCTCTTTTATTACTCTTCAAAGTATTACAGAACGAATGTCTTGCTCTCTCGTTTTCTTATTCACTCTTACATTAATCTCACATTTGATTTCCTTTATATATGTGTAGGAGATTCAATCAACGATGAAGCTCTGGTGGTTACAACACTTAACAGAAATAGGTCGACAACGATTCAACTGCAAGCTACGATGTTCTTCTTCTTGATTTCGAATCTTTCTGTAACAAACTCCACCTTTGTAAGCATTCAGAGTTCCTTCCTTCTTTGCTTCACTGAGCTAACTTGAGCTAACCTTTTTCAGGTAACTCGAAACCCGAGAAGGTCCAAGCATCTTCCAAGCTTGTTTAATGGAACAGTTTTGGTTAGCATATTAGCTGTATTACCAGAGGTATGAATCTTCACTACCTCAACTTCCCCTTTCTCATTCTCTTGTCTGATGAAATGATACTTAATATCAATGTGCTTGGTTTTGCTGTGAAACTGTTGACTCTTATATAGGTATATTGTGCTCTGGTTATCATAATAGATTCTGACTTTTGTTTGTGTTATGCCAAAATCATTTATAAGCCTTTCCGCCACAAACCTTCCTTCATAGCCTCAGACAATGCGATGAACTTAGCCTCTGTGGTGGAAAGGGCCACAACAGGCTTCAAAGTAGCTTTCCAACTGATCAAATTGTTCCCCCACAGGAAAACATATCCTAATAAGGAACGCCTTCTGTCCAAGTCTCCTGCATAGTCTGCATCTACATAACCATAAACTTCATCATTTGATGGCAAAGACTCTTGCCTCCTTGGATGAAAATAGATACCTTAGTATCCACTTAACTGCCTCCCAATGTCTTCTAGCAAGGTTTGCCATATTCCTACTGACCATACTTGTTGCATAGGACAGGTCTGGTCTTGTAGAAGTCATAAGATACATAAGAGATCCCACTGCTTAAGAATAAGGGATAACCTTCATATGGTTCAAATGCTCTTCATCTGTGCTCTTTGGATTATTGGCAGCTGAAACCTTGAAGTGAGGTGCAAGAGGAGTACCTATTAGCTTAGCATTCTCCATTTTTAACCTCTGCAATATCTTTGAACAGTATTCAGACTGACTAACAAGCAATCTTCCCTGTTTTCTGTCTCTTTCGACCTCAATACCTAGGATCCTCCTTGACTCCCCTAGGTCTTTCATATCAAACTCTTTCTTAAGAAGCATTTTCACTTGCCTCAATTCTTCTTTGGATCTTCCGACTAGCAGTATGTCATCTACATAGATAAGTAAATAGATCGATTCCTTGAAGCTACTAGAATTTGTGTAGACACACCAATCATATGAGCTCCTTTTGAACCCCATCTTGGAGATCACTTCATCAAACCTCTTATACCAGCATCTCGGTGACTATCTGAGGTCATATATGAACTGGTTCAATAAACACACTAGCTCTTCTTCTCCACTTTTCACATAACCTTGAGGTTGCCTCATGTAGATTGTCTCATTCAACAGCCCATGTAGGAAGGTTCTCTTTACATCCAACTGGTCTAGCTCTAAATCCTTTTGCACAAATAAGGAAAGGAGCAGCCGGATGGAATTATGCTTCACAAGAAAACACCTCATTGCATGGAATCTCTTTTTTAAATTTATGAATCCATTAGCAACAAGCCTAGCCTTGAACCTAGACTTTTGCACACCTGGAATCTCTTTTCTAAATTTATAAATCCATTTGCATGAGATAGGTTTGTACCCTTTAGGCAAAGGTACTAGTCTCCAAGTGCCATTTTGGTTGAGGGACTCCATTTCATCATTCATAGCCTCAATCCATTGTCTAGCATTTGGGCTGTTTGTTGCTTCTTTAAAGCTGAAAGGTTCATTATTACTTGACGAAATGACAGCACTCAATGCTACACTAGCAAAATCAGACTCTTGGTATCTTGCTGTGGTACAATTATTTTTCTAGGTCTATCTCTTACCAATGAATAGTTTTGTAAGTCCCCATGTGTCTCAACTTGATCACTTGACACATACTCACTGGTTTTAGCAGCCTCATCACCTTCTACCTCTAGATTTTGAGAGGAAGTAGAAGCTCCATAATCATTTTGAGGCTCCACCTCAAATCTAGTGCTACTAGTCTTTGTCACTGTAGAAGATGGATGTTTTGTCATCATGAACATCTCATTTTCTCTAAAAACACATCTCTACTATTCAACATCTCTTTTCAACTAGATGCCATAGCTTAAAGCCGTTTACTCCCAGTGTAAAGCCTAAGAACATGCACTTTACAGCCCTTGGTTCAACTTCCCTTAGCTTTGATGCATGTAGCCAACACAACCAAACATTTTTAAGTGATCTAACTTAGGTGGCTGCCCTATCCACCTCTCTTTAGGAGTCTTTAGCTTGATGGATTGATGAGGGCATCTATTAAGAGTGTATATGGTGTAAGAGACAGCTTTAGACTAATATCTTTCAGGCAACAAGGCATTGGACAGCTGACATCTTACTTATTCCAGCACTGTTCTATTTAATCTTTTAGTTACTCCATTTTGTTGAGGTGTGTACCTCACAGTTCTATGCCTTACTATGCCTTGTTCCCTGCAAAACAAATTGAACTCCTCTCCACAAAACTCTAAATTGTTATCAGTTCTCAAATGTTTAATTTGTTTAGAGGTATGCTTCTCAATCAAGGTCTTCCATTTTTTAAATCTACTAAATACTTCATCTTTGGATTTTAAAAAGTAAACCCAACTCTTCCTTGAGTAGTCATCTACAAATGACAAAAAGTACCTTGCTCCACTAAGAGATGGAGAGTGAGTTGGCCCCCACAAGTTTGAATGCACATATTCAAGGATTTCCTTTGAAGTGTGTTGTCCTTTAGAGAATTGTTGTCTTGTTGCTTTGCCCAATATACAATGTTCATAGAATTTAAGGCTATCTTCAACTCCAACACTTCTTGGAAGAATCCTCTATTTAGATAGCACTTACACCCCCCTCACACTAGTATGAGAAAGCCTTTTTTGCCACAACTCATCTTCAATAGGTTCCTCATCAGTTGCTAACAAAGCCGAGTGTGCCATTTGCACATCCTTGATGACATATAAACCATTTACCTTTATTGCCACCAAAACCACTATAGAATCCTTAATAATTTCAAAGGTGCCTCCCATACCCCTATATTTATAGCCTATGGCATCGAACAGCCCCAATGAAAGGAGATTCCTCTTCAAAGTAGGAACATGCCTCACGTTCTTTATCAATTTGACTGAACCATCTTTAATTTTCAAGGACACAGACCCTAATCCAACAGCTCTGCAAGTTTTATTGTTTCCCATATAGATCAATCCACCATCCCACTTTTTATAAGTGCAAAACCATCCCTTGGATAGTGTCATGTGGACTGAGCAACCAGAATATAACACCCAATCCTAAGTCTCCAAAGTATTATGGTCTCCACCTTCTTTAGTAAGAGTTAAAGCATCTGAATAGACTAGGGAAATCTCTCCTACAGCAGCCTTGATCTGTTTACCCCCCTTGTTTTGTTGGTTCAATTTTCTCTTCAAGGCATAACAGCCCTTTTTCATGTTTGTGACAAAAATGACACTTTATCTTAGACTTATCACCATTGTTCTGTTTCCCCTTCCCATTGTTCTTGTTCTTCCCCTTTGAGAATAAGTCTTTACATCCAAGTTGATCCTTCTTACTCATTTGAAATTTAAGTTCTCTGGCTCTCACAGCTGATATGATAACTTTTGTGGTAATCCTTTCTCTACCGTATTTCAATGCAGTCTTCACATCTTTGAATGATTCTGGTACAAAATTTAGTAGTATGAATGTCTCATTCTCCTCTCCAATATTATCTCCAATTGATCTGAACTCAAAAGACAGTCTCTTGAACTCATTAAGATTATCCGTGAGGGAATTTGTTGCATCCATCTTTGAAGAATCTTTCCCTCAAGAAAGCTTTGTTGGGCAGATCTTTGTTGAGATATATCTCATTCAACTTATTCCACAAGGCAAAGGCAATAGGTTGGTTGACAATCTGCCTCAAAACACTATCTGTGACATTGAAAACAATGGTTTCATATGCATTTAATTCAATAGTCTCTTTGTCTGCCTCAGAGAGTATTTTAGGGTACTTTGCAGGGTCTGTAATGGTCAAGAGAGCCTTCTACTTCCCCAAGACTACTTTAATCTTTGCCTTCCATAGTGCAAAGTCTGTCTTGCCATCGAATTTCTCAATCTCATATCTGGTAGTTGCCATTCTTGGTCTTCAAGATTGACTATTCTGAATTAAGAATTCAAATCTTGGAACTATTTTGAACGGTTCACTGAGCTCTGATACCACTTGTTATCCTAGATGACAAGATCTTCACGTTAACAATCACAAAACACTCAGATATAACGGTCGATAACAATTCAAGAGTTAGGGGAGATAGAATGTTGAAGCTTGAAAATCCTTCTGTCGTTTACCAAATGGTTGCACGATCGTGTAGACGATGCACCAAGAACTAAATGATAGTTCAAGTAAGTAGACGATTGGCTGAAGCGTTAGACGATCCTGTAGACGATAGTTGATTGAAGCTAGACGATCGTGTAGACGACGGCTGAGGAGCTAAACAATCGTATAGACGATTGAACACGGAGCTAAACGATCATGTACACGATGCGATAGGAACTACAAGATTTTGTAAACGATACTTTAGCAAAATCTAAACGATCGTAGAGGTAAGAAAAAAAGACACAGAAGTTTAATTTTTCGGCCAAAGGCCTACATCCACTGTGCAAATTAGAAGGTTCTCTTTTATTACTCTCCAAATTATTACAGAACGAATGTCTTGCTCTTTCATTTTCTTATTCACTCTTACATGAATCTCACATTCGATTTCCTTTATATATGTGTAGGCGATTCAGTCAACAAGGAAGCTCTGATGGTTACAACACTTAACAGAAAGAGGTTGACAACGGTTCAACTTCCAGCTGTGATGTTCTTCTTCTTGATTTCGAGTCTTTCTATAACAGGATCGAACAAAATACTCAAAATTTACAGAATATACATTTTATAGCAAAAACATATAGATTATGCAATTAAAAGAAAATTACAACATGCATTAAAATAAAGATTACAGAAAAGTAAAATGGTTTAAGAAATCTTACCCTAGAAGAACACTTCTTCACAAAATTCTTTCTCCGAATCTTGTCACGAATAGTCTCGAACCCTCTAACCATCTACGAGGACACCACCATGAAAGATTTCTCTATATTCTCTGGATGAGAATCCAGGAGTTTTGTGGGCTCTGACTATTTTGAAAAAAAAAAAAGATTTTGAGAGTATTGAGAGGAAGAGATGATATTCCAATTTTTCATAGAACTTTTCTGTGTCTCTCTCTTGTGAAAAACATACCAGGAAAAATAAGAACAACTCTCTTTTTCTTCCCACTACAACCTTTTTAGAGAGAAAAGAGGGGAAAGGAATTACACATAACCTATAGTATCTATATTGTATCAAATATAATATAACTTATAGTTTCTATTCCCTCAACAATGGCATTTAATATAACTCTCATCTATATTAAATTTAATTATATGAATCAAATTCATATAATTAATATTTTAATCATATTCAAATATTTATTTCCTCCAAAAAAAATTTATAATGTATCATATACATTATAGTAATTATATCATATATATAATTAGATTAAATTAATTATATATATAATTAATTTCCATCAATTAATTTGAACAATTTAAATTAATCCAAAAAGTGATTTTCATTAATTCCCGTTAAGCTACAGAGGGGACCTCATGGATCTGTAGCTTGAAGCTCCAACGGTACGTGAATAATTAATTCAACTTCTTTAACTAAATTATTCACCATCCGTTAACTGTCGAGCATTCCACTAAAAACCGACAACTGCACTCTTCACACTACACATATATTTTTGTGTCCAGTGGATATAATCAATCAACAGTACGATGATCCTTCACAAATTGCTCGTAAGTACAACTGGACCAAAATTATCGTTTTGCCCCTGTAGTTACATCTAACTCTTTAAGTACCACTGATCTCTCTAATGAACAATAAATCATAATCCAACTATGATTAAACCCCTCTCAAACCAGGAGAGGGTGTGGTGCCACACTGTTCAAGCCCTAGAATCAGTCCTTAAGGGAGCAATTTATCTACTTGCCTCGACATTGGGGAATGAGTGAATTCCTTCTTGTGTAGTTGTGTTCCTAGTTCCCCAATCAGACGAATACCCAAAATGGTAGGCTTGTTGAGTCGACGATCTGGCCACTCTCACCCATACAAATCAAAGGACTGCCTTCATAGGCAGGAATTCACAACGCAATCAATACGGGGTATATAAAATACACCTATATATATTTAAAATCTAATATATATGTATAAGTAAAATGTTTTATTGTTTTTTTTTTACTTTTTATATATATAAATAAACAATAAAAAAATCTAGGATAGAGGCAGGGGTGGGTTTGGGGATAGGGCGGGGATTCTCTCCCCGTCCTCAACCAGTGACTCAATTTAAATCCTCGATTTGACCCCTGTATCCAATCAAACTAGGAATTCTCTACCAGGTCAGTGACCCCACTCCACGAGGAATTTTGTCATCTCTGGGACCATTTGGATCACAGATATTATTTCACGGGTACCAATATTAAATGTTTGGAATTTAAAATTTTCAATTTTAAATGCCTGAGATAATTAATGTATGTGTTTGTATGCAGAATAATTAATGTCTGGAAGTTAAATAAATGTATTTGATTTACTAATTTTGTTTATAAAAACCAAAACTAAATAATTATTTAATAAAATGTAAGAGCATAAGTAATGTAGTCATAACTAAAATTAATTATTTAATCAATTGATAATAACAAAATAATAAAATAAATATAAACTAATTAGTATATTAATAATAAATAATAAAGTCTTATATTAAATAGTTAAGATAACGTAAAATATTAATGGTAAATGTATTAATTAAAATTTATTAAGTCTAAATAATATATTTATATTTAATAATTAATTAAAATTAATAGTAATGATTAATTGATATTAATTTATTAATTAATCGGACTCTTTCATCTTTTAGGTATAAACATTCCATACATATGAAGGGTACTGAAAGACCCGTGTTAGATGGGTTTTAATGTTTATAGATAATAATATCCTAGGTTTTAAAAAGTGAAATCTTGTAAAGTAAATAAGGATATTTAATGTATATTGGAAATCTTATGCCAATATATGTGAAACAAATCGGCCCTAAGTATGATATTTTAATTTCTCTGAGAGAAAGATTGTAAGGAGTGTAAACTAAGTCTAACTTGAAAGATTCATAGTATATAAGTACGTGCAATTTTTTCATATGTATGAGATTTGTTAGAGCAAAACTAAAAGCAAAATCTTAGTATAACAACCTAAATTTTCAAGATCTCTAACATGGGTCATTACTTCATAATTACACGTTTACATTCAAAACTTTTGAACTTTGAAGTAAAATTCTTTAAAACAGGAATGACAATTCATATCGTTTTATCAAATCAATAATTAAACAAATTAATAAAACTTTTGTTCAGGGTCCCCTAAAAACATTTACGAAAATAACAAACAAAACATTAAAAATTTATGTCTAACATCCAGTTTCCGATAAAACTTTTAAATAACTTGAAAACATAAACTAAGCATAATCGATTTTCTTGTCCCATTCATGGCACGGTCACGAATTCCTCCTGTCACACGTTGGTCTGTCATATCCTTACCTAAACATAAAATAAGAAATGAAGAGTACAAAAATACTCAGTAAGTGACCTATTGTTGGACCCTCTAGGTAACATGTTAACCTTCATATCCAGACGATAGTGTATATCCTATAACATATCAGTCGTGGTGAACCCGAAGAGATCACAAATCAGTCATAAACATGATCCCAAAGAAAACACATATCAATCATAGGCGTGTATCCCAAAGGTACACATATCAATCATAGATGTGTCTCGACGGAGCACACGTCAGTCATAGGTGTATACCCAAAGATACACAAAACAATCATAAATATGAACCCGAGGGTGCACATAACAATCATAGGTGTGAATCCGAAGGAACACACAATTAGTCATAAGATGTACACTGCCCAAATAAGAAGGTTAACAGTTACCCTATATACTTAGCATGCATCAATCCACGTATATGTACTTCGTCATAATCACAATCGCTTAACTCATAAAAAATTACCAAAATGCCCTCAGTCATCATATCATAAAAATTCAGTCAAAATAGTTCATAACATTAAATTAAATATTCTTATCATCATCATCATAAGGTTGGGACGATTGATTCGAAGGCGAACCATTAGTAAGACTCTTACCTCATATTGAAATTCCAAAGTTAATCCAAGAAATCAATCTCCAATAAAACCTTGATTTAACTTTCCTAACATAGAAATACAACTTTTAATTTCATCCCAAACACATAAACTTTATATCAACCAATTTGAATTCATTCTAAAATTCTTCGATAACTTACCAAACGCTTTGTTTGCTCCAAATTATTGCAAACTTCACTCAAAGATTCAAATCTACACATAAACCATAATTTAGAATTTAAAATCCAATTTTCAACATATATAACTAATCCAAAAGGTTTTAATCTTAATACTCATCAAATATGCGCCATAATGCTCCAGAACTTATTGAACAGTACATTAACAACTTTCAAAAACTTGAATCGATGCTCTGAATATTATGGGCAAATCAAATTTGGCCCAAAATTCAGTGTATACTAAAGAATCAACCAAGAAATCTAAAAAAATCTCATCTACAATTCACCAAATAAAAATCCGACGAGCGGCAGTGACGACGGACACACAACAGCGAACGGCTAAAAAAAATTAAATGTAAGAAGGATTTTTCCTCACTAATTGACCTTCCTTTGCAATGAAGTGGATAGTTGTTTTTATAAAGGAAAAATAATCATAATCCTAAATTATTTGGGATTTCATAACTTAGAGTAGTAAACTAATTGAAGTAGTAGATAGATTAAATTTCATGACATTTTCTCTAATTAGATAATTCGTATTTAAATTAATTAGAAAATCCATAATCAAATTAACTTGTGAATCTATATTTTAATTGAATTAGAAATTTCACAATATAACTAAATTAGAAATTCCATAATCTAACTAATTTAAATTAAATTCAAATTTTTCTTGTCAACTCAATTTAAATTAATTATCTTCTCTATTTGGATCCAAACTTCAAAATTAAAGAGGTTAAAATTTAAAATCACAATTTCCTTTTTTCCTTCTTAAATTTCAAATTCCTTTTAATTTTCAAAATCCTAATCCCATTAAGTGGCTTTTCCTGAGTGAGCTCCACAGGATCTTGCATGAGCGTGGGCTCAGGCTCGAAGATCCGAGATGATCCGTTGGTGGTCTGCTATTGCCTGCCGCCCCTTAGGTCGCTAAACTACGACGAGAGTTTCGCCTTTCGGCCGCACCTACGCTATTAGGCACCTTTGGTCTAGGCTAAGTTTTTTTCCTTTTCTTTATTTTCAAGTTTTTATACAAAATTTCCCTCCAATATATTTTATATCTTCCACCACTTAATAAAATTGAATTATCATCCAATTTTGACCATAAATGTAACTCCGCAAAATAATTAAATTGGAATTAATTTAGTAAGTTAATTAATTTTCAAGTTCCACATTCGTTTATCCAATTTTCCTCAAATAAATTTCAAAATTCTCAAATAATAAAATATGCATAATTAAATGTCCCCTCCTTTTCAAACTTCAACTCCAAATTAAATTAGGTCCCTGGATAAATTAATCCAACATTTCTCTAAATTGATTTAAAATTCCAGATCTTTACAAATATGATTTAAATTAAAGAGTTTACCTCCTAAATTTAATTTGGCCTCAATTTAACAAAACAACGCCCAAACAATTCAAGATAAAATTTTAATATATATATGAAAATTCAAGATGTTACACGTACTTTGACTTCTACCTCTCAATCAAATATTAAAGATCACATTCAACTCTACTTAGTAATTAAAGTATCTTTTACTAAAACATTAAAAAAAAAAAAAAACATTTTTGTACTCTAACCATACTTTTTGAGTTTGAAAACTTTTGATTTGATAAACATTTCTTTTGTTTCAAATTTCCCTTAGAATCTCTTTGATCCATTGACCTTAGGGTTTTAATATATTTAAGTGGAACTTGGGGACAATGACCTAAAATTGCTCCATGTTGCTCTAGGATCCCCAAACAATAATGGATCTAAACTGAAATTAACTGAATTAATAGCATTGAAGTTTTTTTTTTTTAATATAGAATCGCACTTATGGAGTTGAATTATGTTAAAGTATTGATGTGATTAAAATTATCTTAACCCACCCATTTTTTTCGATGGGAATTGAAACTTGAAATTCCATTTAATGAATGAATAATGATACAAAAATTAAAAATGGATCTATAAAGAAGATAGGGGCACGTGTCCTCTCACATGGTATCATATTATATACATATATTGTTTTTTATTAAATATAAAAAATATTTCTTTATATATTAAACATATATCAATGCATGCTCCTTAAAATGGTACTTTTCTCAGTGGTGATGGAGAAATTTAGTATGTTGGCAACCAAAGAAGTGGTGATGGAGAAATTTAGTATGTTGGCAACCAAAGTATTTTCTTTTTTATTTTAACCAATTTTTGTTGCTTAAAGTTTCATATATATATTTCACATATATGTTCATGTTTATATGCAAATATTTTATAAATTTTTAACTCATGTGGTTACTATTCGATTATTTATTTAATTTTTGAAAATTAAAACATATAAACACCAATTTCACATATATATATATATATATATATTTCTTTGTTATTTACTTTACCATTATTTTTAAATTACATCAAAGTCAATCCAAGTATAATTTTTAGTATTTAAAATTATTATTAATAAATATCTAAACTTTTAATTTTAACTTTAATAAGTCCCTTAAAATGTCTAATAGATATATAAACTTTAAATTTAGTGTATAAAAATCTCGTAAAATATTTGAAATGCTTAAAAGTTAATCGTTAGATAAAAAAAAATTGTTTCTAATTGAACCTCATAATTCAATTTTGTAGCCGATATTTACATTATTTTCTTTAAAAAAAATGTATGGTATTGCATATTATACGCACTTATCAAGATGTTAGTCGTCTAGTATATATTTTTTAAAGTTCAAGAACTATATATGACGTAAATTGAGACGTTAATGAGCTAAAATTTTAATCTTATATAAAGTTGTGCCCTAACATTTAATTCTAGATCTAACATTGTCTGATATTAGTTAATTATGATTGTTTTGACGATATTATATAAGTTGAATATTATGTCAATACATAAAAAATTACATTTAGCTGAACTTGCACCCTGGCATAATATCCTGGCTCCACCATTGACCAAGTGTAGATGTCTATATTAATCAGTTGATGATATATTGTAGATCTTTTATGTTAACTATTCGTTGTAAACTTTTCGTATGTTCACTCGATATACAAAACTACATTACTAAACAAAGATTTCATAAAACAAATAATGAATATTGCATTCTAGATCTAGAGCTACCAACATAGTTATTTATTAGCATCCATGAGGTCATGGCAAATCAAAATAATCAACTAATTATTTTACTAATAATAAAACATAAATTACAAAGTTTTAAGGATAAATCTCAAAAATAATAACATAGGAAAGTTTTTGAACAATGCTAAATATAGACCCTTCTCTTTACACTCCATGGTAACTGACTATATTGTTTTCTTCAAAGGATCTATAAGTTTTCATATACATGAGTTCAATCATTAGAAAAAAACACAAATCCATCATAAAATAATTAAATAAATATTTTCAAATCTTTTCCCTTAAGTTCAACGAGAGTAAAAGATTGAACCATCAACTTTAAAATGGTAATTAATATCTTAACCACCAAACTCGGTTTAAATTGACATCTATGTGAATTCATACTCACCTTCAAGTTTAATTTGAGAGATTTTGAGTGTTATCTTACTCAATGTAATGTTACAGTCCAACCTGCTGTGAAACTAAACTAAATCAAAATTGAAAATCCATCCGAAGTCCTAACTCATTACAAATTTACAATGACCAATTATGCTTCACAAAGTTCTAAATATTGAGCCCCTCCTTGAATTATATTCCATGTATTCATTTGCAGGCTATAAATCTCTGCTCTACACTTTTCGATATATGATTTCGAACCTAAACTAACAGATATACATATATAACATCTCGAAAACTCGACAAAGTATAACTTCAAACATATATACATTTACTAAAATTTCTTTTTTTGGGAAGGGGAGGGGTTAATTTGATATGGCATTGCATAGGCAAATGAGGCAAGAATGTTTGCTTTAATTAACCATGAGATTCAAGTAGCTACTACTTCTATAATGCCTATATGCTACTTCACTGTCATCTTTTACAAAGTGATGACCCACAAAATGCCCCAAAATGGATTAAATAAAAGGAAAAAAATCACATCAATTCACTATCCTTAAGGAAGCAAACTCCACTCAGTTGGCTTCCCTCTCCTTCCCTCCCTCCTATCTTCAATGTCAACAAACAATGGTTGCTCTGTTTTAGCATTCAAGACGTGGCATTTCTCGACTTTTAAGCTTTTGTGGTAAGAGCGGATGGGTGTGTTCGAAGCAACAACTGATATGATCAAAGAATATCAGGTCAAAAATTTTAGGCTGAAATGGATGAGTAGTTGGAGAAGAGATTCAGAAGGTTATTTAGAGCCTCAGGATAGAACTTCCTTGCAAATAAGTAACATGGCCTCTGTACACCATTCCACAAACATGGCCATCTTTGAACTTCCTTCTGCACAAGCTCAAAAATACAAAATGCTTCAATATTCGTCATCGTAGACTGCATAATACTTATGAAAACATATATGGAATCAAGAGTTTATGGAATGAGCATACCCTCTCGTCACTCGTAACGTGCACGCTAACATCGATTGACTGCAAACAGAAATATCCAACATAATTATAGCTAAAATTTCTTTGTAAGGTGTCATCAATGTGTACATGAATTAGAGGCCGTTGGGAATCATACTGTGATATTTTGCAAAAGTTCGTAGGTAACATCTTGAGCGCCGTACGATTTTGGATGCCACTTTCTTTCAGACCAATCAACGTGAGTAATTGACCAGTTTGCAATCCCTCCAGGGTCTGTCATCTAGACAACGAGAAAACGACACTCAACACAAAATGCAACGATATTCACAAGACTGAGATATGATATTTAGGTAAATTCTTACATGGAAAAAGGTGGGCAAATAATGCTCATCTGCAATGCAATTGTGCCCCTCCAGACCTGGCTGAAATAACCAAGACATTCTCATTAGTCATTACTATGTAGTCATCTCACTATGTAGTCATCTTACTATGTAGTCATCTCACTATGTAGGTTCTATAAATCAAAGATTTCCCAGCATAAGAATACAGATTCTATGCATACTTATTTCAAGTGATCCATAGCTCCGGACAATGATAGTGTAATCACTGAACTGAAAAATACAATTTACCTTGCAATAATCTCGAAATTTTGAATAGTAAAGATTGTCCGCCACAACAATCAAAGCGTGTTGTCGCTTCATCGAGAACCACTGTATAAAAAATTTCAAAAATTGAGAATGTGAAGCCACATGAAGAAAATCAAATTTTTTTTTATGGATACACACTATGCCTCAGAAAAAAATGTCAGTTAAGAAATACTTTTGGTCCCTAAATTCTCATGAAAGTAACATATTTAGTCCCTAACTTTAATTGATAACGATTTAGTCCCTATATTTTCACATTTGTAATAATTTAGTCTTTGAACTTTAATAGATATCGATTTAGTCCCTGTACTTTACAATTCGTAAGAATTTAGTACCTATCATGAAAAATATTAGTATGATTTAATGAAATTACTTACACGTGTAGATTAATAATCAAGGTTATTTATAGAATATAAAGACTAAGTCATCAGTAATAAAAATTGACACTTAAGTTTGATGAAAATTTTCATGATAGCGACTAAATCAATCCAATTTGTTAAGTATAGGGATTAAATTATTACTTTCGTAAAAGTTCAGAAACTAAATTGTTACAAATTTGAAAGTACAGGGACTAAATTACCACTAACTAAAGTTCAGAGACTAAATTATTACTTTCATAAAAGTTTTAGGGACCAAAAGTGTTTTTTAACAAAATATGTCCAGAGATTGACCATAAACGAATGAAATGAAACCAAACAGACCATAAGGTTGATAAAACTTATGAAGCAGCACAAGAAGAAATGATTACTTTAAAGTTTAACTTTAAACATCAAATAGCTAACAGTAATCTGGAAAGTGATGATGTTATTGTGGACAATTACCATACTCTTCATACCTGAGCACCTTTTCTGAAGTCTTTCATCTCAATTTCAGGTAACATATGCTCTGAATATCTCCCATTTCCATGTGGACCAGGATCGTTAAAACTGAATGCAAGAAACGATGACATATAATATAAGTCACCCATACCTCTAAGTCAATGTTGTGTAAAAGATATCTCGACCGGGTAATACTCACCAATCCACATAGCTGATATTCGTATTGATCAAATACTGGTAGATATAATCAAAATTATGCAACGGTACACAACTGCAATTCCAGATAGAATAAATCAGTATTGTAACTCGCAGAAGTAATCGTGGAGAAATTGAACTGATTCCATATTAAGGTCACCTATCAGAAAGTAAAACAAAGTGCTGATTATCAGGATCATGGAGAGCATTTGCTAACAATCGTCTCTCTGCGTCAACCATGGAAATTTTACCCCAAATGACCTGAACATTCAACAAACCAGTGCAAGGTAAGATCAGTAATTGATAGTAGCATTAGCAGTTACAGACACTACTTTGACAAACAAAACGAAGAGGAATAATTTGCAAATAAGGATACAATTGAAGAAATTTTGTTTTCATTCTGAAAGTTAAATATAGACCTCATTGCTATGAGTTTCACGACCAGCGAAGTAACGGCTAACATGCATTGGCTTTTCCTTAGATGCATGGACATAAACAGAGAATTTCCCTTCATGGCCCTGACAAGAGAGGAATATTTTCAGCTGAAAACATAATAATATAGGCTTCACTAGCATCATTAGACATTATAGATTGACACATGAGATTCAGATATTACTTCAGCAGATTGCTCTTCCATGATTACCTTTAACTCTCGCTCTTATCATTACCAGTTATTTCCTTATCATAGAGGCTATAGCAACCACGAATGAAAATCATACCCTAAATCCTCACAAGCTTTGAGAACAAGAGATCTCAAAATATACCATCCTATTAAACTAGAGGCATTACAGTTTCAAACAACTGAACCCAACTTGTTATCAAACAGCAAACAAAAGACATGAGATATTCCCACATTATCTAGGCTGTCTGTAACCTTGATCACCTTGAATATGTTTTATGCTAACGTATGCCAGGTTCAGGTATTATTATTAGAAAAACTGGTAAGATGAGAGAATTGAAACTAATGCAGAACATATTTTTTCATCAGGCAGATTGCAGAGTCCAAACAAATACATGAAGGATAAATATCATAAAATATTACAAGCCACAGTAGTCAATGATCGCTGCAGTATCAATGCACCACAGATGCAAGCAAATAAAATGAGTAAACTTTCGATGAAAACTAAACACATCTTCAAAATCTAAGAAAAAGATGATGTAACAAAATAACAGTATGCAAATACAGAAACTTACGTGAAAAAACTTATCCCATAGCTTCTCAAAAGGCAGGGAACCAGGAGTCAAGAATAAAAATGCAATTTTAGGAGTATTTGATGTAACAAATGGTGTGTTCAAAATTTCTCTAATAACAATGCGTGATGCAATCTCAGCATCACTATATTCCCTTGCAGGTGCAGGTGGGAGCCAATCCGTAATAACCTTGCAGCCCTTAGAAGAAAATATGTAACAAGCACCTGTGCCACTGGGTGGATAGATATAGGCACATATTAGAAACACGCTGACCATTGAAACCAAGATAATGATCCATAACGGCCTCTTGGTTGTACGAGGTCGAGGACCAGGCAGAATTTTCATATCGCCCATGTCTAATTGCCACTTTTGACCTGTCTTCATCTAGAACAAATGCATCACTACATATATAAATGGTGTCAATTGTGTCCACCACAAGGCAATGACCAATACTATCTAGTCTAGTAATGATCTGGTCCCAGAATACCACCAATCAAATTCTCAATTACAGCGATGATAAAGAATCTGCAAATTGAATACACAAATTGATCCATTAGGAGTTTAAGAAACCATTAAATGGTCAAAACTTGAATCACATGAGCTTTAATTAGATGATATCTTCATGCTGAAAAAAAATGCATGGACACTACTATGCACTAGCTCTTATCTTTCAGTTTGGCAGGTGTCTCATGTTCCCTACTTTGGTTCTATCATTTCTTGATGAGAACCAAGCCTCCATTCAGATGAATGAAAGAATACAAACAAATAATACAAAAAGAAAACCAAAACAGAAGGAGCCTATTAAAAGAACTACAAAATGAAGGGGCTAGTTATTGAGAATAAGAGATATTTTAGACACAGGCTCCCAAAAAATAGACCCCTCCAGGCGTGTCTTTTATTTCATTGGCATTAGTACAATGCTCTGTTTCTTACCAAAACCAAAACAAAAAAGTGAGTATCAAAAAAATTATTTGAAGAATCCTTTTGAACACACAGACACACAAGAAACAATTACATCATGAAGCAATGAAACATTCAAAACCATCTTACTGAAATATGTAAAAACCATCTCTGAAGGAAATGTCAAAAATGGGAAGGAAAAAAAAACACTCCAGTTGGAGGCTATAGACGAGAAATAATAATAATAATAATTAAAAAAAAAAAAAAAAAAAAAAAAAAAAAAAAACTCTTTGCGGCAAGAATCTCAAAAGAGAGGCTACAGAAACAAATCCCAGATATAGAAAAGACTGTTACAAACATTTGGGAAATTATGTGTGTTTTGTTCTAACCAAAAACTCCCAGGAAGAGCTGTAATAGCATTAAACTATATGACCCTTGACTTCCTGATGAGGACACAAAAAAGGTAGGTGATAGGTTACAGGGACTTCTTTCACCAAGCTTGGGAAGACAAACTGTACTCCAAGAATTTGGAAAAGTTTCCACCAAACATTACCCGAAAGGATCTGAGAATTTCTGCTGAATAGAAAATTTCTGATTCCTACTTCATATTTTGTCATTAGTACAAATTCCTCAACAAGAAACCAACCAAAAGGAAGACTTATACACTTCTAGGATCATTTAAACTGCCAAAGGGCTCAAACAATGTCCTTTAAGGAAAGAAGAATAGCAGAAGGTTGGAAGATTATTAAATAAAGAATTGCAAGCATTGATTCGTTCAAATATGTATTTGTGTGATCTGATTTAAAATAGAAACTAAAACCATGCTCAACTGGCTTGTTTTAAGACATCTTTTCCATCCTTGATCCAAAATGTCCTTCAAATTTAGAAATCGAGTGAACTTAGAACTCTGAGCCATGTTCTAACTACAACTACATATCCATTTATAACTGACCACTGGACATGAATTCAGGGAACCAATAAATTGTCAAATTCATTTAACTTATTATATTTGAAATTAGACTTAGACAAAACAAAAATAGTTTATGAAGACTATGGACATATCTAGGAGTAATTTTGAACTGGTTAAAATCCCTTTTGTCTTCTTTAAAATCACTTAAAAACATGTCTTCAATTATTCAAAAGTGATTTTAATGTTTCAAAATCACTCCCACATCTTGGTTGCTTGTCAAATAACCAAAATTTCTACTAAACTTTTACTCTTGATTGACTTTGACAATCCCCCCAAAGAAAAGAGAAAAAAAAAAAAGAAAAAAGATGATAACGAAAACCCATTGTCTTTTCCTAACTCAAAGAAAAAAATAAACAAATACCTAGCTTTCAAGTCAAGTTTCAAGAAATGAAATCACTAACCTAGAAAATCAATGCATCATTAACAAACATTTAACATCAATACCTTATAACCCTCTATTCATAACTGTGCTTTAAAGCTGATATTCAATTCTCCCACAAGGGATAATATGAGACACTTTTATCCTAAAAGCTGGCTGTAGACATTAAAATGTGACCAACACTTCTTTTCCTTTATAAAGTAACACTCAGATAGCTAGCCAATAATTTCCATCTCTTTCATGCTGATACAAAACCTTCAAACTTAAAAGATTCGTTGATTTGTGTTTCAATCAACATTAGCTTACAATATCCTCAACCATCACACAAATAACTCAAACTACTCCACAAAGTCAAACCCATTCAATTCAACAACCACCTCTCTAGGTTAAAACAAGTAAGCCTAATCTAAACAACCAATCAATAAGCCTTAAAACTCCCTCGCTTCGCTGGTCAAACTCCCAAAAAACTCCATCGATACCCCAATTCTTCTAATGCTCTGTTACGTCGGTGGGTAAACATTAAATCCACAATACAATGCAATAAACCCCAAAACCTTAATCCCTTAAGTTCATCCATCATTAACTAGAAGCAAAACAGAGAGACCCCGAAAATGGAATTGAAGAATTGAAACATGGGGACCGATTCGATTCAAAAGGGAACAAGAAAAAACACAAATTACCTGAGTTATTGAGCTGAGTGATCGGAATCCGACCGTCGAATCGAAGATCTGAAGACCCCCAAGCTCTAAAGTATTGATAAATACCGAGATCTAAGTTGAAGAAGACGACCATTCCATAAAGAACCCACAAAAGCCAAGTCAGATTAAAGAAAATAAAAGGTGAAATTCGGAAAATCGAACCGACCCTTTTGCCTTCCTTGGTAAACAAATCGAAAGAAACTGATTTCTCGAGCTCCTTCTTCGGTTTGAATTTCTTCGCTCTCTCTCTCTAAAAGTCTGTGTATATAAAAATGGTGCTGAGAGAGAGAGAAAGAGAGAGAGTAGTGGACGCAGTCCTCGTTTTTGGAGGGCCAATGACTCTTCCAATCACAAATATTTCGGGGCCGGCGTTTCTCGTTAAATTTGATTATAATAAAAATTTGGGTTTTCGTTGGGCCATTTTTCTTATTTCTGATTGGACAGAGGTGGTCGGAGCGTGTAATGTAACGCGCTTTAACGGCGCGTGGTTTTTTATTTCTTATAGTATATTGGTCGCTGGGTTTTACGTTGACTTTTATTGAACGTTTGAACGGAACTGCGTCGGAATTTGCCTTTGTATTTCCACAAGTTGCCTCGTCGTCGGCCGCCAAATTAGAATTTTTTTTTCTTTTTAATTAATAATATATATTATATAAACTTTAAAAAAAAGACTTTACAAGTTATAACATACGTGTAACATAGTTCAATTCATTAAGATTTTAATTTGACTTAATTAAATAATTAGATGTTCAAATTTTGATGGTAAAATATTGAATTCTAGAAAGAAAACTTACAATATAGTTTTGGTTTTAATATCTTACAATTTTCAATTCTATTTTGAATTTATTAAAGTTATTTTGTAAATTTATTTACTAAATTTTATTTTAAAATCTTTTATGTTATTATGTTGACAAATTAGTTTTCCTGTGTAATTAGCCTTAACTGCATATCAATATGTTCAAATATATATAGTAATAGAAAAATAAATTTCTTTCAATGGCAAAAAAAAAAATCTTAAAAATAGTTGAACTTTATAATTTAAATAGATAACGACCCCAAATTCTGGGTCCATTGGAGAAATAAGGCTATTTCTAAAAAAAAATTGGGAAAAACGGGTTGTTTAAAATTTATTTAGATAAATAGGGTTTTTTTTGTCCTTTAGTGCATTTCATCATTTTAGTTATTATTTATTATTTTTTCAATTTTCTGCCGTTAAGTTCTCTTACAATTTCTTTCTTTCCTTTTCTCTTTTTTTATTTTTTATTTTTTTTATTTCTTCTTATTAACCCTTTTGTTTACCTTTTTTCCTTTTTCGTTGTATTTAGATTGTCTCAGGTTGTTTTTATGAGAAAACCATATTTTTTATCTCTAGATTTTAGGTCTAATTACTATTTAGTCCATATGTTTCAAAATATTATATTTTCAGTTATTTAATTTTGAGTAATTATTTTTAATTTAGTTTCGACATTTCTTAATGTTAAAAATTTACCAATTCAAATTTGAATTTTATTTGAATTTGGTCTCTTGATTTCAATTTAGTTCTTAGGTTTCAAAATATTACAATTTCATCACTGATATTTTTTTTTTTTACAATATGAGTGAGAAAAAGTTATAATTAATATATCGACCAAAATTTAAAGTATTGATGTCGATGAAAATATAAATGTTTTAATTTTATGGAAATATTGATAAAAATATCGATGTCATTAGATACTCTTGAAAAATTCTAAATTATTTCTCATTATATTTCTAAAGTGACAATATATAAAAAGTAATAATCAATATATCAAGAAACTTTATAATTTTATTTGTAGTAAAAACAATTATTTTAAATGATAAAACTGCTGGAAATATTTATAAATGGTAGAAAAATTTCACCATCTATCTACAATAGACTACTATCTATATCGGTCAATAGACTACGAGATTGTGTGACACCCCAAAAATCGTAAGGTAAAATCCGTCTTGTTCCCTTTTATTTTTGGATTTGAAATTACATGACAAATGGTTAGAGGATTTTGGAAAATATATATGTGTATATTTATATATATATAAAGAAAGAAAAAAAAAAAGAGAGATAATAGTTAATTAAGGAAAAGAGAAGGGGAATTAGGGTTTAGTGGGACAAGTGGTTATAAATGAGGAATTAGGGAACCTCGATTTGAATGCAAGAAAATAAAAATTCCTTTTTTTCTTTTTCTTTTCTTCTTCCTCCTTCCAGCCCTCACGAAGCTCCCCTTCACCCAACTACTCCACCGCGACCTCCTCACGCCTCAGCCCAGCGTGCCTCGTCTTCGTCCATCGTCTGCCGCTCGACTGTAGGTCTTGGTCGTTCCAACCGTGTAGGGTCTCCTCCTTCCAACCGCGCAAGGTCTCGGTCGTTCCAGCCATGCGAGGTTTCGTTTGCTTCCAGCCGTACAGCTCGACCGTCACTTCCATCTGTGCCACTCGATCGCCGCTCCCCGCCAACCGAGCTTCTTCGATTTTTTTTCCGTTTCTGTTCTTGCATCTACCAGTTGTCGACCACTTCTGTTCTGCCAAGAACTTGGTTTTTGTGAGATTTAAGTTTTTTTTTTTTGGTTTTTAGTTAATGGGTTTTGAATGGTTACCGATTTTTGGTCTGATTTAAGTTTACTCAAGGTGCGTTGTTGTTCAATTCAGGATTTCAAGATATTTTTCGATACTGTCTAGAAGCATCAAAGTTCTCTTGGTGCTCAAGATGTTACCTACGAATGCTTAGGGAAATGAAGAACACGAGGAACATCTTAGGAAGGTCCTAGGAATGCTTAGGGAAAACAAAGTGTATGCAAAGTTTTCTAAGTGCGAGTTCTGGCTACAAAAGGTGTCTTTCCTTGGGCATGTCGTGCCGAAGGACGGGGTTTCAGTGGATTGAGGTAGTTACCAATTGGCCCCGCCCTACAACGGTCAATGAGGTGTGCAGTTTCCTAGAATTGGTTGGGTACTATCGTAGGTTTGTAGAGAATTTCTCTAGCATGTCCACGTCGTTGACTCAGCTGACCAGGAAGGAAGCTTCGTTTATTTGGAGCAAAGCTTGTGAGGACAGTTTTCAGGACCTCAAGCAGAGGTTGGTTTCAGCACTGGTTCTCACTGTACCAGACGGCTCCGGGAACTTCGTGATCTACAGTGATGCTTCTAAGAAGGGTTTGGGTTGTGTGCTTATGCAACATGGTAGGGTGGTCGCTTATGCC
Source organism: Benincasa hispida (assembly GCF_027475165.1). Classification (NCBI taxonomy): domain Eukaryota; kingdom Viridiplantae; phylum Streptophyta; class Magnoliopsida; order Cucurbitales; family Cucurbitaceae; genus Benincasa; species Benincasa hispida. The sequence goes on from NC_143483.1 coordinate 36,559,733, forward strand.
TCCCGCCAATTGAAAAACCATGAGCGAGACTATCCTACCTACGACTTGGAATTGGTAGCGGTGGTGTTTTCCCTGAAGATCTAAAGGCACTACTTGTATGGGGAAAAGATCTAGGTTTTCATCGACCACAAGAGTCTGAAATACTTCTTCACCCAAAAAGAGTTAAACATGAGGCAGCGCAGGTGGCTCGAGTTAGTAAAGGAATATGACTGCGAGATCCTCTACCACCCCGGTAATGCAAATGTGGTAGCTGATGCCCTCAGTCGAAACGTCACTCATTCAGCCGCCTTGATCACCAAGCAGGTTCAGTTGTGTAAAGATCTGGAGTGAGCAGAGATTGCGGTGGCAGTGGGGGAAGTCACTTCGCAGCTAACTCAATTGGCAGTGCAACCAACCTTGAGGTAAATGATTATTGTTGCACAGTAGGGTGATCCGGACCTGGTTCAGAAATGTTGTTAGGTAGGGTCGGGCTAAATAAGTGAATTTTCTGTATCGGTGGACAAGGGCCTTTTGTATCAGAGACGGTTGTGCATCCCAGCAGATGATGGCCTGAAGGGAGAACTGTTGGCAGAAGCTCACAACTCTCCATTCTCGATGCACCTAGGTAGTATCAAAATATACCAAGATGTGAAGCGGTATTACTGATGGCTTAATATGAAAAGGGAGATAGCTGACTATGTCAGCAGATGTTTAGTCTGTCAGCAGGTGAAGGCCCCGAGGCAAAAGATAGCAGGCTTACTACAGCCATTGGATGTGCCAGAATGGAAATAGGAGAGCGTGGCTATGGATTTCATTACGGGTTTACCTAAGACAACGAAGAGTTTCTCAGTGATTTAGGTTATGATAGAAAGACTCACCAAAGTGGCACATTTTATTCCAAGAAAGCCCACGTACGCGGTGAGTAAGTGGACTCAGCTATATATGAAGGAGATAGTAAGATTGCATGGTGTGCCAGTATCAATTGTGTCCGACAGGGACCCTCGTTTCACCTCCAGTTTTTGGAAGAGCCTTCAGGCAGCTTTAGGGTCGCGGTTGAACTTTAGTACAGCTTTCCACCCCCAAACTGATGGGCAAACAAGAATGTTTAAATCAGACGTTGGAGAACATGTTGCGCGCTTGTGCATTGAAATTCTCAGGGGGTTGGGACTCCCACTTGCATTTGGCAGAGTTTGCTTATAATAATAGCTATTAGGCTACCATTGGCATGTCGCCGTTTGAAGCTCTTTCGGTATAGGTTACAGGTCTTCTATTTGCTTGGGTGAGATTGGGGAGAGGAAACTGGTGGGAACTGAGTTATTGAAGTTGACGAATGAAGCCATGCAGAAGATTAGGGCTCGAATGCTAGCAACACAAAATAGACAGAAAATTTATGTTGATGTTAGGCGTAACGATCTAGAGTTCGAGGTAGGTGACAAAGTGTTCCTGAAAGTGGCGCCGATGAAGGGTATCCTGAGATTTGGGAAGAAAGGTAAGCTAAGTTCACATTTTGTAGGGTCATTCGAGATTTTGGAGTGATTTGGCTCTGTGGCTTACCATTTGGCCTTGCCACCGTCTCTCCGTGGTCCATAATGTCTTTCATGTCTCCATGCTAAGAAAGTATTTAACGGACCCGTCTCATGTGGTGGACTTTGAGCCCTTGCAGCTGAATGAAAACTTGAGTTACGAGGAGAAGCCTGCACAAATTGTGGCCAGGGAGGTGAAAGTTTTACGCAGCAAGGGGGTGCCACTAGTGAAGGTTCTGTGGCAAAACCATTAGTTTGAGGAAGCAACTTGTGAGCGAAAGGATGAGATGAGAGCACTGCATTCAGAGCTCTTCCAGGATTAAAACTTTCGAGGACGAAAGTTTATTAAGGGGGGAAGAGTGTGACGCCCCAAAGATCATAAGGTAAAATCCATCTTGTTCTCTTGTATTTTTGGGTTTGAAATTACATGGAAATGGTTAGGGGATTTCGGAAAATATATATATGTATATATATATATATATATATATATATAAAGAAAGAAAGAGAGAGATAATAGTTAATTAAGGAAAAGAGAAGGGGAACTAGGGTTTAGTGGGGCAAATGGTTATAAATGAGGATTTAGGGAATCTCGGTTTGTGTGCAAGAAAATAAAAATTACTTTTTTTTCTTTTTATTTTCTTCTTCCTCCTTCCAGCCCTCATGAAGCTCCCCTTCACCCAACTACTTCGTCGTCGCCTCCTCATGCCTCGTCTTCGACCGTCGCTTCCAGCAGCGTTGCTCGACCGCCGCTCCCCACCAGCCGAGGTTCTTCAATTTTTTTCGTTTTCGTTCTTGCATCCGCCAATTTCCGACCGCTTCTATTCTGTCAAGAACTTGGTTTTGGTGAGATTTAAGTTTTTTTTTTGTTTTTAGTTAATGGGTTTTGAATGGCTACAGATTTTGGTCTGATTTAAGTTTACTTAGGGTGCGTTGTTGCTCAATTCGAGATTTCAAGATATTTTTTGGTACTGTCCAGCAGCATTAAAGTTCGCTTAGGCGCCTTTTGATAAGCTATATTAGTTGTTCTGATTTAAATCTCGTTTCCTCAATTGGTTTGGTGAATGTTGGTATTTATTGGATTTTAGAATTTAGTTTTGAAACATTTTAGCTTGGCTTAGGACTATTTTGGATTCCGTCCTTGGAGCTCAATGTAGTTCTGGTTATGTCGGCATTCTTTTGGGTGAATGGTTTGGAGATTTTTGGTACATTTTGGATGAGTAGGTTGTGTTTATAAAGATTAACATTAAATTGGTTTATTCTAGGGCAATTCGAGCATTTGACTCGAGTCAAAGAGGGATTTGGTTGATAATTGGAGTTTGGTTGCTAATTGTTCGACATAATTTCGAGGTAAGTGGTTTACTACCGGTTTGCCCTCAATCCTAAGCATGTGTTACGTATTGGTTCCTTGGTTGGAATAAACTACTTTGGTATGCATACTGGTCTGATGAGAATTTTGATAGCTTATGTTTATGCCACTGTATGTCAGTGTTGTATGTTGTTGCAAAGTTTGATTGGGTGGGTAAACTGTGAATAGTTGGATGTTCTTAGCATGATTTATGATCTTATGATCTATGACCTTGTTTGCATGTTTATGTCTATTTGAGATTCTAGTGACTGTTAGTGTTACCATTGGGCTATGCACATCGCATATTGTGAGCCTTCGGGCCACACCCTATGCTTATGTACAGTGTCCCTTTTTGGGACCACCACCTATGTTTATGTTAGTGCCCATCGAGATCACTATTTATGAAAGCGTGCCTTCGGGTTCGCCTATGATGCCCTTGTGCACTTTGGCCCAGTGGGAAAACTAATAGATCACTGAGTGGGCCAGTAGTGGACCGATTACTGAGTATATTTATATACTCATTCTTTTCTTTTCATGCTTTTCAGGTAAGGGTAACGATAGATCGGCGCATGATAAGAGGGATTCGTGACCTGGCCATTTGGACGTTTTACTGCTTCCGCATTTAGGATTTAAGTATTGGAGTCTGATTTAGAAGTTAGGCGTTTTTAGAATCTTCTGAAATATTCATTGATTATTTACTTGTTATTCATTTTAAAGTTAGGTTAGGGGTGCACCAAACGGTAATTTTTTTTATGATTTCTCACCTTTGCTTATTTGAGCATTATTTAAATTAAATAAAATTTTGTTCTTATTCTTTTATTTTAATATTCTTTGAGAAAATGTATTGTCAAGCCTATGCATGCATAAAATAGCGTCCTAGAAACATATTAGAAATTTGGGTCGTTACAGACTGCTATCTGTATCCAACACGGATAGTGTCTATCATAGATAGACAGTAAAATTTTGTTATATTTATAAATATTTTAGTTTATTTTCCTATATTTAAAAACAGTCCTAAAATTCTACAATAACATGTTTTCATCACAAAAAATGTATACTAGTAGATCAAGTTTGTATAATTTTAGTTTAACAATAATCATTTTACTTTTGATATTTATTAAAAGTGTTCGAGTGTTTTTATTTATAAAACAAGATCTATTAATTGTACTTTGGTTTATTTGAATGATATATTAATTTTTTATGTTACCTTTAAAATGATTGATATTTTAGTATGTAAGTTGTAATTTAATTATTAATTATATTTTTTTTTATATAATTCAACTACTTTTAGAGTTGAGAATTCAAAATTTGGCTTTGTAGTCTATAGCATATACTTTAAATAAAGAAAATACTTTTAAGAATAAAAAAAATAAATAGTTTTCGAATTTGTATTTAGTATTTAAATTAAATTTTAACTACTATTAAAAATATAATCTTAGCTATTATAGTATTAAATAAAAATGATGGACTAATTATTTTTTTATTGCAAAATTATTGGATTGATAATATTTAATATTAAAATTTCCATAAATAAAAGAAGGAAAAAAATGCACGGTGGGAGAGTAAAACAGTTTTTAAAAAATTTAAACTAAAATGATTATTATCTTAATATTAAATTATATTGTAAATACTATTTTATTAAATTAAAATTTTACAATTACTTAATTCATCAAATATTTAATGTTGTACTAATTATAGTTTTTTTATATATAGCAAAGTGATCGACTATTAATATTTAAGATTGAAAATTTCAAAACAAGAAAAAAAATTAATAAAAAAATTGTTTGAATTTGGGCTTGAACCTAGGTGGGGCATAGAAAAGTGTAAGACAATATTTTATATAAATAAAAAATAAACATTCAATTCACTTAAACTTTGCACATATTTCAAGGTGAATACGTAGATTATAATTTTTATGAAATATATGTGTGAAATCCAATTAACCCAATTTATGAAAAAACAACACTTTTTTCTAAATAGTTTCAAAAATACCTCTATTTCGTAATTTGTTTTTAAAACTATACTAATTATCCAATTAATCCCAAATTTTTGAAATATGGGTACATCATATAATTTATGAAATATATATGTGAAATCCTATGTTTAGCAATTTTCATTCATAACTTTGATGGTAATTTTCTTTGTTGAACAATAAAAAACTTAAATATTTAACTTTCCCATCGATAATATATGTTTTAAATATTGAGTAATTCTTAAGTTCCAACGGTAAGTAGTTGCTGACATATTCTAATATTTTCGTTTAGTTTAATAATTTGTTAGTGAGAATTGAAATTTTAATATTGAGACGGTAATCGATGTTTCATCCACTTAACTATCATTGACACTATAACAAATAGGCTAAGTAAGTTTTATAAACTTCCAATAAAGAAAAGTGAAAAGTAACTAAAAATCATTGATGGTCAGTGAAGTTTTTAAAACTCATAAATCATTTAATATTTGTAGTTTTTAAAATTTTAAAAATATTTTATTTTTTTACTTTGTGAAAATATGAATGAGGTGACACAACGCATTATTAGCTATTAAAGGTAAAACTGAATCCGAAAAATTATGCCAAAAGTTAGAAAAATAGGTTGGATCTAGGCTCAAATAAATTTAGGGCCAACTAATCGTTGATCCAATTAACTTATGAAGGATAAAGAAAAATTCATGTTATCCTAGTCCTAAGAAGAAAAGATAAACTTTATGTCATTCTCCTTATAAATATATTATTATAACTCCATATGAAGTCTTCTGACTTATTCTTTATTCTAGAATTTCTCAAACTTTAATCTATGATTTTGGTATCAAAACCTTTTTTTTCTTTGTTTTGCAAGTCTTTTCTCCCTAAATTACAAATTTACTATTGTTATCATGTGAAAGCTAGATGAACTTTGGTATCAACATTAAGAAAACCAAGACCAACAAGTTAAATTTGTTCGCAATCTAGTCAAACAGAAAAGCTTTATGGTATAAGACATTGTATTTTGCATCCATAGTCTTAGACCAAAGAAAGATGAACTCTAAGTAGGAAAAATCTAATGATAAAAGACATTGGAGAATTTCACATCTTAGTCATAAACCAAAAAAGACAAACTCTACGAATGAAAAGTCTTATGGTAAAAGACATGGAGAATTTCATCTCATAGTAAAACCCAATAAAGCGGCTAACCTTCCATGATAGTGATGATGGAAAGAAGGTTATTAGGACATTCTATCGATGAAAATTTATATTTACTGTTCTAAACTATCTATACTACTCAGTAGTATAAGTGGCAAGACCGGTCAATCTACAGGGAAGTATGAAGATTAGTTTCTCAAAGTTAATTCTTTAGTTAAAGAGATAAATAAGGGATTTGTTGTGGAATTAGAAAATTTGGTAAATGATCTAAAATAAAGGCGATTAATTCTTTGGAAGGTAAACTAACTAGAGATGCTTTTAGTTAAAGGAAGTAGAATCACCCAAATTGTAAATATGATGTTAGGATATTGCTCAATCAATTCAAACACATGGCCAACTTAGCTAATAGTGTCGCATTAAGCGTCCTAGATTATTAATCAAGATTTACATTCTAATTAAATTATATGTTAATTAATCAAGAATATAATGCATCCAAGATTTAACCTAAACATATGCATTAAGTTTTAGGGTTAAGTCATGACAAATAGCTAATGGTAATGTCGAATAATTAATCAATTGTTCTTTATCTCTAAGCCACTCAAGACATTTATATGACGTCTCCGATAATGTCGTTTAAGACACACCCATGAGATGACCCTAGCTATTTTGGCAATCAAAACATAATAATTATAGATTATATGTTGATTTTCTAGCAATTAACATGCATAAATAATTTGGTTTGTCCATCCTAACAACTCAATAAGCTAAAGAACAAAATTAAGAGATAAATATGTTGAGACAGAAATATATGCATTCAAGCTCAAATCCTCACACAAGTACAATTGGGTTAATCCAAATTCCAAATCTAAAATAAAACTAGTTAACCAAGATTACATATAGTCAAGAAGTAATTGAGGTTCATAAACATCGATCGAATCAGTTTACAATCCAAAGAAATCAATCTAAAACTAAAGAAAAGAGGTAGAGAATGAAGAAGAATGAAGAAGAGGCTCCACAACTCGAATTAGAACTCCTCCTCCTTTCTAAAAACCCTAAAAGTAGTGAAATATACATAATATGGTGGCGGCGTCGCAGGATAGCACCACATCTCTGTGGGTTGGAGCTCCTACAACGTTTCAGTGGTCGTGTACAATGGCACTACAGCACCACAGGATAGCGTCTCAGCATGTGCATCTGTGAAAGGCGTTGCAGCGCCCTTACCTGGGTTGCTTCTATCGCTAGCACCATACAATAGTGCAACATTTCCTCTTTTGGGGGCAATTTCTTCTTTTAGCCCTCTTTTGATGCTTGTTAATTCGTTTTGACCCGTTTTGTACTCGAAACGTTCCAAAATTTTTCTTTGTACGATTTTCTATCTAAGAATACATCTAAACATTAAATTCATAAGAACTAACCTGATTTAGAAAAAAAAAAAAAAAGGGCCCATTTAAGAAGTTATCAAATAGAAAAAAAAAATTAAGATCATCAAAGAATTGCAGACAGGCTTAAATTGCAATAAATAAATAAATAAATAATTAGTACTCCCAAGTTGCATAATGTCAATTAAGTCTTATTTCAAACTCAAAATTTTCAAATAATGCTACTAGATGGTTAGTACTCCCGAGTTGAATTATTCCCCTTTTTAATAGAAAGATAAATGAAATGATTTTTTAAGAAAAAGTTTCAATTAAATAGTTGTCTTTCCACCATAAATTCTCATTTAAATGGTTAATTTTTTTGGTAAATCCTCAATTTAAATGGTTAATTCCTAATGAATCCTCCTTTAAATTATTCATTCCTTATTAAAAAAAATTCACAAACCTCTTATATTAAATTTAATTAAAATTCATGTTAAGTCATTTAATTATCGAGTTAAAAAATGTTCAAACATATTATATTATTCATACAATATCATTATCCATATAAAAGAGTTTAAAATGATTCAAACATATACACATATCTTTGTATTTATATATGTGTGTATAACTTTTTTTTAAAAAAACAACAATGAAAATAAACAAGACAAGGAATGTAAAATGAGGATTGGGAATGCATTCTCTATCCCTGTCCCATTTAGCTTGCTGGAAATTTCTTCCTCCACTTCCTCTCCCATTTCACTCCTAAGTGGGGATTCTCCACCCTGTTAGAGGCGGGTCCCTTGAGGTCCTAGTCCTACGAAAAAATGGACATATTTGAATATTACATTGAAAATTGAAAACGAGTATGTCTAAATCTCATGTTATTAATTAATGACCAAATGATCCATGACATGGTTATTTTGTTATAATTCTTTGTTTTTTTTTTTTTGTAAAGTTATGTACTCTATAAAATAGTCTTTCCAAATTAAGTTTTAAATGTCCAACTTACGATTAGAAAGTCGAAGCATGAATTCCAATTTGGGAGAGGGGACTAATTATATTGTAGGTGAAACTGGACCTAATGAAATATGTCGAAAGTTAGGAAATAATAAGTTTTGGACTTAGGCTCAAATAAGTCTCGGCCAAATTATTGATCCAATTAGATCTAATCCTAACTTATATTAAATAAGAAAAAATCCATCACATCCTAATAGTTGAAGGAAAAAGTAAATTTTAGGTTATTCTCTCTCTCTCTATATATATATATTATAACCATATATGAGGTAACTTGAACTTTTGACATCTTTTTTCATTCTTCTTCTCTAACTTTTCATCACAATTTTTTTTGTTTTGTATGTCATTTTCTCCTCAAATTACAAACCATTTGTTGTCACATAAAGGTTAGTTGTCCTTTTCTCCCTCAAGATTTTGCATAAACAGAAACCATAAATGACAAATAATTGGGATGTATTAGATAGATTTAGAAGAATAGCTAGATAGAGACTCAAGTCGAACAATTGTATATTAAATATTTATGGTATCATTGTGGTTATGAATATGAAAATATAAATTTGAAAACATAGGATTCAATAAAAATAAATAAATAGAGTTGTATTCAAGTTTTAAATGTTTTCAAAATCTGTTTGATAGATTTAAAAATTGAATCCTAATTTAGGGCATGTTCGAAAGTGATAAAATAATTCAAATCACTTTTAGTTATTTACCTCCTATTTTTTACATTCAATTCTAGTTGCACAATCGAGAAGAAGAAAAGATATAAAAATTGAAGAAATCATACATGAATGTAACATTTTATTTTGCAAGAATGGAAACACTACTTATCTTTTATCTTGATTGGTGCGCGTGTAAACGAGGTGCTCTACCAAGTGAGCTATAGCCCTTCTCTTATTCTATTACCGAAGCATCTAAAATGACAAAACAAAACGAGTGAGAAGAAATTCTTAAAAGAAGAGCAGAACCAAGTGATGAGAAGAGAAGAAAAGTTAACGAAAATGTTAGAGATGGATGGAATTTAGAATGCAATGACTAAATTGTTACTATTTTTAAGTATAGGGACTACATCGTCATTACTTTTGAAGTTCCAACGATCAAATTGTTATTTTTAAAATGTTTATTTTGGTCTTGTACGTATTTTTAATCTATATTTATTTTAATTCATATATTTTCAAAACATCTATTTTGATCTCTATACTTTTAAAAAGTGAACTTTTTAGGATCCTTATTTACGAAAATCAAACGCAAATTTTATACACAATAAAATCCATTTAATATGAATCTATATTTACATTTTTATGAAAGTATAATAGTGGCATTTTGATAGAAAGAAATCAGATAAATAACAAAATAAAGGACTAAATGGTCAATTTTAAAAATTATATGACAAAAAATATTTTGAAAGTACAAGTTAAAAATAAAGAGTCCAAAATAGATATTAATAATATAGAGGCTAAAATAAACCAAAAATTAAAATAGACAAACCAAAATAGTATTTAAACCTTTAATCAAATATTTTTATTTAATTCATGAACATTACATTATAATTTATATTTGCTTTCATAGCTAATATTTCATCGACTATTTGATTAGCATAAATTTGAGTTCAATTTGAAGCTTGATCCTAACCTCCTAAATGCAATTCCATTATTTTTCCTTCGTAAAAAGATTCAATACAATTTCTATTTTTAGAATCATGTTTAATAGTTTACAAAAAGTAAAAAGAAAAAAAAAAGAAAAAAACAACAGCAAAGATAAAACAGTTCTTTTATATCTAATGTAAGAATTAAATTAAAGGTTATAAGAGAGTGCAGATAGTAAAATAAAATAATTACAATCTTCAAAATGACTTTTTTTAGTTTATAATTTGAAGAAAAAAACAATAAATTTTTTTAACAAAATGATTATTTTTATCTTTATTGTTTTTATTTTTTTTTTATAGAGGGTTAAATATCACTTTCAATCTCTAAACTTTTAACAACTTAGTTCGTGAACTTTGATTTATAAGAATTTAGTCATTGTACTTTCGATTTTGTAACAATTTAGCCATTGAACTCTACTAGCAATTTAGTTTTTATACTTTAAAATTTATAACGATTTAGTACCTATGGTAGAAATTAGTATTAAGATTTAAAGAGATTTCTTGCAACCTAATAAACTAATTAGGACTCAATATTTTTTATAAAATACAAAGTTTACGTCATAAAATAATAAAAATTGATATCAAATTTGATTTTTTTTTTTAACGTTAGGAACTAAATTGTTTCAAATTTGAGAGTATAATGACTAAATTGTTACATACTAAAGTTCAAGGATTAAATGGTTATAAAACTAAAAGTACAGAGATTAATCATTACAAATAAAATTTTAAGGACTAAATTGTTATTTTCACAAAAGTTTAGAAATTAAAAGTGGGGTTTTAAGCTCTAATCAATTGATAATGTTGCTTTGAATATATGTACAAACACATAATTAAGACATATGTCGGAGCCATATAGGTTAGTTCAGACAAGTATGATAGTGTAGATATTAAGTAGAAACAATAGCAAAAGCCAAAGGAATACTTTTTCAAATCTAGACAGGTTGATCTTTTGAAAGTTCATTGTTGGTAAAAAATATTATTTAAAAGAAATCAATGGCCAAATATTTTAAAAAGAAAAGATTAAATCTCAAATTTATGCACCACTAATTTGATAGCCCGACTCTATTTGGTAATAATTTGATTTTTTATTTTTTGTTTTTTGAAAATTAAGCTAATAGACATTACTTCCACTTCCAAATTTCTTCCTTTGTTATTCATTATTTATTGATTGTTTAAAAAACCAAGCTAAAACTTGAAAACTAAAAAAAATGTAACTTTCAGAAATTTATTTTTTGTTTTTGGAATTTGTCTAAGAATTCAATCAATTTGGCTTCATTTTCAAAACTAAAAAAAAAAAAAAAAAAAGTTACCAAACGAGACTTTATTTATTTATTTTTTTTTTTAGATCAAGCTTATAAATACTTTATTTATTTTGTTATCCTCTTTTGAAGGCTGTTTTCAAAATTTAAGTTTTGAAAATTAAAAAAGAAAAGTAGTTTAATTTTTCCTTTTGAAAAAAAGAAATTTGGCTATGCATTCATATATTTACTTAGGAGAGACGTATATTTACTTAGAAAAGATGAAAAATCATTAAAATAAATGGTAAAAAAATAAAAACAATTTCCAAAATCAAAACACTAGATTGTAGTTAAGGCCTTAGTTCCTCAATTAATATATATATAGTCTTTTACACAATATTAATTTTGTGTATAATAAGTCCATTGATCAGTTAAATATTTTCTAAAACTTACTAATGACGCACTTTCAAGTATAGAGACATATTAGAAACTTACATTTAATTCCAAAAACCAATAATTTGAATCTTAAATATAAAAAAGTATTCAAGTTAATTTCATAAATAATATAGTTTTTTTTAAATAACAAAAACAGGGTACTGTGAAAACTTTTTTCTAAAAATAATATGATAATAGGAAAAAAAAACTATCTCATTTATGGTCAACTAGAAAGCATTGATAAAAATAGGTGACGAAATTATAGACAGGGTCCATAATTTCTTTCAATTCAAATTTGGTCAAACTTTTCGTCCATGTCGTCTGCCACAACACAAATCTCGTGGACCTGGTCCACAAGTAAGATGGAACTTGTGGACCATGTCCACGATTAAATAATTTTTTTTTAAAAAATAAAATTATATTTAAAAAAATTCCCAAGTTTTCCAATATATGGAAAGTGAAGGCTTTAGATTTTGGAGATGAAGAGACCAAAGAACCACCGATACTCTCATCCAAATGAGCCTCTTTAATTTCTCGACCTATTGATCCTCGGTAATTCCAGTACTTTGCCTAAGGTCGGCCCATTATGACTTTTATCATCTGACGTGGCAGGCAAGGCAACAGGCGGGTGGGACGTGGTGCCATGGGGGTGAAAATCGTGGACCCGAACCATATTTATTCCAAAATCGTGGAGGGGGTCTACGATTTCCCTTATGTTGGCATGGACCCGGTCCACCATTTTTAGCAATTATGTATCAATCAAGTCCACGATTTTTAGAAATGATGTATTGAGTCCATGGTTTCGCCACCTATTTTTGTTAAATATTTTTTTCCCACTATTTTTTTCATTATTTATTAAAATAATATTATTTAAAAAAATTCGAAGAATTCCCTTCCAGTAGCTGCCTTTTTCTCTAACAAATAAAAAATTGAACAAGATTTTGATTGTTTGGTTAGTTAGCCAAGAAAATAGACCAAAGTCAAATGAAAACAATTCTAGAGTCATAAAATTGATCCTTCACTGTGAAGGTCGTCATTTTTGGCCTTTTTTTTTTAACATAATTATTTCTACTGGAAAAATATTTGGTTGTATCACGACCTGTATTAACTTTGAATAACACACCTAATAATAAATTTTTATGTGACAAAATTTGTTTTTCTTAAAAAAATATATTTTTTATATTCTTTTCCTTTTGTGATTGAAGATATTTATAGAGATTTATTAGAAATATGATATTAGCTAAATATATTTGTTTAAGTTCTCTGGCTTCACTTTCTTGAGCTTTTTGGAGTTGTCTCTTTTCTTGTCTTAAATGGATCTTGTCTCAGAAGTTGCCTTTTCAGTTTATGATTATGCAGAATATTTCTTTCCTTATTTATTATATTCTATAGAATATTTCTTATGAAATATTTTCCTTTCTGATGGCGATTTTCTGTAGGATTATTTTCCTTGTTTCCGTTGTGCTATTTATGCTCAAGAAGATCATTTGCTAGGGTTGCTACACATTCTTTGTTTGAGCATATTGTGTATCATCTTTATTCAGTCAAGGCTTTCTCTTTTGCGGTGAAGATGAAGTCCTTTGTGTTGCATTTGTGGCGATGTATTCTTCGCTAATTCTTATCACTATTCACGAAGATTGTTTGGTCTTAGAGGGAGTCTAAGACTTTGTTCATCGAGAAGGATTTCTCAAGCCTTAAGGGGAGCCTAAGTTCTTTGCATCGAAAGGGAGTTCTCATTACTTAGAGGGATTCAAAGTTCTCTTGTGAAGGGAGTTCACGAGTAGAAGGAAAGATATTCTCTTGTGAGAGGGAGTTTTATTTACTTAGGGGGAACATAAGTGTTTCATCACTAATGTTCATATACTTGTGGGAGCCTAAGTTCAAGAGAGGGAGTCTCACATCTATGGGGACCCTAGGTGTTCAACAAATTCGGGTTGAACGGGTATCATTGTAAGTTTATTACCTTACAGATAAGTACAATGTTGTAATCATTTGACTTTCTTACATTAGTGAATTATCTTTCCTGGGCATATTGCCCTTTAGATGTAGGTGGTTTTATCGCTGAATTGGGTTAACAAACTTGGTATGTTTGTTTTAATTTGCTTTACATTATTTTTGCTGTTGTATGTTATTGTGCTAGGACATTGTATGAGACACATATTGAGTGCTTACAATCATTTTTCAAAATTTCAGTTGGTATCAGAGCAGGTCAACTTTATCTCAGGTACTTCGATCATAGAAGGTATTAAGGAAGATGGTTCCATTGCATATCCTCTTGTTCTTGATAGAACAAATTACACTTATTGAAAGGCCAAGATGATTGCATTCTTGTAGTCTATTGACACAAAAACTTGGAAAGCCATTGTAATTGGTTGGTCTCCTCCAATTATGAAGAATTCTGAAAACAAAGAAGTTCTAAAATCGGAGATTCAATGGACTGAAGATGAAGCTTCCCTAAGAAATTCTCATGCCTTAAATGTTACTTTTAATGGTATGGATCACAATATATTCCGTTTGATTAATACTTGCATTTTAGCTAAGAAAGCTTGGGACATTTTATCTGTTGCTCATGAAGGAACTTCAAAGGTCAAGCTATCAAGATTACAACTTTTAACATCGAAGTTAGAGAATATCAAAATGCAGGATGATGAAACAATTATTGAATTTAGTATTCAGTTACTTGATATTGCCAATGAGTCATTTGCCCTGGGGAAAAAATCTTAGAGGAAAAATTGGTTAAGAAAGTTCTTAGGTTTTTGCCTAAGAAATTTAACATGAAAATGACAGTCATTGAGGAAGCCCGTGACATCTCTAAGATGAAAGTGGATGAGTTATTTAAATCTCTTCTCATATTTGAAATGTCAGTTGAAGGAAAATTGGAGAAAAAATTTAAGAGTGTACCCTTGCAGTTCTTAGTTTAAGAAAAGCTTGATGATTTGAATAGGTAGTCTGATGAGTCTTTTGCTGACTCTATTTCTTTATTGTCTAAGTAGTTTAATCGTATGCTCAAATGATTTGAAAAGAAATCAGAAAATCCAGGTTCTTGGAATACCAGATCAGGAAGTAATTTTCCTTTTAAATAACATAAACCTCACAATTTTCAAACAGATTCAAACAAGACTAACTCCACCAATGTTTAAAATAAAGAAAAGTTATTTAAATGCAGAAAGTGTGAAAGTTTTGGTTACTTCCAAGCTGAATGTCCAAACTTTCTAAAAAGGCAGAATAAAAGTTATGTCTTAACTTGGCCTGATGATGATTCTAATAACAGTAGTGAATTTGACGTGGATGTTAGGGCACTTGTTAGTAACATCTCCTTAGATACTTCGTCTTACAAGAATCCTGATTTTGATGTGTTTGCTGGGAGTGACAATAGTGAAAATAACCCTATCTCATCTGATTCTTCCTATCAAGCACTCTTTAACAAGTGGCAAGACGACTTGAAGGTTCTTGACGTTCAAAAGGAGAAGGTTGAAAATCTCTATTGGTCGACAATCATAGACTTATGTCTACAGTTGCTGATTTAAAATGTGAACTAAAACTCCTAAGGTCAAGAAAGACTCTATTGTAAGTCTATTGGAATGCTCAATTCAAGATTAGAAACTTTAGACAAAATCTTGTTTAAAGGAAAATCTCTGAGTGACAATGTTGGCGTAGGGTTATCAAAAGGAGTAGTTGAGAACAACCAATCATCCCGACTCAAACGAAAACAGAAAATTGAGTTTATTAGAGCGCAACTTCCTGAATCTTATGTCTTTCAGGAAACAATCTCAAGTAGTACAAAAAAGGGCACAATCAGCACAATCGTCAATTTAAACAAGTGTGGATCTGCCACTACTGTGGAAAAAGGGGGGGGGGGGGGGGGGGCGGGGAGGAGGGCGGGGAGGAGGGACATAAGAGACCATTATGCTTTCAACTATATGAATCTCCTTATAGGTCATCTAACTGATGAAGTTAGCATGCAATTAACGAAACAATCAGTATCATTAAGCACTCTAATTCAATCAATTTTAGCATCTAAGCAAGTATGTTCAAGAACTAAAATAAGGTTTTGAAGATATACGTTTGAAGAACTCTTCAATCTTCAAATCCAGTTGCAATCTCCTCTCCAAGACTTGTAGACCACCACTTGATCTCCCCTACTATTTTCTAGGACCTTAGATTAGATTGTGGGATCCAAAATTGAGAGGTTTTTAGTATTTGGTAAGAACTTGAGAGAGAAACCCTTTTCTCTTAAAATCAAATGCATCAAAGAAAAAATCTCAGCAAATTGAATTTGTTTTTAAACAAATTATGCATGCTATTACAATATATATCAACATGACACCAAAACTTCAAATAATTTGAGTGATAGTGAGGTGTTTTGATGAGTGAAAAAATTTGAGAATTTCCCACTAATTCAATTTTTTTTTCATTTTTAATTAAGTTAAAACAATTCAATATACTTATTTTTGAAATCTAATTTCAAAAAATAAAATTTGGAAAAACAATAATATTAATTCAATAATTAATATAAAAAACATTAATTTTAAATAAAATTCATTCTACAATTAATTTAAATAAAATCAATTCTTATTCATTTAAACAATTTAATTAAATAAATTAGTTTAATATTAAATATTAAATTAACACAAATTCCTAACATGAATCCCTATTCATGTAATTAAGATTTAAATCATATTTAAATATTTTTCAACTCTCCAATTACATTTAGTTCGATAATTAAACGTTTAATCATATCACATATAATTCCCGTAATTCGAATTTGAACTTTCAAATTCTCTCATCACACTATTCTAAGGTTTAGTTTATTTATGAGCTAGTAGGAGGGACTTAATGGACCTACAAACCATGGGTTCCAACGATTCGAGATTAATTAACTAAACTCTTTAAACCAAATTAATCAACATTCATTAATTATCGGGTCTCTCCACTAAAACCCAGTAGTTGCACTCCCCCCGCTGTAGATATATTTCTGTCCACTCGATATAACCATAATCAATAAGTCAACCCTTCACAGGTTGTCCGTAATAACGACTGGGTCAAAAGCTACTTTACCCTCGAGATTACATCTTGTTCTTTAAGTCTCACTGATTCTCTAATGAACAATTGGTTTGTGATCCAATCACCAAAATGAGTCCCTCTTGGGCCAATGAGAGGGTGAGGCCCCTTGTTTAAGACCCGAAATCAGCACTTAAGGGAACAACCTCTCTACTAACCCTAAAAGCAGGTAGGAGTGAATTTTTTCTTACACCCTATATCCCTTACTATCTACCCGGTCTTGCCCCTAAAATGGAAGGCTTATTGAGTCAACGCTGTTAAGCCAACCCTCACCGATACAAATCTAATGATAATCTCGAATAAACAAGATTTCATAGTTAGCTCAAGATTAAGGTCAAGTTACCTAGGTTATTGCTTTGAAATAGTCAGTCTTAAACAGTAAACAACGTTATAAAGTAAGAATGACTTTATTTCTTGGTCCGGTCTTGTACAAACTCTTTACATAGGATGCATCTACTCACATGTCTCCACATGAATGATTCAGGATCACATTATTTGTACAAAGTACAAAGGGGCGGCCCATTTGATAGTATTTCCAAAATAAGATACCCAACCTTCTTCGTATACTTATAGACCATTTTGGCTATCTACTCGAACTTGATCCACTCTTATGTCTCCACATAAAGTCCAAGTACTCATGTAATAGCCATGAATCTTAATTTATTGGATTTAGTGCAATTTACATATTTAGTAACAGTTTTATTGAACAAAACTTCAATAGCATCTTTATTAAAAATAGAATATGTTTAATCTTACAAATTGCAAGTTTTAGGACATACAACCCAACATTAACATGCCCATTATATCCTATTCTAGCAGATATAATTCTCTTCAAATGACACAGGTATGGAGGCTTAAAGAGGCCCAACATAAATGCAATGTTATTTTAACTTCCCTCAAGTATTCAGCTAAGAAAGACTGATTCTTTGATAGTGGCAGCTCTAGACACATGACTAGAGAAAAGAGCTACATTTTTTTTACCCCAAACCTATGAGTTCCGGACATGCTAATTTTAGGGATGGGGCTATTAGAAAAATTGTTGGAAAAGGAAAATTGTATTTTCTTGGTTACTTTCTCTCAGTGATTTGATGTTGGTTGATGGGCTTACAGTGAATCTTATTAGTATTAGTCAGTTGTGTGATCAAGGGCAGAATGTAAGCTTTTCCAAAGAAAGATGTATTGTCACAGATGATTCCAAGGCTCTTTTCATGACAGGTATACGTTCTTCCGATAACTGTTAATGATGATCCCTTAATGATACATCACAAGTCTGTCATCTCTCTCATTAAGAGGAAGCAAGTTTATGGCACAAGCATTTTGGGCACATGAGTATGAAGTCTATTCAAAAGATTATTTCGAGGAATGTTATTTTTGGTATTCCTTCTTTGCAAGTCTCAAATAAAACAATTTGTGGTGACTGTCAAGCTGGTAAACAAATTCATGTGGTTCATAAACAAGTAGCCCATACTATTTTTAATCGTATTTTGGGGTTATTACATCTGGACCTCATGAGACCTATGCAAGCTGAGAGTCTTGGTAGAAAAAGGTATGTTCTTGTTTGTGTAGATGATTATTCCAAGTACACTTGGATGCGGTTTCTTAATGATAAATCAGAAACATTTACTACCTTTAAGCTTTGTGTCTTCAAGTTCAAAGAGAAAAGAACTTAAATGTTGTTCGTATCAGAAATGATCATGGTCGTGAGTTTGAGAACTCTCAGTTTCATGATTTTTGCTCAGCCACGGGTTTTCATCATGAGTTTCCTTGTGTAATGACCCGATCCCCTAAGACTTTAGTTAGGCTGTTACTAAATGCATGCATGCATGGAACTTAAAACGACACTATTTTATGGTGAAATAAATGCTAAATAAATAAGGTAAGTTCAAAAGACTTTCATTAAAGTCAAATATTAAAAACAACAATAGGGTACCCATAAATCATAAATGATAATAAATAAGTCTGAAAACGATTCTTAATAGTAAGTTTCAAACATCAAAACTGAAAGTTAAGAAAAACATGAAAAGAAATCTAAATCTCATGAGCAGAAGCATAAAACTAGTCCTAGTGGCTCGATCAAGAATTCTTCTTGTCCATCACTAGTGCATCTCTACCTTTACCTGAAACAATAACATGAGAAAGAATGTGTATAAAATACTTAGTAAGTAACCCCACTACTGGGCTCAGGTTAGGCATCTATGTTCTCTAGATGCCTACCTCTGGTGGAACATATAAACTATCCTAGTCCTCATGTGACACATACATGCATGAAAAAAAAAAACTGATTTCTATCCTACTGTAGCTAAATATGCCCACTACCTCTGGTGAATCTCGAAGGAAACACAAACTAGTGAATTCCAAAGGAAACACAAACTGGTGAATTCCGAAGGAAACACAAACTAGTGAATCTCGAAGGAAACACAACTGGTGAATCCCGAAGAAAACACAAACTGATGAATCTCGAAGGAAACACAATATCTGGTGAATCCCGAAGGAAACACAAACTGGTCAATCCTGAAGGAAACATAAACCGGTGAATCCCGAAGGAGACACAAACTGGTGAATCCCGAAGGAAACACAAATCTAGTGGCCATTCTAACTAATCAGTAAAATCACTATCATAGGCTCGACACCATAATTATCAAAATATGGTTCTATGACATACATATACACCTCAACATCATGGCTCTACAACATACACACATGCCTCAATATCCACTGATCACATACAACCTCATGGAATCAAATATCATCTCATGCAAGCATTTAAGTATCTATGTGCACAAATACATCTTTCAAATCATCAATCCAGAACATACATCGGTTATACTAAACTATCAGTTCATCATGCTGTCATTCTTCCATAACATTCATCTATCATACTAACTACATCTAGTGCCTGGCCCGTGGTCAGTTCCAGTAGTAAGATTACTTACCTCAAATTTGGTCACAAATTAATCCAAGTAATTAACCTTCTTACAACTCTTGGAAGGCTTTGAATCCACCCTATAACATACTTACAAATATTAATTTAGCACCCCTAGTCCAAAAATAATAAATCCAAAGTTTTAAATTCATCTTTGGGGTCTAATCCAATTGCCAAATTATTCCAATGTCCCTAAATTTAACTTTCTGAAATCCTAGCTGGACCCCAAAACAAATTCCAAAACTCAAACCAAAAGGCCAACCTGAACAAAATTTGAGTCCAAAATTAATAACTTTTTTTTTATAGTACTTTTAACCCAAAAGACACCCAACCCAACTACTCACCCAAACTTAACAATTTCTGTCGAAAATCGATATCTTCCTCGATGAGCAACTTCCCACAATCTTCTAAATCTTGCTTCTGAAAGTCCAATCATAATGGATTTTAACCAACATGATTTCAAAACAAAACAACACCCAAAACTTCAAGGAAAACACCTAAAACTAATGTCTTACCCAAAACAAATCTGATGGCAACCACGATAGCGGTAGAGGCTGGGTAGTGCGCGGCGAAGATCGAACCGACAGCTGGCCGGACGGAGAAGTGGTAGCGAGTAGCGATAGAGGTCTTGGACGAGCGGCTCGACCTCAACCAAACAAGGTTAGGTGGCGGCGTGCTCGCGGTGTCAGGCGACTATTAGAGGTGCAGTCGAATCCTCAGATCTGACACAGACGACCTTGGTGAGACGTGGCGGCACACGAGGACGAGTGGCATGCTACATCGGATGGACACGCAGTTGGGTCTGAGGTGTCGATCAGGAGGCGACGTGACTTACCCAGTTAGCGAGATCTGACGTGAGCGAAGGGGTGATGCAGCTGGAAGAGATGAATGGCTTGAGGGCGAGGGTTTCCGAGAGAGAGATGCGAGAGATAGAGGGTGTTTGGCGTGCGACAGGGTTCGTGGCTTGCGGCGGGAGTTGAGGCGGCTGCTAGAGCACGTGAACAGCAAGGGGTAAAATGGGGGGTGTCTGCGTGAGGAAGAAGAGGGGAAGGGAGGGAGAAAAAGAAAAAGAAATAGAAAAGAAAAGAAAGAATAAAATAAAATAAAATATTTTATTTTATTCTTTTCTTAATCCACATAAATTCTTTAAACTCCCCTCCTTTAAAAAAGAATTAACTCATGCCATTCTTTCCAACATAAATAATTTCCAACGTTAATAATTAAATTCCCGCAATTACACTTAAAGTCCAAAATTCCAAAAATACCCTCAATTAATAAAAATTACTGAAATTACATTAATAATAAAAATTCGGAGTGTTACATTCTTCCCTCCTTAAAGAACTTTCGTCCTCGGAATTTTATTCTTGAAAAAGCTCCGGGTACTGGGCCTTCATCTCATCCTCTTGTTCCCAGGTAGCCTTTTTGAACTTGTGATTCTGCCCCATGACCTTCATAAATGCAATTTGCCGGCGGCGCAATGTCTTTACTTCTCTGGCGAGGATCTCTATAGGTTTCTCCTCATAGCTCAAGTTTTCATTCAACTGCAAGGGCTCGAAGTCAACTACATGGGATAGGTCTGTCACATACTTCTTCAGCATCGAAACATGAAAGACATTATGAATTGAAGACATGCTGGGGCAATGCCAGACGATAAGCTACGGGGCCAACTCGTTCCAAGACCTCGAAAGGTCCAATGAATCTCGAGCTCAACTTTCCTTTCTTGCCAAACCTCAGAATACCTTTCATGGGTGCCACTTTTAAGAACACTTTCACACCAGTCTCAAATTCCAGTTCCTTACGTCTTACATAGGCATAGCTCTTCTATCTACTCTGAGCTATTTGCATACGAGCCCTGATCTTCTGTATTGCCTCATTTGTGGTCTACACTAATTCATGTCCTCAGTTTCCTCTCTCCTACCTCATCCTAAATCACAGGGGACTTGCAACTCTTCCCAAATAGGGTCTCAAATGGTGACATCCCAATAGTAGACTGGTAGCTGTTATTACAAGCAAACTTCATTAAATGCAAGTGAGCATCCTAGCTTCCTGAAAACTCTATGGCATAGGCACACAACATGTCTTCCAATATCTGATTCAATCGATCTGTCTGCCCATTAGTCTGTGGGTGGAAAGCTGTACTGAAATCTAACTGGGTCCCCAAAGTTGCCTGAAGACTTTTCCAGAAATTAGACGTAAAATGAGGGTCTCTGTCCGTGCAATCTCACCACCTCCTTCATGTATATCTGTGCCCACTTATTTACTGAAAAAATGGACTTCCCAAGTATGAAATATGCTAACTTTGTAAGTCTGTCTACCACAACCCATATCACAGTGAAACCTTTGACTGTCCGTGGCAACCCCACGATGAAGTCCATAGACACATGCTCCCACTTTCATTCTGGCACACTCAATGGCTGTAACAAGCCTGCTGGTTTTTGCCTCGGGGTTTTCACCTACTGGCACACCAAGCACTTACTGATGAACTCTGCAATCTCTCTTTTTATATCATTCCACCAGTAGTAACGTTTCAAGTCCTGATACATCTTGGTGCTGCCGGGGTGAATTGAAAATAAGGAACCATGAGCCTCTGATAACAACTCATCTTTAATATCACTAACTGCTGGCACGCACAAACTTCTCTGATAAAGGAGACCACCTTCCACTGATACTGAGAATTCTCCATCCTGGCCTAACTCCATCCTACGAACTCTCTCCTCCAGATAAATGTCACCTTGTTGCGCATCAATAATCTTCTGCCTTAGACTCGGTCGCACTGACAACTATGTTAACTGTGTCGTGACATTTTCCATTGCCACTGCAATCTCTGCCCTCTATAGCTCCCTACACAAATGAGTCTGTCTGGTAATGAGGGCTGTTGAATGAGCCACCTTCCTGCTCAGAGCATCTGCCACCACATTTTCCCTTTCTGGGTGGTACGAAATTTCACGGTCATAATCCTTCACCAGCTTCAACCACCTTCTTTGCCACATGTTCAACTCTTTCTAAGTGAAAAAGTACTTTAAACTCTTATGGTCGGTGAAGATCTGAATCTTTTCTCCATATAAGTAATGCCTCTAGATCTTGAGAGCAAAAACCACTGCTGCTAATTCCAAGTCGTGAGTGGGATAATTCTGTTCATGCTTTTTTAACTGATGTGAAGCGTAAGAAACTACTCTGCTCTGCTGCATCAATACGCATCCCAACCCCTTCTTGGACGTGTCACTGTAAATGAAAAAACCACCTGATCCATCTAGTACTATAAGAACTGGGGCTGAAACCAACCTCTGCTTGAGGTCTTGGAAACTGTTTTCACAAGTCTCATTCCAAACAAAAGCCACTCCCTTCCGAGTCAACTAGATCAATGGGGCGGCTATGCGAGAGAAGTATTTTACAAATCGTCTATAGTAGCCTGCTAACCCCAGGAAACTGCACACTTCACTGTCTGTGGTTGGATGAGCCCAACTCGTAACTGCCTCAATCTTTGCAAGATCCACAGAGTCACCTTCCTTCGATACTATATGCCCTAGAAAGGACACTTGCCTCAACCAAAATTCACATTTAGAAAACTTAGCATACAGCTGATTGGCCCTCAATGACTCCAAAACTTTCCGCAAATGCTCCTCATGTTCGGCCTCCATCTTGGAATATACCAAGATGTCATCAATAAAAACAATCACAAAGGTGTCGAGGAATTCCTTGAACACCCTATTCATTAAATCCATGAACACTGCTAGTGCATTCGTTAGACCGAACAACATCACTATGAACTCATAATGCCCATACCTCGAACGAAAAGCTTTCTTGGGTATGTCACTGTCTTTTATTCTCAGCTGATGGTATTCTGACTGAAGATCAATCTTTGAGAATACCATAGCTCCTTGCAACTGGTCGAACAAATCATCAATCCTGGGGAGGGGATACTTGTTCTTGATGGTCACCTTGTTCAGCTCTCTGTAATCAATGCACAAATGTAACGATCCATCCTTCTTTTTCACAAACAAAACAAGTGCACCCCATGGTGACACACTAGGGCGTATGAAACCCTTGTCCAATAACTCCTACAATTGGACATTCAGTTCCCTCAACTCTGCTAGGGCCATCCTGTACGGAGCCTTTGAAATAGGGGTTTTGCCTCGCTCCAACTCTATAGTAAAATCTATCTCCCGCTGCAGGGGTAGTCTAGGAAGATCCTCTCGAAAAACGTCTGGAAAATCCCTCACTACTAGCTCTGAAGTCAAAGTGACTTTATTTTCTCTAGTGTCTACCACACTGGCCATAAAGCCCCAGGCTCCTTGGTCAAACAATCTACTAGCCTTCAATGCTGAAATCAATTTGGGTAGGACTACGGTCCCAACCCTTTTAAACTTAAAACTGGCTCCCGTAGGAAGGTTAAAGATGACCTCCTTACGGGAGTAATCTATGTTGGCATGATTAGCAGCTAACCAATCCATGCTCAATATCACATCAAAATCACACATATCTAAAATTATCAAGGTTACATCTAATGCGCGATTTTCTACCTCTACCTGACATGCTTTTATCTTTTCTGTAGCTAACATGATCTCTCTTGATGGAGTAGAAATGGATAATGCAAATAGAAAAGGTTCTGAGTCTAACATGGCATGCCTTACAAATACAGAAGATATAAACGAATGCGAAGAGCCAAAGTCAAACAAAACTAGAGCATGGTGCCCCAAAATGGGAAGCGTACCTGTCACCACTATGCCTGACTTATCGGCCTCATGTCAAGTGGTAGAGAACACCCTACCCTACTGCTGCTGATGACTCGAGCCTCCTTGAAATGAGCTTATGGACTGGCCCCTGTGTTCAGGCACGTTCCTTCTTGGGAATCTCTCTAACATATGCTCATTCTGGCCACATTGAAAACAGACCCCAGAGCCGGCTAGGCAACGTCCTTAGTGTCGCTTACCACAGGTAGTACAAATCGGCCTATCCTCCCTGCCAGTCACAACCTGGGAACCCTGTTGTCCCCACTGATGTGGAGCATTCACTGTGTTCTGGTTCCTCTGCTGGTGCTCAGGAGCCCTAGGCTCAGCTTTCCTTTTCTGACCTGCGGAGGTCCCAATCCCGAGCGACCTCCTGTAATCCTCTCCCACCTGAAAGTTAGCATCAATCCTCACAGCGGCCCGTTGTGCCACAGCATACGTCTTGAGGTCCAAGGCATGTACCATACCTCGCAGTCTGCTCCTTAGACCCTGAATGAATCTCTATGTCGTCGCTGCCTCGGTGGCTACTAGTTCAGGAGCAAAGTGGGATAGCTTATCAAATTCTTGCTCATACTCTTCCACTGACATAACTCTCTGCCTCAAGTTCAAGAATTCTGCCTGCTTGTTGTATCGGGTGTTGGCCGAAAAGTACTTCTCATAAAAGCGCTCCTTGAACTGCTCCCAGGTTACAAGTTCACCACCAGTATCAATCATTTTCTCTGCTGAATGCCACCAGATTTCTGCATTACCAGTCAATATGAAAACTGTGCATTGAAGCTTATGCTCCTCTGGGCACCTCATAAAATGGAAAATCGTCTCGATAGATGACAACCACATCTTTGATTTAGTGGGGTCCCCCAACGACCCATCAAAAGAGCAGGGGTCAAACTTTCTGAAATCCCTTAGATGCTTAGCCTCAAGAGGTAGGCCCTGCATATCTCTGTTTTGCAGTCGGGTCTGCTGTAACTGCTCGGGTGGCACTGGTTCCTCCTGAGCCTCGGTCTGGGCAGTCTGCCCTGTCATCGTGCTATGGATCAGCTCCTACAGTTTTTCTATTAGAGAGGATGCAACAGCTTCACTAATTATGGCTTTCATTGCCTTCTCATGAACTTGAGCCATAGGTGGATTCGGACTGCCGGGACGGTCTGGTTACTCTCAGATCCCTCTTCTTGCACTTCTTCTCTAATGGTCTATCTTGTTCTAGGTTTAGGTGCCATGTCCTGTCATGAACTCATAAATTAACTATCTATCTCTGGGTATTTCTCAAAAATCATGCTATTAAAACACTACATCACTAATCTCATATATGCATTGAAACTTTCATTAGTATGACATACCTGGCGATGACAAGGGATCCGTTACTGGGCCATAGAGACTATCTAGAGTTACGTAGTAAGTCAGTCTACATAACCCAAAATATGGGCTCTAACACCAACTGTAACGACCCAACCGTTGAGGTTGAAACCCTGAGCAGACTGTCGGTGATAAGCCAGGGGAAGGTGAGGATGACGTCAAGTCATCATGCCCCTTATGCTGTGGGCGACACACGTGCTACAATGGCCGGGACAAAGGGTCGTGATCCCGCGAGGGTGAGCTAACTCCAAAAACCCATCCTCAGTTCAGATTGTAGGCTGCAACTCGCCGACCCTCTAGCACTTAAGTTAGGTCGTTACTAAATACATGCATGCATGGAACTTAAAACGACACTCTTTTATGGCGAAATAAATGCTAAATAAATAAGGTAAGTTCAAAAGACTTTCATTAAATTCAAATATTAAAAACAACTAGGGTACCCATAAATCATAAACGATAATAAATAAGTCTGAAAACGATTCTTAATAGTAAGTTTAAAACATCAAAACTGAAAGTTAAGAAAAACATGAAAATAAATCTAAATCTCGTGAGTGGAAGCATAAAACTAGTCCCAGTGGCTCGATCACGAATTCTGCTTGTCCATCGCTGGTGCATCTCTACCTTTACCTGAAACAACAACATAAGAAAGAATGAGTATAAAATACTCAATAAGTAACCTCACTACTGGGGTCAGGTTAGGCATCTATGTCCTCTAGATGCCTACCTCTGGTGGAACATATTAACTGTCCTAGTCCTCATGGGACACATACATACATGAAAAAAAAACGGATTTCTATCTTACTGTAGTTAAATATGGCCACTATCTCTGGTGAATCCCGAAGGAAACACAATCTAGTGAATCTCGAAGGAAACACAATCTAGTGAATCTCGAAGGAAACACAAACTAGTGAATCTCGAAGGAAACACAACTGGTGAATCTCGAAGGAAACCCAAACTGGTGAATCCCGAAGGAAACACAAAATCTGGTGAATCACGAAGGAAACACAAACTGGTGAATCCTGAAGGAAACACAAACTGGTGAATCCCGAAGGAAACACAAATCTAGTGGTCATTCTAACTAAATAGTAAAATCACTATCATAGGCTCAACACCATAATTATCACAATATGGTTCTATGACATACATATACACCTCAACATCATGGCTCTACAATATACACACATGCCTTATCCACTGATCACATACAATCTCATGGAATCAAATATCATCTCATGCTAGCATTCATGTATCTATGTGCACAAATACATCTTTCAAATTCTCAATCCAGAACATACATCAGTTATACTAAACTATCAGTTTATCATGCTGTCATTCTGCCATAACATTCATCTATCATACTAACTACATTTAGTGCCTGGCCCGTGGGTAGTTCCAATAGTAAGATTACTTACCTCAGATTTGGTCACAGATTAATCCAAGTAATTAACCTTCTTACAACTCTTGGAAGGCTTTGAATCCACCCTATAACATACATTACAAATATTAATTTAGCACCCCTAGTCCAAAAATAATAAATCCAAAGTTTTAAATTCATCTTTGGGGTCTAAATCCAATTAGCCAAATTAAACCCAATGTCCCCAAATTTAACTTCGGAAATCTTGGCTTGACCCTAAAAAAAATTCCAAAACTCAAACCAAAAGGCCAACCTGAACAAAATTTTAGTCCAAAATTAATAACTTATTTTTCTTTATAAGTACTTTTAACCCAAAAGACACCCAACCCAACTACTCACCCAAACTTAACAATTTTTGTCGAAAATCGATCTCTTCCTCGATGAGCAATGTCCCACAATCTTCTGAATCTCGCTTCTGAAAGTCCAATCGTAATGGATTTTAACCAACATGATTTCAAAACAAAACAACACCCAAAACTTCAAGGAAAACACATAAAACTAATGTCTTACCCAAATCAGATCTGACGGCAACCACGACGCCGGTAGGGGATAGGCGGTGCACGGCGAAGATCGAACCGACAGCTGGCCGAATGGAGAAGCGATAGCGAGCAGCGGCAGAGGTCTTGGACGAGTGGGTCAGCCTCAACCAAACAGGGCTGGGTGGCAGCGTGCTCGCAGCGTCGGGCGACTACTAGAGGTGCGATCAAATCCTCAAATTCGACATGGACGATCTTGGGGAGACGCAGCGACGCACGAGGATGAGCGGCACACTACTTTGGATGGATGCGCGGCTGGGTCTGAGGTGTCGATCGGGAGGCGACGCGACTTGATCGGTTGGCAAGATCCGGTGCGAGCGAAGGGGCGATGCAGCAAGAAGAGACGAACGGCGCGAGGGCGAAGGTTGCCGAGAGAAAGATGCGAGAGATGGAGAGTGTTTGGCGTGCAGCGGGGTTCGTGGCTGGCGGCGGGAGTTGAGGTGGCTGCTAGGGCACGTGAATAACAAGGGGTAAAATGGGGGGTGTCTGCGTGAGGAAGAAGAGGGGAAGAGAGGGAGAAAAAGAAAAAGAAATAGAAAAGAAAAGGAAAGAATAAAATAAAATAATTTCCACATAAATTCTTTAAACTCCCTTTCTTTAAAAAAGAATTAACTCATGCCATTCATTTCCAACATAAATAATTTCCAACGTCAATAATTAAATTCCCCAATTACACTTAAAGTCCAAAATTTCAAAAATGCCCTCAATTAATAAAAATTACTGAAATTACATTAATAATAAAAATTCGGAGTGTTACACCTTGCATCTGGGTTCCTACAGCGGAAGAATCAAACTGTCCAAGAGATGGTTCGAGTAATGCTTCATGCCAAAAATTTGCCCTACACTTTTGGGTTGAAACCTTGATTATAGCTTGTCATATCCACAACCGTGTTGCCTTGTGTCCGGGTTCCTGCAGCACGATTTATGAAATCTAGAGGGGGAGGAAACCTAATGTCAAATATTTTCATATCTTTAGTAGTTGATGTTATATCTTGAATGATAGAGACTTCAGAAGGAAATGGGATCCTAAATTCGATGAAGGCATACTTTTGGGTTATTCCACAAATAGTAGAGCCTACTGGGTGTTCAACAAACGCACACGATGTGTTATGAAGTCTATAAATGTTGTTATTGATGATGTTGTGAATAGTTCAGATTTTGTCTGTGGAAGAGGAGAATGACGTTTTACTTGTTGTTAGCTCTAATGTCCAGGACAAGTTATCTAACAAGTGTTTTGATAGCTAGATTGAAAATTGTTGTGATGTGCCTGAAAATTGTGAACTCAAGAGAGATAACCTTCTAGTAGGGTTCGCAAAAATCATCATGTCTCTAACATTATTGGTATTCTAGAAGAAGGTGTTCCAACCAATAGAAAAGACAAAGTTAACTACCTTGAGATGATTAGCAATAATTGTTTTATCTTTTGAGTTTTATATCCTAAAACTTGTGGTTTGTAAAAAAATAAAACTTATTCTGAAAATTCAATAAGTTGTTACTGAATATATGCATTGTTTATTTCGTTTTAGAAATAAATCCAATAAACTAAAAGATCCATGACTATTACATGAGTACTTGAACTTTATGTGGAGACATAAAAGTGGATCAGGTTCGAGTAAATAGTCAAAATGATTTATAGTATATGAATAAGATTGGGTGCCTTATTCTGATAATACTATTGGATATGACCCACTCTATAGTTGTTATAAGGAATTGTAAAATGCTACAGACGATGTGATTCTAATTCGTACATGTTATGACATAAGGAGTAGGAGCGTCCTATGCAATAGATTTGTAAAAGATCGGACCACAAAATTAGTCACCCTTACTTTATAATGCTGTTTACTGTTTAAGACTGACTATTTCAAAGGATGACCTAGGTAACTTGACCTTAATCTTGAGCTAACTATGAACTCCTATTTATCCGGGATTATTCTTAGATCTGAATAGGTGAGGGCTGGCTCAACAGCATTGGCTCAATAAATCTCCATTTCAGGGGTAAGAATAGGTAGATAGATGAGGACATAGGGTGCAAGATGGAATTCGCTCTTACCCGCTTTTAGAGATAGTGGAGAGGTTGTTCCCTTAAGTGCTAACTTTGGGTCTTGAACAAGGGGTCCCACCTCTCATTGGCCCAAGAGGGACTTGGTTTGTTGATCAGATGACAAACCAATTGTTCATTAGAGGATTGGTGGAACTTAAGGAACAAGAGGTAATCTCGGGAGTAAAATAAACATTTGACCCAGCCATTATTATGAACAACCTATGAAGGGTTAACTTACTAATCATGATTATATCGAGTGGACATAATATATCTACAGTGAGTGGAGTACAACTATGGGCTTTAGTAGAGTGACTCGTTAGTTTACGTATAGGGGTTAATTTGGTGTAAAAAGTTTAGCCAATTAATCTCGGATCATTGGAGCCCATGATCTGTAGGTCCACAAGGTCTCCTTACTATCTCATAAATGGATTCGCCTTAGAGTATCGTGATAAGTTAATTTGAAACGTTCAAATTAGAATTAAGGGAATTAGTTATTATATGTGATATAATTATGCATTTAATTTTGAAATTAAACAGAATTGGAGAATCAATTAATATTTAAATATGATTTAAATATTAATTCATGAATATGGATTCATGATGGTGGAATTAGTGTTAAATTAATTTAATATTTGGTATTGAATTAACTAGAATTAATTAATTGTTTAATTAATTATTTATTATTAATTTTGTTAGAAAATTAATGAAATAATTTTGTAAAATTAATAAAGTTATCAATTTTGAAAACAAAATTGATTTTGGAAATCAAATTTGTAAAACAAAAATTGAAAACACAAAAATGAAAAAAGTGGAAAATCTCCTATCCAACTAGCTCATTCATTTCCCACCTTCTTCTTGAGTCAAATTTCCTAGCATGAGCTACTCTTCATGCAGCAATCTTCATTACATGATAGTCCTACAATAAATAGAGAAGATTGAAGTAGAAACAGGCATGCAAACTAATGCAATTCATGAGTTTTTGTTGAAAAACTTGAGAGGTTGAAGAAGGTGTTCTTCAAGTTGCAGCAGTGTGATTGTCCTCCAAATTCCCTTTATTCAAGCTTATTTTGAGTCTCATAATTCAATCCAAGGCTTAAAGAGAATAGTAGAGAAGGCCTTGAGATAGTTCATGAGAAGATTTGCAGCTGAATTTGAGATTAAAGTGGTTCTACAAAGGTATGTCATGAAACCCTCTTATTAGTTTATGAGCATGCTTAATTTATTGCCAAAATTAATGAATTAGAATACTTATTGATCCTTGTTGCTTCCGCTGCATGCGGATATACTCCAACAATTGGTATCAGAGCATTATTTAAGCATTCAATTTGGTTTAATTTTGGTGTGGTGGGTGTTTTTATGAGATATATGAAAATGTTGCATTGATATGGTTTTCTGAGATTTGGCATTTAAATTATCTTTGATTCCTTATTTAAATTTGTAATTGGCTCTTGTTTAATCAGCTTATATGTGTGCTTAAGAGTCTGTAATTTATTTGGAGTCATTAGAGTTGAAATTAAGTTGTAATTAAAGAAATAAGTGAAGAAGGCCGAGTTGCAGAAAACTGGATCATGAGCTTCTGTCCAGGCAGTGTTGCAACGCTGCCCTTGAACGTCGTGAGCTGCTCATAGTCGAGCAAGGAATGAGTTTCATCGAGGAGTGAGGATTGAGTTTTCATTCAACCAGCCATCGAAGATTGAGTATCAAACGGTCCAGAAGCGAGTTTGACCGGCTTGACGAGTTTGATCGAGTGAAGATTGACCGATTTTCTTCAAATTTTGTCCGGTTCAGCTTAAAAAAGGTTTTGGCTGGTCCGGTTCAGGCAGTTCATGTCCGATTCAAGCTATTCGGGTCCGGTTTAGAGCAGTTCGAGTGGTTCGAAAGAGTTTTAGAGTTGTTTCTTGCTGGTTTTTTTTAATAATTAGGCTTTTTTGCTTGAAAATGCCAAAACTAAAACCATATCAGTATGTGTTTAATTATTTATGCATGTAATGTATGTTATAATTAAATAAATCTTGTATGTACATACAGTATGCCATGTAGATTTAAAATCCCACCATAGGAAATATGTTACATGCATTAAAAGTATGTTATAAAGTGTTATAATATATAGAATGCATATTTAGGGGTTTTTTTTATTTAATATAAATGTTATACTAAATATTGAATGCCTTTGTTGTATGTTGTGGATGTTTATCATGTCTAAAATTTTGTAAACTGTTATAAAATTGGGTTAGACATTTAAAGTCCATAACAAAGAACAGATGCATGCTCACGTAAGTTAACCACTCGTTTTAATAGTTAAAATAGATCGTTAAACTTGTAAAACTCGGGTTACAAACTCAACGGGTATATAATCCTGTCGAAGGTTAGGGGTACCTGGGGATTATGGCTAAATAATTGAGCGTTGTTAACCAGTTTTATGAGTAATACGTGAAAGATGTGAGGTTTTAAAACTGCTTTATCACCTAGACATCGTAGGTTAAATCCAAATATAAACGTTATTCTTGGATAAACACCTAGACTTAGGTTGTTTAATTAGCCGGAACAAACCTAAGAAAATGTATAACCCATTTAACGTTAGAACACTTCAATGGGAGTTTAATAATATATATATATATGCTATTAGAACACTTCAGTGAAAACCAAATAACGTATATGATATGTTAGAATGCTTCAGTGGGAGATTAATAAACATAAATGATATAATTATTTTTAGCTCTCACGTCTCTAAGAGTTTACGATCGAAATTCATGTGGCACTTCATGTCATCCTGGGAATGACTTCCATTCGGAAAGTGTTTACACGAATCGAGATTTGGGTGAATAGGGGAAGTTGTTCACCTTAAAATCAAATGTGACTTTTTGATTTTAAAATTTTCACATTCTCAAGATGGTAACACCGAAAGGTTCATGTGACACTTCGTGTCACCTTAGGAGTGAACTGCATTCGGAAAGTATTTGCGTGAATTGATCATGGTGAATGAGGGGAAGCTGTTCAATGGAAAATTAAATATACGATATATTGATTTCAATTCTCACGTCCCTAGATAATTCCCGCTATGAGATCCAGGCAGCACTTCGTGTCATCGTGGGAGTGACCATCATTCGCAAAGTGTTCGTCATGAGATCAAGATCAAAGCGAATGGGGGAAGTAATTCATAATAAGTGGGCGAAGGATATGCGGTCTCTTCTGTTAGTTTGAACCATTAGATTCCTATGTTGCGCCTGCTTGTCGTCTTTAAGTCGGCCTCGCTAGTCATTTAACGATGGCTATCCCCTTGGAGGGTTTTAACATAGGATTCGGAACAACTCAAACTCCAGAAATGGATAGAATTTCTAAAGTCAGTTTCAACTTTGACTTTCCAACTTCGAAAGCATCGTTGAGGTCGACTTCTGAGGTCTGAAAACAGAGGATTACACTTATAGAATTACTAAAGAGTTAGTAATTTCTGACAAAAAATAATAGTTAAATGACAATCGGAATATGAGTTATTCTGGAGATAGTATTTAGTCAAGAATGTCATGTTGTAGTATCGTTGCAAAAAAATAAATCTTGGGTATATTATTACTTTGTTAAAACTTGATTGGGTTTAAAAAGCAATTCACTCATAAAATTTATTTATATTTTTTAGAATGACGAGTTCATTAGTACAATTGTTGGCATCTGATAAACTGATTGGGGATAATTATGCAACTTAGAAATCAAACCTGAATACTATACTGGTGATAGACGATTTACAGTTTGTTTTAATAAAGGATTGTCCTCTCATTCTTGGCTCAAATGCAAACCAAGCTATTTGGGATGCATATGAAAGATGGATCAAGGCGAATGACAAAGCCCGTGCATATGTACTTGCCATCATATCTGATGTCTTGGCAAAGAAACACGAGAGTATAGGTATGCCAAAGAGATTATGGAATCTCTACGTGGGATGTTTGGACAACCATCCTTCTCCCTAAGGCATGATGGTATTAAATACGTTTAAAACTACCGTATGAAAGAAGAGGCCTCTGTTAGAGAAAATGTCCTGGATATGATGGTCCATTTCAATGTGGCAGAAGTAAATAGAGTTGTCGTTGACGAAAGGAGTCAAATCAGTTTTATTCTAGAATCTCTTCTGAAGAGTTTTATGCAATTCTGCACGAACGCGCTTATGAATAAAATAGAATACAGCTTAACTACTCTTCTAAATGAGCTACAGGCTTACCAAACTATGATGAGAGCTAAAGGTCTGGAAGCGAAAGTAAACATTAGTACCGCCGAGAAGAGAGGAATGTCCTCCAAAAAGCCCGATGTTGCTTCCTCTTCATAGAGTAAGAGTATTCC
The DNA here is from genome assembly GCF_027475165.1 of Benincasa hispida. NCBI lineage: Eukaryota > Viridiplantae > Streptophyta > Magnoliopsida > Cucurbitales > Cucurbitaceae > Benincasa > Benincasa hispida. The sequence goes on from NC_143483.1 coordinate 36,593,766, forward strand.
TGTTAAGAAGAATAAAAGGAAAGGGAAGAAGAAAGCCGCTGGTAAAAGGCAAGGCTAACGCCACAGACAAAGAAAAGTGTTCCACTACAACGAGGAAGGGCACTGTAAGAGCAATTTCCCTCAGTACCTTGCGGAGAAGAGAGCAGAGAAAGCAAACTAGTTCCTGAAGATTGCTTATTGTCCTCAACATAACTAGTGGGAGATGTTGCTATCTGAAGATAATCTTATCAGCTTTTGTTATTGAAATAAAAGTTAGTTTACCCTGTTTTTAAAAAACAAATTGTATATATTTCTGTAAATGAAATGTTCATTAGCCAAAGTTATGTTTGTTCTACTGCATAGCAACTTTTGTTAAGAACCAACCTAGTTAAAAGCCATTTGCAAATATTTAGATATTTAAAACGGCTAGAAATCAATAAAGTCAAGTAGTTATTTAACCTAAGTGATAAGTTTAGAACACTTGAAAAGTTCAGAGTGTTAAAAAACTTGTTAGGTAAAATAAAATCAAAATACTTTAATTGGATCAAAGTACAGAAAGTTTAAGATTTCTAAGTCTATTTGATAGAGCATGAAATCTGGTGAAAAACTTTCTAGTTGCCTTCAATTGTTTTCCCAACATCATTTCAGTTATTAGAACATTGTTCAAGATCACCATGTATATTTGTTTTCATAAAAGCTTGCATATATCAATAAAGAGTTAGTGAATTGACACTGTAAACAAAAGTTGTTTAGACAGGTTAGATGCATCTTACTCAAAGAGTTGAAAGTACCTCGATGTAGTGGGAGGAATGTATGACTTCCTAGCCATTATTGAGAAATAAGTGTTGTGAGAATAAGATGCATTCCCCATATAGTTTAATAAGAAGTCTATTGTACACTAACATGTTTATAGCGATTGTCTCAGCTAAAGTATTTGAGAATCACCTAGTAAGACTAGAAATATTAGGTTTATAACCTAGGGTAAGTGGGAGAAAAGCTAGGTATGGGATACCGAAAGGTAAATCGTGGGTATGTGATGCCCTAGTTTACTGTATTTCTCTGTAAAACTCAGAAACTCAGTATTATATATTCAGATATATATGTTACCAATGGAGTTTTAGTCTAAATGGGAGTTTGTTGGGTTTTACGTCCTAAAACTTGTGGTTTGTAAACAATAAAACTTATTTTGAAAATTCAATAAGTTGTTATTGAATTTATAAATTGCTTATTTCGTTTTAGAAATAAACCCAATAAACTAAAAGATCCATGACTATTACATGAGTACTTGAACTTTATGTGGAGACATAAAAGTGGATTAGGTTCGAGTAAATAGTCAAAATGATCTATAGTATATGAATAAGGTTGAGTGCCTTATTCTGGTGACACTATCGGATGCGGCTCACTTTGTAGTTGTTACAAGGAGTTGTGAAGTGCTACAGACGATGTGATCCTAATTTGTACATGTTGTGACATGAGAAGTGGAAACATCCCGTGCAATGTGTTTGTACAAGATTGTACCATGAAATTAGTCACTTTTACTTTATAACGTTGTTTATTATTTAAGATTGACTATTTCAAAGCGATGACCTAGGTAACTTGACCTTAATCTTGAGCTAATTATGAACTCCTGTTTATTCGGGATTATCCTTAGATTTGCATAGGTGAGGGCTGACTATTTCAGGGGTAAGAACGGGTAGATAGCTGGGGACATAGGGTGTAAGATGGAATTCACTCCTACCTACTTTTAGAGATAGTATAGAGCTTGTTCCCTTAAGTGTTGACTCCGGGTCTTGAACAAGGGGCCGCACCGTCTCATTGGCCTGAGAGGGACTCGGTTTGTTGATTGGATCACAAACCAATTGTTCATTAGAGAATCTGTGGAACTTAAGAAACAAGAGGTAATCTCGGAGGTAAAATAGACATTTGACCCAGCCGTTATTACGAATAACCTATGAAGGGTTAACTTACTAATCATGGTTATATCGAGTGGACATAATATATCTACAGTGAGGGAAGTGCAACTATGAAGTGACCCATTAGTTAACGAATGAGGGTTAATTCGGTGTAAAGAGTTTAGCTAATTAATCTGAGATCGTTGGAGCCCATGATCTGTAGGTCCATGATGCCCCTCTATTAGCTCATAAATTGATTAACCTTAGAGTAGTGTGATAAGTTAACTTGAAACGTTCAAATTAGAATTAATGAAATTAGTAATTATATGTGATATAATTATGCGTTTCACTTTGGAATTAAACGCAATTGAAGAATCGATTAATATTTAAATATGATTTAAATATTAATTCATGAATATGGATTCATGATGGTGGAATTAGTGTTAAATTAATTTAGTATTTGATATTGAATTAATTAGAATTAATTACATTAAACTTATTATTAATTTTGTTAGAAAATTAATTAATGAATTAATTTTGTAAAATTAATAAAGTTATCAATTTTGAAAACAAAATTGATTTTGGAAATCAAATTTGTAAAACAAAAATTGAAAACACAAAAATGAAAAAAGTGGGTAATCTCCACTTACTATCCAACTAGCTCACTCGTTTCCCACATTCTTTTCGAGTCAAATTTCCTAGCATGAGCTACTCTTCATGTAGCAATCTTCATTACATGATAGTCTTACAATAAATAGAGAAGATTGAAGTGAAATCGGGCATGCAAACTAATGCAATCATGAGTTTTTGTTGAAAAACTTGAGAGGTTGAAAAAGGTATTCTTCAAGTTGCAGCAGTGTGCTTGTTCTCCAAATCCCTTTTATTCAAGCTTATTTTGAGTCCTACAATGCAATCTAAGACTCCAAGAGAATAGTAGGGAAGACCTTGAGGTGGTTCACAAAAAGACTTGGAGAAGATTTGCAGCTGAATTCGAGATTAAAGTGGCTCTAGAAAGGTATGTCATGAAATACTCTTATTAGTTTATGAGCATGCTTAATTTATTGCCAAAATTAATGAATTAGAATGCTTATTGGTCCTTGTTGCTTCCGCTGCATGTTGGTATACTCCAACATTACCTCCTCGCTTGAATCAAAGAATGTCAAGAAAGCTCTTGTTGATGAATGTTGGGTGAATGCTATTAGGAGAAGCTCAGCCAATTTATGAGAAATGATGTTTGGTCTCTTATCCTTAGTCCTGATGATGTTAATGTTACAAGGAAGAACTGGATCTTCTAAAATAAGTTTGATGAAAGTGGAAATATGACCAGAAACAAAGCTCGTGTGGTTGCTCAAGGATATTTACAGATAGAAGGAGTTGGCGTTGATGAAACCTTTGCTCTCGTGGCATGACTTAAAGCTATCAGGTTACTTCTAGGTATTTCGTGCTTGTTATAGTTTAAATTATTTTAGATGGATGTGAGAAGTGCCTTCTTAAATGGGTACTTCTTTGAAGAAGTGTATGTTGAACAACTTAAAGGATTCATTGATTCATCCCATCTTAATCATGTTTACAAGCTCAAAAAGGCTCTTTATGGTCTTAAACATGCTCTTAGGGCCTAACACGAGTGGTTAACTCAGTTTCTTGTTGAGAATGGTCATTGTAGAGGAAGAGTCGACAAAACTCTGTTTGTGAAAAAATCTATAAAGACTTTGTTATTGTTCATATATATGTTGATGACATTGTTTTTTATGGAGTGCCTCAGAAGATGGCTAATCTTTTTGTTAAACAGATGAAGGAAGAGTTTGAAAGGAGTATGAAAGATCAATTTACCTATTTTATGGGATTCCAAATTAAACAATTCAACGATAACATATTTATTTCTTAGAGCAAGTATACTAGAAGTATTGTGAAGAATTTTTGTTTGAAAAGGCAAAATTCACGAACCCCTACACCCACAAACTCTAAGTTGTCCAAAGATGCAAATGGTGATTGTGTTGATGAAAGCTCATATAGAAGCATCATTGGTAGCCTGTTGTACCTCACTGCCAGTAGACCTAATATAGCCTTTGCTGTTGGAATCTGTGCTTGTTATCAATCTTGTCCCAAGTCCAATCATCTTCTTGGTGCGAAGAGAATAATCAAGTACATCAACAAAACTTGCGACTATGGTTTACTCTACACCTTTGACACAAGTGGCTCTCTTATTTGTTATTGTGATGCTGATTGGGTAGGGAGTTCTGAGGACAGAGAAAGAACTTCAAGGGGATGTTTCTTTCTTGGAAAAAATCTCATATCATGGTTTAATAAGAAATAAAATCCTGTTTTACTATCTATTTCGAAAGCCGAATACATTGCACCAGGCAGTAGATGTACACAATTGATGTGGCTGAAGCAGATGTTAAAGGAATATGATGTTCCACAAGAAGCCATGACACTCTACTGTGACAATCTTAGTGCTATTAACATTTCGAAGAATCTTGTTCAGCACAATTGAACCAAGCACATAGATATATGATATCATTTCATTATGAGCTTGTTGAAAATAAACAAATTGTTCTAGGACATGTTCATACCAAAAATCAGTTGGCAGATATATTTACTAAGTCCTTGGATGTTGTTCAGTTCGAAGCCTTGAGGGCGAGTTTGGGCCTTTGTAAACTTAATTTGTAGCAATTAGCTATTAATTATTTTATTTGGCAGGTGAGGGTCGATGTTCTCATTAAGTTTATTTATTGTTCTATTGTGGTAGCCCATGGTTAGTTTAATGATGAGATTAATTTAAATTTGAATTTAAGTAGGTGGCTGTTATTAATTGAGGCGCTAAATCCTTCCAATGTGGTTGTTCATCTTTGACACAAGTGGCTCTCTTATTTGTTATTGTGATGCTGATTGGGCAGGGAGTTCTGAGGATAGAGAAAGCACTTCAGGGGGATTTTCTTTCGTGGAAACAATCTCATATCATGGTTTAGTAAGAAACAAAATCCTATTTTACTATCTATTCCGAAAGCCGAATACATTGCACCAGGCAGTAGATGTACACAATTGATGTGGTTGAAGCAGATGTTAAAGGAATATGATGTTCCACAAGAAGCCATGACACTCTACTACGACAATCTTAGTGCTATTAATATTTCGAAGAATCTTGAACAGCATAGTTGAACCAAGCACATAGATATATGACATCATTTCATTATGAGCTTGTTGAAAATAAACAAATTGTTCTAGGACATGTTCGTACCAAAAATCAGTTGGCAGATATATTTACTAAGACCTTGGATGTTGTTCAGTTCGAAGCCTTGAGGGCGAGTTTGGGCCTTTGTAAACTTAATTTGTAGCAATTAGCTATTAATTGTTTTATTTGGCAGGTGAGGGTCGATGTTCTCATTAAGTTCATTTATTGTTCTATTGTGGCAGCCCATGGTTAGTTTAATGATGAGATTAATTTAAATTTGAATTTAAGTAGGTGGCTGTTATTAATTGAGGCGCTAAATCCTTCCAATGTGGTTGTTCATCTTCTTCCTTATGTTGCTCCAATTGCTTGTGTGCTTTGCTTTGTATATTGCTATTGCATGATATACCAGGAAGAAATATTATGTTCTAGAGAAAAAGATGGTGCAATTTAAAGAGAAAGCTAATGGTAAGAAGGTTGTTGAAGTCGATGTCCCTGCCACTACAATGAACATTTATGCCGTTTGCATGCGAAGGTTTCATTCACCATCGGATGACAATCTTGCCACTTCTCGTTCTGCAAAGCGAAAAAGGTCTAATGTGGGTTCACTATTATCTGCTAAAAGGAAGATTGATCTGTTGTCCATCACCGCCTTGACTATGATTGATCTTATGGGATCTGGTAAGACAATTTTGTCTACCTCCCAAAGTTCTTCTTCAAATAGTTCTTTTGAGTCTAATCCAAATTATTGTGTTGTAAGTCATACTTCTGATCAAAATATGTCACCTGATCATGCTTTGAGCCAAGAGGTTAGGGTTTCTGTATCTTTTATTGTTGAGAAAATAAATGTTGATGCTGCTGTTGTATCTAGTCTTGGTACTACGAGTGTAGTTGGCACTAAGTCTAGTTTTGATATTCCTTTGGATGATACTAGTCCTTCTACACATATTGCTCGTTTTGTTCATGAGTCTATGGTTAGTTCTGATATTACTGGGGAAGAAAATATCTACTGTTGTGCCTGATACTACTGATGTGTTGTTGCCTGTGTGTGAAATTTAAAATGTGATTGAAAAAGGTGTTGCAATTGCTTCTAAAATGTTGTTGTGTCCATTGATAATGCTATGTTAGATAGTCAAATGACTGTAAAGTCTGATATTTTGGTGCCTATTGATAACTCTAAAATAGCTATATTTCTTTGCTTAATTTGAGCTCATTCTTGGATTTTATATGTTTATTGTCTTATTTTGTACGTTCCGGTTGTGATTTGGTGAAGAATGGGGTTAATTTGAAGCAATTTGGAGGTGATTGAACATTCGGGCTTCAGAAGAGAAGAAATTACGAAAATGCCCTTACTTCAGCATTGCAACGCTCATCCTATGCCTAAGTCCAACATTTGTCTGACACCAAAAGGCAGAACGTTGATGTGCAGGGAAACGTTGCAATGCTACCTCTAGTGTTGTGATGCTGCAATGTTTTCACAACGCCATCGTTGCAATGCTTCCTTGACACTCGTGGCCTGATTTGTCGAGCGTTAGCATTACAACGCTACAATGATTTCTATAAATACCTCTCTTCATCTTTAGGTAAAAAAATCCTAACTTTTGGTGGCCAAATTAATGGAGGCCGAGGTTGATCTTCATTCTTCTTATTTTCCCTTCAAATTTTAGTATCTTTTTCTTTTTATTTTGGGTTGTAATCAATAGATCATATGTTTATCTTCGATTTGTCTATGAATTAAGTGGTAATTTCTATCTAATTTCTTTGAGTAAGAGTCCTATGTTTAATTTATTGAGAATTCTGTAATTCAATTTGATGTTCTTCAATTCTATGTTTTTCTTTGAATCTTGGTGTAATTAGATTTGCAATTGGGTATTGGATTGACAACTCTAACATAATTAGATGTCCGCGCTAGTTAATTTTGAGCTTGTGCATTTCCTTGTGTTCGTCAATGCTTGAATTTACCTCGGTAGCAAAAGATTAGATGTGAACACTTAAATTTATAGGCTGGCCTTGAATTTTGGTATTGCATGTTTAATCAAGATTTAAAGAATAAATTGGTTAATTAAAAAAAAAACTTTTCCTGGCATTTAATCAACGCGATTGAATCCTCATCCTTAATACATATGATTTTTAATTCTATATGTTCGCTAAGAACCCAGTAGAATTAAGAGCATATAGTTTAATTAGGGTATGGTCTTTTAGATCTTAATTAATAATTATGACGCTTGATTGATTTTGGTTTAATTGATTGTCGGCCTTTGTAGAGATTAATTAAGTCGAATCGATTGAGTAGTCGTGCATGCATAGAATGAAATATTTGTTTAACTATTTATTTCCATGATAGAAATTGCATAGGATACTCTCTCTTGCTCTAGAAATTAGATAGACCCCTATCCTAGATTACATTTACCCTCTTAATTCAATTTCACGCATTTTTCTCTTCCACACCAAAACCCCATTTACCGCTCTAATTAGAAAATTGCCTTAACGAGACAAATCACGTTTCCCTGCAGATCAACTTAGACTTACCACTGTTGCTATGTTTTAGTAGTTATAAAAGTAGCTCGGTATTTACAATTATTTTTAACCAAGTCTGAGGCTTAATTAACAACATAAGTCTCGGTCTTGTCACCTACTAGTGCATATACTGGTCAAGTGCACGTTGAGGGTGAAAATCCTAAAACCACTACTTTTGAGCATGATTAAGTTGAAAAAAGTGAGTGTTCTGCCAAGGCTTCTGGTAAATCTCGTGTGCCCAATTCCTTTAGTGGGGATGGTATCCCTCTTAGTCAAATTTTCTCCAAGATGAAAGATGTTGCGTAAGACATGAAAACAAGTTCTGAGTCATCTCAAGAAATTTCTGATGAAGAGGATGTTGAAGTTGTTTTTGAAACCTTTAGACAGTGGGGGTTAATCAGTAGTTCAGAGGATGACACTGAAAAGGTTCGTGGGCTTGTCACATGTGCCTCTGCTCGGGTTCAAAAGAAGGTCTCTTCTACTGTTGTTTCTCCTGTGCCTCTAAATGGTGTTTTCTTTCATTTAGAGGAAAGTGCAGTTTTTGGAAGTATGTGGTCAAAAGGACAATTTTTGTTAAAAAAGAGTTATCTGAGAGGGCCCAAAAGTGCCTTGACATCATGGAACTTCTAGTCAAGGCTGATATGATGAAAACGATATTGAATTTTGGACCTTTCTATCTGAATCTTGTGTGAGAATTTATTGTGAATCTTTCACCTTTGTTTGATGATGCCAACTCACCTTATTTTCACAGAGTTCATGTTAGGGGCCATAGTTTTGTGTTTACTACAGGGGGTTATAAATAAGTTTCTTGATCGTACTGTTCCTCCTAATATGACAAAACTGCATCCTTCCTTGAAAGATTTGGTTTGTGAATTGACTAGTGGGATGAAGAATGCATGGCCCAAGGATGGGCAACTTACTTTAGTTGAACTGAGTGCAGAATATGTTGTGTTGTTCTAGATTGGTATTGCTAATTGGTGCCCGACTTCTCATCATTTTGGCGTGTTTATTGCTTTGGCTCCATTGCTTTATCAGAATGGCAAAGAAACTATCTTTGATTATGGGGTGTTTTCATTGGTCAGCTTTAAAGACACATTGGTTTTCAGGCCTTGCGTTTGCCAATCCTATATCCTCGTCTGATTTGTGGAATTCTTCTGTCCCAAAAGCTAGATCTCATTTCGACTAATGAGCCTCTCTGTGTCAACCCTGGTCTGCATAATTTCAATTATAAACTGTTTCAAGGCCACCATGTTCTCGATATTGCTCTACCTTCTCTTGGTACCACAGAAGAAGCTTTCAGTTTTGACTTAGTCAAGTCTTCTTTTGGTATTTGTCTCATGCATTCCCTTTCAGAGCTTATGATGCATAATGATGTTATAGTTCGTGCTTTAAATCGCAAGCGCGAGCTTACTACTTTGTTATCTACGATGAGACGGGCTGTTGTTGATCTGAATCAGGTTGGGTCTTCTACTTGATATCTTTTCTTTAAGATAGAGGGAGAGTTGGTTTGTGTTTTGGGTTGTTGGTCTTCTTGTTTGTGTTGTTGAGCTTGGTTGGGTTGCTAATTTGTTTTGTTTTATTGCTGTTGGACTGATCTATTGTTTTGCTGAACAACTGACTTGTTCTTTGAACTTTATCTTCTATAAAGGATAATCAGTTTTGGTTTTTTATGCCTTTACTTATAAATGGATGATGGTGTTGAACAAAATATATCTTAGCCAAAGGGGGAGTTTGTTAGAAATATGATATTGGCTAAATATATTTGTTTAAGTTCCCTGGCTTCACTTTCTTGAGCTTTCTAGAGTTGTCTCTTCTCTTGTCCCAGATGAATCTTGTCTCAGAAGTTGCCTTTTCAGTTGCTGGTTCTATAGAATATTCCTTTCATTATTTATCATATTCTATAGAATATTTCTTATGAAATATTTTCTTTTCTGATAGGCTGACGATTTTCTGTATGATTATTTTCCTTGTTTTTGCTGTGCTATTTATGCTTAAGAAGATTTTTTGCTAGGGTTGTCACTACATTTATTGTTTGAGCATGTTGTGTGTCATCTTTATTCAATAAGAGCTTTCTCTTTAGGGTGAAGACAAAATTTTCTATGTTGCATGTGACAATGTGTTCTCCATTAATTCTCAGCACTGTTCACGAAGATTGTTTGATCTTAGAGGAAGACTACGACTTTGTTCATTGAGAAAGATTTCTCAAGCCTTAGGGGGAGCCTAAGTTGATTTGTATTGAGAAGGGAGTTTTCATTACATAGGGGAATTCTAAGTTCTCTTGTGAAGGGAGTTCACAGTAGAAGGAAAGATATTATCTCGTGAGAGGGAGTCTCATTCACTTAGGGGGAGCCTAAGTATTTCATCACTAAAGTTCATATACTTAAGGGGAGTCCAAGTTTAAGAGAGGGAATCTCACATCTAGGGGGAGCCTAGGTGCTCAACAAAGTCGGGCTAAACGAGTGTCACTGTAATTTTGTTACCTTACAGATAAGTACAATGTTGTAATCACTTGACTTTCTTACATTAGTGGAATATCTTTATTGCGCATACCCCCCCCCCCCAAACGTGGCTGGTTTTAATTTGTTTAAATTTGCTTTACATTATTTTTGTTGTTATCTGTGAATGTGTCAGAACATTGTGTGAGAAAAATATTGAGTGCGTACAACCATTTTCCAAAATTTCAAGATTTATGCAGTTTGGGCTGCACTCAAGTAGTACTCGTCATTTTATGTTTATATTATGATGATATTTTAGGAAAATAATGTTATTATTTTATTTTATTTTATTTTTGACAAAGGTGGAAAATCGAATCTCTAACTTGGAAGTCAATATTACAAATTTTTAATCCTGAAAGAAGAAATGCATGTCAATTACAAATTGTGCTTACTTTGGCGGAGAAAAAATAATTAATATTATAAACTAGGGGTATGCAGTAGTCGGTTGGAGTTGATTTTTCTAACCAAACAGTCACCAAATCAACTATAGTTGGTTTAGTAAATGTTCAAACTAACCTCGATTGTTGAGAAGTGCAAACCAATCGTCAATCGGTCAGTTTTGATTAGTTTAATTTTTGAACTTTTTTTTTTTAAAAAAAATTGTTATTTGGATTTTTTCCAAACCAATACTGATAGCATTAATTTGATTGATTTTAGTCGGTCAACTCGAAGTCACCCCTATATAAACGGTTGGTTTAAGGTGACAATTGATGAAATAAATGAAAAATTGATCTTAACCTACTACTTTGTCGGGTCAAAGTGATTTAAGAGTCCCTTTAATATCTTATCTAGCTAGATTCTTCTTTTTTTTCCCTATTAAATTTATTAAATCCAACGAATTCTTTGAATATATTATGTTTTGTGTGTTTGTTTATGATAATAATATTTAAATTTTATTGGGTTCCTTTGGTCTAGAAAACCATCGTTTTAGTATTTTAGGATTTTAAATTTGTTACTGAAACACATATTTAAAAACAAAAAACGATAAAATGTAGCTCTATTCTTCTTTAATTCTTTTTATTTTCGATTGATGTTTTTAGATTGCACTCTAAAATTGTCATTTTAAAAAAAAATTAAACTATAACTTCAACTTGGAAGAGGAAAAATATTGCTTTAAATGGAAAATAAAAGCTTACCTTCTTTTTTTATTTCTTTTTCATTTTTTCAAGGAAAAGTTTACCAAATTTTCTACAATACTAGTTTTTTTTATAAGCTCCAATTTTATTTTTTATTTTTAAAAGATTGATTATGCATTAAATGTTATAAATTGTTTATATATATTTGAATTCATTAAAAATGATTTACAAATTTGTCATACCTAAACTTTTTTATTTAAAATTATTGTAATCTGTCTTATTGTTAAGTTGATTGAGACTATATTGTTTCTTGTATTTTAAATTTCTATTTAAGAAAATAAATTATAATTTATTTATAAAAGTTTACCACTAAAAAATTTTAAATGTTTACCTCGAAACTTAGTTTAATGCATAATTTTTTTTAAATATTTATATTTAGTCTCTATCTTTTTTTTTTAATTATTTTTTGTTTTTATAATTGAATATATATTTTCTTTATTAACTTATAATAGTGAAGAATAATGATGGTTCTTTCTTTAAAAAAAATTCCTATATATTAACTAACTTATCAACCCTTATGGTTGATAAATAATAATGAACATCACATATGATGTGCAAATTATCGTCACAAACATTAGGAAACAAATATCAATCTTATTATGATGTGAGAGAATGTTGTGTTGAGTTAAAATAATTGTTTTATTTATAGTTACATGTTATAATTTACTTTCTTACTCATAACTCTCTTTATTGTGAGAGAATTTTTTTTGAATGATAATAATAACATAATTTAAAGAGACAAAATGGTTAGTCCTATTATTGTTTACGTATTTTTTTTAAGCTTAATTTTAGATTCTATTTGGTTAAATTTTAAATATTTAGTTCTTGAATTAAAATAAAGCATTTATAATATTTTTCTTAGTTAATAATATGATAATAAATATGTGTATATATATATTTTCTCTCCCAATTTTTATTGGAAAATTGTCAGAAATAACACGTTTAAGTTTTTCACTTTACAAAACTAGCATGCTTTTTGAAAAATCGTTAGAATAGTTTTTCTCGGTCTATCTCGTCTGAGATTGGCCACCAAGATTTTGATAAAAAATATATTTTTTTCTCACTTACTATTGTTTTGGACCTTCTCTGGACATCTCGCTAGAATTACACACCAACAACTAATTTTTCTAAATGTTATGTAATCTTCCCAAATCTTCCCAAAAACTAATACTAAAAATATAAAACATAGTGAAAAAAAATTGAAAGTAGAGGGAAATAAGCACCATTATTCATGGATTAATATAAATACAAATTTACCATAATACCCTCAAGGTTCTTGCGATTGAACACTCGCCCAGTTTGGCGCGTGAGCCGTAGGAAAAGGAGTAGAAGATTGAAGTGACGGTTAATACTAAATTACGGAAATGCCATCCAATTCCCGGGTCGTTGGAGACTTTTGATAGACATCGATGTGGAAAATTCCGTTCTTTATTTCAAAGTTATTAGTCAATTTATAAATAAGTTGCTAAACAAAAATATCTAATTTAGTTGAAATTGATTTTTCTTTAAAATGTTTCCAATTTCTACCAATATTCTATACATCTAAATACTCATATTTTCAAATGTAGTAAAATCTTTTAGACAACAAATATTCTTAATAGAAAAACTTAATCGACTCTTAAAATTTACTTCTCTTTATCTATCAACGCGAATATAGTTTGACATATTTTGAAATTAAATGACTAAAATTAACATTAACATTTTCTAATAACAAGAAAAATTTTAATGGAAAAATTTTAAGAAAAATTTTAATGCTTAAAAAATGTGAGTTTTCTGAAGCTAGAACAATTGCTAAGCTATCTTTACTCAAGAGATTGTGCGATAAGTGATATTCACCTTGAGAAAGGTTGAACTGAACTTAAACAGATCCCTAAAAATATAGGATTTGACTCGAGAGTGCACCTTTTAAATTTTCCAAAATTCTCTTTATTTTCTCTTTATTATTTTCCCTCTATTTTTCTGTTACTCGACATTTTCTACTACATTGTACCTATAATGACATTCAATTTAATAAAGTTATCTTACTTTTCTTTACTAATGAACTATATTATTTGAGGGGTTCGGTCTTATGGATACCCTAGAGGATAAGATGGCTTGAACGATGTAATCATATTGCATCATTCTCTTTTCTTCTATTTATTTTTTGTTGAAAAACCATGTAATTATCTTGTTGATGTAGATTGACCATTTAAGTGGCATGTTAGTTGAGTCTTAATGTTGAGAATATTAAGATAGAAACTGATCTCACAAAAGAATACATGACTAAAAATGTAAACATAGGACATCACGTGACCTTAGACATAAGGCACACCGTTGAACTAGGGGATTGTATGAAACTATCTAAGATTTAATTAACTATGGAAATATAGGACTAGTTATTTAAGGTTCTAAGAGTACTTGTAATCAAGGCTGAATAGAAGTTGTTCTCTTTGAAGTAGATCAATGTGGTAGATGATGTGGCTTAAGATAGTTTATCTAAGGGTTGAAAATCGACTTGAAATTTCTATTTTCTAGTACTGTCTATCTTCATTAGTTGCAAACAACCCAAAACCACTAATTATTATGGTCTACTACTTAGTTTATTCGAAAAAATTTGTCTTAAAAATTGAATTTCACAATGATCAGCGAAATTTGTTGCCTAATTCCAGACCAAATAAATTAACCATTTCTACCTAATTCCATTTGAGGTGACTGAGGGAGGGGGAGGGTTTGAGATTGATTTTTTAATTACAAGAAAAATAAACTGCAAGAAAAATAAATAAATATTGAATTGAAATGATTAAACGGTCTAGCCTATGCATTCGAGTTATTTCCCGAATTGCAATTTGATCATTGATTCATCAATTAATTCCTATATCGTCAAAACTTAGTCAATTCACTTAAAAACGCTAGGTGAGTGTCCAAATTATCTAATTAATCAATTTAATTAGATGAAAAACATCGTAATTAATTTAGACTAACTACATTAAAAATATTAAGATTACACTCAGGTAAATATCAAATAGGAAAAGCCTAAATCAATATTTAATATCTTCCTAGGTCCATTAGAGCATTATTCACTATTAAGGCAATGGTTCACAAGTTAATCTAACCCTTTACTACTTTATATCAAATCACAATTATATATATCACATATTGCAATTCAATACCTAGCAATGATCATACAACCTCAAACAAAAATATAATCATAAACATTCAAACACAGGAAAAAAAAAGTCCAAAGACAATTCATGGAATTATAATAAAATGATCAAAATCACACAAATTACAATATTGAGGAAAAATACTCTACGTCTAAGCTAGAATTACCTCCTTAACCCAATTGACATGAGGATCGAAGAGGGATCATTTGGATACATTTAGAACTAAAAAACATAGAGGAAAATAGAGAGAAAACGTAAGAAGTTTGCTGGAATGGTATCTGAAAAACCCCTAGGTGGCCAAATTATGTTTTTATTGAAGGGGATTGAATATCAACGGAAGCGTGTGATCACTTTCTTTGATTTTTTGAAACAATTAAAAATAAGTAAACAAGAAAAAGGTTTAGGACTATATCGTTGCCGACACGTGATTGCAACAAAATCTCCTCTTGAAACTAGTAGTCTCATTCTAAGATTATTCAACTTCCACGAGGTAATCTTAGCTGTGACTTTGGCAAGTATCTGACTTGTCGGAGCCGCTTCTTGAAAAAATAGAGGGAATAGGGAAGAAGAATTTTCTTCGAGTATTTCTAGAGGGAGAGTTTTAGAGTAATCGTAGAGATTATTCTTGTAGAGAGTATGTTCTATGAGGGCTCTCAAGGATCCTATTTATAAAACTCTGGGGTTGTTTGAGGCACTGAGGTGATATAGGATATGGGGAGTTCTGATGTCTGAAGAGTTCAGATGTCTAGAGAGTTCTGATCGAGTATGAACGATCGAGTGTGATCGAGTATGTTCAAGCACTGAGATGATATACGATACACGAAAGGAAAATGACGGTAAGATACGAAATACGTTCCGAAAATGACCCACAAACAATTAAAATTGGTCCGATAGAATAGTGGACCTCTAAACACTGAGATGATGTAAAGATATACCATCTCATGTTGGGCTCCCAAATAGCCCCATGAGTTACTCTCAATCCTATTGGGATAACCTTCTGTAGAGATTTTTAATTAAATATTTAACAATATTCAATATTAATAAATATCTACCCCAATAATATCTCATAGTAAATAGTTTAAAATATTTCAATCATATTCAAATATTTATTGTTTTCAAGATTTAATTATCTATTAATATTCATCTACTAATATCCAATATTAAAAGATAATTATTCATTTAATATGAGATATTAAATAAATTTAAATATTTATTCTCTACATTATCTCTTTAATTCAAATCTTATTTAATTATTTGAATCGCATTCGAATAAATTAATTCCAAATCTATTTAATTTGAATCCTATTCAAATTATCATCTAAATAAATAAATAATTATTTGAATCATATTGAAACAATTAATTCTCCATGTTATAAAGTTATAATTTGAATCTTATTCAAATAAACTTTATAATAAATCATGTAATTAATTGTATCTAATATCATTAATATTTTCTCTTATGAATTTGAACATTTTGAATTTTCTTTCAACAAATTTGATCCTTGTTGGTCTGTGGTGGGTTAGGAAGTAGATCTTATGGAGCTATAGATTATAAGCTCTAATAATCCAAAATTAATTAATTAAGCTATTTAATTAAATTAACTTTCATTCATTAATTACAGGGCAAAGGCAAACCACTATAGATGCATGGTTGAACTCTTATGCACTGTAGGACAAGTTGTGTCCATCGATATAATCAATATAAACAAGTCGATCCTTCACAAGTTGTTCATAATTACAGCTAGGTCAAAATTTTCGTTTCACCTCTGTAATTATATTTTTTTCCTTAAGTCCCACTAATTCCTCTAATGAACAATTTGTTTATGGTCCAACCATAAACTAAGTCACTCTCAGGCCAATGAGAAGGCATGATCCTTTTGTCCAAGACCTAAAATCAGCACTTAAGGGAACTACTCATCTGCTTATCCTATATGGGGAGTGTTGGATTTAATGTCCTAAATCTCGTATATCTTGTAGTTTATATTTTGAAAGAAAAAATTATTTATTTAATAATAAGAGGTATTTTATTTGACATTCAGGCTATATTAATTCAATCCAATAAATTAAGATCCAAGGTTATGTGATGTCACTTGAATAGTATGTGGTAGACATATAAGTGGTTCATGTTCAAGTTATAACCTAAAAGGTCTGCAGTTAATGGATAAGGTTAGATGCATTATCTTGATAACAATGCGAATACGACCCATTTTGGAATTATTACATGAGTTGTAAATATTATAGACAATATCAACCATATTGTTCATGTGGAGATATGTGAATGGGGGTATCCTATATAAAGAGTTTATACAAGACCAGACTGCGAAATGATTGGTTTCTCTTTATAATATCGTTACTTGAAGAAACCAATATTTCAATAGGATGACCATAGATGACTTAACCTTAATCCTAAGTGAGTTGTGAACTTCTGTACATGAGGGCAGTCTTTTGATCTGTATGGGTGAGAGTGGCCATGTTAGCCAGCTCAACAAGCCTACTATTTTTGGGATTTGTCCGAGTAGGGATCTGGGAACACACCTACATAAGAAGGAATTCACTTCTTTTCGATCATAGGAAAAGTAAATAAATTGCTCCCTTAACAGTTGATTTCGAGTCTTGAACAATGAGGCCTCAACCTCTCACTGGCCCAAGAAATGTTAGTTTATAGTTGGACTATTAACTGTTTGTTCATTATAAGAATAAGTGGTACTTAAAGAGTTAGATGTAACTACAGGGGTAAAACGATATTTTGACCCAGATTTAGTTATAAGTAATTTGTGAAGAGTTGACTCGTTGTTGATTGGTTATATCTATGGACACAAAAATACATCTACAGTGCACAGAGTGCAACTCTCGATCTTTCGTGGAGTGCCCAGTAGTTAATGAATATTGATTGATTTAATTAAAAGAGGTTAATTAAATTAATCTCATATCATTGGAGCTTCTAATTTATAGGTCTGTAAGGTTCCCTTGTTAGCTCACTGAGTATAGTAAAAAGAATGATTTGAATTGTTCAAATTAATGAAAGGAATTTTATATTAATATGTTTAATATAAAGTATAGTGAATTTTGATAGATATGATCTATAATCCAAACAATATTATAAGAGAGATGTATTTGAATGAGATTCAAATATTAGATTTATATGAATTGAATTCATAAAGAGATATATGCATATAAATATGTGATATTTGTATGTTATTTAATTAATTAACTTTATATTGAATTTGATTTAGTATATAGTTATTTAATTTGTATGCTAATTAATTAAATAATAGTTAATTAATTAATTAGCTAAAATGAGGAAAGTGGAAAAGTTTGGAGAAGTGGTTACCCTCTCTCCCTATAAATATACTATTATAATAACCCTTTTTACGATAAGTTTGTTTTTGTGAAAAATGACCTAGCCTCTACCCTTTCTCTCTAATCTCTCTTCTCCAAAAAGAATTTTTCTAAAAAATTTCCTCCATCAAAAGATCTTGGAGCTCACACTTCCAATCATTTTTTGGTTCCAAGAGAATAACAAGATAGTCTTAGAGATGATGTTCTTGTTTGTTGAGAAGCTAGAGATTGTTCGGGACCTTTGGAGGGAAAAACATGAAGAAGGAAAAGAATCCACAAGGATGAGTTCATTTCTTTCCTTCTTCTTCATTAGAAGCATGCTTAGGCCTTTTGTATGGTTATTCTTTGAATATTCTACGAATTCTCACGAATTTTAGTTTCTCACAAAATCATTGTTCAAAATTATAAGACGATCATATGCTTCTATAGGAATTGGATTCCTTGTAGGGAGGAGTGAATTCCATCTCATGAAATTATGTTTCCAACTTACTATTTAGTTAAGTCCCCAAAATGGTAGGCTTATTGAGTTGACAAATCGAGCCACTCTCGCCCGTGCAAATCAAAGGACTGACCTCACAGACAGACGTTCATAAATCACTCAAGATTAAGATCGAGTCGCACATGATTATCCTACGAAATATTAATCTCATCAATTAACGATTTACAAATAGAGATTAAATATTTTGCGGTCCGATCTTATACAAACTCTTTGTATAGGATACACTCACTCACTATCTCTACCTGAACAGTTTGGATCAAACCATTTGTAACTATTACAAGTGGGTTATATCTATAGTGTCACCAGGATAAGGCACCCAACCTTACCCATGTACTATAAGGTTATTTCTTGCATGGTCCTCCCGTATGTCAACTACATACGTGTTCAAGATTTCATACAGTAACCTTGGATTCCGATTTATTGGATAATGTTATGCAAATGATAATTAACATAAAATAACAAATTATTTTATTAATTGATAAATAGTTTATTTACAAAAGCTATGAGCTTTAGGGCATAAAACCCAACATTTATAACAATCAGTATAGCATCGTGGCGCTAGGGTATAGTGTCGCAACATTCACAAAAATGTGCACATGTGGAGACTTTGGAGCATTGCGATGCTGTGTGTTTTGCACAGAAACAGGGTATTCTGTTTCTCAGCTTTGAGCATGGCACCGCTGCACCATGTTGTGGGAAAAAGTTGTAATTTCACATATTCTTTCCCGTTTGATGTATTTAAGCTCCATTTTAGCTCCATTTTGTCATTAATGATCCATTCTACCTCTTAGGTACTCAAAATCTGTAAAATCATCAAATAAACACATAAATTATAGGAACGACCTCAAATTAAGTAGAGCAATTTAACACATTTTCGATACTATCACACAAATAGTCTCATGGAAAAACGATATTTAGAATACCTCACAATACTACTCGTTGATGTTTATGCTTGCACTTGACCATTAATATTGTTACTCATTTTTAATCTGTACACATTTTGGTTATTAGCAGGTACCTCATTTGTTATAATAACCTATATGTAGTTATAGGTGTACTTACGAGTATATATGAATACTAGAAATTGTCTAGAACATTATTATTTTTTAATAAATTTGTGAAGATAAAATTTATTTTTTCTTATCTTTTGTACAAAGTTACAATCCTCAATTTAAAGAAGGAAAAAATAAAAATTGAATAATGGTAAAAGAATAAAATTTAAGGAAACATATTAGAAAAACTAGATAAGAAAAAACTAATGAATTCAATATGAGATTTTTTTTTCCTATATTCAACAATTTGTCTATTTCAAAATTGACACCCCCAATTGAAGATCATGTTTTTCACAGGTATCTATGTGCATATTAGCAATTCATAATGTTGAAATTTTGGGAAGTTATTGGAATGGAAGAATTCCACGTCGATTAAATTGAAGAATGGGAATAGGATCCAAACCTATAAAAAGAATCTATGCCCTTAATTTTCAATCGTCCCGATTATAAATACTTTAAGTTTGAGTGTGCTAACTCTAGTCAAATTTTCTTTATGTATTCTCTAGTTTGAGAGTGGGAAAAAGGTGTGAGTAGTATAAAAGATTTGAGAGAATGCTCTTATAATTGGAATCAAAGAGAATTGTTCTATGTGATTGTAAAAATTTTTCACATAGTGGATTTTCTTTCTGCTGGGTTGTGGTTTTTTTCCAAGTTGAGAGTTTTCCACATAAATTTATTGTGTTCTCAGTTTTTTTATTGCTTTCTTTTATTCTCTATGTTATTTTTTTTTCTATTTTCTACCGTTGAAATGAGAGATTTTTTTCTACAAATGGTATCAGAGCATTAGGTTCGTAGTTTTTTGAATTTCTAAGTATGCTCTATAGTTACAATATTGTTTGACCTTCCAAATCAGAAAACAATTCTTGAAACGAGCTCGATGTTTGTGAATAATGTGGGTTGTTCACTATTTGTAAAGTCATTAGGAGTAAAGCATATGTATGTCAAACTCTATGAGTTCAATAAAGTTTGATGTGGAGAAATTTGACTTGTGGCAAATGCAAGTCAAGGACATGTTAATAAATTTTGGGTTACAAAAGTGCAATTTAAGTGGTGATAGTGTTCCAGTGTAGTTCCGCAGTAATAGCACTAGAGGTTTAAAAAGGAGAGTCTTCGAGCAAAAGATAAACTATTGGACATGCAAATCTGCACAAGAAAAATAGAGCAGATTTGTTAAAAGATTCTAGATCGGATGCTGACGTTGTCTTTCTCGTTAGGGAAGACGGTAACTTCCTCTAAATAAGACGAAATTCATCTTTATGGTATGTCCATTTTATCATGATAGAGGATCTGGTGCAAACAATATTATAGGCTTGCATACGGGCAATGATTTGGCGATCATATAAGGTGTGTGATGAAAGTTATGTCAATGGTTAAAGGACTTCCAGGTGAGCTAAGTAGATGAAAATTACACTATAAATATCAGCAAGGTTTATCGGCATCTGACGAAAAAGAAAAATCTTGGGAGGTGGTATTCCAAGTGGTCTACTTTTCATGATGGAGTATGTTATAGTTCTTTAACTTGAGAATTATGATTGTTGATGAAGACAGTAGATGTTACAAAATATGTAGATTCTTGAAATATCTTGTCAAGATGGAATTTGTTGGAGGGTTTTGACAAATTATTGGAATTGAAGAATCCCAAATCAGTTAAATTGAGAATGAGAACGGGCTCCAAACCTATAAAAGGAGTCATTGCCCTTAGTTTTCAATTAGATTGTTCCGTGTGATTGTAACAAATATTCACATAGTGAATTTTCTTTTGGGTGGATTATGGTTTGTTTCTAAGTTGGGAGTTTTCCAAGTAAACTATAGTGTTCTAAAGTTTTTTTTATTGTTTTCTTTCAATCTTTTTGTTATTTTTCTATTTTTTTTTCCTACCGAAGAAGTGGGAGATTTTCCCCAACTCCTAAAGCATGAAGTTAGAAAATTAATTGGAATGTTACATACTAGTACTTGATTCGAATTATTGTTATATTATGCTTTGATCATTATGTTTTTATTTACATAAGCTCTATCCTCCTTATGAAACTCTATTTTACAAGCCTTATAATTGAGTTGAAAGTGGAAAACCATACCATGGGTTATTTTTCAATGAAGCCAAACTTGAAAATTTCACCACCTTTGACAATTTTTGCAAAGTCAATGTATTTCTATCATATTTCCAGTCGAACTAAATCTAGTCATTTCTCTTTTTGGTCTTTCATATATACTATTTTTAATTTTCAAAAAAAAAAAAAAAACTATAATTCAATGAATGGAAGATTTAAATTTGAAAATTTTGATTGGAAATATATGTTTTAGGTTAGTTCAGCTATCTTCATGTTAATAAAAATCCACAAATATTTTTTTAACTATAAATGTTTTACACAATTAATATGGACCAATATGTTGACGAAACAATCCAATAATAATTTTATTATATTTACAATTTTCTATCTATAAATTGATTTTTATGTAGTTTATCATATTAACGAATATGATAATGTAACGTATTATCTTAGTCATATCATATGCATACAACCAAAAGAATAGAAGTTCGAATCCTCGTATTTTAGTGATTAAACTTATATAAAAATAGTCATCTTATTGTTTGTTTTAGAAAGTCATTTTTATTATAAATATTATAATAATAGATACCTATTAGATGCCCATGCTTAGTGTCCATTGACCATGTGTTATGCCCCATTTCTCAAAGTGTTGTCTATGTCTCAATATTATACATTATTAGTGTCCATGTAATTCACCTTCTACTTTCCAAATTGCCTAAAAATAGTGGCATTTAGTGGATTTGCAAGACACACATTAGGCAAATTCCATAAAAATCGGAGAAAGTGGAGAATTTTGAGATATTTCTTATTTTATATTTTGCTAATTTATTTTATTTTGTTTATTTATATATTATATTATATTTAATTTATTATTAGATTTATTTATATATCATATTATATTCATTTTAATATTATATTTTAATGATATCCGTGTTCTCGTTGTGTTGCTCAAGTTCATAATACATTATCGGCACGAGCTCCTATCGTTTTCTTCGCTAAAGGTAGGTCCTAAAGGTATGTCGATTTTTCTCTATTCGTTATAATTAATAAATTAAATGTTGTTTTATATATTTGATATATATTAAAATTTTAATATAAATATAATATTTTGTAATAGTTTTACCATGAAATTATTGTAAAATTAAAATTTGTAGCATTTGATATTAATGGTAATAATTATTTGTCATTGGTGCTATATGCCAAAATACACTTGGATGCCATAAAAATGTGATCATCAGAAAATAAATTTTCTTTCTAAAGCTCATTGTAAATGGATGCACTGAGGCTCTAAAATTTTAAATTAATATGTTAGAGAAGACATTTTTCTACATTTCAGATATACTTCTGCAGTAGCAATATCAAGAGAAATATTTTAAAAGTATCTTGCACTCATATGATGTCTTCCCATAGCTGAATGAAATAACGATTTATTGATTAGAAAAAATATGAATCCTAGCCAACTAGAGCAACAACATTTCCTGAAGTGAATGTTGTAAATTTTAATAATCGTGGATGAAAAATCATGAATCTTGACTAACTGAGACAACAACATTCCCTGAAGTGAATACTATGAATTTTAATAATCGTAGTCGGGATCGTGGTCATGGTCAAGGTCGTGACCTTGGCAGAGGAATAAATAATTATTATTTTCATGATGTTTGTTCTAATCATTCAAATTTCAGAAGAACCACACAAAATGATGATCACAAAGGAAAAGCTCCATAAGACAAGAGTTCAAAAGTGTTGAAAATAAATACTTCCGATGCAAAATGACTAGGCATTGGTCATGTACCTTTCCTACATCAAAACACTTTGTTGATCTCTATCAAGCATCCCATAAGGAAAAAAAACGTGGAAGCAAATTTTGCATACCAGGATAATGACATATTTGACCCATTCCATATGACAAATTTGGATGTGGCTAACTTCTTTGAATCTCCTGAAGAGAAAATAGGCAGAATTGATGGAACATTAAGTGTTTCCTTTGACTTTGAAAATATCTAGATTTAATGTTATTTTTTTATTCATCTCCATGTTTTTTTCCTCTTAATAGATGCTAACCTTTGTATATTCCAAATGTTGTTTTTCTTATTGTAATTATTTCTTTTAATGGATAATCTGGGATCATTTTCATATGTTGGATAACTAAAAATTGACTAAAGAAGATTTATGTCCAGCAAATAGTGCAACTACACATACAATATTTACAAGTAAAAAAATATTTTTCCAAACTGACAATGCTGGAAGCAAAAATCAATACGACATCAGGTTCTGCAGACCTGATTAAAGGCTTTGGAAAAGCAAATATTATTTTGCCTAGAGGAACAAAATTTACAATTGACAATGCATTGTTCTTTAGTCAATGAAAGAGAAATCTACTTAGTTGTAAAGATATACATTGCAATGGTTATCATATTGAGATTGATAGAAAGACTAATATGAAGTATCTTTATATCATATCTACTATTTCATATGAAAAACATATATTGGAAGAGTTGCCTGCTTTATCTTCTAGATTATATTATACTCATATACGAGTAATTGAAACATATGCAACAATGAACCCGAAGTTCATGAATCCAGACATATTTACAATTTGGCATGACAAATTAGGTTATCCAGGATCTATAATGATGAGAAGAATTATTGAGAATTCAAATGGACATCCATTGAAAAGCCAGAAGATTCTTCAATCTAATGAATTATCATGTGATACTTGCTCTCAAGGTAAATTAATCATTAGACCGTCATCAGTCAAAGTGGGGACTAAATCACCTGCATTTTTAGAACGAGTTCATGGTGATATATGTGGACCTATTAATCTACCAAGACTATTTAGATATTTTATGGTATTAATAGACACATCCAGCAGATGATCACACAAGTCGAAATCTTGCAAGATTTACTTACTCAAATAATTAAGTTAAGAGTACAATTTCTTGATTATACAATTGCAACTATTCGTCTTGATAATGCTGGTGAATTTACATCCCAAGCTTTTGATAATAACTGTATGTCAAATTGGGATAAGTGTTGAACATCTTGTAGCTCATGTTCATACACAAAATGGTTTAACAGAATCATTCATAAAACATTTACAGTTAATTGCTAGACCATTACTTATGAGAGCTAAGCTTCCTACATCTGTATGGTGACATGCTATTTTGCATGTAGCGTCACTTCTACACATTAGGCTAGTATCTTATCAAAGTACTCGCCATTGCAATTAACTTATGGCCATAAGCCAAATATTTTCCATCTGAGAATTTTTGAATGTGCAGTATATGTTCCATTGCTCCACCACAACGTATTAAGATAGGTCTCAAAGGAGGTTAGGAATATATATTGGATATGATTCCCCATCATTTATTAAATATCTTGAACTCCTGATGGGTGATGTACTTACTACATGTTTTGTTGATTGTCATTTTAATGAGACAAAATTTTCAACATTAAGGGGAGGAATTAAGAAGTCGGAAAAAGAAATTACATGGAATGTATCGTTATTGTCTCATTTAGATCCCTGTACAGATCAAAGTGAACTTGAAGTTCAAAAGATAATTCATTTGCAAAATATAGCAAATAAGTTACTAGATGCATTTATAGATACAAAGAAAGTAACTAAGTCATATATGCCAGCTGCAAATGTTCCATCGAAAATTGATATCCCAACACAACAAGTTGTCACTAATGAGTCTGGAACACGTCAGAAGCATGGTAGAACAATGGGTTCCAAAGATAAAAATTCTTGAAAAAGAAAATAACTATTAGTAAAAAAGACTTGTTTGAGGATGTAAATAGCCATGAAGAAATCCTCGACATGAGTAGTGAGGAAGGTGAAATGCCTAAAGATAATAATGAGATTTCAATAAACTATGTCATGACAGGAAAATGATGGAATCGAACTAATTTAGTTATTGACAAGATTTTTGTGTATAATGTTGCTCTTGATTTTTTTATCTGATACTGAGGATTTTGAACCTAAAGCTGTTGAAGAATGTCGACATAAAAAGATTGGCTTTGGTGGAAAGAAGCAATCGAGGCAGAATTAAACCCACTTTCAAATCGTCATGTTTTTGGACTAGTAGTCTGAACACCAGAAAGTGTCAAACCTATGGGATACAAATGAGTATTTATGAAAAAAAGAAATGAAAATAATGTGGTTATAAGATATAAAGCAAGACTAGTTGCACAAGGTTTCTCACAAAGACCTGGTATTGATTATGAGGAGATTTATTCTCCAGTGATGGATGCAATTACATTAAGATATTTAATTGGTCTGACTACGTATGAAAATCTGGACATGCATCTTATGGATATTGTCATAGTATATTCGATCTCTTGATAATGATATTTATATGAGAATCACAGAAGGATTTAAGGTACCTGAAACATATAAATAAAATTCCCGGGAATTGTATTCAATAAAGTTACAGAGATTACTATATGGATTAAAACAATCAGGACGAATGTGGTACAATCACTTGAGTGGATATTTGTTGAAAGAAGGATATCAAAACAATCTAATATGTCCATGTGTTTTTATAAAAAAGATCACAGTCAAAATATACTATTATAACTGTATATGTTGATGATTTAAATATAATTGGAACTTTTATAGAGCTTTCAAAGGCAGTTGAATATCTTAAGAAAGCATTTGAGATGAAAGATCATGGAAGAACAAAATTTTGTCTTGGCTTGCAAATTGAGCATTTAGCAGATGAGATATTTGTTCCTCAGTCAACTTATATAGGAAAAGTTTTGAAAAGGTTTTATAGGACAAAACACATCCATTGAACATTCCAATGGAAGTCCGTTCACTAGATGTTAAGAAAGATATATTTCGACCTTGAGATGAAAATGAAGAACTTTTTGGTCCTAAAGTACCATATCTTAGTGCAATTGGTGCATTTATGTATCTTGCCAATAATACAAGACTAGATATTGCATTTTTAGTAAATTTATTAACTAGATATAGTTCTCCTCCAACAAAAAGATACTGAAATGCAATTAAACAAACTTCGTTATCTCCGAGGAATAATCGACATAAGTTTATTTTATTCTAATAAATCAAATTTAGATCTAGTTGGTTATGCAGATTATAGATATTTATTTGATCCACACAAAGCTAGATCTCAAACATGTTATCTATTCACATATGGAGAAATTGTTGTATTGTGCAGTTAGTGAAACAGACCATAACGACTACTTCTTCAAATCATGCTGAAATTCTTTCAATTTACAAGGCTAGATGAGAATGTATATGACTAAGATCAATGACTTAGCACATTCGTGAAACATGTGGTTTGTCTTATAATAAAAATCTCTCAACAATATTATGCGAAAACAACACAACATACATATCCCAAATCAAAATAGGATATATTAAAGGAGACAGAACAAAACATATTTCACCAAAACTTTTCCACACATAATCTTGAAAAAAATGGCAACATCACTGTACAATAAATTTGTTTGAAAGATAACTTGATAGACTTATTTACAAAAACATTACCTACTGCAATCTTTGAAAAACTAATGCATAATATTAGAATGCGGCGATTCAAAGATCTCAAGTGATGTTTCCATGAAGGGGAGTAAATATACTTTTTAGGAGTATAAATTATATGAAATACGTATTCTTTTCCATTCACTAGGATTTTTTTTTTCATTGGATTTTTTCCTAGTAAGGTTTGAACAATGCATATTTTTCATATAAATAATGCGCATCAAAGGGAGAGAATTATAAATATTATAATAATAGATGCCCATTAGATGCTCATGATTAGTGTCCATTGACTATGTGTCATGCCCCCATTTCTTAAAGTGTTGTCCAAGTGTCTCAACATTACACATTAGTAGTGTCTATGTAATCCACCTTCTATTTGCGTCTTTAAATGGTGGCATTTGGTGGATTTTGGAAGACACATACATTGAGCAAATTGCATGAAGATTGGAGAAAATAGAGAATTTAGAGAGATTTCTTATTTTATATTTTGATCATTTATTATATTTTGTTTATTTATATATTATATTTAATTTATTTAGTACCTATTTAATTTATTTTAATATTATATTTTTTTATATCCATATTTTTGTCGTACTTCTCAAGTTCACAACAATTTTATTATTATTATTATTATTTGGTTTCTCCCTCATTTATTTATGCCGCAACCTAATTTTTGTTGTGCATGGTATTGTTAAATATATAATTATTGCCGACTGGTTTATGACTTGTTCAAAATTTTAATTCCACGCCGTGTTTTTTATTTGGTCAATTCAATTAACTATTTTTTTTTTAGTTCGAATTCAATCAGCTATGTTTTAAAGCATAAGGTATATATATTAAATAATCTTTGAAACTTAGGACATGAATACAATTTTATTTTATTTCCTTAGATAAATGAAAAAAAAAACATTTTGATATTTGAATGATCGACGAATTTGATTTCTAAATTCTAAAAAAAAAATGTAATAAAGTGTTTTCTGGTTTGACCTCATAAAAAGAAAATCAATTTCAACGACAATTGTAGAATAATTACACAAGACTCCATTTATTTAAACAATCATGAATCACAACCATAATGTTTTTTTTTTTTAATGGCAACAAAGATGAATATTATTTAATAAACTTGGCCTGTTGAAATTTAAAAGATATTATTAAGGATGTCACATGACCAATTATATATAAATAAATATTTAGTTGTTGTTCATCTAAATTGTCCACTCATAATTTATTATGTGACAATTTTTAAAATTTTTTTTAATTATGTTTTATGTTTGTACATAATATACTAATTAATGACAATAGATTCTCCCGAGCTTAGACAAAAATCTTCATTCTAATGTACCTTAAACCAAGCATAACAGAGCCACAAACAACCTAATTTAAGTCAATCATATCCAACACTATTTTTTTTTTTTGAATAAAAATACTTTGTATTAATGCCTCAAAGGGCTAAAACAAGATAGTACATCCAATTTAGCTACACAAAGGATATGAGGAGGAAATACTTTTAAATATTATACATCCTCCTCTCATTTAATTCCCCTTTCTACTTCTCAAGAGCAATATTGAAGTAATCCTCCTACCAATCCAACCAACACTCATTAGGGAAGAATGTGGAAAAACTCAAGAACAACGAGAACGGACTTTGTTTTATTTGGTTATCTTAATATATGTTATTGAAATGTCTTGAATCTGTTAATTGATTTTTCAAACCACTAAATATGGGTCTTGTTATTTACGATTTTGACCCTAAAATTTAGTACTTTATTAACTTGTATGTCTACCACATGCATTAAAACAAAAATAAATAATATTATTATTACAATAAATTGGGCTTTTCATGACACAAAAAGAAAGATATATATATATATATTGCAAAGGTATTGTAATTAAGTGTGGGATGGGAGAATTGAACCTCAAATCACGAGATTGATAGTATGAACACTCTGTTAGTTGAGCGAAAGGAGAGAAAAAACAATCTTACGTTTTTTTAGTGAGAAAAAGATGAAAATTTTCGAATTTTTCTGAATTTATGATAGTTTTCCACTCGTGTTGCTTATTTTACTTCTAATGCATTATTTCTATTTGCTATTTATTTTGACCACATCAAAACAAACCAACTCCAAATCATTTTATAACCGGCTACCTTGAGTATTTCCTTACTCTCCTTAGATGTAATTTTATTGCTTTCAATTTCATCATTTCTGAAACATGTTAATTAAATAGGAGTATCTTCGTCAATTTTCATATGATTAATTGAAGATGTGGTATACGTTTAAAGTTTTGGAGACTTTAAAATTTGGGCATTAGGTTTTACACAATAATTTACTTTGAATGAATTTTGGTATTTGTGCTTCTCTCGAGTTTAACTCGGAGAGTTTCTGAAGTTTAACATATATACATGTGTTTGAGTTATGTTGCAAGCCAAGAACAGTAAAATAGAATTGATATCAACCTATTTTATGGAGCACGAATTTTGAGCCAATGAATTTGTTCTTTGACTTCAACTTCGATTAATCTTAAAGAAAATTTGTGTTTAATCCAATCCTTAGAATTGAAATCAATTGATTTGTGAATTTCAGTGTTTGTTGTCACACCCTTCCCTAAATTACCCTCTTAATCCAAGAAGAGATGTGAAGATAGTAGTTGCCAATCCTCTTATGACAGTTACTACCCAACATATCCCTGTAAATCTGTATCCTTAGCACTTGATAAACAATTTATATCTTATTACAGATCAACAACCTATTCCAGCAATAGTTTAACACATATAAATTCTACATCACAAAACATTCACATCCATATGTATATATCAATTAAAAAAAAATACAAATGTTCATATTTACAAAAGTTTGACTCAAAGTTCCACCCTGAACCCCCTAATATGTTTAGACAAAACTAGGGTTTAAGCAGAACATAGTGGACTAGCTAAACTTCAAATTCATGGAAAATCCTAAGTAGTGACTGATTGACAGATTTTCTAGACCTCTGGGTGTCGATCGCTACTCGGAAAGAGAAAACATTGGAAAGAATGAGCTTAAAACTGCTTAGTGAGTGACTTCTTTAAAAGAGACATGCTTTCATACATACATAACATAAACGTGCTTATCATAAAACATTTAGGGGTTATTTGGGGCGCTGAGTTGTGATAAGATATCTGGAGTTCATATGTCTGTGAAGTTCATATATCTGTAGAGTTCATATATCTGTGTTTGGGGTGCAGAGTTATTTGGCTTGAGCTCATAAGTCTGTGTTTGGGGTGTAGGGTTGAGTTCATATGTTTAGGATATCTGATGCATTTTTTTAACTCTAAATAATATGCTTTTACTATTTTTGTTTTGTAACTTTTTTATTCAGTAACTTTACCCAATTTTGTTTGAATAAAATATATTGCAATTTTTTCTTTTAATTTCTTTCCTTCCTTCCTTCTTTCTTTCTTTCTTTCTTTCTTCTTTTTTTTTTTGGCAATGAACAACAATTAACCCATTACATTTCTGATAGAGGTTAAATAAAATGTTAAACCAAAGAGAAACAAAAACTTTTGATTCCAAATTTTTTTCCATGAATTTCATTATCACCTTCTTCGGTTTCTTCTTCTTTCTGTTGTTGCTCTATACTTTTACTATGTAATGATTTTTTTTAATTAAATTTCTCTCATCATCTTAGCAGCCAATAGCATGTTACCACATTTCTTTAACAATTTCATTTTCAATTCCTCTAAATTTGGAGGATCATCAAAGAAAAAATCTCTACTTTTCACTAATTTTTGCTCGAAAATATTCCAAGAAAAAAATTTCATTTTATGTTTTTTATATGTTATATACATTTCACTTACATACTTACTTTTTGTCTAAATGTTCTTAACACTCATTTGATAAGTGAATCTAATTAAATAAAAATATTTTTTTTTACAATTTTTACATATAAATATTGCACTTAATGTAGACAAAATAATATTTTTTTTTATATAATCAACAACCCTACAACATACTTTAATAGTCATCAGTCTTATAATAGTCAGAGGTGGTGGTCGAAGTTGATTATCAAAGATGCTTTCACTGGAGTTTGTAGTCAGTGGTGGTTGTCGGAGCCTGAAGTTGGTCGCATGAAGGTGGTATTGGAGTTGGTTGTCGAAGTTCGTCATCGGACGTGGTTTTGAAATCCCGGTGTTGGTCGGACGAAGGTAGTCATTGAAGTTGATAATTGAAGATGATTTTTTCCAGATATTGTAGTGGAGGTGGCTATTGGAGCTCGAATGTTAATCGCATGAAGGTGGTATTAGAGTTGGTTGTCGGAGTTTGTCATCAGAGGTGATGTCAAAGCCCCGAGTGGGTCGTTGAAGTTGCTTATTCAAAGGTGCTCATTGAAGGTGTTTTTCATTAGAGTTTGTAGTCGGAGGTTGTTGTCGGAGTTGGTCATTAGAGTTTGTTGTCGGAGCCTGAAATTGATCATTCGAGTTGGTAGCACGAAAGTGGTCATCGGAGTTGAGTCAACGGAGATGGTTGCCGAAGCTCGAAATTGGTTATTGGAGTTGGTCGCATGAAGGTTGTCGAAGCCTGGAGTTGGTCGTCGGAATTATCATCGGAGGTGATTGTCGACGCCCAAATTTCGTTGTCGGAGTTATCGAGGTGGTTTTCGGAGCTCGGGGTTGGTCGCCGGAGTTTTCATCAGAGATGGTTGTCAGAGCCTGGAGTTGGTCGTTGGAGTTTTCATCGAAGGTGGTTGTTAGAGCCTGGAGTTAGTTTCCAGAATGTGACAGTGACTGATGGGTGAAGCCATTGAAAACATTGGAAGAAGGGAGAGTTGGGTGAGTTGATAAAATATACCAATTCAACCCCACTAATATTTAAAATTGGTGTGCCAAACAATGAGTTGGTATATTATACCAACTCAACTCAACTCATGTTGGTGAGCCAAATACCCCCTTACATTCTCATTTTTAGGGTTTAAAAATAAAAACTTAAAACTTAAAATTATAGCATATAAAAACCCTGAATTAAAACTCATTATTATTTCCTTTAAAGCACCTCTACTCCTCTACCTGAACATGAGGGAGAGCCCTTTTTCTTAATCCCTATTAACCTTAGTTGAGAGAGAGCCATTTTGCTCGATCTAATCAACATCGATAGCATATATCATACGTGCGCATAGAACTGAATAGGATCCTGACTACCTTACCATACCTCTGTTATAAGGGATCCTTAACATAACTGGAAATCTGGGTACCTTACCATACCTCCGGTACCAAACATTCGGAGTAGGGTTTTTGTACAAGGCACAAAATATTTTAAACATTCCATTAACATAAAATAGCATACACATGGTAAAATGATTAAACTTTAAAATTTTTATGTCATCATATAGTACCTTGTAAACATAAACATGCTTATAAATTCCTTCTAGAAACTCATCATATTTTATAATATGGACATAAGCTTACTGAAAACGCATGCCAAATTCACATATAAAATTTCAATATTTGAAATTATGGATCATGCGATCAATATATATTTTAAGCATGCGTCAAGAAAATCATTTGTAAAACTACTAATTAGAAATCAAAGTGAAAACTTGTCACTGACTGTCAAAGATGATAACAGCTTGGATCGTAGGCTTTCCCAACCTCCGTGTCCTAGGAAAAATTTAACCCAAGGTATCAACACAATTTTTCCTTCCAAATCTCCTAGCTCATTCTAAACTTTTTAATTCTTCCTATCCCATACTTTTATAAATGCAAAGCCCAATTCAAGCTAAAAACTATATTAAATGTGGGAATTCCTAGCCAAAAGTGTGGCTATCAAACTAAAAACTATATTAAAAAAAAAAAAAACAGCTACTATATTAAAAAAACAACAGTAAAATTACAACAGTACAATTTTTTTTACAGTAACCCTTCTATGTGCTGCTTGTTTCACATTTTAGGCTATTTTTGAGTTATTTTCTTGCCCAACAGTGCCTATTTGTTTAAATAACAGTTACTCTCAAAGAAATGATCAGTCTAAGCTCCATATC
Organism: Benincasa hispida; assembly: GCF_027475165.1. Classification (NCBI taxonomy): domain Eukaryota; kingdom Viridiplantae; phylum Streptophyta; class Magnoliopsida; order Cucurbitales; family Cucurbitaceae; genus Benincasa; species Benincasa hispida. The sequence continues at coordinate 36,626,556 of NC_143483.1, forward strand.
ATCCCAAAACAGTAGATATAAGCTCCATTGACAGCACATGACAGTAGCTATTTCTTCATCATTTCTCATTCTTTGCTGCTAAAATGTCTTACTATCAGCTTACTATATCAATTATAAGATGAATATTATATAGTGGACTCTCCAAAGATCGGTTTTATGGCCTATTCTTCCTCCAAATCATCAAGAACTCTACCAAATGTCCAAACCTCCAACTGTTTGTTACTTTGTTTTCCGCACAATTTCACTTCCAATTTCATTAATTTTGTTGGGTTATTTACTTTGTGAAGGCCCAAGGCCTGTTAGAGCCAAATCAGTTTTTTTTTTTTTTTTTTTTTTTTTGGTAAATAACCATTGCAGTCGCTGGTAATTGGCACTATAAGCACGCAAACTGAGAGTGATTAAAACGATAGAGAAGAAAATTTAGAAGAAACTGGTCTTTCATTGAGCATTAATTTTCAGCCGTTTGAGGGTTGATCCATGGTCCAATCGAGTTGAAATTTTGACCGCGTGTTCTTGACACGAGGGTCTTCAATCTGGACGGTGGAGATTTCATTTGGAGCTACCTACAATCAGATATCATGGGTAATTGGTTGCCACTTCAAGTGATACGTTTCTAACTTTATTCTTCTCAATTTGTTGCCGTTTGTTGCCAAGATTATTAATCTTGAGATATTTACTGTATATGTCTCTAGTTGTAACTAGGGAGATTTCGTTGTAATTTATTATTGATTATAGTGGAGATTTTGACTTCGGTCCGTGGTTTTTTACTCCTCACATTGAGGGGGTTTTTCCACATTAAAATTGATTGTGTCCTTACTTGATTGTTATTGTTGTTGCTAGTTGATTATTATTTTATTAGATTCACACAAAAGTGGGATAATTGATTAGAAAAATATAGAATAAGCTTGAGTTATCATGTGCCTCTAAAACTGGTAATAATAAAATGTTTGATCAAATAAATGATTGCATTGAAGTATTAAGATGGAACACCAATGTTAGATCACTTGAATACATTCCAAGGTATCATTAATCAGTTATCTAGGATGAATATCAAGTTTGAGGATGAGATACATGGTTATGGGTCCTTGGTACATTGGTAGACTCGTGGGAGACAAACTTCCTTATAGAACTTAGCCCCAAATGGTGTACTAAGTATGACCTTAGTAAAAAGTAGTGTATTGAACGAGGAGATGAGAAGAAAGTCACAGGACTCTTATTCACAATTAGATGTTCTTGTTACTGAAAGAAAGGGGAGGAGTATGAGTAAAGGTCTGAGGGATAAAGACAGAAGCAAAAGTAAGAGTGGCCGGTTTGCAAATGTTGAGTGCCACTATTGTCATGTGAAAGGGCATAGGAAGCATTGTTGGAAATTTAAAAGGGACAATAAAAATGATAAAGGCAAGGAAAAGAAGAATGATGACGATAGTAATGCAGACACAATTATTGTAGCTACCGAAGATTTTTACATCTTATTCGACGATGATGTTATAAATCTTACTACACAATAGAGCAGTTGGGTAACTGACAGTGGTGCCTCAATTCATGCTACATTAAAGACATATTTCTTTCCAGCCTATACACCCGGTAATTTCGACAGTGTTAGGATGGATAATGATGGATTAGCAAAAGAAGTTGGCATTGGAGATGTACACTTGGAGAACAAGAATGTGAAGGAACTCTTATTCAAGAGAACCTACGAGCAAAAGTGGATCTTTCCAATTCATTGTGACAGAATTACCACATATACATTCAAAACATACTAATATGCATTCATAATGCTAAAGAGATCAAGAAATTATACCAGATGAGGATTTCTCCTTCATAGCGAGTATGAAAACCAACCGACTACCTCGAACAATCACCACTTGGACAGAAGAAAACAGAGAAGACAACACGACTCAGAGCCCTCAGTATTCTTGGAGTGAGAATCCAAAGTGTGGGTTTTGTTCGGATTTGGTAGAAGGAAGGAGGAAGAGAGACCGTACACAACGATCCAGCAAGTGGGAGATGTGGTTGTCTATCGCATAGACAATATGCTTGATCGTTTAGGTGAAATATACGATCATGTAGGAAAAGTAAGTGATTGTCTAAACGATCGTGTAGGAAAAGATAAACGATAGTGTAGGAAAAGGGTGAGCGATCGTTCGAACGATCACGTAGGAAAAACTAAACAATCGTCTATACGATCGTTTAGTAAATACTGGGAGCTAAACGATCACTTAGGAAAAAGGTAAACGATCGTTTAGATAATAGCACGTGACGGTGTAATCGATATGCAATCGCTTAGCAATACTGTATATGTAAGCGATTGTGCAGTCACTATCATATAGGCACTGATTTTCTAAATGATGACACTATCTTTTCACAATGTTTGCACACTCTGAGATCAACACACCATCTGCTATTTATAATGCACTCATCCGTTATTTAGAATAGAAGAGGTGCTTTCCCATTTCCTTTATAATCGTTCAATGAATGTGATCTCATCATATCCGTAACATATAAATTAATATCATATATTATTTATAATATTTTTTCTCTACTAGATATAAATCATATTTATATGCAATTTCTTCCAAATTAATGTATCTCATACATAAAGTTACTCGTTCAATTATATCATATATAATAGAACTCCCTCTTGTCAATTTGAACATTTCAAATTGACCCAAAAACTGACTCTTAACTTGTATCCAAGTTATCAAGGGGACCTTATGAACCTATGGCTCGAAGCTCCAATGGTGCATGAACAGCTGACTAAACTTTTTAGTCACGAGATCCACCATCCGTTAACTGCCAGACATTTCATTAAAGACCGACAGTTGAACTCTTCTTGCCATAGATATATTTCTATGTCATTGGATATAACCAATCATCAGTATGATGACCTTTCACAGATGCTCGTAATTATAATATGCCAATTTACCATTTTGCCCCTATAATTACATCTTCCTCCTTAAGTACCACTGATCCCTCTAATGAACAATACAATATAGTCCTACTATGTGTGAACACCTCTCGGGCCATGAGAAGGTGAATGGCGCCACATCGTTCAAGCCCCGGGATCACCCCTTAAGAGAGCAATCTATCTACTTACCCATACTTTGGGGGAGCGGTGAACTCCATCTTGTGAAGTTGAGTTCCCAGCTCCCAAATTAGACGAATCCCCAAAATGGTAGTTTTGAGTCGGCGTTCTGGCCACTTACACCCATGCAGATCAAAGGACCACCTTCAATGGTAGAAGTTCCCAACTCACTCAGGATTGAGGTCATGTTATCTATGGTTATCCTAGTAAAGTGAAGTCTCAGTCATGAACAGTGTTATATGACAAGACATTAACACTTCGTGGTTAGGTCTTATACAAACTCTTTGTATAGGACGCCTCCGCTCGCATGTCCCCTACACGATGGTCAATGCTTAATAATTCTCACCAACAAACACAGGTGAGGCTAATAAAAAAAGATTACTTGGTCCTGACTCCATCTCACTCAATCCTCACAAGTGAATCACTCGGTTTCTCTTAGGGATATCTCACTCTCACTCATAAATCCCTTAAGAATTCAGCTCTAATACCATTGTAGAAAACTATTGAGAAAGAAATGAGAAAATGGGAAGTATGTTCATTTCATTTTAAAATACTCAATATAAATAAACATTTAAGTCTAAAAATAGATTCCACGATGTTAGCAACTAATTTCACTAACTCTATAAGAATAGGAAATTAGACTTGACTACAACTAAAAATAATCTCAACTATTTTTTCTAAAACCTAGGAATTGACTAAATCAACTAAAAACTAATTTGCAATTTTGAGTTACTAACCATATGTGACGTCAACAAAGTGCCAAAAACCTCATTATAAAAAAGTAGGACAACTTTTAGTTTCCCTCAAATTTTAGGTCATCCATTCGTTGGACCCTGTTTTACAGCCTCATTGGGAAATCTCCCATCTAAACATTCATTACTCTTCTCTCTCAAAATAAATCATACCCTTACTCGAAAATCTTCATTTTCACCATCCACCACTTTTTCTGCCTCACTAATTTTGAGCATTTCAAGTCAACAAACAAAACTCTCTCTGTCACGAATTGAAATCTTATATGAGAGGTGTTTGTTCATTAGCCTGCGTAAATTTCAAAGCTAAAAGTTAGACTATTGTCTCGATGCGTAAGTATCAATATCCTTTTAAGACATTGCCATGAGAGAAACGATAAGTTTTAACCTACTCATTATCTAAATCATACATATTTTATTCTATGTATCACAAAAGTTGTAGGACTAAAAATGATATTTTTACCTAATATATATTTTTTGTTCTCAATCTGTTTCTAAATAAAAGGTTAAGTTGTAGGTTAAAAATGATATTGTAACGTAATATAGTTTTTATTCTCTATCTGTTTCTGGAAAAAAAAGTAACCTAATATATTTTTTATTCTCTATCTATTCCTTGAAAAAAAAAAAAAGTTAAGTTATAGGACTAAAAATGATATTTCAACCTAGTATTACAATTTGTTTAAATATCAAATCATGTCATGGTCTATATATATAATAGAGAGAGTAAGATGTGTCAAGCTGCAAATGTGGGATAATTTTGATAAAAAAAAAGTATATAAAAATGGTTAATTTTAAATGGTGTATTTTATTAAAAAATGCCTAACTTTCAAAAATTCAAAAATATACTTAAACTTTCAAAAAAGAGTAAAAAAAATATCTTACCATCAATTTTAGATGGAAACAATTAGTGTTTTATTAAAAAAATATCCTTGAATTTTTAAAAGTTTGAAAAATACCATTCAACTTAAAAAAGTGTGCAGAAATACTCTTATTTATTATCACAAAAAGAAAGATAATATTAGAAGAACTTAAATAATTTTAAAAGGTTGTATATTGATAGTTGAGTGTGTGTTAATAGCCAAATACATTCTTTTTATATTTGGCTATGTATCATTTTGGCAAGTTTTTAAGGAGAGATTTTGATTTTGAAATTTTGTGAGAGTTTATGGATTTTATGCTTTTAACTTGAAGTTTTGGTTTATATTTTGTTGTGAGAAAATATTGGTGTAAGAATTGGATAAATGGGAGAAAAATTATGAGAGTATTTATATATTAAAAAAGGGATATCAGTATCATTTGTTTTCAAATAGATTCTTTTGGAACTTAAAAAACTTTAAACAAAGTGATCACTATACTGACAAAATGTGCATTTTTAAAGCTTTTTTTTTCTAAGCCTAAAAGTATTGATGCAACATTTGAAAGTTCAAGGATAGTTTTAAAACGAGTAATAATAGTTTATGTTCTTATGCTAACAGTAAGAATATTTTTTAATCTTTTTTTAAAAAAGTTTAAGTATTTTTTTTGAAAATTTTGAAACAAAACACTAATGGTTTTCATTCAAAACTTAATGGTAAATGTATTTGTTAACTTTTTTTTCTTTTAAGTTTAAGGACATTTTTGAAACTTTTGAAACTTCAAGGATATGTTTGACAAAAAAATACAAAGATTAGGGGTATTTTCTATAATTTTAGCCAAAAAATAAAATAGATGTAAACTATTGATTATTAAGGTCATTGTCTGTAAATTAACATCTAATTAAGTCGTCGACTTGAGAATAACTCGACTGATTATGATATATATTCTCGATCAAAAGGTCAACAAATTGAATTTCTCTCCCTTACCATGTTATCGACAAAAAAAAAAAAAAATGCTAAGTTAACCAATAATTACTATAATTACAATTCCTATTCATTATTATTGAAGTTAATTAGGGAAAATAGAAAAGAGTTAGCCACTGAATAGTAATTACACAAAGTCGTTGTGCCTCCCACCTCAAATAATGAGTACATATCAATTACTATTCATCTATGTTTTTTTTTTTTTTATTTGTGAGTGTCCAAAACAACTTACTCACACTTTAACTAATCTCATAAGACAAGTTGCATGACCCTACAACATTTAGGTATCAATTACTACTCATCTATGCTTACTTTTGATGTTAATGAAATTTGATACCATAATATGTCTCCAATTAGTTTTATAAAAGGAAAGTTATTTTAAATGACAAAACTACTGAAAATATTTACAAATAATAGCAAAATATCAGTCTATCTGCGAGAGATCATGATAAACTGCGATAGACTATTATCTGTGTCTATCCTGATACAAATAGACACAGATAGTAGTCTATCACGGTCTTGAAATTTTGCTATACTTATAAATATTTTAATTCATTTTCCTATACTTGAAAACAATCCTTCATAAAAATGCATATTTATAAATTTTTTTTTGGAAAAGTACACTTTTTTGTTTAATCTTTTGAAGAATTTATTATGGTTATTAGTTTTTGAGTTTAGTGACGAGATGGGAAGTATCGTATATTTTATCTATTGAAATATGTTCAAATTAATAGGAAAAAACACCATGGTTGTGTAACTAATTAACCAAAATCATCAATGCATGTAAAACCTTCCATTGCAATATTTAGTTTTAGTTTTAATGTTATACATTTCAACTAGTACACCTCTTAACTTGTAAAGATTGTTTCAAAATGATGTCAAAAGAATTTTAAAAAAGAATGGAAAGATTTGTTTTTTTTTTTCCTTTGGAAAGAAAAGGAATATAAGGGAAAGAATCTCATAATTAATTAATATAAAGGAGGTGATGGTACATAACATAGGAAAATTAAGAACAATCATTAATGTACAATTAAAAAAGGATCCAAATATTCAAAAAATTACTAATGCTATTGAGAAAGAGGACCGAATAAATATCTTTGTTGGAATTTGATTCAAATTTTTTTTTCTTTTAATTTTTAAGAATTGGAATAAAATTGTTATTGGATGCAACAAATATTTAATGTATATTTGTCCCTATCGTTTTCCATTTTCCCCTTTAATTTTAATGTTCTCTTATTCGTTATGTTGACACATTGAAAAGAATGTCAAATAAAAATGCAAAATTGATATCGAATTAATTCTCATTCATTGTGCTAATTATGATTAAGGTCAGAATATATTACTGATTTATATATGTAATTAAAAAGCGATCCTAAACCTTTGATATTATTATTATTATTATTTATTTAAAAATAGCTTTAAATTGGTCAAATACTAGTGTCTTTTCTTATAAAATGTTGGTTTGAGTTATCTTATCACACTGATTTATATTTTTTTAGAATAACAAGTAGCATATGAAGATTTAAACTTCTTTTTAGTTAAGATCTTTTTTTTAATTATCGTTAAATTATACTCAATTTGCCCAATAAGATAATGTACTTACTCTGATTAGATATTTAATAAAAATTTTATTTTATTTTGATCTTTTGCCTTTTATATTTATTTTAATTTATTCTCTATCATTAGAAATATTCATCAAATTCTTTCATGTTGTTTAAAATATTTTGCTTATTTATAATCTCGACCAAAAGGTAGAAAGTTCAAATTTCATCTCCACATATAGTTAAACTCAAGAAAAAAGAAAAAGAAAGCTGAGAACCAAATGTTTTAGTCATTGACCTTAGATTTTAGTTCATCACTTAACAAGAATTCAATTTTGTTTAGAAATTGGCGTCAGTAACTAGGTTACTATATATATGGCTTTAAATACTTGTTCATATAGACATCTATTAACCATAAATGAGTATAACATGTGTAGAGATCTCAGTTGAGTACAATATTTACAAAACAAAAAATATTTAGGAAAATTTCAAATTTCTATGTTTTATTTAGAAATATAATATTGATTTCAAATGTATGTGTGTGTATTGATTTCTACTTTGTTCTTTTTACTACTTTTAAATAATTTTTCTGGACTAAAATGATATATGTGTTGTGGTCTAGTGCTCGGCTCGATATATTGTTGAACATTAAACTCAAATTATCGAGTTTTTGGACGGTTTTTAGCAGGCATTTGAAAGGTAAAACGATGTTCAAATTAAATATGTGACCTATGGATTTTGATATCCCGAATGTATAATTTCTAATGGTTCAAGTCTCAAGTAGTTTGGTGTTTTCTATGGAAAGTTATGGTAGTTTGAGTAACGAAGGGTCAAGAATTACTACAACTCTTGAAATTCTGTCTTAATTATTGTAATCTCTTTCATTTGCTTTTATTAGTGATTTATTGAAGGAATTTAGGAAGACATTTTGTGAGACTATATATGGTGGTATTGTAACATTTGCCAAGATAAGGTTGAGAAAGATGAAATTCACTCCTTTCCGCCTTAAGGGTAAGTAGATGAATGTTCTCTTAAGTGGTGTCTGTAGGACTTGAATAAAGGGTCCTACCCTCTCATTGGCCCAAGAGGGGTTTTTGTTTATTGGTTGGACCATAAACAGGTTGTTCATTAGAGAAACATTGGAATTTAAGGAATCAGAGGTGAACCAAGGGTAAAACGGTAATTTGACCCAGTTGGAGTTACAAACACTCATGAAGAACTAACCTGTTGTTATTGGTCTATATCCGTGGACACAAAATATATCTGTAGTGAGAAGAGTGCAACTATGGATCTCTAGTAAAGTGTACCCTAAATTAACGAATATTGATTAACTTGGTTAATGAGTTTAGTCAATTAATCTCATATCGTTGGAGCTTCTGATCTACAGGTCTATCAGGTCCATTTGTTAGATCACTAGAGGATATTTAAGAAGGATGGTTTGAATTGTTCAAATTAACTTGAGGAAACCATATATTAATGTGATTAATATATAATTGATTATGGATATGAGTTATAATTCAAATTAAATTTGAAAGTAATATGTGAATAATATTAAATTAATTAACTCAAGTGAATTAAATTCACAAATAATTAATTAATAGAGAGGTATTGCACATATACATACAATGTTTATGATAATTAAATATATCTACATTAAATTTAATTTAATGTATAAATAGTTATTTAATTAATGTACAAATTAAATTAAGTAAGTGTTATTTAATTAATTTGGATAATTAATTAAATAAGTTTTAATTAGTTAATTAATTATTAAAAAGGGAAATAGGAAAAGGATTAAGAAAAGAGCTATGTCATTCTCTATATAAAGACTTCCATATGGCCCCTTTGAGAGACATAAAGACTAACAATACACAACGCACAAGTGTTATCGTGCAAAATTTTTCCTAAGCCACAAAGAGAATCCTCTGTACTCTCCAAAACCCTTTTCTTCTCTCCCTCTCCCAATAGTTGGATACCACATATCCTTTTATTAGAATCCTAGAGAATAACGTGGTTACTTTCGTGGTAGTGTTCGAGATTGTTCAAGAAATCATTCGTGATCAAGATCGTTGGAGGAGCCATTCGTCGGAACTTCGAGAGGATTGTTCGTAAAGCTTGGGAATCTATCAAGATAAGAATGGTTTTAATCTTTTCCCAAAGCATGCTAATTTACATGTTTATATTCTGTTTTAGTATAATGAATTTGTTTATGTAAAAATTGAATTGCGGGATGCAAGACATTCTCACACAAACACTTCCACTATGGGATTCGATCCTTTCACATTATATATATGAAATATGTCTCATTAAAACCTTACTAGGAAAAAAATCCTAGTGAAGGAAAAAGAATACATCTTTCATATAATTTATACTCCTAAAAGAATACAATATATTTGCCCCCTCATAAGAACATCACTTTAGGTCTATGAGTTACTGTATTGCAACATTTTGCACAATTTTTCAAAGGCTGCAGTTGGTAATGCTTTTGTAAATGTGTTTGCAAGATTATACTTCGAACAAATTTGTTGTACAATAATGTCACTGTTTTCTTCATGATCATGAGTGTAGAAAAGCTTTGGTGAAATATGTTTTATTCTATCTTCTTTAATATATCATCCTCTGATTTGGGCTATACATACTGTGTGTCTTTGTATAATATTATTGGAAGAATTTTACAAGAAGACAAACCACATAATTCACAAATGTGTTGAGTCATTGATTTTAGCCATTCGCATTCTCAGCTAGCCTCGTGAATTGCAAGAATTTCAACATGATTTGAGGAAGTGCTTGTTATGGTTTGTTTCACTGATCGCTATGATACAACAGTTCCTCCACATGTGAACAAATAATCTATTTGAGACATAACTTTGTGTGGATTTGATAAATATCCAGAGTCTGCATAACCGACTAGATCAAAACTTGATTTATTTGAATAGAACAAACTTATATCGATTGTTCCTCAAAGATAACAAAAAATATGCTTAATAAATTTACTGAAAATGTACTATCTAATCTTGTATTATTAGCAAGATTTATAAGTGCACCAATTGCACTAAGATATGGTACTTCAAGACTAAGAAGTTCTTCATTATCATTTTGAGGTCGAAATATATCTTTCTTCACATCCAGTGAATGAACTTCCACTGGAATGTTCAATGGATGTGTTTTATTCATATAAAACATTTTCAAAATTTTTTCTTGTATAAGTTTACTGATGAATAAATATCCCATCTGCTAAATATTCAATTTGTAAACCAAGAAAATTCTTTTACTGCTTTTTTTTCGAGATTTTTCATTTCATATTCTTTCTTAAAATATTCTATTACCTTTAAATGCTCTTCAGGAGTTCCAATTATATTTAAGTCGTTAACATATACAATTATAATAGTAAATCTTAACTGTGATTTCTTTATAAAAACATACGGACATATTGAATTATTTTAATACCCTATTTCAACAAATTTCCACTTAAGTGATTGTACCACACCCGTCCTAATTATTTCAATCCATATAATGATCTTTGTAATTTTATTGAATACAATTCTCAGGAACTTGATTTTTATATTTTAGGTATTTTAAATCCTTCTAGATTCTCATATAATTACCATTATCAAGATATCTAGATTTTTATACATAGTTAAGTCATTTAATAATCTTAGTGTAATTGCATCCACAACTAGAGAACATGTCTCCTCATAATCAATACTAGGTCTTTGTGAAAAACCTTGTCCAATTAGTCTTGCTTTATATCTTACCACCTCATTATTTTCATTTTTTTCTTATAAATACCAATTTGTATTCCTCATGTTTGGTATCTTCTCGTGTTTGGACTACTAATCCAAAAATCTAATGTTTTGAAAGTGAGTTTAATTCTGCCTTCATTGCTTCTCTCCATTTAAGCCAATCTTTTCTATATCAAAATTTTTCGACAAATTTTGGTTCAAAATCCTCTTTTCAAATATAATATGAAGAGCAATATTATACGCAAAAATGTTGTCAATAACTACATTAGTTTGGTTTCATCTTTTCTCTGTCATGACATAGTTTATTGAAATCTCATTATTATCTTTAGGTATTTCACTTTCTTCACTAATTCTACTATCAGTCATGTTCATAGTTTCTTCATGGATATTTACATCCTCATCCTCAACCTGTCTTTTTTACTATTAATTTATTTTTCAAGGATTTTTATCTTCGGAACCCATTGATCTACCACGCTTTTAGCGTGTCCCAGACTCATTAGCAACATCTTGTTGTGTTAGGATTATTGGGGTTGATGCCCTAAATCTTCTAAGGTCCTATAGTTTGTAATTGTAATGTACAAACATTTTATTTATTTAATAAAATATATGATGTTTTATTTTGATTTTTTAGTTGCATTAACCACAAACCAATAAACTAAGATCTAAGGTTATCTTGTAGCTTAAACATGTATGTAGAGACATACCAGTGGATCATGTTTAAGTGATAACCTAAATGGTCTATAGTAGATGGATAAAGCTGGATACCTTATCTTAGTGACACTATGAGTATGGATCGTTTTGTAGATCTTACAATCTTGTAAATTAGTACAAATGGTCTGGTCCTGATCATTCATGTGAAGACATGTGAGTAAGACCAAACCACGAAATGTTTAGTCTCATTAAATAATGCCGTTCATAATAAAGACTTACATTTCACCAGTGACCATAGGTAACATGATATGAATCCTAAGTGAGTTATGAACTATTGCCTATGGAGGCAATCCTTTGATTTTGATGGGTGAGAGTGGCCAGATCGCCGACTCAATAAACCTACCATTTTGTGAAAAGGCATCGTATTGTCAACTGATTATATCCAATTGACACAGAAATATATCTATAGTGCGAAGTGTACAACTGTTAGTCTTTAGTGGAGTGCCCAACAGTTAACAAATGGTGAGTAATTAATTAAAGAAGTTTAATTAATTGTTCACATACCGTTGGAGCTTCAAGCTACAGGTTCATGAGGTCCCCTAGGTAGCTCAATATGAATTAATGAGAGTGAGTTTTTGGATTAATTTGAATTGTTCAAATTAATTGAGAGAATTAATTATATATGACATAATTAATTTAGTTTTAATTATATATAATATAATTATTTTAATGTATTTGATACATTATAATATAAAGTATATTTGAGAGGAAATAAATATTTGAATATGATTCAAATATTAACCATATGAATTGGAATCATATTTACTATAAAATGTGATTTATATTAGGAGCCATTAGTGAAAGAGAATTGAAACTATAGGTTATATTGTATTTGATACAATATGAAACTATAGGTTATATATTTGATATAACATATAGTTTAGTATATATCATATGATAAGGTAGTTATTATATAAATATATATTAAATAATTTATTGCATGAAGTATGACACAACCTTAGGTAACTTAAAAATGCTATAATTTACTGAGTAGGTTAATTACATGCAATGTATGATTTTAATTTGTTTCATTTGTTTATAATTGTTATAACTATTTGAAATTAGAAATTAAAATCAATTAATCAGAATTGCAAGCAAACCTCGGGTAAAAACCATTTTTTAAAATATGATTCACATAGACCTAAAGATCACTTTTCTAATGAGATTAGAATTTTAAGTTTAATCTTTTAATCGGTTTAATAAGATTAAATTGATTTTTAGTTAAAAGCTTAGCATTGTTAAATCTATCTATAAGAGACCTTTTGTCTAAGACTAGTTTTGTTTAGGTTGGGGTATTGAAGTTAACGGAAACGTAACACCCCTACCTGGGAACTTATATGGAAAGGTGAATTAAATAGATATGTTACAAGCATAAAATGTTTGATTAAAGTAAGTGTTTTTGGAAAAATTAAACAATCACTTAATTACAATCAATAGCTGAATTTTCCTAACTTAATTAACCTTAGGTAAAACGCTCAGCGACAGGAAAATGGGGTATATGATATTTCATAAATGTTATGACATAAGGAGTGGGGGTGTCCTATGCAATGAGTTTGCATAAGATCAGGACCAAGAAATAAGTCACTCTTACTTTATAACGCTGTTTACTATTTAAGACCGACTATTTCACCTAGATGACCTAGGTAACTCAATCTTAATCCTGAGCTAACTATGAACTTCTATTTATTCGGGATTGCTCTTAGATTTGCATAGGTGAGGGTTGGCTCAACAACGCTAATTCAATAAGACTCCCATTTCAGGGTTAAAACCGAATAGATAGCTGGGGACATAGAGTATAAGACGGAGTTCATGCCTACCGAATTGAGGGATAGGAGAAAGGTTGTTCTCTCAAGTACTAAATCCAGGTCTTGAACAAGGGGTCCCACTCTCTCACTGGGCTGAGAGAGTTTGGTTTAGTGATTGGATCACAAACCAGTTGTTTATTAGAGGATTAGTAGGGACTTAAGGAATAAGATGTAATCTCGGGGGTAAAAATGGTATTTGACCAAGCCGTTATTACGAACAGCTTGTGAAGGGTCGACTTGCTGATTACAGTTAAATCATGTGGACATAATATATCTATAGTGAGGGGAGTGCAACTATAGGCTTTAGTGGAGTGACCCATTAGTTAATGAATTGAGATTAATCTGGTCTAATGAGTTTAGCCAAATAATCTCAGATCTTTGGAGTCCATGATCTGTAGGTTCGCGAGGTCCCCCTACTAGCTCGTAACGGACTAGCTCTAGAATAGCATGATAAGTTAATTTGAAATGTTCAAATTAGAATTAAGAGAATTATTAATTATATAAGATATAATTACGTGTTTAATTTGAGAATTAAACGGAATAGGAGAATTTATATTTAAATATGATTTAAATATATAAAGATGGATATGTGTTAAAATTAATTTAATATTTGATATTAAATTAATTAAGTTTTCTTTAATAATTAATTTATGAAATTAATTAATTTTTTCAGTTTTAAATCAAAATAAATTTTATAAAATTATTTTTGATTTTATGATAAAATTAGAAATTTAGAAAAGCAAAACACAAATGGAAAAAAGTTGATTTTCCATTATCCATCTTTCAACTTGTTCACACAAAAGCTTTCATCTTTGCCTTGTCTTCTCCAAGCATGAGCTGCAACTCATGCAACTCTCTCCTTTGTATGTTGATATGCAATATAATGAAGAGTTTGGAATGATTTTCGGGCATGCAATCTATAGAGAATTTCAGAGAAAATTTGGGTTGAAGAAAGGGTTCTTCACTAAGATTACTGCTGTGAGCTTTTCTTCTTCATCCCTTGATTTAAACTTGTTTTGAGTCCACAATTCAATCTAGAGCACCAAGAGAATAGTGGGGAAGATTTTGAGGTGGTCTGCAACAAGATTCGGAGAAGATTGCAACTGGAGAAGGAGCTTTGAAAAAGTTCTAGAAGTGGTATGTCTTGAAACTCACTTGTTTTCTGCAAGAGCATGCTTTATATTTTGCCAAAATTAGTGAATTAGAGTGCTTAGATGATTCTTATGCTTCCTCTGTTGCTGATACAATCTTACAATTGGTATCAGAGCATCATATAAGAATTCAATTCGATTTAATTTTGGTTTGGTGGGTGTTTTATATGAGAAATATGAAACTGATGCACTGATGTAGTTTTTTGAGTTTTGGCACTTTAATTCTCTTTAATTTCTTATTTAACTTTATAAGTGGCTCTTGTTTAATGAGCTTTTATGTGTTAGCAAGAGTCTGTAATTTATTTGGAGTCATTAGAGTTGAAATTAAGTTATAATTGAAGAAATAAGTGAAGAAGGTCGAGCATCTGTTCCAGTTTTTCAGCTTCTGCTCAAAATCGTTATTGAGGTTTAGTTGCTAAGCGATCGTCTAGCTCCAGACGCTACACAATGTGAAGAAAAGCTAGACGATCGTATAGCAATAGGCACTGGTCGTTTTGATGTTGAACACTAGAGGATCGTGTACCTGTAGGAGCTAAACCATGTGTTCAATTTGCTATATGAACTAAGCGATCGTTTAACTTTGGCGTGGAACTAAATGATACGTTGAATTTGCTATACGATGACACTACACGATCCTTTAGCTATGATGTGCGCTAAGTGATGCGATGAAGTGCTACGCGATAGCGCTGAGCGATCGTTTAGATACGAAGCTAAGCGATCGCGTAGATGAATTGCTAAGTGACGCGATGATGTTCTATACGATGGAGCTAAGCGATCGTTTAGCTACAGAGGATACTAAATGATGACATGAAATGATAGGTGATGGCGTTAAGCGATCATTTGGTTCTATATGATAGAGCTAAGCGATGGAGCGAACGTGTAGTTCTATACGATAGAGCTAAGCGATCGTTTAGCTTCGGCAGACACTAAGCGATCGTGTAGTTCTATGCGATAAAGCTAAGCGATCATTTAGTTGCGGCAAACACTAAGCGATCGTGTACCCCTTCACAGCATAAGGCGATGGAGCTAGAAGATTGCGTTCAGTGCTACACGATCGACCTTAGCAAGACTTTGAGGTTGAACTGAGAGCAGCCGGTTCGATCAATTTTCTCAAGCTCCAATCCGGTTCAGCCTCAAAGTGTTTTTGGCTGGTCCGGTTCAGACTTTGATGGTTCGGTTCAGACTCATCTAGTCAGGTTCAAGATGCTTAGGTTCGGTTTGGAGCTGTTCGAACGATTCAAAGACGGTTTTGAAGCTGGTTGTAATAGTTAGGCTTCTGTAGGCTTGTTTATGCCAAAACTAAAACCATATCAACCTGTGTTTAATTATTTATGCATTTGATGTATGTTATAGTTAAATAAATCTTGTATGTGCATATAGTATACCATTTAGATTTAAAATCCCACCATAGGAAGCATGTTACATGCATTGAAAGTATGTTATAATTGTTATAATATATAGTATGCATGTTAGGGTTTCTTGTATTTAATATAAGTGTTATATTAAATATTCAATGACTTATGTATGTTATGGATGTTTAGCATGTCTAAAGTTTTATAAATTGTTATAAAATTGGGTTAGACATTTAAAATCTATAAACAACAGCTGCATGCTCACGTAGGTTGACCACCTATTTTAATTGTTAAGACTTGTAAAAACTAGGTTACAAACTCAACCAGTATATAATCCTATCTAAGGCTGAGGGTACTTAAGTTGATGGTTTACGGAACACCTCCTACCTGGGGATTATGGTCTAATTATTGAGCGTTGGTAACCGGTTTTATTAGCATATGTGAGTGATGTGATGTAATAAAATGGATTATCACCTAGAAATCATAGGTTAAAATCCAATTATAAGAGTTATACTTGGATAAACCACATAGATTTAGAGTTATTTTATTAGCCGAAAAGAACCTAAGTATAAATCTACCCAATAGAATACTTCAGTGGCAGTTTAATAACTTCTATATGATCGAGTTATTAGAAAACTTCAGTGGGAGATTAATAACATATAGGATATGTTATTTTTAACTCTTACATCTCTAAGAGTTCACAATCTAGATTTAAGCGGTACTTCGTGTCACCCTGAAAGTGACCTCCCTACGGAAAGTATTTTTTAGCTTAAATCTAGATTTCGGTGAATAAGAGGAAGTTATTCAAATATAAGTCTATTATACGATAAATAGATTTCAACTGCCACGTCTCCATATAGTTTATACCATGAGATTCGTATGACGCTTCGTGTCACCCTGGAAGTGGCTTCTCTATGGAGAGTGTTTTGTATGAGTCAATATCAAGGTAAACAGAGGAAGTAGTTCATAGTAAGTGGGTGAAGGATATGTGTCAATATATCCTATGGTCTCCTTCATTAGTCCGAACCATGAGATTCTTATGTTGCGCTTGTTGGTTAGCTTTAAGCGGCCCTTTGCTAGTTGTTTAGCGACGACTATCCCTACGGGGGTTTATAACATAGGATTTGGAACAACTCAAGCTTCAGTAAAATGAATAGGATTTTATAGTTCCGTCTTGGATATTGTCTTCTATTTCGGAGGCAAGTTCATACCGTTCTATAAGATTTGAAAATGGTGGGTCACACTTACAAGAATTACTAAGTTGTTAGTAAAGATCTTGACCGAAAACGATAACTAAACGACTAAGGAATAAGAGTTATTCTGGAGACAATGGGAATAAGAGTTATTCCAGAGATAGTGTTTGGTCAAAATTGTTTGATTTAGTGAAGAAGTATCTGACCGCCCCACTGTAGTACATATTCTGACTCACTAAAGTATCATTACAAATAAATAATAGTTATGGGTACATTATTACTTTTTGCTAAAACTTGATCTTGGATTTAGTTACAATTTGCTAATTAAAATTTGTTTGAATTTTATCAGCATGTTGAATTCCTCTAGAATACCCGCTTCCGATTTAAATAGCAGTAAAATCAAATCAACAAACAAATTACAAGTGGTTGATTACACCAAAAAAGTTTTAACAGAGGATTGTCCTCTATCTCCCAACTCATCTGAAATCATGAATTATGTAGATGAGAGTGCAGAATTCGAACAACAAGATAAATATGATTTACTTGTTATGGAAGCATGCTTAGTAGAAAACGATAAAATCTGGATAATTGATTTAGGTGCCGCTAATCATGTTTGTACTATCTCATAGGAAACAAGTTCCTGGAGACAGTTGACAGAAGGTGAAACAATCTTTAAGGTAAGGACCAAGGAGATTGTTTTAGTCCTACCTTAAAAATTGTTTCAGCCAAAGTAGTAGGAGATATGAAGTTATTTATAGGAGATAAGTACATTTATTTTAAAAAAATTGAATATTATATTTCTTCTATGAAAAAAAATCTAATATTTGTCTCTTGTTTGCTAGAACAAAATCATAAAGTTTATTTCGAAAATGATGAAGTGTTCATCAATATA
Organism: Benincasa hispida; assembly: GCF_027475165.1. Lineage (NCBI taxonomy): Eukaryota > Viridiplantae > Streptophyta > Magnoliopsida > Cucurbitales > Cucurbitaceae > Benincasa > Benincasa hispida. The sequence continues at coordinate 36,644,616 of NC_143483.1, forward strand.
GGAAATAAACAGATTTGCGTTGCAAAGCTAGAAAATAACTTGTACATGTTAAAACCAACTGAGTTCAAAGCTGTTTTGAACATAGAGATGTTTAAAACTGTTGAGACTAATAAGGAAGATTTCTCCAAATGCCAATCTTTGACATTTAAGACTGGGTCACATAAATCTCGACAGAATTGAGAGATTGGTTAAGAGCGGTCTTTTAAATAAGTTGGAAGACAGTTCATTACCACCATGTGAGTCTTGTCTTGAGGGTAAAATGACAAAAAGATCTTTTTCTAGAAAAGGTCTTAGAGCCAAAGAACCCCTAGAGCTGATTCATTCAGACCTTTGTGAGCCTCTCAATGTTAGAGCAAGAGGAGAGTATGAATATTTCATTAGTTTTATAGATGATTATTCCAGATATGAGCATGTTTACCTAATACACCAAAAGTCTAAAACTTTTGAAAAGTTGAAAGATTATAAGACTGAGGTTGAGAACTAATTAGGTAAAAAGATTAAAACATTTCGATCGGATCGAGGTGATGAGTATATGGACATAGAGTTCCAGTACTATTTGATAGAACATGAAATTCATTCTCAACTCACAACCCCTGGCACACCTCAGTAGAATGGTATGGCAGAAAGGAGAAATAGAACCTTGTTAGACATAGTTCGTTCCATAATGAGTTAGGCTCAGTTACCAAATTCTTTTTGGGGACACGCAGTTGGGACTGCGGTGTATATTTTGAACATAGTTCCCTCGAAAAGTTTTTCTGAAACGCCTTATGAGCTCTGGATGGGACGTAAAGGAAATTTACGTCACTTTAGGATTTGGGGTTGTCCAGCACATGTGTTGGTGAAAATCCTACAAAATTGGAACACTGTTCAAAAGTGTGCCTATTTGTAGGCTACCTAAAAGAAACAAGAGGTGGTTTCTTTTATGATCCCCAGGAAGATAAGGTTTTTGTATCGAAAAATGCAATCTTCCTGGAGGAAGATTATATAAAGAAACCATCAACCTCACAGCAAGCTAGTAATAGAAGAAATGTCCAGAGAAACGACAAATGCATCAACAAGAGTTGTTGATCGTGCAGGTCCTTCAACAAGAGTTGTTGATAGAGCAGATCCATCAACAAGAGGAGTTAATGAAACTAAGACTTCACATTGTTCTCAAGAGTTGAGAATGCCTCGTCGTAGTGGGAGGGTTGTGCAATAGCCTGACCGATACATGAGTTTAACTGATACTCAACTTATCATACCAGATGATGGTTTAAAGGATCCATTGTCTTTTAACCAAGCAATGAAAGATGTGGATAAAGACAAATGGATTAAAGCCATGGACCTTGAAATGGAATCTATGTATTTCAATTATGTCTAGGATCTTATAGATCAACCTGAAGGGATAAAACCCATCGGTTGTAAATGGATCTACAAGAGAAAATGAGACCAAGCTGGTAAGGTACAAACCTACAAAGCTAGACTTGTGGAAAAAGGATTTACCCAAAGAAAAGGGGTAGATTATGAAGAAACCTTCTCTTCAGTTGCCATAATAAAGTCTATTAGAATACTCTTGTCCATAGCCACATTTAATGAATATGAAATATGGCAAATGGATGTCAAGACAACTTTTCTAAATGACTATCTTGAAGAGAGTATCTATATGTCTCAACCAGAAGGGTTTATACAGCAGGGTCAAGAGAAAAAAGTTTGCAAGCTTAATCGATCCATTTATGGATTAAAACAAGCTTCTAGATCCTGGAATATGAGATTTGACACTGCAATCAAATCTTATGGCTTTGAACAAAATGTTGACGAACCCTGTGTATACAAGAAAATCGTCAATAAAACTGTCGCTTTTCTAATGTTGTATGTTGATGATATTCTAGTCATTGGGAATGAGGTAGAATATCTAGCCGACGTTAAGAGATGGTCGACTTTACAATTCCAAATGAAATATTTGGGATAAGCACAGTATGTTCTTGGAATCCAAATAGTTCGGAATCACAAGAACAGAACATTGACATTATCTCAAGCATCTTATATAGACAAGATTTGTCTAGGTATAAAATGCAAAATTGTAAGAAAGGATTTTTACCTTTCAGGCATGGAATTCATCTGTCTAAGGAACAGAATCCTAAGACACCTCAAGAGGTTGAGGAAATGAATCGAATTCCATATGCATCAGCAGTAGGGAGTTTAATGTATGCAATATTGTGTACTCATCTTGATATATGCTATGCCGTAGGAATTGTCAGCAGATTTCAGTCCAATCCTGGTCTTGATCATTGGACTGCTATTAAAAACATACTTAAGTATCTTTGGAGAACGAGAGATTATATGCTTGTGTAAGGTCCTAAGGATCTGATCCTTATTGGATACACTGATTCTGACTTTCAGATCGATATTAATTTGAGGAAATCAACTTCGAGGTCAGTATTCACTCTAAACAGAGGAGCAGTGTGTGAAGAAGCATCAAATAGTGTTGTATTGCGGACTCACAATGGAAGCTGAGTATGTAGCTGCAAGTAAAGCAGCAAAAGAAGTAGTATGGCTCAGAAAATTCCTGACAGATCTGGAAGTAGTTCCTAATATGCACCTGTCTGTCACTATCTATTGTGACAACAGTGGAGCAGTAGCAAATTCAAAGGAACCATGAAGCCATAAACGTGGAAAGCATATCGAACGAAAGTACCATCTCATCAGGGAGATTTATGAAGGCCCTCTCGGCTAAAGTGTTCGAGGGTCACCTAGTAGGACTAGTTCTACGAGTTTTGTATCACTAGGGCAAGTGGGGGAATTTATGAGTATTGTAATGCCCTAGTTTATTGTATTTGTACATTTTATTCTCTCCATGTAAACTCAACATTGTATATATTTGTATATATTGATCCACTGGAGTTTTAGTTCAAGTGGGAGTATTATTGGGTTTTATGTCCTAAAACTCGCAGTTTGTAAAATGATAAACATTTTCTATAATCAATATACTTATTATTGATTTCATAAATTGTATGAAAGTCTAAATCCAATAAACTAAGACCCATGACTATTGTATGAGTACTTGAACTTTATGTGGAGACATAAGAGTGGATCAGGTTCTAGTAAATAGCCAAAATGATCTATGGTACATGAATAAGGTTGGGTACCTTATTCTGGTAACACCATTGGATGTGGCCTACTTTGTAGTTGTTACAAAGAGTTGTAAAGTGCTAAATACGATGTGATCCTAATTCGTACATGTTATGACATGAGGACTGAGGGTGTCCTATGTAATGAGTTTACATAAGATCAGGACCAAGAAATAAGTCACTCTTACTTTATAACGTTGTTTACTGTTTAAGACTGACTATTTCACCTAGATAACCTAGGTAACTCGATCTTAATCCTGAGCTAACTATGAACTCCTATTTATTCAGGATTGCCCTTAGATTTGCATAGGTGAGGGTTGGATCAATAGCGCCGACTCAATAAGACTCTCATTTCAGGGGTAAGACTGAATAGATAGCTGAGGGCATAGGATGCAAGACGAAGTTCACGCCTATCGGATTGAGGGATAGGAGAAAGGTTGTTCTCTCAAGTACTGAATCTAGGTCTTGAACAAGGAGCCTCACTTTCTCACTGGGCTGAGAGAGTTTGGTTTAGTGATTGGATCACAAACCAGTTTTTTATTAGAGGATCAGTAGGGACTTGAGGAATAAGACGTAATCTCGGGGGTAAAACAAATATTTGACCCAACCGTTATTACGAACAGCCTGTGAAGGGTCGACTTGCTGATTACGGTTAAATCATGTGGACATAATATATCTACAGTGAGGGGAGTGCAACTATGGGCTTTAGTGGAGTGATTCATTAGTTAACAAATGAAGATTAATCTGGTCTAATGAGTTTAGCCAATTAATCTCAGATCATTGGAGCCCATGATCTATAGATCCGCGAGGTCCCCCTACTAGCTCGTAACGGACTAGCTCTAGAATAGCGTGATAAGTTAATTTGAAATGTTCAAATTAGAATGAAGGGAATTAGTAATTATATAAGATATGATTACATGTTTAATTTGAGAATTAAACGGAATAGGAGAATTTATATTTAAATATGATTTAAATATATAAAGATGGATATGTGTTAAAATTAATTTAATATTTGATATTAAATTAAACAAGTTTTCTTTAATAATTAATTTATGAAATTAATTAATTTTTTCAGTTTTAAAATCAAAATAGATTTTATAAAATTATTTTTAATTTTATGATAAAATTGGAAATTTAGAAAAGCAAAACACAAATGGAAAAAAGTTGATTTTCCATTATCCATCTTTCAACTTGCTCACACAAAAGCTTTCATCTTTGCCTTGTCTTCTCCAAGCATGAGCTGCAACTCATGCAACTCTCTCCTTTGCATGTCGATATGTAATATAATGAAGAGTTTGGAGTGATTTTCAGGCATGCAATCTATAGAGAATTTCAGAGAAAATTCGACTTGAAGAAAGGGTTCTTCACCAAGATTATTGCTGTGAGCTTTCCTTTTTCATCCCTTGATTCAAACTTGTTTTGGGTCCCACAACTCAATCTAGAGCACTAAGAGAATAGTGGAGAAGATCTTGAGGTGGTCTGCAACAACATTCAGAGAAGATAGCAGTTGGAGAAGGAGCTTTGAAGAAGTTCTACAAGTGGTATGTCTTGAAACTCACTTGTTTTCTGCAAGAGCATGCTTTATATTTTGTCAAAATTAGTGAATTAGAGTGCTTAGATGATCCTTGTGCTTCTCCTATTATTGATACAATCCTACAGATGTTTGTATTGATCAATATCAAGGTGAATGGAGAGAGTGTTTATTGGAAGTAGGAGCGGGATATGTGACAACACATCCCTCGGTCTCTCTCATTAGTTTGAAGTAAAGTTTCATGCACGGCCTCGTGGCACCTTGAGTGTCCCCTACGGATGGAATTTTTTGCATGATGCTTTATTCAAACTCCAGAATTGGATAAGGTTACTTTAGTTTCATGCTCTAATCAATTTTTCCTACGGTTGGCTCATTGGGGTGGAACTTTAGAATCTAAAATGAGGGGTTACACTTATAAGAGATGTTAAATGAGTTTAACAATTTCTAGACCGAACAATGGTGACTGATTGTTATAGTAACAAGGAATTATTCTATTTATTGGTTGAGATATTCTTATTTCAGTGAAGGGGCAACTGATCACTATACGGTGGCTTTTGTCATGCCTCACTGAAGTATCATTGCAAAATAGATGTCACTTATGGTACATTAGATTATTTTGCTAATATTTATTGGTTTTTCTAAGTGGTTTATGTCAAATAGACTAATATAAATAATTTGTATGGTTTCAACAAACTTATTATAATGGCATCCGCAACTCTTAATTTACTCGCCGCTAACAAATTAACGGGCGAAAATTATACGTCTTCGAAAAATACGATCAACACAATCCTAATCATTGATGACCTTCGTTTTGTCTTAATGGAAAACTGTCCTCCCATTCTAGCTCCATATGTTGCTTGAAATATTCCTGAGGCATATGAGTGATGGACATGGACAAATGAGAAGGCTCGAGAATATATCTTGGCAAGTTTTTCCAAAGTCTTGGCCAAGAAACATGAGCCCATTCCTACAGCCTGTGAGATCATGGGGTTCTTAAGGGGAATGTTTGGACAACTATCCACACAGCTCAATCACAATGCTCTCAAACACATCTTCAATTGTCGTATGCAAAAAAGGACATTTGTTCGAGAACATGTTCTCAACATGATGGTCTACTTTAAGGTGGCGAAGATGAATGAGTCCGTCATCTATAAGGCCAGTCAGATTAGCTTCATTCTGAAATCTTTACCTAAAAGTTTCCTATAGTTTCGTAGCAATGCTGTTAGGAACAGGATTGACTACAACCTGACCACCTTACTCAACGAGCTATAGACCTTCTAGTTCTTGATGAAATCCAAGGAACAGAAAGGTGAAGCAAATGTTACTTTATCCTCTAAGAAGATCCTCAGAGGTTCGACCTTTGGTATGAATTCTGTGCCTTCTTCTTCAAGCCCTAAAAAGTGGAAGAAGAAGAAAGGTGAAAAGAGAAAAGCTAACCCACCAGTTGCTGCCCAAAAGAGCATGAAAGCCAAGGTTACAAAGGGAATCTATTTCCATTGCAACCAGGAGGGACATTGGAAGAGAAACTGTCCCAAATACTTGACGAAAAAGAAGAAGGTCAAGCAAAATAAATATGATTTACTTGTTTTGGAAACCTGTTTAGTGAAGAATTGTGATTTGGCCTGGATAATTGATCCGGGTGCTATTAACTATGTTTGTTCTTCATTTTAGGAAATTATTCTTGGCAGCAACTGGAAGCTAGGGAAATGACGATGCGGTTGGAACTGGGCACGTCGTCTCAGCTATGGTAGTGGGAGGTCTCCAGCTGACTTTACAGAATAAATATATTTTACTAGAAAATGTATATGTAGTTCTTGGTTTGAAGAGGAACTTAATTTTGTAAAATGTTTGTTAGAACAATTATATTGTATTCATTTCTCTGTAAATAAAGTGTTTATTTCAAACAATGGTGTTAACATTTTTCTGCAAAGTTGGAAAACAATGTTTATGTGATAAGACCCTTAGCAACTAAAGTTCTCTATAACACCGAAATGTTTAAAACTGCGGTAACTCAAAATAAAAGGCTTAGAATTTATCCTAAAGAAAATGCCCAACTTTGGCACCTGAGATTAGGATACATCAATCTCAATAGGATTGAGAGGTTGGTGAAGAATAAACTTCTAAGTGAGTTAGAAGAAATTTTTTTACCAGTGTGTGAGTCATACCTCGTAGGCAAAATGACTAAAAGATCTTTTAATGGAAAAGGTCATAGGGTTAAAGAACCCTTAGAACTAGTACATTCAGATCTCTGTGGTCCAATGAATGTAAAAGAAAAGAGGATTTGGATATTTCATCACCTTTACTGATGATTATTCAAGATATAGGTATGCTTATTTAATGCAACATAAGTTTGAATCATTTGAAAAGTTCAAAGAATTTAAGGCCAAAGTTGAAAATGCATTAAATAGAATAATTAAAACATTTCGATCTAATCTCGGTGGAAATTTTTGGATCTTACATTTCGATCTGATAGAGCATCAAATTTTATCCCAAGTCTCAGCATCTAGTATACCTCAGCAAAATGGTGTATTAGAAAGGAGAAATCGAACCTTGTTGGACATGGTTCAGTCCATGATGAGTTACGCTTCCTTACCTGATTCATTTTGGGGTTTTGCAATACAGACTGCAGTGTATATTTTGAATTGTGTTCTGTCCAGGAGTGTTCCTAGAACACCTTTAAAGTTGTGGAATGGTCGGAAAGCTAGTTTACATCATTTCAAAATTTGGGGTTGCCTAGTGTATGTGCTTAGGCAAATCCCAAGAAACTGGAACCTTGTTCAAAACTATGTTTATTTGTAGGCTACCCCAAAGGAATAAGAGGTGGTTACTTCTTCGACCATAAGGAAAATAAAGTGTTTGTTAATCGACATACGCTACTTTTTTAGAAGAAGACTGCAACATCTCGAGTTTTAGGAAGTTTTAAGTTAACTATCGCAAATTATTGAGTTTTAGTTTCCCCAATCTTTGGAATTTGAAATCAATTTGTTATAGTTGAAGAAGTTTTATTGGTTAATGTGGATTCTTTGAGTAGAGTTTTAAATTAATTGGAAGGGACAGTTGAATTATTTGGATAAGAAATTTTGAGTTTTTGTGAAAATTGAAAGGAAAAAGAGGAAATTGTGGTTTTAAAATTTTACCATCTTTAATTTTGGAATTTGGATCCAAAAATTAAGTAAAAAATTAGGAGAAGATAATTGGTTCATTTGGAATTTATTAATTCAAGTACCTAAAAACATTTGTAAATTTGGATTTAAGTTAATTTGGGAAGTTAGAATTTAATTTTGGGATTTTGGTCACATGAATTTAATTTGGAGTTATTGTCAAAATTAAATTCAATTTGGAGGGGAAGTAGTTAATTTTGAATTAGAATTAAGAGATGGATGGTTATAGATGGATTTGAAGTTATATGAATTTAATTTGGATTTATTGTTAAAATTAACTTCAATTTGGAAGGGAAGTAGTTAATTTGGAATTGGAATTAAGAGATGGATGGTTATAGATGAATTTGGAGTTATTATCAAAATTAAATTTAAAAGTATGCAGGCTAATTGTCAGATCGTTATAGATGGAAGAATGTAACATCTCGTGTATTCGTAATTTTGAAATAAATTCACATGAATTTATCTCTTCCCTTTCTTCCTCTCCCTCATGTGCGACACACCCCCTAAATTCTCTCTCTCTCTCTTTTGTCTTCACGAAGCACCCCCACCCTCGTCGCAGAGAGCGTCGTCGCTTGCTTCCAGTAAACCACTACGTCGTCTACAAGATCTGAGCATGCCGCTCGTCCGTCACCACTGATCCGTCGCACATATTTTCTTTCCTTTACCACTGTTCTTATTGGATTTTGGCTTCGGGATTGAAGTTGGTGTGGAATTTATTTGTTGTCTAGTGGGTCAATTTTGTTGGCATTTTCGGCACAGTTTGGGAATGTTAAGTTGAGTGCTGCTAGTGTTTGATTGGTTGAGCTAGTATTGGAATTTTGGCTCGACGTAAGTAATGTTACTATTGGAACCGTATTTGAGCCGGGCATTAAGATTAATGATAATTTTGATGGTTCTAAGATCGTATGAATCATGATGTTTGATTAGATAGGAAATATAATCATATGATTGTCCTGTTTGATGTATGTGATAAGAATGAGCATGATCTTATTTTATAAGATATTTTAGAAGGATGTATTAACATGATCTAGATATTATTTGACATGTATGGGGATGAATAATATTTATATTATGATTTATATATGAGACTCTATTCTATGATGCATGTTATTTATGCCAGTGATAGTTACCTTCCACCCATAGTTAGATATCCACTAGAGGTAGTGATCTCTTTCGAGATTTCACTAGAGGTTTGTGTTTCCTTCAGGATTCACTAGAGGTTTGTGTTTCCTTCGGGATTCACCAGAGGTGGTGTCTCCTTCAAGATTCATCCGAGGGGTGTCTCCTTTGGGATTCACTAGAGGTTGTGTATCCTTTGGGATTCACCATTGATTGTGTCTCCTTCGGTATTCACTAGAGGTTATGTTTCCTTCGAGATTCACCAGAGGTTGTGTTTCCTTCAAGATTCACTAGAGGTTGTGGGTACTCCTAACTACGGTAGGGTGAGTTTAGAGGTCCATTTATATGTATTCCATGAATATTAAGGGCGTATGTTCGTCCTATTAGAGGTCGACATCTAGAGGACATGGATGTCTAGGCTGACCTCGATAGTAGGGTTACTTACAGAGTATTTTATACTTATCCTTTCTAATGTTGTGTTTTTCACGTAACTGCAAAGACATACTGGCGAGTGACTGAAGGAATCCCTGACTGTGCTATTGGGACCAAAGAAATGCTTCCGCTCATGTTTTCATGTTTTACTGTTTTAAAATTTCAGTCTTGATCTGAGAATTTAGAGTTTCATGGTTGAAATTTTTATTTATCAGACTTTATGAAATTTATTTTGAAAGGTTTTCAGATATTTGGATGTTACAAAAGTATTGATGTAAATAAATTCATTTGATTTAGTTAAAATTTGTGAGAGATTCGTTTTGAGGTTTATGCATGTATGAAGTAACAACTTTGTATAAGTCCTACAAAGTTCAAGTCATTAGAAAGACCATATAAGGGAACACAAGCCGAGCCACACAGTAAGATTGTGTTGAATGAACTTTCCAAGGAATCTACTGAACCTTCAACAAGAGCGGTTGATGAACTTTCCAAGGAAATCTACATCAGGATCAGTTTTCACTCTTAACAAAGGGGCAGTAGTCTGGAGGAGCACCAAGCAAGGGTGCATTGCTGACTCCACCATGGAGACTGAGTATGTAACAACTTGTGAAGCTACTAAGGAAGCTGTTTGGCTCAGGAAATTTTTGGCTGATCTGGAAGTCGCTCTAGACATGTCAAAGACCATCACACTTTATTGTGATAATAGTGGTGTTGTAGCTCATTCCCGAGAGCCTAGAAGTCACAAACACGGGAAGCATGTAGAGCGGAAGTATCATCTCATCCGAGAGATTGTGGATCAAGGGGACGTGATCGTTACACAGATAACTTCGAAGCACAACGTTATTGATCTGTTTAAAAATGCCTTCACGGCTAAGGTGATTGAGAGTCACCTGCAGAGTACGGGTGAATCCCTTATCCTGGCGACACTACGAGTATGGCCCACTTTGTAGATATTATAATTGTTGTAAAGTGCTATAAATGATTTGATCCTGATCATTCATGTGGAGACATGTGAGCGGGGATATTCCATCCAAAGGAGTTTTTATAAGATTGGACCACGAAATTTTTAGTCTCATTATATAATGTCATTCATAATAGAGACTTACATTTCACCAGGATGACCATAGGTAACATAATCTGAATCCTGAATGAGTTGTGAACTCCTGCCTATTAAGGTGGTCCTTTGATTTGTATGGGTGAGAGTGGCCAGATCACCGACTAAATAAGCCTACCATTTTAGGGATTTTTCTGATTGAGGAGTTGAGAACACAGTGACATAAGAAGGAATTCACTCCTTCCCCAACGGGGTAAGTAGATAAATTTCTCCCTTAAGGATTGATTCCGAGACGAGAACAATGTGGTGTCACACCTTCTCCTAGCCCGAGAGGGGTTTGGTCATAGTTGGAGTATGATTTATTATTCATTAGAGGGATCAGTGGTACTTAAGGAGTTAGATGTAACTATAGGGGCAAAACGGTAATTTTGGTCCAGTTGCAATTACGAGCATTTTGTGAAGGGTCATCGTATTGTTAACTGGACATAGAAATATATCTGTAATGCGAAGAATGCAATTCTCGATCTTTAGTGGTGTACCCGAAAGTTAATGGATGGTGAGTAATTAATTAAATAAGTTTAATTAATTGTTCACGTACCGTTGGAGCTTCAAGCTACAGCTCCATGAGGTCCCCTCGATAACTCAATGAGAATTAATGGGAATAAGTTTTTGGATTAATTTGAATTATTCAAATTAATTGAGGGAATTAGTTATATATGATATAATTAATTTAGTTTCAATTATATATGATATAAATATTATAATGTATTTGATACATTACAATATAAAGTATATTTAAGAGGAAATAAATATTTGAATATGATTCAAATATTAATTATATGAATTGGATTCATATATTTAAAATTTAATATAAATGTAATTTATATTAAAAGTCATTGGTGAGAGAAAATTGAAATTATAAGTTATATTGTATTTGATACAATATAAAAACTATTGAGATTGGTGTCCTAATTCTCCCGGTGGTTTTGTAGTTTGTAAACATTTTGTACACACATTGTTATTAATAAAATAAGTGTTATTTTATAAGTATTTACTCAATCCAACAAACTAAGATCCGTGGTTATTTTATGTAACTTAAGCATGTACAAAAGACATACAAGTGGATCATGCCTTAAGTAATAACCTAAATGGTTTGTAGTATAAGGATAAAGGAGGGATACCTTATCCTAATGACACTACGAATATAACCCGCTCTGTAGATGTTACAAGTGTTATAAAGTGCTACAAATGGTCTGTTCCTGACCATTCATGTGGAGACATGCGAGTGAGGGTATCTTATATAAAGAGTGTATAAGACCAGACCACGAGATGATTAGTCTCTTTATATAACGCCGTTGATAATTGAGGCTTATATCTCACTAGGATGACCATAGGTAATATGATCTTAATCCTGAGTGAGTTGGGGACTCCTGCTCATGAAGGCGATCCTTTCATTAGTATGGGTGAGTGTGGCCATATTGCCAACTCAACAAGCCTACCTTTTTAGGGATTCATCTGATTGGGGAGTTGGGAACTTAGCTACACAAGACGAAATTCACTCATTCCTCGAAGCAGGGGTAAGTAGATAAATTGCTCCTTTAAAGGCTGATTTCGGGTCTTGAACATAGTGGCCACACCCTCTCTTTAGAAGAGAGGACTCAGCCACAGTAGAACTATGACTTATTGTTCATTAGAGGAATTAATGGTACTTAGGAATTAGATGTAACTACAGAGGCAAAATGGAAAATTGGCCCAACTGTTCTTACGAGTGATTTGTGAAATGTCATCGCACTATTGACTGGTTATATCCAATGGACACAGAAATATATCTGTAATGCAAAGAGTGCAGCTGTAGGTTTTTAGTGGAGTGACCAACAGTTAATGGATGGTGGATCTCGTGACTAAAGAGTTTAGTTAGTTATTCACGTACCGTTGGAGCTTCAAGCTGCAGGTCCATAAGGTTCCCTTTGTAGCTCAATGGGTTCAAGTTGAGAATCAGAATTTTGGTTAGTTTGAAGTGTTCAAATTAACAAGAGAAAATTCAATTATATGTGATATAATTGATTTGATGTATTAGATACATTAATTGGAGGAATTAATATAAATATGATTTATATTAAATACCATAAAATAGAAAAAGAATTATGGTTTTTATGTTTCATATGATGAAATATTAAAACTATAGGTTATAAATATAATATGATAAGTTGTTATCATATTTATTTATAAGATATTAATTATATGATAATTAATTATTCATTTTCTCTAGTAACCGAATTGAGTGAGAAGTTATTGGAAGTTATGGTAACCGTGAGATAAAAGGAAAATTGTTTTCCAAAATTAGTTATTGATTCATTAAAAAAATCTCATAGAAAAGGCTATCAAGTAAAAGTGTTTTTACTAAGCGATAGTGTAGAGAATATAAATGATTGAGCTGACTATATGATAGTTATTCATTTGTTGCTAAACGATTGAGTAGTAAAGTCGATACGATAGGCTTCATCTTCTAAATGATCGAGTACATTGTCTATACGATAGACAGTCTTCATTATCTCCCACTTACTCGATCATCTACCTCCTGTTTTCCTCAATCCTAGATCATACAACGCCCACAACTTTTGGATTCTCACACAGAGAATACCAAGGTAACCATTGTGGTGGTGTTCCTGTTTCACTCGAGGATCGAGTTGGACTCGACTTGGATTGAGGTTCATTCAGACGCTCGTTGAGGTCGTGTTCTGTTCGTTGCATTTGAGTGCTGCTTTAGAAGTTTTGGAAACTGATCGAGGGATACTTGAAGAAGAGTTCTTGAAAGGTATGCATACTTTATCCCTTGTATCTTTTATCTTCTTGTAGCATGCTGTAATTTCTGTATATGCATAATTTGTTCGTTTCTATTAAAGACTAACTGTTTTGTGCTCATTCTCAATGGAATTTGGAACGATCCACTTCTGCTGCTAATGGGAATCTCTGTTTAGATTTCCTTCACTTGATATCAGAGCTAGTTTGTTTTGATATACCAAATACCATTTCTGTATTTAACTTCTTTTACAGTCATGGAGGGTTTTAAGTTTTCTACAATGTGTTTAAGTTAAATGTGTTTGTGGATGTGTTGATGGATGTTTATGGGATGATTGCCTCTGTTTAAGGCTTTCTATAATTTACGAAGTGTTAATTTGTAAGGCTCCTGCATTTTTGGGCATAATCAACAAGCATTCGAGTCTGTATTCAAAGTTATTGAAGTTTTTTTAGTCATTCGTGATGAAGTTTCAAAGCATGGAGATGCTGTTCTCATCGAGGAAGAAGACTAAAGGTTGGTCGCATTGTGTAGCCCAGGCTAAACGATCGTTCAAACTTGGCTAAACGATCGTGTAGAAAAGTTCTATCCGATCGTGTAGTATTTACTAAACAATTGTATAACTTATGCTAAATGATTGAGTAAAGAATTTATACTATCGTGTAGTGATGGTTGCTCGATTGCATGGACACTTGAGGTAAACGATCACACGGAGTATTTGATGCTCGTCGTTTAATAGGCGCGCGCACTAAACGATCGTGTAGTCCATCATGCTTCATCGCATAGTCACTGGCTACACGATCACCCGATATATAATACTTGACGCTTGCTCAATGATCGTTTAGACGATTATGCTTCACTGCATTGTTGTCGTCTACTTGATCATTTAAGGCATACGTTACACGATGTGTGCTGCACGATTGCGTGACCTTCATGCTTCATCGCATAGTCAAAGGTACCCAATCGTTGCTAAACGATCGTTTATGCTCATACAGCGTTGCTAGATGATCACAAGAAGTTGTTACGCGATTAAGGAGACGAGATCTTCGCCCAGACAGTTCAAGACACGATTCGCCTGTTTGAACCGGTAGACTCAATGTTCTTTGTAATAGTTAGCTTTATTCTTGAGGATTTGAGGCTAATTATCCCAGTCCATCAACTTTTACTTAATGTACATGAGATTTATGTTTGTTTATATGCCATAATATATGACATATAGATTTAAAACCGACCTTAAGTTATACAACTATTCATGCATCATATATTGTAAGTGTTATAATATAGTAAATTACATGATGAAATTACAAGAAAGCATGCTCATGCATCATATAATATAAGCATTATATTTATGCATGCATTAAGCATATTCATGCATCATCTTTATATTGTAAGAGTTATAGTATATGGGTGTATGAGAGCATATATGCTTGTTTCAGTACTTTGTTATATAAGAGTTATATAAAAGTAGTAATGAATGAACAATGCATGGAGCATGACACTTAAGCTTATTTATAAGAGTTATGAATGCCTTGTATGTGTTGCTTTGCATTGTGGTTGGTTTTACTTGTTTCCTTTTATAAGAGTTATAATGGAAATTAAAACTAAAATCAAAGAAAGATTTGCATGCGAAATTAGGTGAACTAATGTTTTAAAAGAGTATTAAAATTTGATTGAGATAGATCTAAGTTCATGGTTCTAATGAGATAGAAATCTAAGTTTAATCTTTTGAAACGGTTTAATAGGATTAAATTGAATTGAATAAAAGATTAAATTTGTATTAAATCTACCTATATGGCTTTTGTCTTAAACCACTGAAGCATCATTGCAAAATTAGATGTCACACGGGATTCATTTAGATTTTGTTAAACCAGATTGGATTTGTTTTCAAGAGTATTTGCTAAAATCTAATGTAGATCAATGTGTTTTTTTTTTTTTTAGCAACATGTATGATTTTCCGTTAGTTGCCTCTTTTAATTTCGCCGATTACATACATTGGAAAGAGTCTTTTAACAAATATTTCGTGGTAAACGACCTCGAGTTTGTCATGGTTGAGGAGTGTCCTCAAGTCTCGACCTTTGATGCACCGTGAAATGTTCGTAATGCATATGAGGTGTGGATGAAGGCTAATTCGATGGCCCGACTTCACATTGCACGTCAGATCATGGACTCATTGAAAAATTGTTTGAACATCAGTTCTCACTTTTTGAGCAAAAAGGGATGGATGACAAAGAAACCAGTAGTATTAGTTCCAAAGATAATCTCCAGTCTCTCTTGAATGTCAAGGGACTAAAAGAGAAAGCAATTGTTGCTAACTCAGATGAAGTTCATCGACGAGAATTGCTCTCTGAAATGGAACATGGAGCTTATATAGGTTCTGATACTGATCCCACTACTTTCTAGAAGAGCAAAAAGTCTAAAGACAATAAATGTGATTT
Organism: Benincasa hispida; assembly: GCF_027475165.1. NCBI lineage: Eukaryota > Viridiplantae > Streptophyta > Magnoliopsida > Cucurbitales > Cucurbitaceae > Benincasa > Benincasa hispida. Next base: position 36,660,252 of record NC_143483.1, read on the forward strand.
ATTTTTCTTGGAGACGTGTTTGGTAGAGAATGATGATTTTGTCTAGATACTTGATTCAGGTGCTACTAATCACGTAAGTTCTTCTTACCAAGGATTTAGTTCCTGGAAAGAGTTGAAAGATAGAGAGTTGACTCTTTAAGTCGGTACTAGTGAGGGTGTTTCAGTTGTTGTTGTAGGCAGGCTGAAGTTATTTTTGGACAAGAAACGTTATCTGTTATTGAATAATATTTATGTAGTTCCTCATATCAAGAGGACCTTAATTTCATTTTCTTGTCTAATTGAACAAGGTTATACGGTCTCCTTTTCAAAGAATAAAGTGTTTATTTTCAAGAATGGTATGGAGATTGGTTTTGATTCAATGGAAAATAACTTATATGTATTAAGGTCGTTAGTCATAAAAGCCTTGCTTAATACTAAAATGTTCAAAATGGTGACAACAGCAAAAAGATCAAAGGTTTCTCCTAAAGAAAATGACCATCTTCGGCATTTAAGATTAGGTCACATCAACCTTAATAGGATTGAGAAGTTGGTGAAATGTGGACTTCTAAATGGTTTAGAAGAAAACTCATTTTCGGTATGTGAATCATTCCTGGAAGGGAAGATGACCAAACTGAAGGAACTCTTATCAAAGAGAACCCATGAGCGGAAGCAAGATCGTTCCAAATTCATTATGACCGAATTACAAGCATTCACAAATATACAAACTAGTTATGCATTTCAGAACAAATTACGGCATGCTTTTAAACATAAATACAAAGGGATGAGAGACATACCTTTTGAAGAACTCTTCTTCTAACTTTCTCTTGCTATCGTGGAATCTTGGACCAGCACATCTTGTTGTCGTTATGAACACCAACCCAATCTTCTATGGATCATCTAGTCAATCACGAACAACCTTCTCCACGAAGAAGTAAATTTTTTGGACATCACCACTCAGTGACCTTTGTATTCTCGGAGCGAGAATCTAGAAGGTGTGTGATCTGTTGGATTTTGTAGAGGGAAAGAGGAAACAATTATCGAACTCAACGACCAAGCAAGTGGGAGAATTTAGAGTCTATCGTATAGACTTTGTGCTTGATCGTTCAGTAAAAGAAAACAGGTACACGATCATTTAGGAAATCAGGTGTGATCGTTTACACGATCATTTAGAGAATATTGGACAGGCACGCGATCGTTTAGTAAAACAATACATGAGTGTTTAGACAAAGGTGCTTATACATGATAGTTTAGACAAACATTTGAAGCTGTTGTGTAGTCTCTCGTGAGCTAAACGATAGGCCGTGTACTCGAATGAAGCGGTTCTTCCAAAATGAATTTTTTTTTTCATTTTATCCTTCAGTTATGAAAACTGAATAAAACCTCCCACATTCACGCACGGTTAAGGAGAAAAACCACCAACAATTATCTCATAATTGTTTTAATTATATATAAATATAATAACCAACTTATCATATTATATTTATAACCTATAGTTTTAAGATCACATCATATGAAACATATAAACCATAGTCCTTTTCTCCTTTCCTTGATATAAATCATATTTATATCACATTCCTCTAATTAATGTATCTCATACATCATGTCAACTATATCATATATAATTGAACAAGTTTAATCATATCATATATAATCAAACTGAATCAATTTAAACACTTCAAACTGACCCAAAAACTTAAACTCAACTTGAATCCATTGAGCTACCAATGGGACCTTATGAACCTGTAGCCTGAAGCTCCAACAATACGTGAATAGCTGACTAAACACTTTAGCCATGAGATCCACCATCTGTTAACTGTCGGACACTTCACTAAAGACCGATAGATGCAGTCTTCTCACCACAGATGTATTTCTGTGTCCATCAGATATAACCAGTCCACAGTACGATAACCCTTCACAGATGCTAGTAAGTACAAGTGGGCCAATTCACCGTTTTGCCCATGTAGTTACATCTAACTCTTTAAGTACCACTGATCCCTCTAATGAACAATACATCATAGTCTTACTATGAATGGACACCTCTCGAGCCATGAGAAGGTGTGTGACTCTACATTGTTCAAGCCCCGGAATCAATCCTTAAGGGAGAAATCTATGTACTTAACCTTGCTTCGGGGAAGGAGTAAATTCCATCTTGTGTAACTGAGTTCCCAGCTCCCCAATCAGACGAATCCCCAAAGTGGTAGGTTTGAGTCGGCAATCTGATCACTCGCACCCATGCAAATCAAAGGACTACCCTCAAAGGCAGGAGTTCCCAACTCACTCCAGATTAAGGTCATGTTACCTATGGTCATCCTAGTAAAGTGAAGTCTTTGTCATGAACACCGTTATATAATGAGACTATACACTTCGTGGTCCGGTCTTATACAAACTCCTTTGTATAGGACATCCTCGCTCGCATATCTCCATATGAATAATCATGATCAGACTATCTGTAGCATGTCCCAACACTTGTAACTATCTACAAAGCGGGCCACATCCGTAGTGTCACAAGGATAAGGTTTTCCTCCTATGTCCATATACTATAGACCATTTTGGTTATCACTTAAGGCATGATCCACTTGTATGTCTCCACATATATGCTTAAGTTACAACGACAACCAGGGATATTAGTTTATTGGTTTATGGTAAAGCAAATAAAACATCTCATGTTTCGTAAACAATAGTGAAGAAAATATCTCATATTATTACATCACAAGTGTTTGTTCAATACAGGTGTTTACAAACTATAGGACCTAACGAGAGTTTAGGACATGAACCCTAAAAATTTTCCACTTGTCCTAAAACGAGTGAGGTGTACATAACAACAATTACAAAATAATAAACTAAGGCACTAAGGCCCAATACAAAAATCTCCCACTTGCTATAGTCTAGTCGCGGGCGGTCCCATAGACATATGCTCTGAAGGTGACCCTCATAAACTGTAGTTGATGACATGCAGAAATGCATGTCATCTTAGGCCTTTTATTTAGAATTATGAAGGTTGTTAAGCAGAATATGCGGCAATTATGTTAGGAATTCATGAGAAAATGAGCTTGTGTCGTTCAACATGATGAATCTCGACTAACACATTATTATGCGTTGAATTGTCTATTTTCGTAGCTTACGCAGAAAGTGGACACAAACGCAAAAGCCAGACTATCACATAAATGACCGTATATGGAGAAACTCTCCATCGCAAATGCCAACACGTTTGATCAACACATGGGTGTTCCAGTAATCAGCCGCATGCGTCCATCGCATGGGAGTTGTGCTCGTCAAGCGATTGCGGTCATCGTGTCAAAGTTACGGTATTAAGCGAATGCGGTCACTGAACGATTGTGGCTACACAATAATGCATAATAGAGGGATCAACGCAAGGTTGGTGGAATGAACGCATCAACATACATCTCAGGAAAATCAAAAGCTGATGTGGACATTTCACCTACCACATCGTTAGTGGCAGAGATTCAAAAAAGAACTAATGCACTGCGAATGTCAGAATTAGAGTAGTCCATTAATACTGTCGGCGATCTAAGCTCTATATAAAGAAGCCGATGAGTAGAATTTCAACCCATCCAGGGTTTTTCCCTACGATCCAGACTAATGCGTGAGAAGAAAGCTTGAGAGTTCTTCATTTCCTTCTTCCATTCCAAGTGATGACCAGAACCTTTAACCGGAGCTAGATCTCGAGAGAGTCAGCTCCACCGCCCATCCATGGCACCACCAGTAGCCTTGACGCACATCTGCTGGAAGTAAGTCATTGCTTTCAGCCGGTCCTTTCATTTTCTCTTCTTTTCCTATGTTGTATTGTATTACATGTTGTGATTAAGGAATTAATACATTATGTGTTCAATGCATTTCTGTGTTTCCTTCGATTCCATCCCCATCCTTCTTTACTTAGCTTCCTTAACTTTCATTGCATCACTTAGTGAGATTGCTAGAGTATCGCATACTTAGTCATATGGATTAGATATATGAAGCATGTAGCAAACTACCTAGAGGTGTGCGTTGTGCGAGTGTGTGAGAAAACCTTATTTGCTTAATGTGAAGCTGTAGCAACACCTGTCTATAGGCTAACGTAATGCTTGTCTATGAGTAAAGTCAACAATAACCAACTACCCGAAAAGGTAGGTGGTTGGTCGCATTAAGCAATGTAAGTTATTGTTCACTAGAGATAGGAATAATCTTGCGTCAGCCAAGTTTGTGTGGTTACCTTGTCTTATGTATGTGCCTATCACACCTTTAGAGCTGCTCGAGAGAGAGTCTAAAGAAAGAACCTAAGATTCGAGAGAGCTAGGTTAGAATCGATGCTCGAGAGGGTTAGATTAGGTTTGCATCAGTAAGAATGGAGACTTAGAAATAAGCTCCATTTGTTATTACGCAGTGTATGCATCCTACGGAGAGGACAATGGTTGCGTCCAGGAAGTAAGATATGGTGGCTGTATGCGGTCATCTCGACACTATGCATACACACCGCATACGTCCTAGATTTAGGTTTTTAGTGTGTGTAGCATGATCACATGGCTTGCGTTGATTGAGGTTGCCCTTGCGGTCACTCTTAAGGGTTGCAATGAAGACATCTCCACATTTTATCTATTTTCCCATTCATTTGTTTCATGTCAAGAGTTGTCATGTCTCTACCTTTCATTCTTATTCTCAGTGTGTTGTCTGTTAGTTAGGAGTAGAAGTAGTGTTAGCATAGAAACCCCTCAATCATTCTTTCATTCAACCGCCACATGCACATTACCACATTCATCCAGCTACAAGTCCCTGAGTTTGACCTCGGATCACCCAAGAAACTTACGTTCGCGTTATACTTGGTGTGAGCGCAAGAAAACTTGTGACAGAAACACATGGTCATCACATACATTTGTTAACGCAAAGTCATTCCAACTCATGACCACGACGCATGATAATCAACGCATACATTAAGGACATGCATCGCATATTGTGTCCATGGAATTTTAGTTGTTGAGTAATTAACATCTAATTTCCTGTCATCAAGTTGAGTTGGGTGTACATAACAACAAGTACAAAACAATAAACTAGGGCACTAAGGCCCAGTACAAAAATCTCCCACTTGCTATAGTCCAGCCGCAGGCGGTCCTATAGACCCATACTCTGTAGGTGACCCCATAAATTGTAGCCGTGAGAGCCTTCGTAAACGGGTCAGTAATGTTGTGCTTCGAGGCGATCTTCGTGACTATCATATCTCCTCGATGCACTATCTCGCGGATGAGATGATACTTCTGCTCTAAATGTTTGCCACGCTTGTTACTCCTAGGCTTCCTAGAGTTCACCACAGCACCACTATTGTCACAGTAGAGAGTGATGGTCTTAGACATGTCTTGAACAACTTCCAGATCAATCAGAAACTTCCTGAGCCAAACGGCCTCCTTAGTAGCTTCACAAGCCACTACATACTTGGCCTCCATCGTGGAGTCGACGATGTACCTTTGCTTAGTGCTTCTCCACACTACAGCTTCTTCAGTAAGAGTGAACACTTAGCCTGAAGTAGATTTCTAAAAATCCTTATTAGTCTGAAAGTCAGAATCTGTGTATCCAGTAAGGATCAAATTCTTAAATCCATTCACGAGCATGTAGTCCTCGTTCTCCGAAGTTACTTGAGGATATTCTTGACGGTGGTCCAATCACCCTGTCTTGGATTAAACTAATATCTACTGACTATTCCCACAGCGTAGTAGATGTCTGGTTTAGTACACAACATCACATACATCAAACTGCCAACGATAGATGCATAGGGGACTCGTCTCATCTCCTTGACCTCTTGAGGTGTCTTAGGACACATTTCCTTAGACAATGTAACTCCATGCCTGAAAGGCAGTAGGCTCCTTTCGGAGTTCTGCATCGAATACTTGAGCAACATCTTGTCAATGTACGATGCCTGAGATAGCGCTAGCACTTTATTCTTCCAATCTTGAAAGATCTTAATACCAAGAAAAAACTGAGCCTCTTCTAAATCTTTTATTTGGAATTGGATTGCTAGCCAGTTCTTAATTAATGTCAGTAGATCTATATCATTCCCAATGAGTAGGATATCGTCTACATACAACACTATGAAAACTACTGAACTGTTGATGATTTTCTTATAAACACAAGGCTCATCAACTTTTTGTCAAAGCCGTACGATTTTATTGTTGTATCAAACCGAATGTTCCAAGATCGAAATGCCTGTTTCATCCCATAAATGGACCGATTCAGTTTGCAGACTTTTTTCTCTTGATCTTTCGCTATGAATCACTCGGGCTGCACCATATAAATGATCCCCTCAAGATTACCATTTAGAAAGGCAATCTTGACGTCTATTTGCCATATCTCATGGTCATAATATGAGGCACTGGACAGGAGGATGCAGATAGACTTCAACATGGCAATAGGCAAGAAAGTCTCCTCGTAGTCGACTCCCTCCACCTAGGTATAACCCTTTGCCAACAGTCTAGCCTTGAAGATTTACACTTTTGCATCAGCACCCCGTTTCCTCTTGTAGATCCATTTGCAACCTATAGGGTTTACCCCATCAGGTTGATCTACAAGATCCCATACTAAGTTGAAGTACATCGACTCCATATCGAGATCCATGGCTTTGACCCATTCATCCCAGTCAACATCTTCCATTTCCTTCTAATAAGACAACAGATCCTCAACCTCGCCATCGACTACCATAGCCAGGATTTCAGTAAAACCCATATAGCGAATAAGTGGGTTCGCAACCCTCCCACTACGTCGAGGTTTCCTCAACTCTTGAGGTGGAACTGACCTATCAGATAAACTTACATCAACAACTCTTGCTAATAGAGCAGGCCTTTCAATAACTCTTGTTGAAGTTTCAAAAGTTTCATTGGAAAGTTCACATAACACGATCTTACTATGTGGATTGTGCTCCCTCATATGATCCTCCTTCAGGAAGGCAACATTCGTAGACAAAAATACTCTGTTTTCTTTAGGATCATAAGAGTAACCCCCTCGTGTACCTTTGAGGTAGCCTACAGAGAGACACAACCTCGAATGTGGTTTCAGTTTCTTTGGATTAACCTCAAGCACATATGCTTGGCAACCTCATATGCAGAAGTGACATAAATTAACTTTACGCCCATTCCACAACTCCAAAGGTGTTCTCACAACACTCTTGGAAGGAACACAGTTGAGGATATAAACTGTAGTCTCCATTGCAAAACCCCAAAACGAGTCTAGTAAGGAAGTGTACCTCATCATCGACCGAACCATGTCCAATAAGGATTTGTTTCTCCTCCTCGCTACACCATTCTATTGAGGTGTACCCGACGCTGAGAGTTGGGAAATGATTCCATGTTCTATCATATAGTTCTGGAACTCTGAATCCAAAAACTCTCCATCTCGATCCGATCGAAGTGTTTTAATTCATCTATCCAATGCGTTTTTAACTTCAACCTTGAACTCTCTGAACTTTTCAAAGGATTTAGACTTCTGTTGCATCAAATAAACATACCCATATCAAGAGTAATCAGCAGTAAAAGTGATGAAATACTCATAGCCTCCCCTGGCTCGCACATTCATGGGACCGCAAAAGTCTTAATGCACTAATTCTAGAGGCTCTTTGGCTCGATAACCTTTTCCAGTAAAAGGTCGTTTAGTCATTTGCCTTCAAGGCATGATTCACACACTGGTAAAGAATTTTCCTCTAACTCGCTTAGAAGACCATTCTTCACTAACCTCTCAATCCTATTGAGATTGATTTGCCCTAATCAAAGGTGCCAAAGTTGGGCATTTTCTTTAAGAGAAACCTTTTGTCGTTTATTTTGAGTTACAACAGTTTTAAACATCTCTATGTTATGAAGGGAACTTATTGCTAACGGCCTTAGCACATATAAGTTGTTTTCCAGTTTTGCTGAACAAATCTCAATTTCATCTTTATGAAAATACACTTTATTCAAATCAAAATGAAAAGTATATTTACATTGTATTAGACACTTTACAGAAATTAAGTTCCTCTTTAACTCAGGAACTACATAAACATCATTCAAAATGATAAACTTCTTTTGTAAAGTCAACTGGAGCCTTCCTACTGCCACAGCTGAGACGACGTGCCTGGTGCCTACTCGCATCGTCATCTCTCCAACCTCAAGCTGCCACTAAGATCTAATCCCCTGAAAAGAAGAACAAACATGATTAGTGGCCCCAGAGTTAATAATCCAGGTAGAATGATCATACTCTACTAAACAAGTTTCCAAAACTGGTAAACCATATTTACCTTGTTTTGCCATAGCCTTGGCCTTCTTCTTCTCCTTTATCCAGCGAGGACAATTCCACTTCCAATACCCATTCTGGTTGTAATGGGAACACTTTCCTTTGTCAATCGGTGCTGGTCGCCTACCTCGCTGGGTGGCAAGTTGTAGGTTAGCAGGTGCCTTCCCCTTCCTCTTACCACCATTCTTCTTCTTCCACTTGAAAGTGTTAGAAGTAGAAGGTGCAGACATTGTTCCTTAGGTTGAACCTCGATGGAACTTCTTCGAAGATGAAGCAACATTTACCTCACTAACCTTCTTCTCCTTACTTTTCAGTAAGGATTGGAATGTCTGCAACTCGTTAAGGAGAGTTGTAAGGGTATAGTCAACTTTGTTTAGTATTGCGCTACTGACAAAATACAGGAAGCTATCTGGCAACGAGTGCAGAATTATGCTAACTTGGCTGCCCTTATCGATGCGTGACCCATTCATCTCCGCCACATTGAAGTGGACCATCATGTTCAGCACATGTTCACAAACAGAGGTCCTTCCTCCATTTTGGAGTTGAGGATGCATTTAAGAGCTTCGTGCTTGAGCTGTCCAGACGATTGTCTGAACATTCCCTGCAGGGACTCCATGATCTCACGCGCTGAGACTATAGGCTCATGCTTCTTGGCCAAAACATCATTAAGACTAGCCAAGATATAAGCTCGGGCCTTCTCGTTCACCCGTGTCCAATGGTCTAAGCCTTCCGAACATTTCGAGTGGCGTTCTGAGGTGGAATAGAAGGACACTTCTCTGTAAGGACGAACCTCAGGTCATTGATCATTAAAATTGTAGTGATCATGTGTTTCCAAGTAGCGTAATTCTCACCAGTCTGCTTATCGGTGCTTAATAGAGCTAATGTGGCTGTAGCCATTCTAACGTTGCTGAAAACAAAACAAACTTAACGAGTCAATGCAATACCACTTTTAACACAAATTTTAGTTTTAGCAAAATAGTTTTCATTTACCCTAAGTAAAAAGACATCTATTTTGCAATGATGCCCCAGCGAGGCAAGACAAAAGTCACCGATAGGGTGATTAGATGCACCTTCAATGGGATGAGACACTCTCAACCATTATGCAGAAACAACTCTTGTAACTGATCCTAACAGTCACTATTTTCGGTCCAGAACTGTTAACCTTTAACAATTTTGCGTAAGTGTAACCCCTCATTTTCAGCCCTAGAGTCCTGACCTAATGCGCCCACCGTAAGGAAAAAGCAGATTAGGACAAGAGACTAAAACGACCTTATCCTATACAGGAGATCAGATAAAGAGTCGTGCAAAACTGCCATCTTATAGGGGGACACTCCCAGAGTGCCTGGAGGCGATGCACAAAAACGTTATCCAACATAATGAGAGAGATGGACGGATATGTTGTCACATGTCCCGCTCTCACTTATTATGAACATTCTCTCCATTCACCTTGGTATTGACCTACCCAAACACCATCCTTTAGGGGGGACAATCCCACGGTGCCACGAGGCCGAGGATAGATCTCACGATGTGAACATAAATGGAGAAACGTGAAGAGGTTTAAGTGAAGTATCATATACCCCAAGTACCTTTCACTGAATGTTCTACCTCGGGGTTCATTAACTTAGACCATCCAGCTACTGATAAGTCAGTTTAATTTGCTAAAAAACAACTATTGTCTTTGAAATTAAACAAGTTTAAGTCAAGTCCCATTAAACATTTTGACGAACTATCCTCAAATATGCATGCATGCATGCATCAAATCTATCTAATTCACCTTTCCAGGTAGGTTCCCAGGTAGGGGTGTTCCGTTTTCGTCAGCTTATGTACCCTAGCCCAAACAGAACCTACCTTAGATAAAAGGTCCCTTATAGATAGATTTGCTACATATATAATCTTTTATTAGTCAATTTAATCCTATTAAACTGATTAAAAGATTTAACTTTAGGTTGCTAATCTCATTAGAACCGTGATCTTAGGTTGCTAAACTTTTTGCTCTTGACCTTGGGCTATGAATCCCTTGGGTTGCACCATGTAAATGGTCTCCTCAAGATTGTCATTCAGAAAGGCCATCTTGACGTCCATTTTCCAAATCTCATAATTATAATAAGTTGCAATGGATAGGAGGATGCGGATCGACTTTAACATGGCAATAGGCGAGAAAGTATCCTCATAGTCAACTCCCTATACCTGGGTATAACTCTTTGCCACAAGTCGAGCCTTGAAGGTTTGCACCTTCCCATCAACACCCTGTTTGCGCTTGTAGATCCATTTATAACCTATAGGTCTTACCCCATCAGGCTAATCTACAAGATCCCATACTGAGTTAAAGTATATTGACTCCATCTCGAGATCCATGGCCTTGACCCATTCATCTCAGTCAACATCCTCCATTGCCTTCTGATAAGACAACAGATCCTCAACGTCGCCATCTGCTACCATAGCTAGGATTTTCGTGAAACTCAGATAGCGAACGAGCGGGTTTGCAACCCTCCTACTACGTCGTGGTTCCCTCAACTCTAGAGGTGGAACCGACCTACTAGATGAACTGTCATTAACAACTCTTGTTGATGAAGCAGGTCCTTCAATAACTCTTGTTGAAGATTCAATTGTTTCATTGGAAAGTTCACGCAACACGACTTTACTACGTGGACTGTGCTCCCTAATATGATTCTCCTCCAGGAAAGTAGCGTTCGTGGAATCAAACACCCTATTTTTCAACGGATCATAAAAATAAACCCCTAGTGTACCTTTGGGGTAGCCTACAAAGAGGTATAACCTCGACCGTGGTTCCAACTTCTTGGGATTTTCTTCAAGCACTTGTGCAGGGCAACCCCAAATGTGGAAGTGATGTAAACTAGCTTTACGCCCATTCCACAACTCCAGAGGTGTTCTTGCAACACTCTTAAAAGGAACACAGTTCAGTATGTAAGTTGTAGTCTCCACTACGAAACCCCAAAACGAGTCAGATAAGGAAACCTAACTCATCATCGAACGAACCATGTCCATCAAGGTTCTATTTCTCCTCTTCGCTACACCATTTCGCTGAAGTGTACTCGACTCCAAGAGTTGGGAAACAATTCCATGGTCTATCAAATAGTCCTAGAATGATAAGTCCAAAAACTCACCACCTTGATCCGATTGAAGTGTTTTAATCCATCTATTCAATGTGTTTTCAACTTCAGCTTTGAACTCTTTGATCGTTTAGAAAATCAGGTGTTATCGTTTACACGATCGTTTAGGGAATATCGCTCAGAACACGATCGTAAAAAGGTGCGTGTACACGATCATTTAGATAAACACTTGAAGCTGTCGTGTAGTCCCTCGTGAGCTAAACGATAGGTTGTGTACTCGAATGAAGCGATTCTTCCAAAATGAAAACATTTTTCATTTTATCCTTTAGTTATGAAAACTGAATAAAACCTCCCATTTTCATACATGGTTAAGGAGAAAACCCACCAACAATTATCTCATAATTGTTTTAATTATAAATAAATATAATAACCAACTTATCATATTACATTTATAACCTATAATTTTAATATCACATCATATGCAACATTTAAACCATAGTTCTTTTTTCCTTTACTTGATATAAATCATATTTATATCATATTCCTAAAATTAATGTATCTCACACATCATATCAACTATATCATATATAATTGAACTAATTTTATCATATCATATATAATCAAACTCTTTCTTGTCAAATTGAACACTTCAAACTGACCCAAAAACTGATTCTCAAATTGAATCCATTGAGCTACCAAGGGACCTTATGAACATGTAGCTTGAAGCTCCAACGGTACGTGAATAGCTGACTAAACTCTTTAGCCACGAGATCCACCATCCGTTAACTATTGGGCACTCCATTAAAAACCAACTGCACCCTTCTCACCAAAGATTTATTCTGTGTCCGTCGGATATAACCAATCAACAGTACGATAACCCTTCACAGATGCTCGTAATTACAATTGGGCCAATTCACCATTTTTCTCCTGTAGTAACATCTAACTCCTTAAGTACCACTGATCCCTCTAATTAATAATACATCATAGTTCTATTACGAGTGGACACATCTCGGGCCATGAGAAGGTGTGTAGTGCCACATCATTCAAGCCCCAGAATTAGCCTTTAAGGGAGCAATCTATCTACTTACCCCTGCTTCGGGTAAGGAGTGAATTCCATCTCATGTAGCTGAGTTCTTAGCTCCTCAATCAGACGAATCCCCAAAGTGGTAGGTTTGAGTTGACAATCTTGCCACTCGCACCCATGCAAATCAAAGGACCACCTTCAAAGGCAAGAGTTCCCAACTCACTCAGGATTAAGGTCATGTTGCCTATGGTCATCATAGTGAAGTGAAGTCTCTGTCATAAACGACGTTATGTAACGAGACTATATACCTCGTGGTCTGGTCTTATACAAACTTCTTTGTATAGGACACCCTCGCTCGCATGTTTTCACATGAATGATCAGGATCAGACCATCTGTAGCACGTCACAACACTTGTAACTATCTACAAAGTGGGCCACATTCGTAGTGTCACCAGGATAAGGTTTCCCTCCTATATCCATATACTACAGACCATTTTGGTTATCACTTAAGGCATGATCCACTTGTATGTCTCTACATACATGCTTAAGTGACAACAACAACTAGGGATCTTAGTTTATTGGTTTGTGGTAAAGAAAATAAAACATTTCATGTTTCATAAACAACAGTGAAGAAAATATCTCATATTATTACATCACAAGCGTTTGTTCAATATAGGTGCTTATAAACTACAGAACCGAACAAGAGTTTAGGGCATCAACCCCAACAGAAACAACCTTTTCTAGGTTATAGAGCCAAGAAGACCTTGGAGCCTATACATTCAGACCTCAATGACCCGAGGAGCATTAGAGCTCGAGGTGGGTATGAATATTTCATCTTTTCCATAGATGATTATTCAAGATATGGGTATATATACCTAATGCAACATAAGTCTGACACCTTTGATAAGTTCAAGGAGTATAAGTCTGAAGTTGAAAACTTGTTAGGTAAGAAGATAAAAACACTGTGATCTGATCGTGGTGGAGAGTATATGGACCTAGAATTCCAGAACTATATGATAGAACATGGAATCACATCCCAACTCTCGGCCCCAAGTACACCTCAGCAGAATGGTGTATCAGAAAGGAGAAATAGAACCCTATTGGACATGGTTCAGTCTATGATGAGTTATGCTAATCTTCTAGACTTGTTTTGGGGATTTATAGTAGAGACTGCATGTTATATTCTAAACAACGTTCCTCGAAAAATGTTTCTGATACACCTTTTGAGCTACGGGGAAGACATAAAGGTAGATTAGGCCACATCAAGATTTGAGGATGTCCGGCCCACGTGCTTGTGGCTAACCGTAAAAAGTTGGAACCGCGTTCGAATGTTTGCCTCTTTGTAGGCTACCCTAAAAAAACGAGGGGTTGATACATCTATGATCTAAGTGATAATAAGGTGTTTGTGTTGACAAACTATCTTCTTGGAAGAGGACCACATCAGAGATCGTAAGCCACGAAGCAAGCTTGTTCTAAATGAGATTTCTAATGAGACTACTATGAGTTCAACAAGAGTTGTTGAACAAACGGATAGATCAACAAGAGTTGTTGATGTCGGTTCATCTAGTCAACCATCTCAAGAGTTGAGATTATCTCAACGTAGTGGGAGGGTTGTGAACCCACTGGAATTCTACATGAGTTTGACTAAAGCCCAAAACATCATATCTGATGATGGAGTTGAGGATCCATTGTCTTATAAGCAAGCAATGGAGGATGTTAACAAAAATGAGTGGATTAAAGCCATGAATAAGGAAATGGAGTCTATGTATTTCAATTCCACCTGGGAACTTGAGGATAAGCCTGATAGGGTAAAACCTATAGGGTTTAAGTGGTTCTACAAGAGAAAACGAGGTGTAGATGGAAAAGTCTAGACCTTTAAGTCTAGACTCGTGGCAAAGGGTTATACCCAGGTTGATTGAGTGGACTATGAGGAAACTTTCTCACCTGTTCTCATATTGAAGTCTATCAGGATTCTCCTATCCATAGCCATATTTTATGATAATGAGATGTCACATATGGACGTTAAGACTACCTTTTGAATGGTAATCTGAGGAGACCATCTAGATGGCTGAACCAGAGGGATTCATTGTTCCAGATTAAGAGCAAAATGTTTGCAAGCTTAATAGGTCCATTTATGGGCTGAAACAAGCATTTAGATAGTGTGATCAAATCATTTGGCTTTGATCAAAATGTTGATGAGCCTTGTGTTTACAAGAAAATCATCAACAGTTCAGTAGCTTTCCTGGTGCTGCATGTGGATGATATCCTACTGATTATGAATGATGTAGGTTTTCTGACTAACATTAAGAAATGGCTAGCCACCCAATTCCAAATGAAAGATTTGGGAGAGGCGTAGGATCCAGATCATTCGGGATCATAAGAACAAAAGGTTGGCCTTGTCTCAGGCATCGTACATTGACAAGATGTTGATTAGGTACTCGATGCAGATTTCCATGAGGGGTTTATTACCCTTCAGACATGGAATTATTTTTTCTAAGGAGCAATGTCCTAAGACACCTCAAAAGGTTAAGGAAATGAGATGGATTCCCTATGCTTCGGGTGTTGGAAGCCTTATGTATGCAATGTTATGTACTAGACCTAACATTTGCTATGCAGTAGGGATTATCAGTTGATATCAATCCAATCCAGGATTAGACCACTGGATAGCGGACAAAACGATTCTCAAGTATCTTCGGAGAACGAAAGACTATATGCTCGTGTATGGAGATAAAGATTTGATCCTTACAGGATACACAAACTCTGGCTTTCAGACTGATAGAGATTCTCGGAAATCAACATCATGGTCAGTCTTCACTCTGAATGGAGAGGTTGTAGTTTAGCGAAGCATCAATCAAGGATGCATCGTGGATTCCACTATGGAAGCCGAATACGTAGCCGCTTGTGAAGTTGTTAAAGAGGTTGTTTGGCTTAGGAAGTTCCTTACAGATTTGCAAGTTGTTCCAAATATGTCTTTACTGATCACACTCTATGACCAGATCACGAGATGATTAGTCTCTTTATATAACGCCGTTGATAATTGAGACTTAGGATGACCATTGGTGACATGACCTTAATCCCGAGTGAGTTAGGAACTGCTGCTCATGAGGGCGATCCTTTGTTTAGTATGGGTGAGAGTGGCCAGATTTCCAACTCAACAAGCCTACCTTTTTGGGGATTCGTCTGATTGGGGAGCTAGGAACTCAGCTACACAAGACAGAATTCACTCATTCCTCGACACGGGTGTAAGTAGATAAATTGCTCCCTTAAAGGCTGATTCCAAGTCTTTAACATAGTGGCCACACCCTCTCTTTGGAAGAAAGGACTCAGTCATAGTAGGACTATGACTTATTATTCATTAAAGAAATTAGTGGTACTTAAGGAGCTAGATGTAACTGCAGGGGAAAAACGGTAAATTAGTCCAGTTGTACTTACGAGCGATTTGTGAAGGGTCATTGCACTGTTGACTGGTTATATCCAATGGACACAGAAATATATCTGTAATGCGAAGAGTACAGTTGTCGGTCTTTAGTGAAGTGACCAATAGTTAACGGGTGGTGGATCTTGTGACTAAAGAATTTAGTCAGTTATTCACGAATCGTTGGAGTTTCAAGCTACAGGTCCATAAGGTCCCCTTGGTACCTCAATGGGTTCAAGTTGAGAATAAGATTTTGGGTTAGTTTGAAGTATTCAAATTAACAAGAGGAAATTAAATTATATGTGATATAATTGATTTCATGTGTTAGATATGAATTGAAGGAATTAATATAAATATGATTTATATTAAATACCATAAAATAGAAAAAGAAATATGGTTTATATGTTTCATATGATGAAATTGATAAGTTGGTTATCATATTTATTTATAATATATTAATTAAATGATAATTGATTATTCTTTTTCTCCAATAACCGAATTGAGTGGGAGGTGATTGAAAGTTATGGTAACCGTGAGATAAGAGGAAAACTATTTTCCAAAATTAGTTGTTGATTCATTCGGAAAATCTCACTGAAAAGGCTATCATGTAAAAAGTGTTTTTAGTAAGTGATAGCGTAAAGAGTATACACGATCGAGCTGACTATACAATAGTTACTTGTTCACTTGTTGCTAAATGATCAAGTAGTAAAGTCTATATGATAGACTTCATCTTCTAAACGATCATTTGCATCGTCTATACGATAGACAGTCTTCATTATCTTCCACTTACTCGATTGCCTACCTCCCGTTTTCCTCATTCCAAGATCATACAAAATCCACAACTCTTGGATTCTCATACCGAGAATACCAAGGTAACCATTGTGGTAGTGTTCCTATTTCATTCGAGGATCGAGTTGGACTCGATTAGGATCGAGACTCATTGAGTGTTGCTTTGGACGCTTTGGAAACTGATAAGGGATACTTGAAGAAGAGTTCTTCAAAGGTATGCATACTATATCTTTTGTATCTTGTATCTTCTTGTAGCATGCTGTAATTTCTGTATATGCATAGTCTGTACGTTTCTGTTTAAGACTGTAACTGTTTTGTGTTCATTCTCAATAGGATTTAGAACGATCTACTTTTGCTGCTCATGGAAATCTCTGTTTAGATTTCCTTCAGAAACTATAGGTTATATATTTGATATAACACATAGTTTAATATATAGTATATGATAAGGTAGCTATTATATAAATATATATTAAATAATTTATTAAAATAAATAAATTAATATATTTAATTTATTTTTTTAAATAATTATGGGAGGGAGTTGTAACTCCGTCCCCCTTTTTTCTTTCAATCACGTTAATGAGGTAGTTATGGGGGTAGTCATCTTCTCTCTTGTGTTTTTCACATAGAAAATGATGATCACAGTTTTTGGATGAGAAGAGTTATGAGATTTTGCTCTCTCCTTTCCCGTCTTGTCTCTTAAAAATTCTTCTACCAAAATAGCCAAAGCCGATAATTCCTGGGTTTTCATCCCAGAGAATACCGAGGTAGCCATAGTGGTAGTGCCTATTGTTCAAGAGAATTTTATTGAAGGTTGGTCTTCAAAGGTGAGAGTTTCAAACCCATTTATTAATTTGTATTTTGTTTTTTAGCATGTTGTAAATTCTGTTTTAAATGCATAATTTTTGCTCTTCCACTGTAAAATCTAAGTTATGTAAATTGGAAATTGGGACGATCCGCTTCCGTTCAAGGACCTTAACCGCGTACCTTCAAGGATATCAATTTTCGGTGGAACATTTGCAGCTGATATATGTGATTTAGTTACTTTCTTAACATCTATAAATGCATCTGATAATTAATTTGCTATATTTTGCAAATGAATTATTTTCTAAACTTCAAGTTCACATCGATTTGTACGAGAATCTAAATAAGACAATAATGATGCATTCCATATACTTTTCTTTTTTTAACTTCTTAATTTCTCCCTCTAATGTTGAAAATTTGTCTCATTGCAATGACAATCAGCAAATTGTGTAGTAAACACATCATCTATAAATAGTTAAAGATATTTAATAACTGATGGGGAATCATATCCAATATATATTCTTAACCTTTTTTGAGGACCTACCTTAGTACGTTGTGGTAGAACAATTGGAACGTATACTATGCATCAAAAAAATTCTCAAATGAGAAATATTTGGGTCATGGCCATAAGCTAATTGTAATGGCGAGTACTCATGATATGCTACTGGCCTAATGCATACAAATGATGCAACATGCAAGATATCTTGACCCATAAGATGTAGGAAGCTTAGCTCTTATAAGCAATGGTCTAGCAATTAACTACATATGTTTTATAAAGGATTCAGCTAAACCATTTTGTGTATGAACATGAGCTACAAGATGTTTGACACTTATTCCAATTGACATACAATAATTATCAAAAGCTTGGGATGTAAATGATCTAAATTGTATAATCAGAAAATTGTGGTCTTAATTTAATTATTTGAGCAAGTAATCTTGCAAATACAAGGTTTCGACTTGATAATAAACACATGTATGACCATCTATTGGATGCGTCTATTAATACCAAGAAATATCTAAATGGTCTGCTCGATGGGTTAATAGGTCTACATTTATCACCATGAATTCGTTCTGAAAATGCAAGTGATTTAGTTCCCACTTTAGCGGGTAATAGTTTAATTATTAATTTGCCTTGATAGCAAGCATCACATGATAATTCATTAGATTGAAGAATCTTCTGGCTCTTCAATAGATGTCCATGTGAATTCTCAATAATTCTTCTCATAATTATAGATTCTAAATGACACAATCGGATATGTCAAATTGTAAATATGTCTAGATTCCTGAACTTCAGCCTCATTGTTGCATATGTTTCAATTACTTGCATAATAGTATAATATAATTCAAAAGACAAAGCAGACAACTTTTTCAGTATACGTTTCTCATGTGAGTTGGTAGATATGATATAAAAGTATTCTATCTTATTCTTTCTATCAGTCTCAATATGATAACCATTGCAACATAATTAGTAGATTATGCATTGGTGCATATTAGTAGATTTCTCTTTGATTGACTAGAGAATAATGCATTGTCAATTGTAAATTTTGTTATTCTAAGCAAAATAATATTTGTTTTTCTAAATCCTTCAATTAAGTTTGCAAAACCTGATATTTGAAGGCTTTTGCTTCCAGTATTGTCAATTTGAAAAAATATTTTCTACTTGTAAGTATTATGTGTGTAGTTGAACTATTTTTCAAACATATGTCTCTATTTTTCATTTTTGAGTGACTCAACATATGAAAACCATCCATGCTTCTTCACTAAACAAAATAATTATAATAAGAGAAAAATAACTTGAAATATTAAAAGTTCATTCTTAACTAAAAATAACATAAAAGGTAGATTCTAAAAAAAGCCATTAATTTTGGATATTCTCAAAATTAAAATAAGCACTTTCAATGCCATCAATTGTGTCAATTTTCTCTTCAGGTAATTCGGAAAAGTGTGCCACATCCAAATATGTTATATTAGATGTGTCAAATATCTCATTATCCTGGTAGACAAAATTAATTTCCACATTTTCCATTTTTCTTGAATTCTTATCTTGTGAAGCTTTTCATTTATAATTGTCATTTCATGTGGTTATCTTGAAAGTTGGAGGATCATAATGACCATCAAAAAAAGAAAACTTATTTCTTCCTCCACCGCAATCATGTTCTCGGCCATGATTATTAAAATTGACAACATTCACTTTAGGAAATTAATGGTGTTGTTCCAATTGGTCGAGGTTCATAATTTTTCATCCACGATTATTAAAACTTACAACATTCATTTCAGATAATGTTGTTGTTGTAATTGGCTGAGATTCATGATATTTTTAATCAATATCTCTTTATTTCTTTCAGCCATGAGAAGATATAAGATGGATTCTTAATACTTTTGAAAATATTTCTCTCGATATTACTACTGCAAGAGCATATCTGAGACACGAAATGCAGAAAAATATCTTCTCTAACATGTTGATTTAAGATTTTGGAGCCTTAATTGCATCCATTTATAACGAGCTTTAGGAAGAATAATTGTTTCTGGTGATCATATTTTTATGTCATCTTGGTGTATTTCAGCATCAAGCACTCATGACAAATAATTATTACCATTAATATCGAATGCTATAAATTGTAATTTTGTAATATTTTTCATGGTAACACTATTACAAAATATTTTTTTTATATTAGAAATTTAATATATATCAAATATGTAAAACAACATTTAATTTACAAATTATAATGAAGAGGGAAAAACCGACATACCTTTATGACCTACCTTTAGAGGGAGAA
The DNA here is from genome assembly GCF_027475165.1 of Benincasa hispida. Lineage (NCBI taxonomy): Eukaryota > Viridiplantae > Streptophyta > Magnoliopsida > Cucurbitales > Cucurbitaceae > Benincasa > Benincasa hispida. Next base: position 36,680,348 of record NC_143483.1, read on the forward strand.
ATAATAGGAACTCGTACTGATAACGTATTGTGAAATTGATAAGCGAATGAGAGACCATGGGAGAACGAATATCGAGAAATTGAGAGACCATGGGAGAACGAATATCGAGAAATAATAATAATAATAATAATAATAATAATAAAATAGATAACTAAATAAATCTAATAAAAAAATTAGAAAATAAAAATGAAAAATTATGAAATTATGAAATATAGAATATATTTCATTATTTTCTTTTGAGATCATACATATATTCAAATCTACCAAAAACCACTATTTATAGGCAATTTGAAAAGTAGGACATAGACTTATTTGGACTCTAATAATGTGTAATTACAATACGTATAGATAAAATACACTAAGCCATATGGAGTAATGGGGGATGAAATATTTGTTCTTTTTTGGACACATGGGCACTAATGGGTATCTACTTTTTAGGGAACAATACCTTTTTGGTCCCTAGATTTTGACTCTAGTTCCTATTTGGTGCCTAGGTTTTAAAATATTACACAAAATATTACACATTTAGTCCTTAAGTTTTGAGTTTTTTTTCAATTTAGTCCATAAATTTCAAAATGTTACAATTTTACCCTTAAGATTTGAATTTTGTTTTAATTTGGTCCACAGATTTCAAGATTTTACATTTTTAACCTTAATTTTTCCATTAAATACTTACTTTTTAATCATTGACATCAATTTCTATTAATTAATTAAAAATAATTAGAAGTGAAATTTTAATTTTAATTTTAAAAGTAGTGAAACTTAATTAATTATAATTCTTTTAAGGATTTTTAATTTATTAACATAAATTAATTCCAAAAGATGAAAAGTGAATATTTAGTGAAAAATTGAAGTTAAAAGTGTAGACCTCGAGACATAGGATCAAATTGAAACAAAATTCAAATGTCAAGGGTAAAATTGTAGTATTTTGAAACTTAGAGACTAAATTAAAATCAAACACAAAACTTAAGGATTAGATGTGTAACATTTTGAAACCTAGGAACGAAATAGAAACTAGACCCAAAATTTGAGGATCAAAAAGATAATTTTCCCTATTTTTTATTATAATATTTTCAATAATACCAAGTTTAAAGGAGAATGATCGTAATTTCTCTAAAAAAAGGTTGTAGGAATGTTACTTTCCTGTGTAATAAATTTGCAAACACCACAATCGATTTTGCCATTCTTATAATTTATCTTTTTTCCAAAAGTTAACCTTTTAATTAACTTTTCTTTCTCCTTTTTCAAAGATATTGAACTGCAATAAAGATAAGTGATCTTAGAGCTTGAAGTCAAGATACAATTAGAAGATATGAAAGAGCAAGGATAAAAAAAAATAACTATCACATGAAAAAGCTCACACAACTTAAGGAAATAGGTCTAAAAGGGAAGAGCTAACATTAATCTTTGAGTAGAAACCCTAAGCCACTTAGAAGAATAAAAAAAAAAAAAAAAAAAAGGCCTGGGGAGGTCATAAGAAAGCCCTATGGATACAAAGATTACGTGTTGAAATTCGGATTCCACACCTAATAGTCCTGAGAGTGATGACTATCCCTACATACCAATATGAATTTTTTCAGCATGTTTTGTCCTCACTCACATGCTTCTTAAAAAAAATTCTTAGAGGTCACCCAACACAAGGTTGCTTTCAAGTTAAGGACACTTAAATGGTCATCGTAATAAAGTGTTGAAGGATAGGTCTCTTTTTAACCAATGGTCAAACCAAACTATACATCAATGTCCATCTCCAATAGAAAAAGGAAAATAGGGCTGTAAGCTTTCTCGAACACAAAATATAGTCCGCCAACACCATGATGAAGAACTAGAGGAACGAACTGTCGAGATGCTCCAAAAATGCAAACTATAATCCTCCAGCAAAGCAACCTATTAGGATCCTAAACGAATCAGAATAAGCCACAACAACTTCATGACAGCACCAACATTTCAAAAATGAACATGACAGATACATAAACCACCTCCACAACACGAAAGATAGACATCGACCAAGCTACCTTGGCCCTATCATTACTGTCTAACTTTTCTCTGCAAAGATATAAGCAAAGTAAATAGTCTATGTCATGAACATCTTTCACTAGTATAAAAAATAAATTGGCCTAGTAAACCAGAAATCTCTGAACTACACATCAAATAGTCCAATATAAGATCACTTCTGAAGTTATATCAATTAAAACGTCAATTAATTAATTTTATCTATTTAAATCCTAAACTTTCATAATTGAATTGATTTAGACAATGTTAGTTATTTCTAACTATTCTCACTTAATTTTTCATTTATAATCAACTCAAAATTACCTAAACAAATTATTGTTCTCCTAGAATCCTTACATAATAGCAAAAAAGAAAAAAAAAATAGACAAAAATAGAGAAAGACACCAGAAGAATGAAAACTCAATCAAATAATGAAAAATCACCGCATCATTTGATTCGAAAACTTGTCATTAATATTATGGTAGTCTTGGCCTATATTTAAAGAAGTTTAAAGAAGTCTTAAATACAGGTGTGAAAATTAATCATTAATTGATTTAAAATAAAATCTTAATAGATGGTATAAATTGATTTATTAATATATGTTATTTTATTTTAAGGTTCATTTATGCAAAGAAAAAAAAAACTCCTTAACTTGGTAAAGTACGTTCCAATTATGGCTTCTATACTGCGAAAGTTTTCATTTTTGCTTTGAACTAAATTTGTTTAAGAAGTTACCTTAAACTTTGAAATTGTTTCAAAAACATATATTTTAAAAAAATAAATTATGACTTGATAATTGATGTATAAAATTTAAAAGATGAAGGTTATATTATTTACAACTACGTACAAGATTTAAATCATGGTTAATTGTCATTTATTGCGAAATATTCTATATAAATCATTTACGATAACAAATTTTTACACAATAATTAACGTGAATTTGAATTTTTACATATCAAGCATTTTATTAAAATCTAATTATTTAAAAGTTTAGCGGTATTTTGTATAAGGAGTTGAATAAATCACCTCAACTAAAGTATAAAGTATATATGAGCTTTGACGAATTACTTTTAATATATAAGGAGTAATGGGTGGAAAGTTAGTGCTCCTTTGATTGTCTTGGACTTCACTAGTGGTTGATAGTTGTGAGATGAGAATAAACTTTTATAAAGTTAAAAAAGAAATAAGTACTAAATTAAAATTAAAGTAAAAAGGATAGGAGCTTAATAGAATCTTTCACCATCTTAATCCTTATTATATCTATATTATAAGGCTATACAAATCAAATTTTGCCACACATAATCTATGGATTAGTCAATCAACCAATCATGTTTAATATTAATAAACTATATACATTGTTCTTTTAAGAAAAAAAATTGTCTATTTGACTATATAATGCAATGGAAAAAGCATATTCTTTTGTGGTTCAACCTAGTAAACATTCCCTACACTATCTAGTGAGTGATAAATTCTCTATTCCAACAATGCATTAACATTATTCTCTATTTTTATGATAGAAGTCAAAAGTAAAGTAAAAATAATTTAATAATAAGGGAGCATATGAGTATATAAAAAGCTTTAGGAAAAATCAAGAAAGCATAAGAATTTAATTAAAATCTATTAAAAAAGTAAAACTTGCCCTATGCCAATTTCGAGATAACTAAGATTTTGATCGATAACTATCTAATTTATAGTTATCAAAATTAAGTCTATCAATATTATTTTTATCCAAAAAATTCTATGTTTTAGAATTTAGTTAGAGTTGATCAACTATTTTTTTGAGAAATGTGAAAACTATAATTGAAATGTTGAAATCAAAATCACGATTCATAAATAGAAAACTAAAAACGAATTTTTAAGACCCCGTTTGATAATCATTTGATTTTTTTTTTTTTTGTTTTTGAAAATTAAGCTTATAGACAATACTTTTACCTCCAGATTTCTTCATTTATTATCTATTTTTTTGTCAATGATTTAAAAAACCATGCCAAATTTTGAAAACGAAAAAAAAAATATTTGTTTTTGTTTCTGTTATTTACCTAAGAATTCGACCATTGTACTTATGCAAATAATTGAATTAAAGAGGAAGAAAATAGGCTTAATTTTAAAAAACCAATATATATGAGAAGATTAGAAAACATTTTATAATTGTAATATTATATTTGTTTCTTACAATTTCAAAATATTTTAGATTTCCACAATCTTTAAGTAAGAATAAGTTATATTTTCTCTACTCAACTAATAATTATGCTCAATATGAATGGATTCTTACTTCATAAGATTCATTCAAAATAATCAATCTAGTTAAATAGCTTAAAACTTAATTGGAAAGTAAATAGTTGATGCCTTGTCCTTTTGGTAGGATATTTTCATATAATTTTGAGGATTTTTATTATCATAAAGAAATCAAATCTTTAATGGTAAAAGTACACTAGATAAAGAGCTAGGTATATTTTAATTAACTAAAATATCATTAGGAGCATATCAACCTTTTCATTCCAAATATTTCCTTAATTGGTAATGTTTTTTCTTGAAGGCTTCTAATTAAGGAAAGATTTGTCTCCCTCTTTTTCCTATTTTTTTTTAGTTTAACAACTATGTACAGTAGAATCTTTAAAAATGACCTTTTATCGAAGATATATATAATTTTACCATTTCACCCCTCCCTTTGTATATTGTTTCCTTCCTTCAAAAATTTAAAAATGACCTTTTGATCGAAGATATATATAATTTTACCATTTCACCCCTCTCTTTGTAGATTTTCAAGTAAAAAAAAAAAATCCTATTTTGTCACCAAATACTCATTTCGAGTACCATTTTACAATGGTGTTTTGTTTATATTCAATTTTCCAGATTTGATATAATTATAGATTCATTTCTATTGTTAGAGGAGGCACAACTTTATATAATTATACACTAAGTCCTTAAATTTTTAATGATATTTAATAAACATGTGAATTTTCAAGTTTATGTCTGTAGAAACTTTAGAAACTTAAAGGTTATCCCGTAGGTCCTTAATTAGTTTCTAATATTTTTTTATGTTTTTAATTTTGTATCAAATAGGTCCTCAATTTATTTTATTTTTTTTAAAAAAATCACATTTTTATTATTTAAAAAATTGAAGAAATGTAGGTTGTCTAAAATAGATTCAAAATTAAAATTTATGCCAAATATAACCGTTAATTTTTAAAAAAAATTGTAGACAGCAAAAACCTTGTGAATATATACAAAATCAACAAATTTTACTGTGTTGTGAGTTTGAGAAGCACAATAGGAACACAGATAGTAATAAAATATAATATAATATTAAAATAAATAAATATTAAATAAATAAAACATAATATATAAATAAATAAAATAAATAAAATAAGAAATGAGAAAATTCTCAAATTCTCCACTCTCTCTAATTTGTATGGAATTTACCCAATGTGTGTGTAATTTTAAGATCCACTAAATGTCACTATTTATAGGCAAAGTGGGTAAGTAGAATGTGGACTTACATGGACACCAAACATGGATAATTACAAGGCATATGGACAATATAAAGGGTGATACATGGCTTTTAAGACACTAAGCAATGGGCATCTATTTATTATTATAATATTCATAATACTCCCCCTTAGATGCCCATATATATATGAAATATGCCTCGTTAAAACCTTACTAAGAAAAATCCAATGGAAAAAAACCCTAATAAAGGAAAAAAAGTACTTATTTCATATAATATAAACTCTTAAAAGAATACAATATATTTACTCCTCCTCATGAAAACATCACTTAAGATCTCTAAGTCGCCGCATTGATGTTGTGCGCCAATTTTTCAAAAGTTGCAGTTGGTAATGCTTTTGTAAATAAGTCTGTCAGATTATCCTTAGAACAAATTTGTTGTACAGTGACGACACAATTTTCTTTAAGATCATGAGTGTAGAAAAGCTTCGGTGAAATATGCTTTGTTCTATCTCTTTTAATATATCCTTCTTTGATTTGGGCTATGCAAGCTGTGTTGTCTTCGTATAATATTGTTGGAAGATTTTTATTAGAAGACAAGCCACATGTTTCACTGTGCTGAGTCATTGACCTTAGCCATACACATTCTCAACTAGTCTCGTGAATTGCAAGAAGTTTAGCATGATTTGAAAAAGTGCCCGTTATAGTCTGCTTCACTGATTGCCATGATATAGTACTTTCTCCACATGTAAACAGATAACCTATTTGAGATCTAGCTTTGTGTGGATCAGATAAATATCCAGAATGTGCATAACCAACTAGATCAAAATTGTATTAACTTGAATAAAACAAACCCATATCGATTATTTCTCGGAGATAATAGAGTATACGCTTAATTCCGTTCCAATGTCTTTTTGTAGGAAAAGAACTATATCTAGCTAATAAATTTACTGAAAATGCAATATTTGGTCTTGTGTTATTAGCAAGATACATAAGTGCACCAATAGCACTAAGATATGGTACTTCAGGACCAATAAGTTCTTCATTATCTTATCGAGGTCGAAATATATATTTCTTTATATCCAATGAACGGACTTCCATTGGAATATTTAATGGATGTGCTTTGTCCATATAAAATCTTTTCAAAATTTTTCTTGTATAAGTTGACTGATAAATAAATATTCCATCTGCTAAATGCTCAATTTGCAAACCAAGACAAAAAAATTTTTTTTTCGAGATCTTTCATCTCAAATTCTTTCTTAAGATATTCCTATTGCCTTTGAAAATTTTTTAGGAGTTCCCATTATATTCAAGTCATCAACATATAATGTTATAATAGAAAATCCTGATTGTGTTTTTTCTATAAAAACACATGGATATATTGGATTATTTGATATCCTTTTTTCAATAAATATCCACTCAGATGATTGTACGACATTCGTCCTGATTGTTTCAATCCATATAGTGATCTCTGTAACTTTATTGAATGGTAATTCCCAAGAATTTTATGTATATGTTTCAGGTACCTTAAATCATTATAAGATTCTCATATAAATATGTTTTGACTACATCCATAGGATGCATATTTAGACTTTTATACACAGTCAAGCCAATTAAACATCTTAATGTAATTGCATCCACCACTGGAGAATACATCTCCTCAAATCAATACTAGGTCTTTGTGAAAAACCTTGTGCAACTAGTCTTACTTTATATTTTTTGACCTCATTATTTTCATTTCTTTTCCTCACAAATACACATTTTCATTCCTCAGGTTTATACCTTCTAGTGGCAGACTATTGGTCCAAAAACCTGACATTTTGAAAGTCAGTTTAATTCTGCCTCGATTGCTTCTTTCCACTGAAGCTAATCTTTTCTATGTCGACATTCTTTAATAGATTTTGGTTCAAGATCCTCATTTTCAAATATAATATCAAGAGCAACATTATACGCAAAAATGTTGTCAATGATTACATTAGTTCGATTCCATCTTTTTCTTGTCATGACATAGTTTATTGAAATCTCATTATTATCATTAGGTATTTCACCTTCCTCACTAGTCATATCAAGGATTTCTTCATGGGTATTTACATCTTCAACCAAATCTTTTTCCCTATTAATTATTTTTCATTTTCGAGGATTTTTATCTTTGGAACACACTGTTCTTCCACGCTTCTGGCGTGTTCCAAACTCATTAGCGACAACTTATTATGTCGAGATATAAAATTTTATCCAATCTTGATCCAAAGGCAAACACTTGTACTTTGGTTCTCGTTGTTTTAATCGATAAAAAATAGCTCTGTACTTTAATGTAGTGGCTAACATAAAATAGGTAGAATTCCACCTAGTACAACAATCAAGACTCAACATCTGACCATCATAAACATTCAACTGTCGAACAGTTTCCTCAAATTTCTCCGTTTTTTTTTTGTGTATGCACCCAAAAAGACACACTACTACGCACTCTTTCGATCCCATCTCCTATCACTGCCAACCCATCTTTCACAATCAAGTTCAAAATATGAGCACAACACCGCATATGAAATAAACTCCCATCCAATATTAAGTTTCCACACAAACTATTAACAAGCATATTAACCATAGAGTCATTGGTACTACAATTATCTATAGTTACTGATGACAATTTTTTATCAATATTCCAATCTAACAGACATTCCATTATTTCTTCATGAAGCATCTCAGAAATGTGTGGAGAAGGGACATATATAAACCTGATTATTTTGTTTTGCAAAACCCAACTATCATCAACAAAATGAGCAGTGACAGCCATATAACCTTTTGTTTGGTGGTTGGAAGTCCACATGTCCATTTTAAAGGCAATCTTTCCTTTGATCTCATTCAACAATGCCATGGTTTTCAACTTTTCAGTCTCGTAAATTTTCAAAATCTCCTTCTTTATTGTGTTTCTTGACACCATCTTAAATAATAGTTGGATGACATTACAAAATTTCCTAAAACCTTCATGCTCAGAGGATATTCATGTCTTATTATTATTCTAGCTAATACTTTTTTTGCAGCTTCCTGATCGAAGTTATATAAACTCAATGTATTTTTCTTCTCTCTATAAGGATTCAATAGGGATTGTCGTATGTCCTTTTGTCCTTTATATCGGCATATCTTAATATGATCATGCAAATGTTTGGTTCCATTTTTACTTTCACCCCCTAATTTTCGTTTGCAATAATTACAAACCGCCTTGTCTACTCCATTTATTTTTTGTTTCTTAAAATAGTTCCAAACAACCAATGTCAATCTCCTCTTTAAAGATCCCTTCTCAATATCCTCATTCAGAATAACACAATTATCAACATTTAAATTATCATCATTCGATGAGCATGGAATTAAATTTGGTGTTGGATCTGGGATTGGACATAGAATTAGATTTGGAAAATCTTTATTTGTAGAAGGTGATGAAGACATTGTTTTCAACCTATCAAAAATTTAATTTAAAAACCTCTCTTTAGACTTGGACTTCATTTTCAAAGTATTCAAACATATTCAAATCATTCAACCCCAAAATTGAAAGCATTCAAATTTCAAACATACACAAACATATTTTTCAAACATATTCAAGCCTAAAATTCAAAACATTCAAATATCAAACATAAGCCTAAAATTCAAAATATTCAAATATCAAACATACACGAACATATTTTTCAAACATATTCAAGCCTAAAATTCAAAACATTCAAATATCAAACATACACAAACATATTTTTGAAACAGACGCGGAGCGGACGTGGACCTGGAAGTGGTGGACACGGGTGGAAGCGGGTGATTTTGTCTTCAATGGCGGACGCGGAGGCAAATGACAGTCGGAACTCGGAAGTGAAGCTGGATTTGGCGCCAACGGGTAGTAGCAGAGCAGTAAGGTAGGGAAAGGGATTTAATTTTAGGGATTTTTGGTAGAAAGAAAGGAGGAGAGGAGAAGATTTTGGGCTTTTTTTTTATTTATAATTTTGGGCTTTTGGGCTTTTTACTTTTTATTTTTGGGTTTTTTTATAAACATATATACAAAATAATAAGTTTATATTATTCTAAATATATATATATATATAAATTTGGGGTCGGGGATTAATTGGGGTCTGGGTCAGTCCCCGCCCCCGACGGGGCCCCGAAAAAATTTTCTGGTTTGACCCCATCCTTGGTCAAACCAGGGAATCCCCGACCCGAAAATTTTCAGATGGAAAATATTTGGCTCATGATCATAAGCTAATTGTAATGGCGAATATTTATGATAAGCTACTAGTCTAATGCATACAAGGGACGTTGCATGCAAAATAGTAGTCCCCATATAGATGAAGGATGTTTAGCTCTCATAAGCAACGGTCTTGCAACTAATTGCAAACAGTTTATAAATGATTATGCTAAACCATTTTGTGTATGAACTGTTGGGGTTGACGCCCTAAAGTCTCGTGTTCTGTAATTTGTAAACAGTTTGTACGAATGTTTGTGTTGTATGATATATGATATTTATTTCACATCTTGTTTTTTGCTCAGTTGCATGTTTTATTTTCTTTACCACAAACCAATAAACATAAAATCCCTGGTTATCTGTATGTAACTTAAGCATGTATGTGGTGACATACAAGTGGATCATGTTTTGAGTGATAACCAAAATGGTCTGTAGTATATAGATATAGGAGGAAAACCTTATCCTGATAACGCTACGGATGCGGCTCGCTTTGTAGAATGGTCACAAGTGTTGTCACTTGTCACATATGGTCTAATCCTATTCAAAGACTTTGTATAAGACCTTGTATAGGGGACATGCGAGCGGGGGCGTCCTATTCAAAGACTTTGTATAAGACCTGACCACGAAGTGTTAACGTCTCGTTATATAACACCTTTCATGACAGAGACTTCACTTCACTAGGATGACCATAGGTAATATGACCTCAATTCTGAGTGAGTTAGGAACTCCTACCATTGAGGAAAGTCCTTTGATTTGTATGGGCACGAGTGGCCAGGTCACCATTCAAACCTACCATTTTGGGGATTCGTCTGATTTGGAAGCTGGGAACTTAGCTACACAAGATGAAATTCACTCCTTTCCCTAAGTAGGGGTAAGTAGATAGATAGCTCTGTTAAGGGCTTATTCTAGGACTTGAACGATGTGGCGCCACACACCTTCTCTTGGCCCGAGAGGTGTTCACACATAGTTGGACTATGTTGTATTGTTCATTAGAGGAATCAGTGGTACTTAAGGAGTGAGATGTAACTACCGGGGAAAAACGGTCAATTGGCCTAACTGTACTTACGAGCATCTGTGAAGAGTCATCATACTCATGATTGGTTATATCCGATGGACACAGAAATATATCTGTGGTAAGAAGAGTTCAACCGTTGATCTTTAGTGGAATGCCTGACAGTTAACAGATGGTAGATCTCGTGGCTAAAGAGTTTAGTCAGCTATTCACGGACAGTTGGATCTTCGAGCCACAGGTCCATTAGGTCTCTTGCGAAGCTTGGATAAAGTTGAGAATCAGTGTTTGGGTCAGTTTGAAACGTTCAAATTGATAAGACGGAGTTCGATTATATATGATATAATTGAACTGGTTGATTATATATGACATAATTAACTAAATTTATGAGATATATTATTTTGGAGGAAATTAGATATAAATATTACTTATATCAAGTGGAGGAGAAATTACTATAGTAGATATATGATATCAAATTATAGAGTAAGAATATAATATGATTATATTCATTAATTATTAAATTGGTTAATTATACGATAATTGACCTAAAACTTCTCTCGGACGTGCGTTAGTGGGAGAATCGAAGTCGGTTATTGTAACCAAACAATAAAATGAAAATTTGTTTCATTTTGCAAATGGTTCAGAAAAATTGGCAATCAGTGTGAAAATGTTACGATCGCATAGCTTGGGAGCCTATACGATAGTCGCTTATCGCCTAAACGATCGCACACCAGCACCTAAACGATCGCATGCTAGTCCCTAAACGATCGCTTAGCTTTCCTAAATGATCGCATAGTGTGCCGCATTTTCTAAACAATCGTTTACCATTTACTAAATGATCACTTAGTAAAACCTACGTGATCGTGTAGCTTCTTCTAAACGATAAGCACATAGCTATACAATAGCTCATTTTCTCTTCCACTTACTTATTGTTTACACGATTTGTTCTTTCTCCAACCTCTACCAGATTCACCAAATACCACACTTTGGATTCTCACTCCAAGAATACCAAGGGCTCCATTTGGTGGTATCATCCTCGCTGCATTCACTTGCTCATGACTGTTTGTGTTACTGCCGTTCGGGTAGACGATTGTACTGCTGCAGTTGACTTGTTTGTTGGGCGATAGAGTTCACGTAAAGGTCTTCCGCTGCATCTGAGTTCAAAGCTTGAAGAGGATCTTCAACTGGTATGAGAACTTTTTCCCTTGTATTTTAGTATTCAAAACATGCTATTAATTAGTATTATTTTGGATAACTATCTGTTGGAATGTATATGTTGTTTTCCGATCACAATGAAATCGGAAAGATCCGAATGCACTCATGGATGCTTTTCGTTAAGAGTTCCTTCAATTGGTATCAGAGCCAGGTTCTAATATTCCAACTTCATTGTTGCAACGAATTACATATACATTCTTGGTGGGAACATATCTGCTCTGTTTAATCGTTAAATTGCTGTGGATGTGCAAATTAATGGATGTTTTCGTGGATGTTAGCCTCAGTTTGATTTAATTCTTTTACATTTGCGGTTGTTTGTAAAGGCTCCTACATTTTTTGGGCATTAATAATCGTTATCAAGTTTGTAATTCAAAGTCTGTTTGAGTCTTGAGTCATTCGTGATAAAGATCGGAGCAAGAGTTGCAGTTCTTCGAGGAAGAAGGCGATCAAGGGTTGGTCGCGTCGTGTAGACGATGGGTAAGCGATCGCTAAGTATCGGGTCGTGTAGACGATTTGATGCTCACGTATCGTTGAACGCGTGCGCGCACTAGACAATCATTTAGGTCAGCAAGCTTCATAGCTTAGTAACTGACTAAATGATTGCTTAGTAACTCCAGTTAAATCGTTTACCTGTCACTGCGTTAAGCGATCGCCTAGACGATCATGCTTCGCAGCCTCGTTGTCATCTACGCGATCGTTTAATTTTCGCATCTATCGTCTAGCACGCGTTGAGCGATCGTCTACCTATGGCGTTTACTACACAATGGAGTCCTTCTGGTGGTTGAAGACCCAGTTCGCCTGTGAACCAGTTCACTCGATGAAAAATGTAATAGATAGGGTTATTTCATTTCGATTTTTGTAAAGGTTCATCCCGGTCCATTAATCCTTTATTTATTACATTCAATGTATGATTATAATATGTCATATGATATGCACATATAGTAAATCCCACCTTAGGTTATGCATTGGTCATGCATCATCTTTTTATTGTAAATGTTATAATTTAGAGAAACATTATTTAATTATGTAAGAGCATGCAAATGCATCATATAATATAAGAGATATATTTATGCATGCATTAAAAGCATTGACATGCATCATCTTTATATTATAATTGATATAGTATAAGGGTGAATGGAAAGCATGTATGCTTGGTTATTATGCGTATATATATAAAAGTTATGTATAGTAATGACCAAACATTCCATGAAGCATGACACATAGGTTACTTATATAAATGTTATAAACACCTTGTTGTGCGCAATGGTTTTTTAGTTGTTTCTTTTTAAGAGTTAAAGAAAAATTAGAACTAAAAGAAATAAGAAAGACATGCATGCTCAATTCGGTTTAATTCATGGTTTTAAAATGTTTAAAACTTGGATCACATAGACTTAAGATCCTGGTTCTAATATGATTAGCAACACTAAGACTTTAATCTTTTAATCACTTTAATAGGATTAAATTGGCTAATAAAAGGTTAAAGTGTAACAAATTTATCTATAAGGGACCTTTTGTCTAAGGCGAGTTCTGTCTAGGCTGGGGTATTCAAGTTGACGGAAATGTAACACCCCTACCTGAGAACTTACCTGGAAAGGTGAATTAGATAGATTTCATGCATGCATGCAAGTTAAGGACAATCCATTAAAGTGTTTAATATGACTACTTGAACTTGTTCATATTTCATAGACAAACGTTGTTTATGAGTGGAAATTTATTAAAAAGATGACTTAGACTAAAATCAGTCGTCGGATTGTCTAGGTTAATGAACCCCTAGGTAGAACATTCAGTGGGAGATGCTTGGGGCATGAGATGTTTCACTTAAACCTTTCACATTTCTCCTACATAGTCCACACCGTGAGATTTACCCTCGGCCTCGAGGCACCTTTGGCTTGTCCCTCCAATGGATGGTGTTTGGATAGGTCAATATCAAGGTTGATGGAGAGAGTGTTCATAGTAAGTAGGAGCGGGAAGTGCAACAGCATATCCCTCGGTTTCCTTCATTGGGTTGAATAAAGTTACTGCACATCGCCTCAAGGCACCCTGGGAGTGTCCCCCTAAAGGATCGCAGTTTTGCGCGTTTCTTTATTTGATCTCCTGTAAGATGATAAGGTAACTTAATCTCTTATCCTAATCTGCTTCTTCCCTACGGTGGGCTCATTCGGGCGGGACTTTGGCACAAAAAACGAGGGGTCACACTTACATGAAATTGTTAAAGGTTAATAGTTCTGGACCGAAAAATTGTGGCTGTTAGGTTCAGTTGCAAGAGTTGGTTCTGCCTAATGGTTGAGAATGTCTCATCCCAGCGAAGGGGAATCTGATCACCCCACCGGTGACGTTTGTCCTGCCTTACTAGGGCATCATTGCAAAATAGAAGTCTATCACTTAGGGTACTTGAAACTGTTTTGCAAAACTGATTGGTTTAAAAATGGTTTAGAAATATCTAATGAAGTTTTGTTCGTATTTTCAGCAACTTTTTTTCAAAATGGCAACAACCATGTTAGCTTTGTTAAGCGTCAAAAAATTAACTGGTGACAATTTCGCAACATGGAAACACATGATCACAACGATACTAATCATTGAGGATCACATGTTCGCTCTCACAGAGGTCTATCCTCTTATTCTAGCACCAAATATCGCTTGAAATGTTCAGGACGCATACAAGCGATGGACAAAGGCGAATGAGAAGGCCCGAGCCTATATCTTGGCAAGTCTTTCTGAAGTCTTGGCCAAGAAACATGAGCCTATGGTCTTAGTATGTGAGATCATGGAGCCCCTACGAGGGATGTTTGGATAGCCGTCTGAACAGTATATGCATGAGGCTCTTAAATATATATTTAACTCCAAAATAGAAGAAGGAACCTTTGTACGTGAGCATGTGCTTAACATGATGGTCCACTTCAATATGGCGGAGTTGAATGGGTCTACTATCGATGAGGGCAGCCAGGTTGGCATAATCCTGCATTCATTGCCAGAGAGCTTCCTACACTTTGTTAGTAATTTGATTCTTAACAAAATGAAATATAACCTTACACCTCCCCTCAATGAGTTGCAGACCTACCAATCTTTACTTTAAAGTAAGGAGAGGAAGAAGGGTGAGGCAAATGTTGCTTCATCCTCCAGGACGTTCCATAGAGGTTCGACCTCAAGAATGAAGTCTGCACCTTCTACTTCTAACTCTGCAAAAGGGAAGAAGAAGAAAGGTGGTAAGGGAAAAGGGAAGGCGGCCGCTAACCCACCGTCTGTCGCCCCAAGAAGGCGTCCACTAGTTGAAAAGGGAAAGTGTTTCCACTGCAATCAGGATATGTTGGAAGGTACCAATGTGCAGCGGAAGAAACCAGGATCCATAAGCACTCTAATTCATTAATTTTGGCAAAAAAGAACACATACTTCCATAGAAATTAAATAGGTTTCATGACATACCTTTGAAGAACTTTCTCTAAGCTTTGATTCAGCTGTAAATCTCCATAGAATCTTGTTATAGACCACCCGAAGATTTTTTCTACTATCCTCTTGGAGCTTAAGATTGAGTAGTGGGACTCAAAATAAGCTGGAACTAAGGGAATTTGGAGAAGCTCACAACAGCAACCAAGTAGAAGAACACCCTTCTTCTCTCAAATTTTTCTCTAAATTTTGTTTGGTTACCATCCCTTCAAAACACTCCAAAATCTTCCATACATTGCAGACATTCATGAAAAGAAGTTTGTTGCATGAGATACACCTAATGCTTGGAGTTAATGAAGAGTTAAAGTGGGTTGTTGGTGAGCTAGTAGAAGAAGACAAAGGAAAACGATTTTTCCAATTTTTTGTTTTTGTTTTCTTTTTCAATTTTATTTAAATTGATTCCAAAAATCAATTTTATTTAATAAAACTGAAAATAATTTTACAAAATTAATTTTCTTAAATAAAATTAATAAATAATTATTTAAAAATTTAAATAATTCTAATTAATTTAATATCAAATATTAAATTAATGTTATACAATTCCATCTTCAAATATTTAAATCATATTTAAATATTATTTCTCCAAATTCATTTAATTCTAATTTGAATACTTCAAATTAACATATTATACTATTCTAGAGCTTATCCATTTACGAGCTAGTAGGGGGACCTCGCGGGCCTACAAATCATGGGCTCCAACGATCCGAGATTAATCGGCTAAACTCATTAGACCGATCTAACCCCGATTCGTTAACTAATGGCTGATTCCAATAAAGCCCATAGCTGAACTCCTCTCACTATAGATATATTATGTCCACTCGATATAACCATGATTAGTAAGTTAACCCTTCACAGGTTGCTCGTAATAACAGCTGGGTCGAATCTCTGTTTTACTCCCGAAATTACCTCTTGTTCCTTAAGTTCCACCGATCCCCTAATGAACAATCGGTTTGTGATTCAATCAACAAATCAAATCACTCTCAGACCAATGAGAGGGTGAGACCTCTTGTTCAATACCTGGAATCAGTACTTAAAGGGAAAAACCTCTCTACTAACCCTAATCAGTAGGAGTGAATTTCCCCTTGCACCCTATGTTCCCAGCTTTTTATCTGGTCTTATCCCCCAAATGGTAAGTTTATTGAGCATAGGAAATTGGTCTACTCTCACCGTTTGTAGATCAAAGAATAATCCCAAACAAACAGGAGTTCATAGTTACTCAGAATTAAGGTCAAGTTACATAGGTCATTGCTTTGAAATAGTTAGTCTTAAACAGTAAACAACGTTATAAAGTAAGAGTGACTGGTTTCGTGGTCTGATCTTGCACAAAACTCATTTTCACAGGACACCCTCACTCCTCATGTCTCCACATGCATGAATTAGGATCACTTCGTATGTAGCATTTTACAATTCTTTGTAATAACTACAGAGTAGGCCATATCCAATAGTGTTACCAGAATAAGGTACCCAACCTTATTCATATACTATAGATCATTTTGACTATTTACCCGAACCTGATCCACTTATGTTTCTCTACATAAAGTTCAAGTACTCATATAATAGTCAAGGGACTTGGGTTTATTGGATTTCTAAAAAACAATATATTCAACAAAAACTTTATTGAATTCTCAGAATAAGTTCTAATGTTTACAAACCACGAGTTTTAGGACATAAAACCCAACAGGATGCACGTTGGAAGAGGAATTGTCCTCGCTATCTAAAAGAGAGGAAGGCAGCCAAGGCTAAGGTCAAGGCAGATAAAGGTAAATATGATTTACTAGTTCTTGAAACTTATTTAGTGAAGAATGAAGATTCAACCTGCATAATTAATTCGGGCGCCACAAACCACGTTTGTTCAACTTGCATAATTGATTCAGGCGCTACTAACCACGTTTGTTCTTTCTTTTCTGGGGATTAGATCCTGGTGACAGCTAGAGGCTTATGAGATGACGATGCGAGTAGGCATCGAGCACGTCGTCTCAGCTGTGGCAGTGGGAGGGCTCCAATTAGCTTTACATAATAGGTTTCTAGTTTTGAATGATGTATATATTGTTCTCAAACTCAAGAGGAACCTTATTTTTGTAAAGTGTTTATTGCAATGTAAATACACTATATCTTTTAATGTGGATAAAGCGTTTATTCATAAAGATGGTATTATTATTTGTACATTAAATCTGGAATATAATTTATATGTGCTAAGGCCGTTAGTCATTAATTCTCTCCATAACACATAATTGTTTAAAACTGCTGTAACTGAAACAAAACTTCGACGTATTTCTCCAAAAGAAAATTTCCATCTTTGGCATCTTCGTCTAGGGCACATCAATCTCAATAGGATTGAGAGATTGGTGAAGAATGAACTTTTAAGTGAGTTAAAAAAAAATTCTTTACCAGTGTGCTAGTCTTGCCTTGAGGGTAAGATGACTAAATGACCTTTTACTGGAAAAGGCTATAGAGCCAAGGAGCCTCTTGAGTTAGTACATTATGACCTTTGTGATCTGATAAATGTGCGAGCCCGAGGTTGCTATGAGTATTTTATCATTTTACTAATGATTACTCTAGGTACTGGTATGTTTATCTTATGCAACGAAAGTCTGAATCCTTTGAAAAGTTCAAAGAGTTCAAGGCCAAAGTTGAAAACGCATTGGATAGATGGAATAAAATACTTCGATCGGATCAAGGTGGAGAGTTTTTGGACTTGGCATTCCAGGACTATTTGAAAGAACATGGAATCGTTTTCCAACTATCAGCGTCGGGTACACCTCAGCAGAATGGTGTAGTGGAGAGGAGAAATAGGACCTTATTGGACATGGTTCGCTCAATGATGAGTTATGCTTCCTTACCGGACTCGTTTTGGAATTTTGTAGTGGAGACTGCAGTATACATACTCACTCCGAGAATACCAAGGGCTCCATTTGGTGGTGTCGTCCTCGCTGCATTCACTTGCTCATGACTGTTCGTGTTACTTCCGTTCGGGTAGACGATCGTGCTGCTACAGCCGACTTGTTTCCTGGGTGATAGAGTTCACGTAGAGGTCTTCCGCTGCATCTGAGTTCAAAGCTTGAAGAGGGTCTTCAACTGGTATGAGAATTATTTCCCTTGTATTTTAGTATTCAAAGCATGTCGTTAATTAGTGTTATTTTGCATAACTGTTTATTGGAATGTATATGTTATTTTTCGGTCACAATGAAATCGGAAAGATCCGAACGCGCTCATGGATGCTCTTCATTAAGAGTTCCTTCAATTGGTATCAGACCTAGGTTCTGATATTCCAATTTCATTGTTGCAATGAATTACATATACATTCTTGGTGGGTGCATATCTGCTCTGTTTAATCGTTAAATTGTTGTGGATGTGCGGATTAATGGATGTTTTCGTGGATGTTAGCCTCGATTTGATAGGGCATTGGTAGGGCATTATCCCAAGGTTGGATTTGGTAAGGCATTATCTCAAGGATCTGCATCTCACACAACGAGTGACTTCATGTTCTTGATTCAACCTTTAGTCTTCATTTTCTCTCTTAGAGACCTTGAAAAATTCCTTTTATTCCTTTTCTATTACTATTCTGTCAATTTTATCTTCAGCAAAATATCATTATTAGTTTTCCCTTTTTTTGTTCATTTTCTCCTTCCTCATATATCTTCTTTTGATTTTTTTTTTAGAAGTAAAAGTGTGTGAAAAAAAGAGAGACGAAAGTAAGAAGGAAAAAAAAAGAGAAAACAAGAGTAACATACCCTAAAATGAGTTGGTTGTGCTCTTGTTGTGATAAAAAATGTAGCCATTTTCTTGAGTAAAAGAGGATAACTTAGTTTGAAGTTGGAAAAGGAGAAATCTATAGAAGAGAAAAGGTGAAGAAGATTTCCTATTAAAAAAGGTGAAGAAGATGAGAGAAAATGAAGAAAGATAGTTAAAGAAGGGGAGAATAGTTTTAAAAGAGGTTTTAAAGGAAATTATTAAATAAATGTATTAATCTCTTTAGTTATATTATTATTATTATTAAAGAAGAAGAAATAGAAAGATGGGATGGGCTACCCACTTCCCCATCAATTATTTCTCTTTGTTTTTCCTTTCCTTTTTTAGGTTTAGTTTTAATTATGTTTTACTATTTTTCTTAAATTTTTTTAAACTTTCTATTATTTCAAACTTTAACCATTTTCTTTTTCACATCTCTATTTACGAACTCTGTTTTTTTTTTCTTTTTCTTTTTTCCATATCTCTCTTTATGTACTTTATTTATATTAATATTTATTCATTTTAGTTTAATAGTGCATTTAGTCCTTTTATTTCTCCAATATTCATTGTGTTATTTTTTCAATATTTTCATGTTACATTATAAATGTCATTATATTAATGTTATTAATGCTCATTTGTGTTCTAAAAAATTTTGACGATAAAATCTAAAAAATTTGGGAGTCCGATTGAGTTGAGATGAGGAATTGATTATTTGGGAGTCCGATATCGATCTCCAATATGTTTTCATAAATTTGTCAATATGTTTATTTTTATTTATTTAATTCATAATTTTGATTTCATAAATTATGTTTTACTTACCTAATGTTCCCAATAATTATTATTTTATTTTCAGTTAAAATCTCTATAGGTCTTTTAAATCTTTTCAAAAACTTTTATTTGAGTCATTAAAAGATTTACCTTAAATTAAACGTTCGTGTTATTAAATATAAAATAAAATCAATATATTATTTTAAAAGTTTTCCTAACCATATTTTTATAAGAAACTATTTTTTTTTGTCATTTTCTCTAAAAAAAAAAATTCCTCCTACAAAATCTAGAAAATTTGGGAGTCCGATTATTTAGATTTCTTGAGGTGAGGAATCATAACTTTAAGAGAGTCCAAGATTTATCTTAAGAAAAAATCAATTTAATTAATGTTTAAAAAAACTTGACCTTATTAAAGACTATTCCTATGACGGATTTCATAAAATGTTAATATTTTCTCATATTCTTGAGGTGAGAGGTTATTCCTCAATTCTACCGTAGTCTAATTGATGGAAGTTTATTCCACTTATCTTATGGGATATTACTTAAAAAAAAAACATTGGAGTAATGAGGGACATGATAAGACATTTATTTTTAATCTGCTTTTTCTCAAATAAATTTATTTAAGGAATGAAACAATTTAAGATTTCAAATTTGGCCATAGTTTTCTAAATGGGGTTGTGAGGTGCTAACACCTTTCCCATATACAAACGACTCTCGAACTCAATTCTAGTTTTCACAGACTATTTTTAATTAAAATTTACTTATTTTATTTTGGTGTCCAATTACACCGTAAAAAGGATTCGTAACGGCTCCTATTTTATTTTCTTTTAAAATCAAGCCTTTTTAAGGACGTCGACCACTCTGCGTTATCTCGGGCACCTGACGACAATATCAATATTGGGGGTGCCTTTTGATTTTTGTCTAAAAAGACGAAAATAATAAGATGTTTGGCAAAAGTGTGTCGCTGCACACATGACATATTTTTGTAATCCCCAAATTGCTCCTGATTTGGTCAATTAACAATTTTTTCGAATACCGTAATTTCTATATCGTGTATAAATTATCAATAGAAATAAAGTGAAATAGAATCGTTTGTTATGAGGTCGTATCAATTCTCATTAGAAACAGAGTGTAAATGGAATTGTCGGTCATGAGACTTCAACCTAACAGATTCAAAGAGATAAAGGTACTAGATTTTTCTCCCATTTTAAAATTTGAATTGACTTTTTCATATCTGTTTTGATTTGATTTAACCTTCGAAATATTCAAAATTAATCCATCTCTAATTTTTTTTTCACCATTTTGATTTAATTTATAATATATCTTTATATTTTACATTAATTTATTTTTTTTCTATTATTTTAAATTAAGATTAAAATTTATTATCCTATTAGGATTTAATTAATAATTTATACATGTTATCATTTAATATACTATATATTCCATTTATATTTTATCTTTTTTGTATTTTCTTAGTCACATTTTATTCATTGTCATCTTATTACATTATTATATCATTAATTTGTCTTTTTGACAAATATTTACTCTTGCAATCTTGTTGTTTTTGCTATGCCTCTACAACGAGTTAGGTTTCTTTTGTAGGTTTTTTGGTTGATGGAATTATACATATAGTTTAATTGTTGAAGCTTAAACTAAAATGAAATTATGAATACTGTGTAATTGTAAATAAATGTGTTCCTTCCTGATTTTCTCCCCTGAATTATAATTGAATTGATATTTTATTATCAAATTAGATTTTATCTAACTATTTATCAAATTAATCACAATAAACAAAAACTTCCTTATTCTTCTCTCCAATTTATATTTGAATTTATCTTTTATTATCAAATTTGATATTATCTCACCAACTTTGATTTGTTTAAATGTTTGTTACAAGTTCATTTGTATCTAAATATTTTTCATTATTTTATACATATTGTTATCAAATTAATTTGATCCATTTTTCTTTTCATATTTTCACTGTTTTCAATTTTTCATATTGAAACACGTAAAAATGACATTTTGTATGTAAAAAGAAACATATAAATGTGAAGTAAACTTTAAATGTTTGAAACATGTGTGTGTATATATATATATATATTGTTCAATTTAGTATTATTATGATGATCATGATCATGATCATTACTATTATTAAAATAAGATTATAAAAAATCCTAAATCTCATCTTCTTCATCTTCTTCATTTAACCGCCCACAAAATCTCTTTTTCTTCTTCTTCTTAATCTTATGTATGTGATCGTTAGTTTAACAACCCTTTCTTTAATTCTATCGTCTTGGCTAGTTTTTGATGACCACCCTTACCAGGTCGCTGATCTTTTTCGCTCGCACACATGTTTCCTACTTTTGTTTCTACTTTGAACATCGTTTTCAATAACGACGTTCTGGGATTGATAGTGTTTAAAGTTACCTTTGAAGATCCTATGAACAAAATGGTCACATGGAATGAAGACGGTGGAATTTCCTAAAGCTGGTTTTGTGTCAAACACAATCATATTTCCAATAGTCACATCGTCCTGAAGTTGCAATTCCTTCAAATACTCACTTGCCAACAACTTCACTGGAACAATCAACGTTACTTTTCCTCACTTTGGGGGAAGTCCATCGTTGTAGACATCAATAAGTTTCTAATGACCCCCACCACTTAGTCTTCATCTTCCCTCGCATACATGTGTTCTATAGGCAGTTGGAAGCGTTAAGGACCATATTGAGTGATTTTTAATTTTTTGTTTCTGGAATGTTTAGATACTATGTATTTGTGGTTCTAGAATGTTTATGTAGAGTGTATTTGTGGTATTTGAGTTGTTGTTTAAGCAGTGTATCTTTGCACTCTCGTTTGTATTTAATTTTGTTATTTTAGGGCAGTTTTGTCATTTACTAATTAATATTTTCTATTATACAAATTCATTTTGCTATTTTTATAATTACGAACCCTTTTTACCATTTTTATAAATGAAACTTTAAAATTTGTTATTTTTCTTGTCAGTCCAAATTGAAAATTGAAACAAAATTTAGAAATAGGGCCCAATTCCAATTACCCTAGTTTTGAGCCCTAGACTTCCCGATATAGTACTAGATAGACCTCTTTAGAGTTATTATGTTATGCTAGGAGTGCAAACAAAATCCTATATTGGTTAGAGAAGTAAACGATCATGGATATATAAGTAACGACAGTTATCTTTATTGGTATGAGGCCTTTTGTAGTGGTTCCAAAAGTAAAGGCATGAGAGTATATATCTAAGATGGACAATATCATATACCATTAAAAATCTTTTTCCTTCAAGCGTTTATCCTCATTTATCTTGATATAATTTCTCCACACCAAGCCCAATTGACAAAAAAAAATTAAGACATCACTAATTCCACCAATTAACTTTTTTGCTTTATTGTTTAATATTCGGAAGTATTTTCAAAATCCAAACCTAGTTTTTTTTTAAAAAAAATGTTAGGCTCCATTTGGTAACCATTTTGTTTTTTATTATTCATTTTTGAAAATTAAGCATATTTCCTTTCATTTTCTTATGATGATTAGCATCTTTCATAAGTACATGAGCCAAATTCTTAACTAAATTTCAAAAATAATTTTTTTTTTCGAACTACCTTTAGTTTTCAAATTTTGGCTACGTTGCTTTATGAAAACATAGGTAAAAAATAGTTAACAAAACAAGAAATTTAGATAATGAAGTGATGTTTGTAAACTTAATTTTCAAAATTAAAATCCAAAAACCAAATGGTTACTAAACATGACCAAAAAACTTATGTTTATTTTTTAAGTTTTGTTAAAAATTGAAATGTTTATTTAGATAACATGAAAACTAATTATTAGGGTTATCAACTAATTGATTTTTCAAAATGAAACCAAAAACATTACTTCAACTTATTGTTTGCCTAGAAAAAATGTAAATTAAATCTTGTCAAGAAATTGTGAACAATTGTGAACAAATAACTTTTTAAAGATCTAAAACTAATTTGTTATCAAACTGAACAAGTAGAACATTAAAAGAACATAAAGGACAAAAAACCAAATTATTATCAAACGTTGTCTAAATCATTTGGATACATCACAATTCTTAATTTTTTAAATGATAAATACTATACATACTAATTATGAATTAAAGATTTTGACAGAAATATAAATTACAGATGGAAGACGTCTCTAGAGTTAGAGAGTTTATATAAGATACTTTTATAAATCATAGGGTCAAATACAAAGTACCAGGTAATAGACTCAAGACATTCCAATAATAAATATTTTCACAATATGGTGTAATATTTAATTCACTTTGTGCATATTTAGACATGCACAGTTTACTTTTTGTTAAGTACATGAAACCTCGTATCAATAAAGGTGTTGTTTCATCTATTTAAATACACATCATGGACTTTTCCCTTATCTAGCCAACATGAGACTTTAGTCACATCTCTTCAATAGTGTTTCTCTTGAACAAATTAGAACCATCAACCGACCTTTCGAATATTAGTTATATATGTGCGTTAGGTCCATACTTATCTAGGCCCACTTTTATTATTTGAAACATAAAACTGGTCATATATCAATTGAGATGTTATCATCTCTACTCATATAGGATGTGTGAGACTTTGGTCACACTTGAAACAATAGAACGAACGACAAGTAAACCTACCCTCAAATAGACATAACATATGTCTACTAGTTTCATCAAAACTACTTGATCAGATCACTTAGAGTAAAAATGGTCTAACATACTAACATAGATAGTCTTTATTTATATACTTAGGATCTTCCCCTCATCTAATCGCTACGTAAGACTTTAGTTGCACACTCTAGTAAACAAAAATTAATCAAAATAAGATAAATGCTTTTATTTTAAACATTTGAGTCCAAAATTTCTCCTTTACTCTCTTTATAGCAAGGGCCCTAATACAATACATTATACTCAAGGTTTCTAAATATATTCAACATGTATTTCCTTCAATTCAATTTCATAAAGGATAACTTTAGAACGTACATTTTATTAAACAAAAAAGGCAAAGAAGAAAAAAAAAAAGAAAAGAGAGAAAAAGAAAATATTATTGAAAAGAAACAGATAAGAACAAAAAAAAAGTTATGAATGGAAGAGATGAAGCGATTGAAATTAAAAATAAAAAATAAAAATAAAAAACAATAATAGAAAATTATTGAATGAATACAACCACAACCCATAACTTGCCAAATCTTTCGACTTTTCCAGAATTATCCCATTTTTGTGGAATATGAATATCTACCTTTTTCCCATTACCGTTTTTGGGAATGTGGGGTGTATTTGGCTGATTGAAAATTGAAAGGACAACATAAAAAAAATCATAAAAATGAAAAGACAAAAATATAATGATAAATTACTAAAAATAGCACGTAAGAAAAAAAAACCCTAATCTTTCAAAGTTATGATTGGATAGAAATTCTTTAAAATGTTGTATGAAAATTGAAACTTAAAACAAATATAACGGTAACTTTGAATGATGTTGGCTTGATGTTTGAGTCTTGTTTTGCATTGCAACTTAGCCCTAATACAATGTTCCAAGTTTCAACTTTTGTATTGCAATCCATATTTGAAACTTTTATGAAGAACCAAAGTAATATTACAATTTAAAAAATGTTAAAGTATTGATATAAGAGATAGTTATAAATATAGACATTAGATCCAAAGTATTAGCAGATATAACATAATGTAAAAAAAATTACAAATATGGCCAAATTTAAATAGTCTATCAGTGATAGACCATATCACTGGTAAAAGTTTATCGCTGATAGACTTGGGAGTCTATCAATGATAGAAGTCTATAGACTTATCTATATTTGCAATTCTTTTTAAATGATGTTATATACTTGGTTATTATTCCTAAAAATGCTATCAATTGTAATTACCCTTGATATAATTAGGTATAATCTAAGCTGCACCTATATTCTCATATAGCCCCTCGTTTATTACATTGCAAAATAATAATAGTAAATAAGATTTTTTTTAAAACCCCAAAAATTCTTATAACGTGGAAATTTTTAATTGGATTATTGGTGGGTTGCACAAAGCTAGCCAACACTCAAGTATTTTTCTAATTAAATTTACCCTAATTCATCTACTTAAACTTTTTTGTTAATTGGTGATTTAATATAATATCAAAGTAGGAGGTCCTGTGATAGAGTTTCTCTAATGTCATTTTCTTCTCAATTAATATTGATTTCTACTTGTTAGGTCGAGTGGTTTAACAAAAAAATGGTATTTTTGAAATTAATGACAAAGTTATCATGAGGGTTATTCTTATTGTTATTATTAATTTTGCCACAAGGAAAATAAATCTTCTAAAAATCTCTACAAATCAAACATTTACTTTGTGTTGTTAAAATAATGAAATTAAACGATTGCTGTCATCTTTTTAGGGTTAATGTTAACCATAGCCTTAAAATTTAATTATAACCAGACATGGAGCACCCCCTCCCCTCACCCCTCCCACTCTCTTCTTCTCCTTTTTCTCTTGTTCTTATTCTTCATTCAGAATCTTGGTTGGTTTTGGGTCCAAAAGTGTGGGCTGACCAAATCTCTAAAAGATTATTAATTTAGTGCCCAAAGTGCTCTTTCTTTTGGAGGTGTGACAATGGTCTAAATCGAATAAGAATATAATATATGTCTATCATTCATTTTTATTATAAGGTCCCTGAGCTTTCACTTTAACATTTACTATAAATATGTGTGTTCTTGTGTACAATAAACTTCAGCACTTGGTTGTGTTTTGTAGTAACGTATAATATTGTTTAAAGGCATTGCATGAAATGAAAGAGAGGACTACTAAGCCAAGGATGAATTGCCGGCAATGGAATACTATTTGATCTTTATTTTTATGATATGATAATGCATATAGCTTCTTCTTCTTTGTAGCCGGCAATTCCATTCTTGGCTAAGCGTTGCTTTTTTTCCCTCATGTCATGCCTAAGATGACGGCGGTCGGCGGCGGGGATGCTGCAGGAGGATATAGTTTTGATAAGTTTAGCTGATTATATCTCTTTGTTATGCCTTTTGTTTTTGGTTGTGTTATGAGAGCTTTTAATATGTTTAAGAACTATGAGATATATGGTGGTTGTGCATGTCTTACCAAGTATGGAAAGAAAAGTTAGTAAACCATAGAGAGGTGTCGATGATAGTTAATCTCGCATCATTAATGAGTTAACCTTTGTAGGGATATTCAGACGCATCTATTGATCTCTCTGTAACATTTAATTTCTTTTTTAAAAGAATAAAAATTGATGTTACATAGTCTTTTGTTTTTGGACTCAGGTGTAATGGTAGAGGGAGTAATGCTAGAGGAGTATGCGCGGTTAGCGATCTTTACCTCGCTCATGTAAAGGTAGAAGGTGATATCCACCTGAATATAACTCACAACTGTAATCAATTTTTTTTTTTGTTAAGAGATTTGAATTTGAAATCTCTTTTGAGTTGAACTAAAAAAATACATAGTGGGTGAATAAGAACTTTTAGGGGGTGTTTGGAATAAGGGTTATGATCAAAATATAATAACCACATCTTGCTACATAAAAACTATTTTAAAACCTCCAATTAGCTACGGTTAATACTATTTCAAAACTCCCATTTACTACAATATTTACTATTTACTATAGTTTTTACTATTTTACATTCATCATTTTTTTTATTATTTGCTACAATGTTTACTATTTCCTTCTTAAACTAAAATAGTTTACACCTCAAACGCATACTATTATAACCCAAGCTAAAATAATCTACACCCCAAACACAAACTATCATAACCCAACTATAATAACCTATGATTATAATAACTAACTCATTGCTCCAAATGCCCTCTTAATGCTTCAAATAAATCGAGTATTAAATTCAGCAGGTTCATGGTAAATTGGGGAAGAACATATATAAATCTCCCATTTTACTATTTGTATTATGCATACACAAAAGGAAACAAGAAAAAAAACTATGTTGATTTGAAATGAAAGTGTCAACCTTGCAAGTTGCACCAAATCTAATTCGTTAGAACATCATGGATGGTAGGGGATGTGGACGTGATACATTAGAATCATAATATTAAATTTTTATCGATATTTCGACATTTTCATCGTTTGATATTGACATGAGAAGTGATATTTCTTTATATCGTAAAAAAATCTACGAAATACAAAAAATAAGCATCGAAATGCTATTAATATAAATATAATATAAATAATAAACATGTTAACTTGATTGGAAATCATACAATATTTATTTACTAATTTAAATTTATTTTTTTAATATTTTATTTTTTATAATTCTTTCCAGAAATATCTATCGAAATCATCGTTTTATTGATATTTCTATCAAAATTTTCGTAAAATTAAGACTTCAATATTTCCATAAGTTGAGATTTTAAACCTTGTGTAGAGTACGATAAGACACCAATGGAATGAACATTCTTGCCAATCTTAGTATTTGGTTTAGTTTGACACCAAAAGATGGTTAAATGGTATTTTATGTTATCTCCTTGACTTCGTGTTTTATTGGATTTCTCGATCCTTATTTGGAGAGTTAATTACAGTATTGATATGGTTAAATTTACGTAATTCATCAGCTAATTAAGTTTTTTAGTTGGGTTAATAATTTATAATGAATTATTAGCCAAACAACTTGGAACAACTGGTAACTCGTTCTAACTTTGGTTTTACAGATGCTTTTATATACTCATGCTCTCTCCTTTAATTCATTTGAGACTTTCTATTCTCGCATTTTCTAGATATTGTGTTAGATTGCTCATCTTATTCTAAAGAAGTAATGTAATGCATGTCATCTTTTTATTTTTTATTTTAACAAAAATAGTAGTTATTAGGTTTATCATAGTGTATATATATATATATATATACATGCATGAAGCCCAATTCCCTCTTGTAACAAAAGAGAAAATGGCTCTGAAATAAAACCCTACCTTATAACGGTGTTTTTCTTGAAAAAAGGCGTATTTTTCCTCAACTGTCATTATAGAGTCTATATGTCATCGTTTATTAAATGTCGATCGACATCTAAAACTAAATTTGTTGTTTAGCTAACAAATGAATAATAATTTGAAATGTTTTTTCAAAATGCTTAAAAAAATCGAGACCCACTTTAAAATTTGAAGTTGAAGTCAAATTCTTTCTTATATTTGACCAATTACTCTACTCTATTAACCTGTGCTCTACCTTTTCTTACTTACACCACAGCGGAGTATGTAATCAAGAAGTTGGGGATAATATTCTATGTCTAAACTAAATGTATAATTTTATTAAGGTAATTTTTTTCAATTTTGTATGTGCTGTCTTAGTTATAAAATTAGACGTAGAAAATACATTTTAAATAAAATCAGAAAGATAATATATTATAGCACGAACACGAAACTATGTTTATTGACATTCAAAATTAAAAGTTCATGTAAAATGAAATTATAGTAACTTTCTTTAACTCAAAATAAAGACCGAACTTCTTGTTATAGAAAATGGAGCTATTGAAAATATTATAATGCTCACAACTAACAATACAATCTTGCCAACATGAGTATAACAAAAGTGTCATAATTTATACTACCAACTTCGAATTATGTAGTTAGATGTTCAATATATTATAAAAAACTGACCGTCTTAAAAATTGAACATAAAATAATAATAATAATAATAATAATAATAAATAGCTAAAAGTATGGGACTTTGCTCAACAAAGTGGAGGGGAATTTTCTGTTTGACAAAGAAAAAGAAAGGCTCAAGAAACCAAAGGGGATACAACATATACCTTTCAAAGTGCTTTATCTAAAAAAGGATGAGGATTCAGTATTCAGCAAAACATGTTTGTGTGGGAGAAGGCAGATTTAGATTGTGATTTGGTTAAAAACAATTTGCCTTTTTTTATATAATATACCGAAAGAATCGAACATCTAACATCAAAGTCAATGGTACAAGCTTTAATAATCGGATTCACAATGTTTGGAGAAAAAAAAAAATAATTTGATTAATTTAATTCTTATATTCTCAATAATTAATTTAAGGGTGATTATTATAATTTATTATTATTTTTTTTTTGTTAAAAAAGTGATCTTCTGAAGTAAATCTTTTAATTTAATCTTTTTGAGAAAATTTTAATTTATATCCAAATTTTTGGGTTATATCACTTAAAACCTTAAACTAATAATTGTATCAATTTAAATTATGAACTTCTGCAAATGTACCAACTTACACCCTTCATTATGTTTCATTTGAATAACTACTTGTGTGAGACTTATAATTTTATCAATTAAACCTTTAAACTTTTTATTAGCAAATTTATTTGGACTTTCAATTAAGATTTTCTTTGAAATTTGTCTATGAATCAACTAGTCTAGTGTTGTTTTCAAAAAATTAAGACCCCGTTTCGTAACCATTTTGTTTTCATAATTTTTTTTTTAAAAAATTAAACCTATTTTCTCCCCATTTTTTATAATTATTTGCATCTTTCTAAGTTCAATGGTTGAATTCTTAGCCAAATTCCAAAAAAAAGAACAAAATTTTAAAAGCTACTTTTTTTTTTTCAAAATTTAGCTTGATTTTTTAAACCATTGGCAAAAAATAGATAACAAAGGAACAAATTTGGAGTAGAGTAGTGTTTTATAGGCTTAATTTTAAAAAACAAAAATAAAAAATCAAATGGTTACCCAACCGGTAAAAAAATAAATGATTAAGTGTTTTAATCTAGCTTGTATATATTTTATTTACTTCAGCATTTAAAATTCATTTTAGTCACCTTTGAACTTTGTTAGTTCACCAACTATGAATATTCATTTGTTTTCAAGGCCCTTCTATTTTATGTTTAACAAGAGGTAATATGTTACCATCAATCTTTAAAATATTCTAATGAGAATGGTCACCAATGTACCAACATAACAAGTGTTCGTGAATATGTTGCCCAATAACTTTGCACTACTACAAAAATTGTGTTATTTGACGTTTTTGCTAGGTTAAATAACTTTGCACTACTACAAAAATTGTGTTAACTTTGTACTAATATGTTACCATCAACCTCACTCTTTATTTTTCTACTACAAATTTAAAGTAAAGTTCAAATGCTTTGTTTAAAGTAATTACAATCAATCAAGTTTGAGTAAGTATCATGGCTTCAATAAACATGTGGTTAGATGCAACATTTTCCTTGCTCTGATTCAATCTAGATGTTCCTTTACATGTATTACTGCTTTCAGTTTTACTGATTAGTCTTTGAATCTATATGGCTGCTACCTTCTTGCTAGGATCAATTGGGTTTGTTTCTGAAATGAAATCTCTAAGTGATGATTGTGAGAGATTGGTTTCTTTTCTTCCTGGTCATATATATTCTAGCAAACAAGGTATGCATCTTTTCTCCCCAACTATGGTAAATTTATAACTCTACATTTTTTTTCAGATTTTATATGAATAATTTTATGTCCCCAACTCTGGTAATTCTAGCACACAAGGTATGTATTGTGTAGGCTGTTACTGAAAGACTCATGACAGATGTGCCATTTGGAGTCATTTTATCTGGTGGATTGGGTTCATCAGTGGTTGCAGCTGTTGCTTGTTGCTATTCGAAGATATTGTATGGGTTGGACATATATACATGCTTTACTTTGTCATTTTGAAGATATAACTAGGATTACTTTGTATGATAGGTGTGATATTTTTTGGAATTGTTCATATTGGGGGAGGGTTGGTTGTAGTTTTAGAAAGGTGTTAATATGGGGTTGATAATTAGTTATACTTTTGAAATTGTTGAAGTAAAATTTTTGTTAAAGATATTAGTCAAAAGTTGGTTGATAAGATTGAAAATGTTGTTTATTTTGTTGTCCTATATATATATATATATATATATATCACATGCAATTATGGGACCAAAATACAAGAGTAATTTATAGGTAAACATCTATATTACAATTTTTTTTTAATCACAAATAGACTTGACAAGTTAAATGTTCAAGATATACATATATTTGACAAGTAGAAACTATCAAAAAGTTTTGCACTTGATAAGTTAAATGTTCAAGATATAGGTTTGGAAAGTTGCCATGGTTGGGAAATGTGTCTTCTTGTTTTTTGTTCATTGACTCTATTATTGATTGGTTTCTATTATTTTGCTAGAATGATTGCTTCATCTTTGGTTTTGCTAGTCAGCATGAACTGACGGAAAATTGCGATTGTACCTTCGGGAATTGTTAGCGTGTTTCAAGCGCGACTAACGGGATATTGTCAACATGTGCACATTCGGCGGGCTAAGTGCATATTGGAATTCTTTCCTCAACTTGCATATTGAAGATAAACGGGAATAAATGGGAAACACATGATCATGCTAGAAGAATCCAGTTACCAAGTTGGTAGGGTTACATTTTTATGTGTTATGAATGTTTGATTGTGGAATTTGTTTTTCCAAAAATGAATTTTCAAATCAAAACTTATTTGCTTATAAATTATACCATTCACTGGGCTTTGAGCTCATGTTTTCCAATATTTTATTTTTCCCCTAGGTAGCGGAAAAATGATGTTTTGGAATTGCCACTCTCCCAAAACGAAATTCTGAGTCTGGTTATTATTAGAAGTCAAGGTTATTTAGGGTCAGGAGTGTTTTAGAATAAACTCTTGAAACTGTCATTAAAAGTTAATTGTATTATACAAATTTGTTATCTAACGAGTTGATTTAAGGATGGACCGTAGGTATCACAAAGGTGGTGTTTGTTGTCTTCACATCTCCTTTCGGGTTGGGAAATAAACTCGAGTGAGGATGTAACAAGTTGGTATCAGAACATAAAGTTCTAGGAAACCTTGATAATAAATAAATAAATAAATATAAATAGGTTTCCAGCTAACTCATAGCAGGCCTGGGGAAGAGGATTATAGAAAACCTTGGGAATGATAGAAGTAGTTAACGTAGAACTGTAGGGAAGGAATAAGTGTAAAATATAGAGTCATAGAAGAATGATTCAGAATAGGATAAAACTAAAATATAGTATATAACCTAAAATGTCATTCAATGTAGGAAGATGTATCTGAGTGGTAGACCTATGGCAAGAGTCCAAAACAAGTGACGCTACCTCCAATACCGACTTTAGAGAGAATAGTGGAAATATCAAATTAACAATCCTTACTTGGACATCGATCTGGCATCAGATCATTAACTCAGGAG
This sequence comes from Benincasa hispida, assembly GCF_027475165.1. NCBI lineage: Eukaryota > Viridiplantae > Streptophyta > Magnoliopsida > Cucurbitales > Cucurbitaceae > Benincasa > Benincasa hispida. The sequence continues at coordinate 36,713,339 of NC_143483.1, forward strand.
TAAAAAAAATCGGAATCCAATAAGGGATCTAGATTCCTAAGGTGTGGAAAGAATCATAAAAATCTATGTTTAGTAGAAACTGGTATATGCTTTGGCTATGGTCAACAGGGCCACATTAGGAAAAATTGCATGTACCTCCAACAAAAGACTAGGGAGAGACAAGAACAAGTTTTGAGAGAAAATCAACTGTAGCTGTATCTCTAAGCAACAGAAACAAAAGATTTATGTGTGAAACGACCTCTGATAGGGAAAAGAAGAGGATCCATATGTCAGGGAGCTCTGATCATTCTGTGGGCTCTTTTAGACACTTTGAAACTGACATTCCTTGAAGGTTAATAATTGAATTTGGAGGCAGATATCCATGTGAGGTTTGTGTTGAAGACTCTGGGAAATTTTGCTTGTCCTGCCAACAAACTGTACATGCCTAGGGAGAATGTCCTTGGAGACCTGAAGAAAAACCTAGTGTGACTACCAAAGAGGCTGTCTTCGGAAGATTAACTATTAACGATTAGAAATAAGAAAATACTAGAGGAGAAAAGAGGAATCTGAGAAAAGAAAAAGATAAATAGTTGTAAATAATTGTAAATAAAACTATGGTTGTAAATAACCAACTTTGTGAATAAATAATCTTGTATAATCAGTGTGTGGTAAAGTAAATGAGCATAATAGGATTTATATTTAACCAATATTTGGCTATCTTCTAGATATTATGCTGAGAAGTGGGAAACCTTGGAACCAACTTAACATCGATAGATCTGGGGAAGAAAGTGAAGAAGAATCTAGCCATCCCTAGGAAGGAAGAAGAGCGATTATTAGAAAAAATCGCTCACCGGCTATGTGAAAGCTTAGGAACCATACAACTTGACCCTGGGAAAAAGTACAATATAGAACACTTAAGATTACTAGAAGCTACTGTTTTTTAAGGGACCACAGACCCTGTTGATGCCGAAGTGTGGATTAACCAATTAGAGAAATGTTTTAAACTGATGCGATGTCTTGAGGATCGAAAGGTGAATCTTACAACCTTCTTATTACAAAAAAGAGCGGAAGAGTGGTGGAGAGTAGTAGAAAACCGGAGAAGAGAAAGAAGTGAAACCACTTGGGAAGAGTTTCGTGAAGATTTTAATGAGAAATTTTATCCTCGATCATTTTGTGACGCCAAGCGAAATGAATTTCTACAACTCATACAAGGAAATATGACTATAGCAGAATATGAAATGAAGTACACCGAACACTCTAGATATGCCTTGAATATTGCCAAGGAGGAAAGTGAATGTTATAAGAGATTTGAAGCAAGATTGAGAAAAGAAATTAGGACTCCCATGATGGAAAATGCTGCATGGGTGGAATTCTCAAAATTAGTATAAGTGGCCATGAGAGTTGCGAGAAGTATGACAATAGATGAACAAGGGCCAAAAGATAGACCATCAGTGAACAAGCTGAATAAAGAGGAAAGTGGGATTGCTTCTGGGGTGGAAAGTAAAGGGTTATTTCAGTGGACGGAAACCCCAAAATTAGGATTAAGTTCGGGAGGAGCAAGTCACTTGGGAAAGTCTTTTGGAAAACCCTATCTAGAACAATAGAAAAAATCTATAGCCAGTGCTAATCATAGACCTTGGTGCTCAAGCTATAATAAATACCATTGGGGAAGATGTCCGGAGAAAGCACATACTTGTTATAAGAGCAAACAAGTAGGACATTTTAAAAGAGAATGTCCCCAACTAGTAGGCATGAAGGAGAAAACATTTCGCAAGCTGTCAGCCAAGGAATGAAACCTCCAGGCCCAGGAGAAGGACGTGTTGGTGTGGCGAAGCAGAAGGAAACAAGAGAACAAAACCGATCCCAGGGAAGATTGTATGCTTTTATCCAACCATAAGATGAAGAAATGCAAGATACCACAAAAATTAAGGGCAATACTCCAAAAGTTTCAATTTGAACCAAGCTTGTAACAAACTTTATCTATAATAACACTTTGTTGTTTTGTGTTGTACATAAGTATTCGTCGAATTTTGAGGACAAAATTCTTTTAAAGAGGTAGTAATTGTAAACCCTCGAGTCTTGTTAAAGGAAAATCAAACCAAACTTGGATATTAAGATTAAAGATGTCTAAGTATGAGTTATGATTATAGGGAGAAAGCTTGAGGATGGTGGAAGAAGGAGGAAAATACTCTAGGGGTTATGAAGCACACGAGTAATAGGTAAAGATGCAGTTAAACGTTGTTAAGGAGGGCAAAATTTGGCATAGTATGGAAGCCATGCGTTGAAGTCTTGATGAGGTGTGTGATGTCCTAAGTATCTTGAGGTTAGTGAGTGTAAGATAGGCATTGAAGTAGATGAAGGCACAATTAAGGGATGGTCGAGAGGGAGGAGGCCTTGCGTTGAAGCAATGGATTGGTCAAGCCTCATGTTGAGGTTAGACGAATAAGGTGACGTGCACGACAACGGGCTAGGGGGCCTTAGGCGAGGAGGCTTGAGTGTGCATTGATGTGTGTGATAACGGGCAGAAATGCACTTTATCATAGTGCTAAGTTCTTAAACAATGCTGGCTTGCATTGATAAAACATATTAAATTGCGTCAAAAAAGCATCAGATTCATAATATTGCGGTCGCATGCGTTCATCGCATTAGAATAGTTGATTTTCCTATTTTTGTGCATAATATGTGATAACGCAAGACGGAAATTGCGATCATAGGAAATCATTGGTTGAGCGCAACATCACCGCAAGGCTTTGTGGTGATCGTGTTTGCAAATATTCGCCCAAGAAGGATCGTCGCAACTTGGTCAGCGCAACATGGTGGGCGTATCTAGGTGAAAGGCTAATTAATTGCGATGGGATAGAAAGCTGATGACAGTCAAATCCGAATTAAGTTGACAACTGATTAATGATAACAAATACATTCAGTTTTCGGTGACAATTATTCGGCGCATCAGTCAGGAATTAAAGTCGTCCCATCTGTACAATCATGAGAGAGAAATCACCTTTCACCTTAGATGCTCTATAAATACCAAGGGCATCCTTCAGAAAAGGGGTTCAGCAGTTCGAAATTTCATACTTCAATTCGCACATCTTTGTTCATAATTTTCCTTTCATTTTAAGGTGGAGCAAGAGAAGAGTGGTGACGCCGGAGATCGCTCAGGGAAATTCAAGAGAGAACCTTGAAGTGAAGAAGCAGAGAGTGAGCCGACTCTCACGAGAGCAAGATTATCATTTGAGCACGAGTAGAAAAACAGTGTAAAAGCCTGGGCAGCAAGAGATTGCTACCAGGCCCTTTATTCTATACTTGCATTGTTATTTTGTACTTCATCTTTATATTTATACAATGGAAGTTCTATTCCTACATCTGTTCACTCTCTTAGCATGCATGAGTAGCTAAACTAGTCGAATGAGTTTAGAAGAACTAAGCTAACATGACCTAGGAAGTTCATTTTTTGTGATTGTCTTGTTTTATGTTGTGCTAAATACCCTTTAGAGCTACTCGAGAGAGAGTCTAAAGAAAGAATCTAATGACTCGAGAGAGCTAGGTTAGAATCTGGACTCAAGAGAGCAAGATTAGAACTGCATAAACAAGAGATAGGGACTTAGAGATAAGCTCTGTTTGTCAACCTGCATCGCATGCATCCTAGAGATGGGAATGATATTATATGGTCGCCTTATTTGTGTGTGTATCATTTCTTCATCGCATAAATAAGAATAGAGGCTTATGTGTAGGTCCTATAGACTTAGCGCATATATCGCATGTGTTCTAGCCTTAGAAGTCGTGGTATTTGTATCGAGAGGTGTTTACTGTTGTATGCATGTTGCATGATCGCATAGCATGAACGCATCCTAGAAAGTGTTAGCCGAAAATTTTCTCAACCCATTCACCGTATACTCATCGCATTTCCCGTTTATCAACTCTTTTCAAACTTCACCACATTTATTTATTTTTCATTAACACAAACAACAATCACAACACTTTATTTAATTTTCCGGTTACCGCAAAGTTTTCATAAAAATTACCAACGCAACTTATTTTCACAAGTTCCTGAGTTCGACCCTGGACTTACTAGGAAACTCAGTGGAATTTACAGTTGGATTCTCCTGAGGAAACATGAGTACACAACACAATTTCACCATCGCATATCATCCATAATTCACTTCATAAAATCAAGCATCAAGTTTTTGGCGCCGTTATCGGGGACTTTGGCAAAATAGTGTGCTAACGATAATTTTTCTGATTTCTTTGTAGACTCTCAATCTCTGGCGAATTACAACCCGGTGATTGAGAGGACATTCAGATGCAGACTAAGAGAAAATCGCCAACAACAAGAGAGAACACCAAGAATGGTGGAGCAACCGGAAGCAAGGGCCGCTAACGCGAATAATATAATGGCCAACCCAATCCTTTTGGCGAATGATCACAATAGACCCATCCGGGACTATGCATCGCCTAACCTCTATGATTTCTCTCCAGGAATCATGAGGTCGGCGTTCGATGGATCGAGGTTTAAAATGAATCCGGTAATGTTGCAGATGATCCAGGCTGTTGGGCAGTTTGGAGGAAGGCGTGGCAAAGACCCGCACGCCCACCTTCGGAGCTTCATAGAAATCTGCAACACTTTTGTGTTCCCGAATATTTCAACCGAGGAAGTTCGACTCACTCTCTTCCCATTTTCCTTATGCGATCAAGCAAGAAAATGGGCATATTCTCTCGAACCGGGGGAGATAACTTCGTGGGAACAGGTGGTGGAAAAGTGTATGAAGAATATTTCCCACCAACTGAGAATGTTAGGAGATGGAAATTAATAAAAAAAATTGAACAAGAAGATGACGAATCGCTCAACGATTCTTGGGTAAGGTTCAAGCGGCTAGTAAGAGACTATCCACATAATGGCTTACCAGATTGCTTGCAAATGGAGATTTTCTACCAAGGACTGAATCCCACTTCGCAGACTGCCACCAATGCGGCAGCCGCTGGTGGTTTACTCGAAAAACGTATGAAGAGACAAAGAGTATACTTGATTGCATATCCAAAAACCACGAGGATTGGCGGGAAAGCGATCAGAGATTAAGAATAAAAGATAATGACGCAAACAACGAGGCCATCGCATCCCTGCAAAATCAATTGACTGTGATGATGAGTTTGAGACAAGGCATCACACTTAATAATGCGGGAGTGAAGAAAGGGTAGGTCAGCGTAATTACTCAAACGACCGCAAGTTGTGTCATTTGCAGAGATGCTCACCCGATGGAAGAATGCCCAACAAACCCAATGTCGGTATGCTTCATGAGAATTAATCCCTATGCCGATACATATAAAGCGGACGAAGATGCGCCCATCGTATTGGGATGAACATTCCTTTCAACCAGTCGAGCTCAAATTGATGTGCGCAAGGGGAAAATTGTAATGAGCATTCATGAGGAAAAACTCCGGATTAAGGCAGTGAAGATCCCAGAGGACAAAGAAAAGAGAGAAAATCCACCGTGGACGTGAACAAACAAGCTGGGAATAAGTGGTCCCCAAGTATTATATGATTCAACCTCATTAGGGACACAATCATTTTGAATATCCTTTTCCTGCATCAAATACTTCATGAACTTTTATTATTTCGTTAATTATTATCGCAATTACCTTTTGTTACCAGCATCGTTCTTACTTCTCTAATATATATATATATATATATATACCTTGTTTTGTTTAAAATTAATTTGACCATCTTTCAGATTTTCTTGCAACGATTAAGGCACAGGATTACGGAGATGTTGTGCGAAGAAGCCACTTATCTTACTTCGTCACCGCAATCCAAAGAAGATAAATTGCCGCAAAGATGGATGTGTCAATACACAATGCGGGCGATAGCGCAAATTTGGGGGTGTATTCTTCCTTATCCTTTTTTTTTTTTCAAAATTTGCGCTATCGCATCACATTTTAGTTTTAAAAGTCTTATCATTGCATCCTCTTTGATTATCGCAGTCATTTGACATAGATAAATTTAGTAAGTTGTCGCATGCTGTTTCTTTGCCAAGTATGATTTCAATGATGAAAAACATGCTTCTATTTCTTTCGTATATACTAGAGTCAACTTAACTTTAAGATAGTCACCTCAAGAAATATTTCTAGAAGTTAGAGGTCTGCTAGCTTTCTTTCAAACTCTTTTTACGAAGCTTTCTAAGAACATCGCATGACTTCTTTCAATCTTCTAGTAATGAGGACATTGCCGCATTTTAAATTTGGGGGTGAGGTATTTATTTTCGACCTTGCTATTTTGGAAAAAAAAAAAAAAAAAAAAAAAAAAGAGAGAGGAAACATTTTGAGAATAACAACTCCACTATCAATGCACTGGGAAACCTATGTTGATAAATGTTAAGTTGTGAAAGGCACTTACCCGTAGTTGGATGACCGTATGACACACATGGGGGCAAGCCAAAACGAGAGTAAGTCACCAGGATCAATGCATAAATAAATGACCACATCTTTGCTGCCAAGTAGGTATGAATTTAGTCTGAGGAAGAGTACATTGCTCATAGTTAGATGTCTGCATGACACACGTGGGGGCAAGCCAAAACGAAGGCAAGGCACTTGGATCAGCGCAAGGTCAGAAAAAATAATAATGTCAAGAAATATGCAAGGATAAAATCATTTGACACTCTGGTGGGAAATTTTCTTTTTGAAATAAATCATGCGATGTTCCGGAAGTTAGTAAAGTCTTTTTGAAGGTTAAGCTTGTGTTCCCTAGGTCTTAGAAATATTTTGAGAGGAGGTTTGAACGAGACTTAAGGAAACTTTGGTATATAGGATTTGAACGAAGATCCTTGAGAAATCTAGGAAAAGGACATTGCAGTTGACTTGCTAAAGGAAGTCTTTAGCTTATGCTTGAGGACAAGTATTGTTTAAATTTGGGGGTGTGATAATGGGCAGAAATGCACGTTATCATAGTGCTAAGTTCTTAAACAATGTTGGCTTGTGTTGATAAAACATGTATTGCATCCAAAAAGCATCAGATTCATAATATTGCGGTCGCATGCGTTCATCACATTAGAACAGTTGATTTTCCTATTTTTGTGCAGAATATGCGATAACGCAAGACAAATATTACGATCATAGAAAATCATTGGTTGAGCGCAACATCATCGCAAGGCTTTGCAGTGATCGTTTTCGCAAATAATCACCTGAGAAGGATCGCCGCAACTTGGTCAGCGCAACATGGTGGGTGCATCTGAGTGAAAGGCTAATTAACCGCGATGGGACAGAAAGTTGATGACAGTTGAATCCGGATTAAGTTTATCAGCCAATTAACAATAACAAGTACATTCAGCTTTTTGGTGACAATTATTCGACGCATCAGTCAGGAATTAAAGCCATCCCATTTGTACAATCATGAGAGAGAAGCCGTCTTTTACCTTGGATGCTCTATAAATACCAAGGGCATCCTTAAAAAAAGGGGTTCAGCAGTTCGTACATCTTTGTTCATAGTTTTTCTTTCGTTTTAAGGCAGAGCAAGAGAAGAGTGGTGGCACCGCAGATCGATCAGGGAAACTCGAGAGAGAACCTTGAGGCGAAGAAGCAGAGAGCAGGCCAACTATCGCAAGAGCAAGATTATCTTTTGAGCACGAGTAGAAAAACAGTGTAAAAGCCTAGGCAGCAAAAGATTGCTACCAGGCCCTTTATTCAATACTTGCATTGTTATTTTGTACTTCATCTTTATATTTATACAATGGAAGTTCTATTTCTACATCTGTTCACTCTCTTAGCACGCATGAGTAGCTAAACTAGTCGAATGGGTTGAGAAAAACTAAGCTAACATGACCTAAAAAGTTCATTGCTTGCAATTGTCTGGTTTTATGTTGTGCCAAATACCCTTTAGAGCTACTCGAGAGAGAGTCTAAAGAAAGAACCTAATGACTTGAGAGAGCTAGATTAGAATCTAGACTCGAGAAAGCAAGATTAGAACTGCATAAACAAGAGATAGGAATTTAGAGATAATCTCTATTTGTCAACCTGCATCGCATGTATCCTAGAGATGGGAATGATATTATGTGGTTGCCTTATTTGTGTGTGTATCATTTTGTCATCGTATAAATAAGAATAGAGGCTTATGTGTAGGTCCTATAGACTTAGCGCATATATCGCATACGTTCTAGCCTTAGAAGTCGTGGCATTCGCACCGAGAGGTGGTTTACTGTTGTATGCATGTTGCATGATCGCATAGCATGAACGCATCCTAGGAAGTGTTAGCCGAAACTTTTCTCAACCCGTTCACCGCATACTCATCGTATTTTCCATTTATCAACTCTTTTCAGACTCTGCCACATTTGTTTATTTTTCATTAACACAAACAACAATCCCAACACTTTATTTATTTATCCGGTTACCGCAATGTTTTCATAAAAATTACCAACACAACATGTTTTCACAAGTCCCTGAGTTCGACCCTAGACTTACTAGGAAACTCAGTGGAATTTACACTTTGATTCTGCTGAGGAAACTTGAGTGCACAATGCAATTTCACCTTCGCATATCATCCATAATTCACTTCATAAAATCAAGCATCAATGTGTTAGCTAGATAAAGTGCGCGTGAGGTAGGGCTATGTGCCAACTATGAGACTAGGCGTTGGGTGCAAAGGGGGCGATGAAGTATGCATTGATCGAGCAAAGTTTGTTTCCAAGTATGACTATATGTCCAAGGAAAAGGTTATGCGTCGAAGTGAAGCTAGACGTTGAGTGACGTATGTAGCCAAGGAAGGGGTGATATGCGTTGAGTTGAGTAAGCTTGGGGAGCAAGTTTGGGTTGACAGCAAATTGGGCATGTGGCTAAACCAAGTGAAGTTTGGATTGAAACAAGGATGAGGTGGGTGCATGGTAGGGCATGCAAAAGTGGGAAGGACACCTCAAAAACAGGCTATGCGTTAGCCTAGCAAGAAGAAGGCCTAAACTAGCATGCAAAGAGGTGTCAAGGTGGATGCATTGGCACATGCATGTTGAAGGCAGCTGGACATGAAAGGTTTGAAATGTGTCAAGCATTGATAGTTTTTGGACTTCTATAAATAGGGAAAATAGGGGACATTGGCTTTCATAATTCACTCGTGTAAATCAAGTAAAATTTATGTGAAAGTGTTGAGAGGGGAGTGTACTAGGTGATCCTAGGCCGCCATTTGATTTGGAGAAGTGAGGAGAAAGGAATTCACGTCGAAAGGCAAAAAGGTTAGCTTGCCGCATAGGGTAGGCACTCATTGCACATGCCATCGCCTGACACTTAGCGCATGCATGCGCATGCCTCCCATCACAAGGCACACCTCTTGGACGACACAGACGCCCATTAGTGTGCACATTACAAGGCCGAGCAATCCAGCACATGCCCACGTAAACTACGCTGCGCAGCCCCTTGCACGTTGTCACCAACGTCCCAGTTGCCACGCCTGTGTCATGTCGTGTCTGTATGAAGATTGTCGCCCATCTGCTCACAACCTTGCAGCCATCTTACGTGCTGGCTGCTCACCCTGCCTACCAGCCTACCCAATTTACCTCAAAAGCAATATTTCCAAAAGTTGAACCTATTTTTGAGTAAGTTGAGGTGGGTACATCAAAATATTCAATTTGAGGATATATTTAAGACCAAAATTGATTTATGTGAGAAATTTGGCTAATTTAGGATTTCTTTGAAAGAAGTAGAATTCGAGAAAATAGGACCAAGAACAATTTGGGGAAAAACAGTAGGAAAAGTCATAATAAGAGACTGTGAGTGGTTCCTACTTTCATATGATTGGGGAATTGAATGAATATATGTAATATGTATATATGTAAGGTTTGGATAGTTGGCATGATTGAGAAATGTGTCTTCCTTGATTTTGTTGTTGATTGGTTTTTGTTATTTCGCTAGAATGATTACTTTACCTTTGACTTTGCTAGTTAACATGAATTGATGGGAAACTGAGATTGTACCCCGAGGAATTGTTAGCATGTCTCAAGCACGATTAACGGGATATTATCGACATGTACACATTCGGTAGGCTAAGTGAGTACTGGAATTTTTTCCTCAACTTGTATATTGGGAATAAATGGGAATACTTGGGAAACACATAATCATACCAGAAGAAGCCAGTTACCAGGGTGAGAGGGTTACATTTTAAGTATATAATATGAATGCCTGACTGTGGAATTTGTGTTTTCCAAAAATGAATTTTCAAAGAAAAACTTATTTTCTTATAAATTATACCACTCACTAAGCTTTGAGCTCACATTTTCAAATGTTTATTTTCCCCTCCAAGTAGTAGGAAAAGAATGTTTTGGAAGTGCCACTCAAGGTCTGGAATTGCCACTCTCCCAAAGTGAAATCCTAAGTATGGTTATTATTATAAGTCACTAGGGTTAGTTAGGGTTAGGAGTTTTTTAGTATAAACTCTTGAAACTATCATTAAAAGTTAATTGTATTATACAAAATTGTTATACGATGAGTTGGTTTAAGGATACAATAGGTATCACAAAGGTGGTGTCTGCTATCTTCACATCTCTTTTCAGGTTGAGGAATGAACTTGGGAAGGGGTGTGACACATTTACCTTGTTTCCATGCTCATTGACCTTTTTTGGCTTCTTGGGGGATGATTAAGTTGGGCTAGCTTCTTGAGAGGAAGAAGGAATTTCCTTCCCACTTCTAAGAGTTATGGCACTTACGTTTGCGTGATTCAATTGGGCGGGAAGCTTACCAGATGATTTACTCTCATGTTTGCTTACCATAGTTGCAAGTTGAGTTTTTTGAGTGCCCAAGTGTGACAATCTTTGTCTAGTCTCTTGTTGAAAGGATTTGGTGTCTTGTTGAAGTTGGATGTTGTCTTTTTGCAATTGATGAAGTTCCTTTTGAAATTATAAGGAGTGGTCAGCAAGGGATTTTACAGTATCCTCTAGAGACATACTTGAGGAGGTTGAAGATGATGATTGGTTCTGGTTCTCGTATTGTTCTTAAGATCCCCATTTGAAATTAGGATGATCTCTCCATCCTTAGTTGTAGGTTTTCCCATGCAGATCGTATTTACTCTAAAATCCTCCAATGGACTTTACTTGGGCTTGTGGGCAAGCCTCGAATGTATGTCTGACTACACCACATGTTTTGACTTGAGGAAGCCCTCCTTGAGCTACCTGAGTAAAAAGAGAAACGAGGTTAGATACTTGTGAACTTAGCTCACTTACTTTACTGGATTGAGCAACAGTGCGATCGAGAATCCTTGTCCCAATATTCTGAGAGTTCTCCACCATAGTAGATATGAGTTGACTTGCTTTGATGGGCGTCTTATCTGCAAGAGCCCCTTCGTCGGCTGCATCAATATTGCTTCTCTTTGATAGAAGCAAATCTGAATAAAAATATTAGATAAGATATTGTTTAGATATTCAGTGATGTGGAAATGAATCACACAATTGTTTGTATCTGTCCTAGTAATCGTAAAGAGATTCTCTTACACTTTGCTTAATCCCATATTTTTCTTTTCTATATTATGAGCTTTAGATGCCATAATATTTTCTTTCTAAAACATTCATTTTTAAACCACTCCAAGTAGTAATGAAACCTGCTAGTAGGTAATATAGCCAATCTTTGGCCACATCCTTCAAGGAGAAGAGGAAGGCCCTAAGATTGAGTTGCTCTTGTGTTACCTCGTGTGGGCGCATTCCATCACATACTATATGGAACTCTTTCATGTGTTTATGCGAGTCTTTTTTTAGGTTTCCACTAAATGTGGGTAGGAGATGCACAAGTCCCGGTTTGAGTTCAAATGGGACGATCGTCTCCAGATATACATTGCACATCGGTTGTTGATTATAGTCTACCTCTGCTAGTTTTCACAAGGTTCGTTCCCTTGCTTCTTCTATGTTGTTTGATTGAGTAGATTCTTCTTCTTGATGCTTAAAAGCTTGTTGTTAGCTTTCAAAAGAGCTAAATTTTTATGGCATTAACTTTCCTATATTTGGGTAATATTTGTGCTTTATTTATCTTATTTTGTAGGAGAATTGACCCATTGGAGCAAGTACGTTGTAAGGATGAAGAATCAAACAAAAAGGGAGTTAAACACAAAATCAAGCTTAGATGCCAAAGGACAACTCTACCCTGTTCTAGCATTACAACATCTTCACAAGCCTTAGTCTAACACTCATTCGACGCTGAAAGGCAGAAGAATCAACTGTAACGCTGCCCTAAACGTCACGGCGCTCCAGAGTTGGGTCATCGCCAGTGTTGCAATGCATCTTAATGCTTAAGCTTCAACGCTATAAAACAGAACACTTAGCATTGAAACACCCCTTCCAATTGTTGCAATACTACAACGATGGATGGAAATTTGTTCAATGTGCGACGTAAGCAAGCGTTGGACGCATCGTTGCAACGCCTGCCCAATGCTCTCCAATGTGCACTGCAGCATTGCAATACTATTTCCCAGCGTTGCAACTTATAAATAATGCGTTGAGGTTCAGCCTTCAAAAAAAAAAAGTAGAAAACAAACAGCCTCATATCGCATTCTTATCACTATATTCTTCCGAATATAGTGAATTTTGAGAGTTTAGTTCAGTGTTAGGAGCCATTGAAGCCAAATTGTCGAGCAATCATTGCCATAGTCAGCCTTGACTTCCTTTTGATCATTGTAATTCAAATATTCCTTTTAGAGGCTACGTAATTTTCTTGGGATAGTTTGCATGTCTTGATTCTTGAAGTTTACTGATCTAATTATTCAATTGGTGTGAACCCTTTGGGTGGATTTGATTTATTAATAATAGAATTTCAATGAATTTTTCTGACAAATTAATTTATTGAATTTCTTGTATTGAAAATTATTCTAGCCTGTGCATAATTGATTAATTAAGTTGCACGTAGTAGCATCGCATATTTATGGTTTAGACTGTTTCTGGCCAAATTCATGTATGCCCTAGTATAATCCTTCCCGAATAAATCATGATATAAGATGTGGTTGTCCGGCTTGTAGTGTGGCTCGACAATTGAACCATATCTTAATCTTTTTCAGTTTTAACTTGTATGTTGCTGAGAAGGAAAAATTTAAACTGAATTAATACTGCTTTAGATTTTTATCAAAATTGGCTAATTTGGTTATTAGAATTTCTAATAGGTTGAGGGGTTCACATAATTGAAGAAATTAACTAGTATCTAATGATAGAAAACAAAAAGTATACAAACTAATCCCAAGATTTTCCCTCAATTTATTCAACCCTTTTCTGTGCTAACTCTTATTTATTTTTCCTTGTTTGATTTTTAATTTATTTTTAAAACAAAAAAAAAACCCATAAAAAACCTTTTTTTTAGTGGAATTAATAAATTTGTCTAATTTAATTCAACAGTCTCCTTGTGGATTCGACTCTAATCTTACCACTTTGCTACGTTTGTAGTATAAGTCTTGGATCAGTGAAAATAAGTTATCTTTGCTCGGGTCTGGAGCGGTTACAACAACGCTAGTCCCAGAGTTTGAACAAAATTGGCATCGCTGTCAGGGAGACTTGGCAATTAGCCTAGGAATATTTTTGGATTCCTTTTTAAAAAATAAAATAAAAAGCAAAAAGAAAGTGTTTAGTTCCCTTTGGTTTATGACTCGTTCCTTTGGGAGTGCACATTTCGTTTTTCTTGTAGATATTGTCCTGAAGGAGAGGAGAATCCAAAGAAGACGCAAAGAAGATGTTCCAGAAGAAAAAAATCCAGAAGTTACTAACAACATAACAATGGGAGAGGCAGTTCGTGAGAAAACCTTGAGGGAGCTGACAGAGCCTGACATGGACCAGCAACCCCTATGCATTGTATTTCCACCTACCATGGTGTCGTTCGAACTCAAACCAAGGCTAATCAATCTATTGCCAACCTTCAGAGGCATGCAAGGGAGAACCCTCACAAACACATCAAAGACTTTCATATGGTTTGTGTAAGTATCAGACCCCACGGAGTAATAAAAGAGCAACTAAACCTTAGGGCATTTCCTTCTTGGCTCCAGGGTCAACACTACTTGGAATGATCTCAAAAAGAAATTTCTTGAAAAAAAAATTTGGCTTCTAGAGCCCATTCTATAAGAAAAGATATTTATGACATTAAACAGTTTGTGGGTGAGTCTTTATCTGAGTATTGGGAACGTTATCAACGATTATGTGCTAATTTCCCCCATCGCCAGATTTTTGACCAATTACTGATTCAATACTTCTATAGTGTTTTACTTACCAATGACAAGAACTCAATCGACTCAATAGCTGGATGCACTCTTGCTGACAAGACGTCTGGGAAGCCTAGGAATTGATATCACGCATGGCTAAGAATAACTAGAATTTTGGCACTAGATCCACTGAATCTGATTTAACTGGTAATTTTGAGGTTAAAGAATTAAAAGCTCAACTTTCTAACTTAACTTCTCTTATGATGTAGTTGGCCCAAGGAGAAGTTGTCAAGTCAAGGCTTGAGGAACCTGTGAAATACCAGGACGTGTCTCTCTAAAGCATGTCCTCAAGCACAAGTCAATGCTGTTGGGGGTTACCAGAGGAAGTATGACCCTCATGGCCCATTATACAATCCAGGTTGGTATGATCACCCTAATCTCAAATGGGGAGGTCGAGGCCAAGGACAAGGGCATGACAATTCTAATCATTCTAATCAACCGTCATCGTGTTCCTCAGGTATGTCTTTAGAAGACATTGTTAAAACTTTGGTTGATAATTCCTTTAAATTTCAACAGGAAATTCAGCAGATGCAAAAAGACTCTCTCCAGCTATTACAGGACACAAAAGCCTATCAGCAAGAAATGAGGGGAGCATGGTGAATTTAGGGACTCGGTTCACACAGTTAGTTGCTGTAGTGAGTCAAATAGAAAACAAGGGTTCAGGGAAGTTTCCTACATAACCAGACCATGCCAACATTAGTGCCATCACGCTAAGAAGTGGTAAGGAGCTTCCATCAGACAACCTATCTCCACCTGGTAAGCCCAACAAAGAAGCTAAGAACAATAAGGTTAAATCTGAAGCACAACCATCTACTCCCAAGGCAAGTACTCTTCCTTCACCTTCTGTTGAACCTTATATTCCCAAAGCTCCATTTCCTCGTACGCTAGCAAGACCAAAACAAGAACATAGGGACGAGAAGTTGATCGAGATGTTAAAAAAGGTTCAAATAATCATTCCACTCTTAAATGTAATATAACAAAACCTCAGGTATGCTAAATTCCTTAAAAAGCTGTGCACCAAAAAGAAGACAGGTAAGGATAGAGAAAAAGTAGGAGTAAGTAAAAATGTATCGGCTCTCTTGAAACATAATATTCCTGAAAAATTTCGAGATCCAGGTATGTTCATTTTTTCCTGCATTATTGGTTATAGAGTCATCTGTCATGCCATGTTAGATCTAGAAGCCTCTATTAATGTCATGCCTATCAGGTTTATGAGGATTTAAAATTGAATGATTTATAAAAAACTGTTGTATGCATCCAACTAGCTGATAGATCTTATATCCAACCCTTAGGGTTTGTTGAGGATGTACTGTTGAGGATGAACATTGCAAAGACAAAAATAGATGTAGATAAGGGTTGTTTATCTGTAGAATTTGATGGGGAAGTTATTTCTTTTAACATATATGATGCCATGAAATTCCCTGAGGAATATTTGTCCTTATGTTTGATTGAGGCGCATGATGTTATTGATGATATTGTGTTGCATGATGGTGATGACAATTCTAACAGGTTAGTTGCTCTCTGCATTGATCTGGATTCGCATGATTCACATGATTTATCTCTTCCTGTTGTTAATGTTAGCAAATTAGAAGAACCTTCTTCTGACTTCGATATTCTTGATTTGCAGGTACAAGGGATTGAGCCGAAGGCTATCCCTAGCCATCTGAAATATGTGTACCTGGGAGAAGGGAACACCCTTCCAGTCATAATCTTTAGAGAGTTGACACCTGCCCAAGTGGAATCCCTAGTTGAAATTCTACAAATATACAAGGAGGCCATTGGGTGGACTCTAGATGATCTCAAGGGAGTAAGCCCTTCCCTTTGCATGTATAGGATCACTCTAGAGGAAGGATCCAAGCCCATAGTCCAACCCCTTAGAAGGCTCAACCCTAACTTGAAAGTTGTTGTTCTCAAGGAAATTATCAAGCTCAATGAAGTCGGAATCATTGATCCAGTTCCTGATAGCAAATGGGTAAGTCCTATCCATGTTGTCCCGAAAAAGACCGACATGACAATTCTAGAGAATGATAAGGGTGAGATGGTGCCATTGCGTTTACAAAACGGGTGGAGAATGTGCATCGATTTTTGAAAGCTCAACAAGTTAACCAAGAAAGATCATTTCCCTATACCTTTTCTGGATCAAATGGTGGAACGGCTCACCGAAAAACCATTTTTCTGTTTTCTTGATGGCTTCTCTGATTCTACCAAATCTTCATCACCAAAGAAGAGTAGGAAAATACCACTTTCACCTACATTTGTGGTACGTGTGCCTTCAGAAGGATGCCATTTGGGTTTTGCAATGCCTCAAGTACATTCCAAAAGTGTATGATGAGTATATTTTTCGATTTTATAGAAAATCGCTTAGAGGTGTTTATGGATGATTTTATGGTATACAGAGAGTCTTTTGAGGATTGCTTGCATAATCTTAGCTTAGATTTAAGACGATTCATTGGGGCTAATGATAACGGGCAGAAATGCACATTATTATGGCGTAAAGATATAAAACAATGAGGGAATGCAATGGTAAAAATATGCAAAATCGTGTCCAAAAGTATTAAACTGAGGATATTGCGATTGCATGCACCCATTGCATTAAAGCAGCTAATTTACTTATTTTGTGTAGGAAAATGCGTTGGCGCAAATGAAAATGCGATCCAAGGAATTCGGCGTCCACGCGCATTAAAAGATTGCGGTCACAAAGTCATGCGATCGTATGCGCTCGCGAAAATTTGCTAAAAAAGGTGGCCGCATAAAGACGACACATCAAGGTGAAAGCATAATAAATCATGATGTGATGGAAAACTGATAACAGTTGAATCTGAATTTAGTTGACAAGCCGTTAACGACATATTGTAGCAAGTACATTCAACTTTTCGGTGACCATTAATCGGCGCATCAGACAGTTGATTTAATGACCGCCCATCATTGTAATCATTTGAGAAAAAAGCTTCTTCACCTTGAGCTCGAACCGAAGGCCACCATTGTTAAAGTAGTTCGAACTCTACACAGTTCGCCATATACATAAAAGATAGTTCATAGATAGACGTTAGTCTGTATTTCATATACTTAGAGGCGGAAGTGAGCAAAGAGAAGAAGACGTAAAGAGATCACTCCTGAATAGTGCGAAAAACTGCTAGAAGGCACTATAAACGGAGAGAGGGCCGACACTTGGGAAAGCAAGCATATTCTTCTGGGCAGAGTAGAGTAAAAAGACAGTGTAAAAGCCTCGGGAAGCAAGACATTGCTACCGAGCTTCTTATTCCTACTTTCCATTGTTTTTTTATATTCTAACTTCATAAATAAAATGGAATTCTTATCTCAACATCTGTTCAATCTTTTCACATTTCGCATGAGTAGCTAAATTTCCAAATGGTTTGAGAAGTACTTAGCTAGCATAACCTGAGATCTTCACTTTATGTGATCATCTTGTCTTATGTATGCGTCCTTCACCCTTTAGAGATACATGAGAGAGTAGTCTAAAGAAAGAACCTAGACTTGAGAAAGTTAGGTTAGAATCTAGGCTTGAGAAGGTCAGATTAGAGCCGCATAAGCAAGAGATACAGAGTTAGAGATAAGTTCTGTATGCTATTTTTCATCGCATACACCTTAGAAATAGGATATGATAGTATGCGGTCACTGATGCGTTGTGAACGCGATGAAATAATGGTGTGTAATTGCGATGATGGTTTATGCGTTGCACATGCAAGTTTTCTAGTAAAAGCCAAGTATAAATCCTACTAGGTTGCCTGGTAAGCCCAGGGTCGAACACAGGGACTACTGATACAATATGCGACGATAAATTTTGATTCCTTTGTGGTGACAAAAACAAACAAGTGATTGATGTGTTGTTTAAGTATAAATTCTATGCAACGGAATTAAGTAAAGAGTTGATGACAGCGAAAGTTACAATAAGTATGTGGGAAACAAGTTGAAAAGGGATTTAGCTAACATTTCCTAAAATTGCGTCCAAGTTATGCGATCATGCTACACACACACACAGCATGTCATCTCTCAATGCAAATGCCATAGTTTCTATTTCTAGGACGCATGCGATGTATACGATAATGCCGATAAGACTTATATCTAAGCCTTTATTATTGTCTATGCGATGATGAATGACACATACATACACAAGATGATCGCATACTATCATATCCTATTTCTAGGGTGCATGCAATATATAATAGCAAACAAAAATTATGTCTAAGTTTCCATCTCTTGCTTATGTGTTTCTAATCTGACTCTCTCAAGCCTAGATTTCAACCTGACTCTTTCAAGTCTAGGTGCTTTCTTTAGACTACTCTCTCAAGTATCTCTAAAGGGTGACTGACGCATACATAAGATAAGATGATCGCATAAAATGAAGATCTTAGGTCATGCTAGCTAAGTACTTCTCAACCCATTCGAAAATTTAACTACTCATGCGAAATGTGAAGAGATTGAACTGATGTTGAGATGAGAATTCCATTTTATAAATAAAGTTAGAATACAAAACAACAATGGAAAGTAGGGATAAGAAGCCCAGTAGCAATGTCTTGCTTCCCGAGACTTTTACACTGTCTTTTTACTTTACTCTGTCCAGAAGAATGTCCTTGCTTTCGCAAGTGTCGGCCCTCTCTTCTTTTACAGCGCTTCCCGGCGGTCTTTCGAGCTAACCAGCGATGATCTCTCGACATCTTCTTCTCTTCGCTCGCCTTCGCTTCTAAGTATATGAACAACTATAGACTACCGGCTAACTAATTGTATGTTCTATCTTCTACGTATATTGATAACGGTAATTTTTTTGATTTCTTTGCGCCAACTAAAGAGGATGCGATGACAAAATTATCAATGTTAAAAAAATGAGATGCGATAATGAAAAATTTAGAATAAACAAAGTCAAAGAAAGATGCAACCCCAAAATTTGCTCTATTTCCCACATCATATGTGATTGCATTCGTCTTTGTGGCGAGCTGATTTCTTCGATTGCGATAGGATGATCAAACTGATCGTGTTTTTTGGTTATTGCGTAGCTCCACTGCAATCGTTGACCACGATCGTTGCTAAAAAATCGAGAGGGTAAAAAATATGAAAGACAGAGTTAATATTTTTTTTTAGATGAGATGGTGGTGTAAAAAGGATATAAAAGGGTAGAGTGAGTTCATGAAATGAAGATGTTAAAAGGATACTTCACAAAGATTGCATCCTTGATGAGTTTGAATCGCATGATTGCGCAGGGACTGCCCACTTCTTCTTTAGTCAGGAATTCCTCAGGTCCACGGAGGTTTTCTCGCGATGCAAGTCTCCTCTGTGATATATCTTGACTCTTTGCCCATTGACTTTGAATGCGTTGGTCCCGTCCTCATTGGGTAACTCAACCGCTCCATGTGAGAATACCTCTTTGATTATAAATGGACAAGACCATCCTGACATTAATTTTTTGGGAAAAAGTCGTAGCCGAGAATTGTATAACAAGACCTTCTGTCCAACTTGGAGATTCTTCTCGCATAGTTGTTTGTCATGCCAACGTTTTGCGCGCTCCTTGTAGATCTTGGCACTTTCATATGCTTGAGTTCTCCATTCGTCAAGCTCGATCAACTGATGTTTTCTTGCTTCCCTTGCGGTCATCAAATCAAAATTGAGCTTCTTCACTACCCACATTGCTTTATGCTCCAATTCAAGCGGTAAATGGCATGCCTTTCCAAACACCAGCGTATATGGGGACATGCCTATAGGTGTTTTATAGGCGGTCCTGTATACCCACAAGGCGTCGTCAACCTTAATGGCTCAATCTTTACATGAAGGCTTTACCACATTTTCGAGGATCAACTTGATTTCCCTATTGGACACTTCGACTTGGCTGTTTGTCTGTGGATGGTATGCGGTGGTGACCTTATGGTGGAAATTATATTTGAACAGCAATTTATTGATGACGCCATTAACAAAGTGGGAGCCTTCATCACTTATTATGGCACGTGAGGTGCCAAAACGAGTGAAGATATTTTTCTGCAAGAATTTAGAGACTATCGTCGCATCTCTTGTGATGCATGATATCGTTTCAACCCATTTGGAATCATAATTGACGACCAACAGAATGTACTTGTGATCATTTGATGGTGGAAATGGTCCTATGAAGTCTATGCGCCATAGATCGAATAGCTCCAATTCTAAGATAATGTTCATTAGCATCGCATTCTTCCATGAAATGTTTCCCGTGCGTTGGCACTTGTCACATTTCATTGAATAGTTTCTTGCCTCCTTGAATAAAGTTGGCCAAAAATATCCACTTTTGTAACACCTTTGTGTTGTGTGTTGACCTCCAAAATGTTCACCATACGGTGAGTCATGGCATTGGGATAGTATGCGCTGGTGAGCAATCTCTGGTACACATAGACGCAAGATTTGGTCTGACCCTCTTTTGTAAAGATTTGGCTCGTCCCAATAATAGGTTTTACATTCGTGCATGAGCCGCCTCTTTTGGTGGACTGTGTAATTTTCTAGAAATTGTGCATAGACAAGATAATTTACCACATCTGCGTACCATGGTAATTCTTCAAATTTGAACAATTGCTTATCTGGGAAGGTTGCGTTCACCTTCGACTGGTTGCAGTTGACTTTCGAATTTTCTAATCTTGATAGGTGGTCCGCAACCTGGTTCTTCGTCCCCTTGCGATCAATGATTTCCATGTTGAATTCTTGAAGGAGGAGGACCCATCGAATTAACCTCAGCTTTGCAACTTTCTTTGTCATTAAATATTTGATTGCCAAGTGATCGGTGTGTACGATCACTTTGGACCCAGCAAGTAAGCTCTAAATTTTTCCAGCACAAAGATCACCGCAAGAAGATCTTTTTTAGTGGTAGTGTAATTCGTTTGGGCAGGGTTCAAGGTTCTACTAGCATATGTGATGGGGTGTAGCATTGTTTTCTTATTTTGTGCTAGCACCGCCCCCATCGCATAACCGTTAGCATCGCACATCAACTCAAATGACTTTGTCTAGTCCAGTGCGATCAATATAGGTTTGGTTACCTATGCGTTCTTCAGTATTTTAAATGTGTTGAGGAATTGTTCATCAAAGTCAAACGTTCTCTCGGCCTACAGCAACGCACTCAATGGTTGAGCAATCTTCGAAAAGTCCTTCACAAAACGTCGATAAAATCTTGCATGCCCATAAAGCTCCTGAGCTCACATTTACTGGAGGTGAGAGCTTTTCAATGGTCTGAATCTTTGCCTTATCCACCTCCAGCCCTTCCTTGGAGACTTTGTGCCCGAGCACAATACCTTTATTCACTATGAAGTGGCACTTTTCCCAGTTCAGCACAAGATTTGTCTCTTCACATCTTCTCAGTATCTTTTCCAAATTGTTTAGACAAACTTCATATGTTTTCCCATACATCGAGAAGTCGTCCATAAAAATTTCCACTGGATCTTCAAGATACTTAGAGAAGATGGCCATCATGCACTTCTGGAACGTGCTCGGCGCATTGCATAATCCGAACGGCATGCGGCCAAAAGCAAACGTTCTGTAGAGGCAGGTGAATGTGGTTTTCTCTTGGTCTTCAGGAGCAATCATTATTTGGTTGTAGCCCGCATATCCGCCCAAAAAGCAGAAGTAATCATTTCCTGCTGGGCGATCTAGCTTCTGGTTAATAAAAGGCAAGGGGAAATGATCCTTCTTCGTGTTCGCATTGAGTTTGTGGTAGTCCATGCAAATTCGCTAGCTAGTGACGGCACTCATTGGTATTAGTTCATTGTTTGCATTGGAAACTACCGTCATTCCTCCCTTCTTGGGCATACATTGCACAGGGCTAACCCACATGCTGTCGAAGATTGGATAAATAATGCCTGCGTCCAACCATTTGATCATCTCTTTTTTCACAACCTCTTTCATTGCAGGGTTTAGTTTGCGTTGAGGTTCAATAGATCCTTTTTGGTTTTCTTCAAGAACTATCATGTGCATGCAATATGTGGGGCTGATTCCTCTTATGTCTGCTAGCATCCATCCTATTGATTTTATGTACTTCTTTAGAATGCTCAGCAATGCATTCTCTTGTTCTTCTTGAAGCGCAGAGGAAATTTTTACTGGTAGAGTTTCATTTTGCCCCAAGAAAACATACTTGAGGTGGCTTGGTAAGGTTTTTAACTCCACGATCGGTGGTTGTTCCAAGGATTGTTTTTGTGCTTTTCTTTCTTCATTCAACGTCAGTTTTTCTTCTTTGGTTGTAGTTTCCATAATCGCATTGTAGGTTGCTACGGATGTAGTCATATCCTCTCTTTCATTTTCATCCTCAGATTCTTCTTCTTTATTATAACTGGATTGTCGGAATCTATTAGGTCTTTTTCTTCTGGATACTTAATGGCTTTAATAATATCAAACATGAGCTTCTTTCCATTCACACTCAGTGTGATCTCTCCTTTGTACACATCAATTTGAGCGCAACCAGTGGATAAAAATGGTCGTCCCAATATGACGGGTACATCCTTGTCTACTTCGTAGTCCAGAATGATGAAGCCTGCCGATAAAATAAACTTGTCAATGAGACCAAGACATCCTTGACCTTCCCCCTCTGGATGAACTAGAGACCTGTCGACTAGCTGGAGAGTCACCGTTGTGGGCACCATCTGCCCTACATTCAAATGTTTAAAAATTGAAAGGGGCATTAAGTTGATATTTGCCCCGAGATCGTAAAGTGCTTGACCTATATATATCCCACCAATTGAGAGGGTATCGTGAAACTTCCGGAGTCACGCATTTTCGATGGAATAATGGTGTTTGACTTTTGTATTAATGCCACCGTTGCGAACTTTCCTGTGCTCATCTTCTTTGTCACCATGTCCTTCAAAAACTTCGCATACTTTGGCATTTGTTCAATCACTTCAGTGAAAGGGATGTTGATGTGCAACTGTTTTAACATGTGCATGAAGCGATGGTACTACGCTTCATCATTTTTCTTCTTATTAAGTCTCTAAGGGAATGGTGGCAGTTGTACTCTCTCGGTTCCCTTCCATAGGCTTAGAAGTAGATGCAACTTCTGGTTCCATCATCTCATTTTCTTCTGGTTCCTCTTGTGTCAACGGGGTCTTGGATTCCATCGCAACTGGAAAAGTCCTACTTGGCTCCGTCTTCTCTTCTGCTATTTTTTTTCCACTTCGCAAAGTCACAATTTGGCATTGCTTCTTCCCCGTGTTCCCTAGGTTGCGAGGGAGCTTAGTCGAACTCGGCAACGCCCCTTGCGGTCTACTTTTGAGCTCACCTACAATCTGTTCTATCTGAATTTCGAGATTACAGATTGAAGTCGCCTGATTCTGGAGTACTGTTTCATTCTTCTCAATATACTACTTTAATAGGCTCTTCAGAGATGAAGATTGCGACGCTTGTGAGTTGCTAGATTGATTTTGCGATTGACCGTTTATTCGCGGAAAAAATCCCGATGGCCTTTCTTTTTGCGCCATTGGTTGATAATTTTGTTATTGATTTTCCCACGCGGAGTTGGGATGATTTCTCCACTCAGGGTTATAAGTGTTGGAGAAAGGATTGTTCTTTACGAAATAAACAGATTGCGGATTCCTCGAACATTCTTCCATCGGATGGGCCTCTCCATAAGTGGCATAACTTGCGCTCGTCTGATCGATTGCGCTGACCTGCCCTCTTTGTGTTCCCAGGCTATTGATTACGATGCCTTGTATCAGATTCATCATCACATTCATTTCATTTTGTAGGGATGCGATGACCCCATTATTTATGTGACCTTCTCTAATTTTAAGTCGTTGATCGCTTTTCCTCCAGTCTTCGTGATTATTTGAAATGCGATCAAGAATATTTTTGGCCTCATCATACGTTTTATCAAGCAAACATCCCACTGCTACCGCATTGGCAGCCGTCTGCGATGCAAGGTTCAAATCGTGATAAAATATTTCCATTTGGAGACAGTCTCGCACCAGTCTCTTATACCTCGCCCAGGTATCGCTGAGCGATTCGTCAATATCCTGTTCAAAATTTGTAATCAACTTTCTCCTTTTTGCTTTCTCAATCGGGGGGAAGTACTTCTTCATGAACTTCTCTACTACTTGTTCCCAAGATGTTATCTCCCCTGGTTCGAAAGAATAGGCCCATTTCCTTGCTTGGTCACTTAATGAAAATAGGAACAACGTTAGTCGAACTTCCTCAACTGAGATGTTTGGGAATACAAAAGTATTGCAAATTTCAATAAAACTCTAGAGATGGCGTGCGGATCCTCGCCACGCCTTCCTCCAAACTATCCGACTATCTGAATCATTTGCAACATACCGAATTCATTTCAAACCTCGATCCGTCTAGAGCGGGTCTCATGATTCCTGAGGAGAAATCATAGAGGTTGGGCGACGCATAGTCCCGGATGGGTCTATTGCGATTGTTCGCCAGGAGAATGGGGTTTGCCATGATAATATTCGTGTTTACTGCTCTGTCTTCTGGTTGCTTTGCCATGTTGGGACTTCTCTCTTATTGTTGTCGGCGGTTGCTTCTTCGTCTTCTTTGAAATGTTCTTTCAATCTCTTGGTCGTAATTGGGCTCAGGATCTTGTCTTTCGCTCATACGACGCCCGCTTCTTCCCTTACCAAAGGAGAGGCAATGCATAGATGTTGAAAGTGACAAACGAAATAAAAAAAAAATTACTGTTAGCACAATATGTATTGTCGTAGTCCCCGATAATGGTGCCAAAAACTTGATGCGTTGTGAATGCGATGAAATAATGGTGTGTAAATGCGATGATGGTTTATGTGTTGCACATGCAAGTTTTTCTAGTAAAACTCAAGTATAAATCCTACTAGGTTGCTTGGTAAGCCAGGGTCAAACACAGGGACTACTGAGACAATATGCGACGGTAAATTTTGATTCCTTTGCGATGACAAAAACAAACAAGTAGTTGATGTATTGTTTAAGTATAAATTCTAAGTGATGGAATTGAGTAAAGAGTTGATGACAGCGAAAGTTACAATGAGTATGTGGGGAACGGGTTGAAAAGGGATTTAGCTAACATGTCCTAAAATTATGTCCAAGTTATGCGATCATGCTACACACACACACACACCATGTAATCTCTCAATGCAAATGCCATAGTTCCTATTTCTAGGACGCATGCGATGTATACGATAATGCCGATAGGACTTATGTCTAAGCTTCTATTCTTCTCTATGCGATGATGAATGACACATACATACACAAGGTGACCGCATACTATCATATCCTAGTTCTAGGGTGCATGCAATGCATAATAGCAAACAAAAATTATGTCTCAGTTTCTATCTATTGCTTATGTGTTTCTTATATGACTCTCTCAAGCCTAGATTCTAACCTGGCTCTCTCAAGTCTAGGTTCTTTCTTTAGACTACTCTTTCAAGTATCTCAAAAGGGTGACTGACGCATACATAAAACAAGATGATCGCATAAAGTGAAGATCGTAGGTCATACTATTTAAGTACTTCTCAACCTATTCAGAAATTTAGCTACTCATGCGAAATGTGAAGAGATTGAATAGATGTTGAGATGAGAATTTCATTTTATAAATAAAGTTAGAATACAAAACAACAATGGAAAGTAGGGATAAGAAGCCCGGTAGCAATGTCTTACTTCTCGAGGCTTTTACACTGTCTTTTTACTCTACTCTGTCCAGAAGAATGTCCTTGCTTTCGCAAGTGTCAACCCTCTCTCCTTTTATCGCGCTTCTCAGCAGTCTTTCAAGCTAACTAGGGATGATCTCTCGGCGTCTTCTTCTCTTTTCTTGCCTTCACCTCTAAGTATATGAACAGCTACAGACTAACGACTAACTAATTGTATGTTCCATCTTTTATGTATATGGCGAACTGGATAGAATTCGAACCCCTTTAATGATGGTGCCATTCGGTATTTATAGAGCTTAAGGTGAAGAAGCTTTTCTCTCAAATTATTGCAATGATGGGCGGTTATCAAATCTTCTGTCTGATTCGCCGATTAATAGTCACGAAAAGATGAATGTACTTGCTATAGTATGTCGTTAACTGCTTGTCAACTAAATTCGGTTCGACCGTCATCAGCTTTCCATCCCATCATGATTTATTATACTTTCACCTTGATGCATCATCTTTATGCGGCCACCTTCTTGAGCAAATCTTTGCGAGCGCATACGATCGCATGGCTTTGCGGTCGAAATCTTTTAATGTGTGCGGTCATCGAATTCCTTGGATCGAATTTTGCTTTACGCCAACGCATTTTCCTGCACAAAATAAGTAAATTAGCTGTTTTTATGTGATGGGCACATGCGATCACAATATTCTTATTCTAATGCTTTTGGACATGATTTTGTATACTTTTATTGTCGCATACCCACATTGTTTTACATCTTTGTGCTTTAATAACGTGCATTTTTGCCCGTTATCAGTCACCTTATGTATGTATGTATCATTCATCATCGCATAGACAAGAATATAGGCTTAGACATAAGTCTTATCGACATTATCATATACATTGCACGCGTCTTAGAAATAGGAACTATGGCATTTGCATTGAGAGATGACATGTTGTTGTGTGTGTGTAGCATGATCGCATAACTTGAACGCAATCTTAGGAAGTGTTAGCTAAATCTCTTCTTAACCCGTTCCCCGCATACTCATTGTAACTTTCGCTATCATCAACTCTTTACTCAATTCCGTCGCATTGAATTTATACTCAAACAAAATACCAACCGAACTTATTTGTTTTTGCCACTGCAAAGGAATCAAAATTTACTAACGTATAGTATCTTAGTAGTCCCTATGTTCGACCCTGGACTTACCAGGATACCAAGTAAGATTTATACTTGGATTTTACTAGGAAAACTTGCATGTACAACGCATAAATCATCATCACAATTACACACCATTATTTCATCGCATTCACTACGCATCAAGTTTTTGGTGTCGTTACCGGGGACTACGACAGTACATATTGCACTAACAGTAACTTTTTTATTTTCTTTGCAGCTTTATGAAGAAACAACCGTCGACAACAACAAGAGAGAAATCCAACATGGCGGAACAACCAGAAGACAGAACAGAAAATGCAAATAATATCATTGCAAACCCCATTCTCCTAGCGAATGACGGCAATAGACACATCCGGGTCGCCCAACCTCTATGATTTCTCCCAGGAACCATGAGGCTCGCTCTGGATGGATCGAGATTTGAAATGAAGTCGGTTATCTTGTAGATGATTCACACGGCCGGACAGTTTGGTGGAAGGCGTGACGAGGATCTGCACGCCCATCTCCGGAGTTTTATTGAAATCTGCAATACTTTTGTATTCCCAAACATCTCAGCTGAGGAAGTTCGACTAACATTGTTCCCATTTTCATTATGCAACCAAGCAAGGAAATGGACCTATTCTCTCAAACTAGGGAAGATAACATCTTGGGAACAAGTAGTAGAGAAGTTCATGAAGAAGTACTTCCCCCCTGACCGAGAATGCAAGAAGAAGGAAGTTGATTACAAATTTTGAACAAGACATTGACGAATCGCTCAGTGATGCCTAAGCAAGGTTTAAAAGATTGATGCGAGATTGTCCACATAATGGCTTACTTGACTGTCTTCGAATGGAAATCTTTTATCTTGGTTTGAACCCTGCATCGCAGGCGGCTACCAATGGGCAGCAGCTAGAGGTCTGCTTGACAAAACGTATGATGACGCTAAAAATATACTTGATCACATATCAAAGAACCACGAAGACTGGAGGAAAAGCGATCAATGACTTAAAATTAAAGAAGGTGACGTAAACAATGGGGCCATCGCATCCCTGCAAAATCAAATGAATGCGATGATGAATCTGATACAAGGCATCGCAATCAACAACCTGGGAACAAATAGAGGGCACGTAAATGCAATCGAGCAGACAAGCACAAGTTGTGCTACTTGTGGAGAAGCCCATCCGATGGAAGAATGTCCGAAGAACCCGCAATCGGTTTGTTTAAAGAACAATCCTTTATCCAACACTTATAACCCTGGCTGGAGAAACCACCCCAATTTTGCGTTGAAAAATCAACAACAAAGTTATCAACCGATGGCACAAAAAGAAGGGCCGCTAGAATTTTCCTCGCGGACAAACGGTCAATCGCAAAATCAAGCCAGCAGCTCTCAAGCGCCATCGTCTTCATCTCTAGAGAGCTTACTAAAGCAGTATATTGAGAAAAATGAAACGGTGCTTCAGAATCAGGCGACTTAATCTGCTATCTCGAAATCCAAATAGGCATATTGCGGGCGAGCTTAAAAGTAGACCACAAGGGGCATTGCTGAGTTTAACCAAGCTCCCTCGCAACTCGGGGAATACGAGAAAGGAGCAATGTCAAGTTGTGACTTTGCGAAGCGGAAAAACTGTAGCGGAAGAGAAGAAGGAACCAAGGAGGACTACTCTAGTTGCAATGGAACTTCAGACCCCGTTGACACAAGAGGAACCAAAAGAAAATGAGATGATGAAACCAGAAGTTGCGTCTACTTCTAAGCCTATGGTACAGGGAACTATGAAAGTACAGCTGCCACCATTCTCTCAGAGACTTGAGAAGAAGAAAAATGATGAAGTGCAGTATCATCGCTTCATGGACATGTTAAAACAGTTACATATCAACATCCATTTCACTAAAGCGATTGAACAAATGCTCAAATATGCGAAGTTTTTTAAGGACATGGTGAAAAAGAAGAGAAGCACAGGGAAGTTCGCAATGGTTGCATTAACGCAAAAGTCAAACACCATTATCCCATCGAAAATGCGCGACCCTGAAAGTTTCACGATACCCTGCTCAATTGGCAGGATATTTATAGGTTAAGCGTTTTGCGATCTTGGGCCAATATTAACTTAATGCCCCTTTCAATTTTTAAACAGTTGAATGTTAGACAACTAGCGCCCACGACGGTGACTCTTCAGTTGGCGGACAGGGCCCTAGTTCATCTAGAGGGGAAGGTGAAGGATGTCCTGGTCTCAATTGAAAAATTTATCTTGCCAGCAGACTCCATCATTCTCGATTACAAAGCAGACAAGGATGTACCCATCATATTTGGACGATCAGTTTTATCCATTGGTCGCGCTCAAATTGATGTGTACAAGGGAGAGATCACGCTGAGTATGAATGGAAAGAAGCTCAGGTTTGACATTATTAAAGCCATGAAATATTTAGAAGAAGAAGACCTAATAGATTCTGACAATGAACCTAGTTTTAACGAAGAAGAAGAGTCCGAAGACGAAAATGAAAGAGAGGATGCGACCGCATCCGTAGCAACCTGCAATGTGATCATGGAAACGACAAATAAGGATGAAAAATTGATGTTGAATGCAGAGAGAAAAGTACAAATATCATCCTTGGAACAACCACCGACCGTGGAACTAAAAACCTTTTTAAGCCACCTGAAGTATGTTTTCTTGGGGCAAAATGAAACTCTGTCAGTAATCATTTCCTTTGCACTTCAAGAAGAACAAAAGAATGCGCTACTGAGCATCCCGAAGAAGTAAATAAAAGCAATAGTATGGAGGATAGCAAACATAAGAGGAATCAGCCCCGTATATTGCATTCACAAGATACGTCTCGAAGAAAACCAAAAAAGGTCGATCGAACCTTAACGCAAACTAAACCTTGCGATGAAGGAGGTTATGAAAAAAGGAGATAATCAAATGGTTGGACACAGGCATTATTTATCCAATCGCTAATAGCACGTGGGTCAGCCGCGTGCAATATGTGCCCGAGAAGGGAGGAATGACGGTAGTCCCAAATGCTAACAATGAATTGATACCAATGAGGATCGCCACTGGCTGGCAGATCTGCATGGACTACCGCAAACTCAATGCGGTGATGAAGAAGGATCATTTTCCCTTGCCTTTTATTGACCAGATGCTAGACCGCCTAGCAGGAAATGATTAATTCTACTTTCTGGATGGGTATGCAGGCTACAACCAAATAATGATTGATTCTCAACACCAAGAGAAAACCACATTCACCTGCCCCTATGGAACGTTTTCTTTTCGTGCATGCCGTTCAGGTTATGTAATGCGCCGAGCACGTTCTAAAGGTGCATGATGGCAATCTTCTCTGAGTATCTTGAAGATTTGGTGGAAATTTTCATGGATTACTTCTCGATTTATGGGAAAACATATGAAGTCTGTCTAAACAATTTAGAGAAGATACTAAGGAAATATGAAGAAACAAATCTGGTGCTGAACTGGAGAAGTGCCAGTTCATGGTGAATGAAGATATTGTGCTTGGGCACAAAGTTTCCAAGGATAGGTTAAAGGTGGATAAGGTGTAGATTGAGGCCATTGAAAAGCTCCTACCTCCAGCAAATGTGAAGGTTGTCAGGAGTTTTCTGGGTCATGCAGGATTTGATCGACGTTTTGTTAAGGACTTTTCGAAGATTGCTCGACCATTGAGTGTGCTGCTAGAGGCCAATAGAACATTTGACTTCAATACACAGTGCCTCAATGCATTCAGGATACTGAAGAACGCATTGATAACCACACCTATGTTGATCGCACCTGACTGGACACAACCATTTGAGTTGATGTGCGATGCTAGCGGTTATGCGATGGAGGCGGTGCTAGCACAAAAAAAAAAAAAAAAAGACAATGCTACACCCCATCGCATATGCGAGTAGAATCTTGAACTCTGCCCAAGCTAATTACACTACCACTGAAAAAGAACTTCTTGTGGTGATCTTTGACCTGGAAAAATTTAGAGCTTACTTGCTGGGATCCAAAGTGATCGTTCACATCGACCACTTGACAATCAAATACTTAATGATAAAGAAAGATGCAACGTCGAGGTTTATTCGATGGGTTCTCAACCTTCAAGAATTTAACATGGAAATCATTGATCGCAACGGGACAGAGAACCAGGTTGCAGACCACCTATCAAGATTAGAAAATTCGGAAGTCGACCACAACCAGTCGAAGGTGAACCCAACCTTCTCAGATGAGCAACTGTTCAAATTGAAGAATTACTATGGTACGCAGATGTGGTCAATTATTTGGTTTGTGAACAATTTCCTGAGAACTACACAACCCACCAAAAGAGTCAGCTTAGACACGAATGTAAATCCTATTATTGGGATGAGCCAAATCTTTACAAGAGGGGGTCAGACAAGATTTTGCATCTATGTGTACCAGAAACTGCACATCGGTGCATACTATCCCAAGGCCATGACTCACCGTATGGTGGACATTTTGGAGGTCAACGCACAACAGCAAAGGTGCTACAAAGTGGATATGTTTGGCCAACTTTATTCAAGGACATGAGAGACTATTCGATGAAATGTGATAGGTACCAACGCACGAGAAACATTTCATGGAAGAATGTGATGCCAATGAACATTATCTTAGAATTGGAACTATTCGACGTATGGGGCATAGACTTCATGGGGCCATTCCAACCATCAAATGGAAATAAATACATTATATTGGCTGTTGATTATGTTTCCAAATGGGTTGAAGCAGTATCCTACGTCGCAAGCGATGTGGCGATAGTCTCCAAGTTCTTGCGAAAAAATATCTTCAGTCGTTTGGGCACCCCACATGCTATAATAAATGATGAAGGCTCCCACTTTGTCAATATCGCCATCAATAAATTACTGCTCAAATATAATATCCACCATAAGGTCGCTATCGCATACCATCCACAGAAAAACGGCCAAGTGGAGGTGTCCAATAGGTAAATCAAGTTGATCGTAGAGAAGGTGATGAATCCTTCACGCAAAGATTGGGCCATGAAGCTGGACCGCCTGGTGGGCCTACAGGACCGCCTATAAAACACCTATAGGCATGCCTTGTGGGCATGCGATCACAGACGATGTGGGCAACAGAGCAAATTTGCATTATCACATCTCATTCTTAACATTGATAATTTTATCATCGTATTCTCTTTAGTTGGCGCAATCATTAAATGTTGATTACTCTAGTTAGTCACCGCATTTTTTTTCCGTACCAATTATGATTTCAATGATGAAACACATGTCTTTATTTCTCATCACATGTACTAAGATCAACTTAAATTCAGGACAATCAATTCATGAAATATTTCTAGTAGCGGTCCACCAACTTTCTTTTAAAATGATCTTTACAAAACTTTCTAAGAGCATCGCATGAATCATTTCAGTCTATCAGCAATGAGGACATTGCTGTGTTTAAATTTGGGGGTGTCGATATTCATTTTCTACCTTGCTACTTTTAGACATTCAAAAAAAAATCATAACTTGAGATCGGATCCTACTCGTAGTTGGATGCTCGCATGACACCCGTGGGGGTGGGCCAAAACGAAGGTAGGAATTGTGATTAACGCATAAATAAAGTGATCGCAACTCCGCTACCAAATAAGCATGAGTTTAGATTGAGAAAGAGTGCCTTGCTCGTAGTTCGATGCTCGCATGATAGCGGTAGGGGCAAGCCAAAACGAAGGCTAGGCACTTGGATCAGCACAAGGTAGAAAAAAAAGGAATAGCTAAACTGCGCAAGGATAAAAAAAATCATTTTGGAAACACGCCGGTTGAAATTTTTTTTTGAAATAATTCATGCGATGTCCTGGAAACAAGTAAAGTCTTTTTGAAAGTTAAACTTACGGTCCCTAAGTTTTAGAAATATTTTAGGAAGAGACCAAGATAGAAATTAAGAAGGTTTTGGTTCATAAAATTTGAATAAGGCACCTCGAGAAATCTAGGTAGGAAAAGGCGGCTGACTCTCTAAGGAAAATCTTTAGTTTATGCTTGAGGACAAACATTATTTTAAATTTGGGGGTGTGATAACGGGTAGAAATGCACGTTATTACAATTTTCTTCCCGTTATCACAGTGCAAAGATATAAAACAATGAGGGAATGCAATGATAAAAATATACAAAATCGTGTCCAAAAGTATTAAACCGAGAATATTGCGATCGCATGCGCCCATTGCATTAAAGCAGTTAATTTACTTATTTTGTGCAGGAAAATGGATTGGCGCAAATGAAAATGCGATCCAAGGAAATCAGCATCCGCGCGCATTAAAAGATTGCGACCATAAAGCCATAATAAATCATGATGTGACGGAAAGCTGATAACGATCGAATCCGAATTTAGTTGAAAATTTGTTAACGACACACTGTAGCAAGTACATTCAACTTTTCGATGACCATTAATCGGTGCATCAGATAGAAGATTTAATGACCACCCATCATTGCAATCATTTGAGAGAAAATCTTCTACAACTTGAGCTCCATAACTACCGAAAGCCACCATCGTTAAAGCAGTTCGAACTCTACACAGTTTGCCATATACATAGAAGATAGATCATAGATAGCCGTGAGGCGGAGTCGAGCGAAAAGAAGAAGACGTCGAGAGATCACTCTTGGCGCGAAAGACTGCTGGGAGGCGCTATAAACGGAGAGAGGGCCGCCACTTGCGAAAGCAAGCATATTCTTCTGGGTAGAGTAAAGTAAAAAGACAGTGTAAAAGCCTCGGGAAGCAAGACATTGCTACCAAGCTTCTTATCCCTACTTTCCATTGTTTTTTTGTATTCTGACCTCATCCATAAAATGGAATTCTTATCTCAATATCTGTTCAATCTCTTCACATTTTGCATGAGTAGCTAAATTTCCGAATGGGTTGAGAAGTACTTCGCTAGCATGACTTGAGATCTTACTTTATGCGATCATCTTGTCTTATGTATGCGTCCTTCACCCTTTAGAGATACTTAAGAGAGTAGTCTAAAGAAAGAACCTAGACTTAAGAGAGTCAGGTTAGAATCTGGGCTTGAGAAGGTCAGATTAGAACCACATAAGCAAGAGATAGAGACTTAGAGATAAGTTATGTTTGCTATTATGCATCACATGCATCCTAGAAATAGGATATGATAGAATGCAGTCACTGATGCGTTGTGAATGCGATGAAATAATGGTGTGTAATTGCGATGATGGTTTATGCGTTGCACATGCAAGTTTTCCTAGTAAAAGCCAAGTATAAATCCTACAAGGTTTCTTGGTAAGCCTAGGGTCGAACATAGAGACTACTAAGACAATATGCGATGATAAATTTTGATTCTTTTGCGGTGACAAAAACAAACAAGTGGTTGATGTGTTGTTTAAGTATAAATTCTATGTGATGGAATTGAGTAAAGAGTTGATGACAATGA
Organism: Benincasa hispida; assembly: GCF_027475165.1. Lineage (NCBI taxonomy): Eukaryota > Viridiplantae > Streptophyta > Magnoliopsida > Cucurbitales > Cucurbitaceae > Benincasa > Benincasa hispida. The sequence goes on from NC_143483.1 coordinate 36,747,607, forward strand.
AAGTTATAATGAGTATGTGAGGAACAGGTTAAGAAGGGATTTAGCTAACATTTCCTAAAATTGCATCCAAGTTATGCGATCATGCTACACACACACAACAACATGTCATCTCTCAATGCAAATGCCATAGTTCCTATTTCTATGACACATACAATGTATACGATAATGTCGATAGGACTTATGTATAAGACTCTATTCTTGTCTATGCAATGATGAATGACACATACATAGACAAGGTGATAGCATACTATCATATCCTATTTCTAGGGTGCATGCGATGCATAATAGCAAGCAGAACTTATGTCTATGTTTCCATCTCTTGCTTATGCGTTTTTATCTCTTGCTTATGCGTTTCTAATCTGACTCTCTCAAGCCTAACAGAACTTCAATTTGCAAAACTTTTTCTCTTGACCTTGGGCTATGAATCACTCGGGCTGTACTATATAAATGATCTTCTCAAGATTGTCAATCAGAAAGGTCGTCTTGACGTCCATTTTTCAGATCTCATAATTATAATAAGCTGCAATGAACAGGAGGATGTGGGTGGACTTTAACATGGCAACAGGCGAGAAAGTTTCCTCATAGTCGACTCCCTCTACTTAGGTATAACCCTTTGCCACAAGTCGAGCCTTGAAGGTTTGTACCTTCCCATCAGCACCCTTTTGTGCTTATAGATCCATTTAGAACTTAGAGGGCGAACCCATTAGGCTGATCTTCAAGATCCCATACTGAGTTGAAGTACATCGACTCCATCTCAAAATCCATGGCCTTGACCCATTCATCCTAGTCAGCATCCTCCATTACCTTCTTATAAGACAACGGATCCTCTACATCGCCATCTGCTACCATGGCAAGGATTTCTGTGAAACCCATATAGCGAACAGGTGGGTTTGTAACCCTTCCACTACGTCGAGGTTCCCTCAACTCTTGAGGTGGAACCGACCTACTGAATGAACTCCCATCAACAACTCTTGTTGATGTAGTAGGCTCTTCAACAACTCTTGTTGAAGTTTCAGTAGTTTCATTGGAAAGCTCACGTAACACGACTTTGCTTCGTGGACTGTGCTCCCTTATATGATCCTCCTCCAAGAAAGTAGCGTTTGTTGAAGCAAACACCCTATTTTCCGTTGGATCATAAAAATAACCTCTCATGTACCTTTGGGGTAGCCTACAAAGAGGCACAACCACGACCGTGGTTCCAACTTCTTGGGATTAGCCTCAAGCACATGTGTAGGGCAACCCCAAATGCGGAAATGACGTAAACTAGCTTTACGCCCATTCCACAATTCAAGAGGTATTCTTGCAACACTCTTGGAGGGAACACAGTTGAGTATGTATACCGTAGTCTCCACTGCAAAACCCCAAAAAGAGTTCGGTAAGGAAGCATAACTCATCATCGAGTGAACCATGTCTAACAAGGTTTATTTCTCCTCTCTGCTACACTATTCTACTGAGGTGTACCCGGTGCTGAGAGTTGGGAAACGATTCCATGTTCTATCAAATAGCACTGGAATGCCGAGTCCAAAAACTCTCCACCCCGATCCGATCGAAGTGTTTAAATCCATCTATCCAATGCATTTTCAACTTCAGCCTTGAACTCTTTGAACTTTTCAAAGGATTCAGACTTTCGTTGCATAAGATTAACATACACATACCTAGAGTAATCATCAGTGAAACTGATAAAATACTCATAGTCACCTCAGGCTCGCACATTCATAGGACCACAAAGGTCAGAATGTACTAACTCAAGAGGCTACTTGGCTCTCGAACCTTTTCCAGTAAAAGGTCGTTTAGTCATCTTACCCTCAAGACAAGATTCGCACACAGGTAAAGAATTTTCTTCTAACTCACTTAGAAGTTCATTCTTCACCAATTTCTCAATCCTATTGAGATTGATGTGCCCTAAACATAGATGTCAAACTTGGGCATTTTCTTTTGGAAAAATTCGTCGACATTTTGATTGAATTACGATAGTTCTGAACATTTCAGTATTATGGAGGGAATTAATGGCTAACGACCTTAGTACATATAAATTCGATTCCAGATTGACTGTACAAATAAAAACACCATCTTTATGAATAAACGCTTTATTCATATCAAAAGAGACAGTATATTTACATTGCAATAAAACTTTACAGAAATAAGGTTCCTTTTTAGTTCAGGAACAATATATACATCATTTAAAATAAGATACCTATTTTGTAAAGCTAATTGAAGTCCTCCCACTGCCACAGCTGAGACGACGTGCCTGGTGCCTACTCGCATCGTCATCTCACCAGCCTCTAGCTGTCACCTAGATCTAATCCCCTGAAAAGAAGAACGAACATGGTTAGTGGCACCTGAATCAATTATCCAGGCAGAATCATCGTTCTCCACTAAACAAGTTTTAAGCACAAGTAAATCACATTTACCTTTATCGGCCTTCGCCTTAGCCTTGGCTACTTTCTTCTCTTTCAGATACCGAGGACAGTTCCTCTTCCAGTGTCCATCTTAGTTGCAATGGAAAATTTTTCCTTTAGCAACTTGTGGACGCCTCCTTGGGATGACAAGTGGTGGGTTAACAGGTGTCTTCCCTTTTCCCTTACCACCCTTTTTTTTCTTCCCCTTTGCATAGTTAGAAGTAAAAGGTGCAGATTTCGTTCCTGAGGTCGAACCTCTATGGAACGTCCTAGAGGATGAAGCAACATTTGTCTCACCCTTCTACCTCTCCTTACATTTTAGTAAAATGTATGCCTACAACTCGTTGAGGAGAGTTATAAGGTTATACTTCACTTTGTTAAGAATCACATTACTAACAAAGTGCAGGAACCTCTCCGACAAAGAATGCAGGATTATGCTAACCTGGCTGCTGTCATCGATGGTAGACCCATTCAACTCCGCCAAATTAATGTGGACCATCATGTTGAGCACATGTTCATGAACAGAGATGCCTTCTTGCATTTTGGAGTTGAATATGTATTTATAAGCCTCATGCATAAACTATTCAGATGGTTGTCCAATTATCCCCCTCAGGGACTCCATGATCTCACACGCTGAGACCATAGGCTCATGTTTCTTAGCCAAGACTTCAGTAAGATTTACCAAGATGTAGGCTCGGGCCTTCTCATTCGCCCTTGTCCATCGCTCGTATGCCGCTCGAAATGTGCCTGTCGAACATTTCGAGCGGCATTTGGAGCTGAAATAGAAGGACAAGCCTCCATGAGAGCGAACATGAGATCCTCGATGATTAGGATCATCGTGATCATGTGTTTTCATGTTAAGAAATTATCGCCAGTAAGTTTTTCGGCACTTAACAACGATAACGTGGCTATTGTCATTTGAAAATATTGCTGAAAATACAAACAAAACTTTATTAGATTTTGTTAAACCACTTTTAAACCAATCAATTTTGCAAAACAGATTCAAGTACCCTAAGTTATAGACTTCTATTTTGCAATTGTCATTTGAATCGCCAATAAGTTTTTTGGCACTTAACAACGATAACGTGGCTATTGTCATTTGAAAATGTTGCTGAAAATACAAACAAAACTTTATTAGATTTTGTTGAATCACTTTTAAACCAATCAGTTTTGCAAAACAGATTCAAGTACCCTAAGTTATAGACTTCTATTTTGCAATGATGCCCCAGTGAGGTAGGACAAATGCCACCTGTGGGGTGATCAGTTGCCTCTTCACTGGAATGAGGCATTCTCAACCATTAGATAGAACCAACTCTTGGAACTAAACCTAACAGCAACCATTTTTTGGTCCAGAATCGTTAACTTTTAACTATTTTGCATAAGTGTAACCCCTCGCTTTCGGTGCCAGAGTCCCGCCCTAATGTGCTTACTGTAGGGAAAAGACAAATTAGGACAAGAGACTAAGTTACCTTATCCTCTTACAGAAGATCAAATAAAGAAATGTGTAAAACTACCATCCTTTAGGGGGACACTCCCAGGGTGCCTCGAGGCGATGTGCAATAACTTTATTCAACCTAACGAGGGAGACCGAGGGATATGCTGTCGTATTTCTCGCTCCCACTTACTATTAACATTCTCTCCATCCACCTTGATATTGACCTACCCAAACACAATCTGTTGGGAGGACACGCCAAAGGTGTCGTAAGGCCAAGGATAGATCTCACGGTGTGGACTATTTAGGAGAAAAGTGAAAGGTTTAAGTGAAGCATCTCATGCCCCAAGTACCTCCCATTAACCTAGACAATCCGGCTACTAATTTTAGTCTAAGTCATCTTTTTATACTCTGTTCATAACCAACGTTTGTCTATGAAATATGAACAAGTTCAAGTAGTCACATTTAAACATTTTAATGAATTGTCCTTAACTTTCCTGCATGCATCAAATCTATCTACTTCACCTTTCCAGGCAAGTTCCCAGGTAGGAATGTTACGTTTCTGTCAACTTAAATACCCCAGCCTAGACAGAACTTGCCTTAGACAAAAGGTCCCTTAGATTTGCTACATTTTAACCTTTTATTAGCCAATTTAATCCTATTAAACTGATTAAAATATTAAAGCCTTAGGGTTGCTAATCGTATTATAACCGTGATCTTAGTTCTATGTGATCCAAGTTTTAAACACTTTAAAACCATGAATTAAACCTAAGTGAGCATGTATGTCTTTCTTATTTCTTTTAGTTCTAATTTCTCTTTAACTTTTAAAAAGAAACAACTAAAACCGTTGCACACAACGAGGCATTTATAACATTTATAAAATAACCTATGTGTCATGTTCTATGCAATGTCCGGTCATTACTATATATAACTTTTATATAACATGTAACAACCAAGAAAACATGCTATCATTCACCCTTATACTATAACAATTATAATATAAAGATGATGCATGTCAATGCTTTTTATGCATGCATAAATATCTCTTATATTATATGATGCATGAGCATGCTCTTACATAATTAAAAACATGCTTCTCTAAATTCTAACAATTACAATAAAGAGATGATGCATAACCTAAGGTGAGAATTAACATATGTACATACAATATGACATATAAAAAACATACATCGCATGTAATAAATAAAAGATTAATGGACTGGAATGAGCCTTTACAAAAAATCGGAATGAAAAACCCTATCTATTACATTTTTCATCAAACAAACCGGTCCACAAGCGAACCGAGCCTTGAACCGCTAGGAGGTCTTCATCGTGTAGCAAACTCCAGCAGGTAGACGATTGTTCAGCGTGCACCAGATGATAGGATAATAAGTAAACAATCACGTAGACGACGACGAGGCTGCAAAGCCCGACCGTCCATGCGATCGTGTAGCGTGACGACAGGTAAACAATTTACCTTGAGTTACTAAATGATCGTTTAGTCAGTTATTAAGCGATGAAGCTTGCTGACCTAAATAATCGTTCATCTTCTACACGATGCGTGCAACCAGGTAAACGATTTACCTTGCGATACTAATAAATCATTTAGTCAGTTACTAAGCGATGAAGCTTGCTGACCTAAACAATCATCTAGCATGCCCGCGCATTAAGCGATCTGCAAGCATCTCATCGTCTACACGTCGTGATACTCAACGATCGCGTACTCGATCGTCAACCCGATGCGACCAACTCTTGATCGCATTCCTCATCTTTTAATCGATGCGTTCATCAGCGATCGCATACTCCTTCATTTATACGATGTGATGGATTGAAATCGCGTAGAACTTTTTCTGCACGATGCGATTAACCCTAGATCGCCTCCTTCCTCGAAGAGCCGCAACGCTTGCCCAGAATTTCAACTCAAAACTTCAACGCTTGCCCAGATCGCCTCCTTCCTCGAAGAGACTCAAAACTTCAAACAAACTTTGAATACAGACTCGATAACAATTATTAATTCCCTAAAATGCAAGGGCCTTTACAAATAATCGCAAATGTAAAAGGATCTTAAACAAACCGAGGCTAATCATCCCAAAAACATCCATTAATCTGGCACATCCACAGTAGATTTAACAATTAAACAACGTAGAAATGCACTGACCACGAATGTAAAAGTCATTTCGTTGCAATAGATGAAATCGAAGTATCAGAACTGGCTCTGATACTAATTGGATCTGATACCAATTGAACGATCCCATACCGAGAGTTCCATGAGCGCGTTCGGATTGCTCCGATCTCACCATGACCAAAATATAACAATATACATTCATCACATACAGTTATGGAAATAAATCTAATTATCGGCATGCTAAGAACAAACAAAAACATAAGGGATAGAGTTTTATACCGGTTGAAGACTATCTTCACACTTCGAAACTCTAATGCAGCGGAAACCCTCCAAGAGATCTACCAACACCCGACGGGAACGTCGACTGCAACAATACAATCAATGCAAACACGAATTCCGCAATAGAGACGACACTTCCACTAATGAGCCCCGGGTATTCTCAAAGTGAAAACCCAAAGGGTGGGCTTTGGTGAATTTGGTAGAGAACGGAGGAAAAACGAGTCATGTAGGCGATAAGCAAATAGGAGAGAAAACAATGCTATCGTATAGCAGAAGTGCTTATCGCATAGAGGAGCTACACGGTCGTGTAGGAAATGATGAATGATCGTTTAGAAAAAGGTGTATGATCGTTTAGTCAAATCGTGAGGTGGACGATCGTTTAGGTTGAGAAGCAACTATCGTATAGGCTTTCGGGTGATCGTTTCATGAAATCTTTTGGGCGAAAGAATGAATATCGATTGCATGACACAAAATGAAAACTTTTTTCATTTTTGACTCATCAGTTACCATAACCGATGTTGCCCACTAACCCATGTCCGAACGTGGAAAAAGGATTAATTATCATATAATTAATCAAATAATTAATTTATATTTTTTAACCTATAATTTGATATCACATATCTACTATAGTATTTTCTCTTCTACTTGTTATAAATCATATTTATATCTAATTTCCTCCATAATAATGTATCTCATACATTTAGCCAATTATATCATATAGAATTAACTAGTCCAATTATATTATATATAATCAAACTTCTTCTTGTCAATTTGAACATTTCAAATTAACCCAAATACTAGTTCTCGACTTTATCCAAGCTACCCAGGGGACCTAATGGACCTATGGCTTGAAGCTCCAACGATACGTGAGTAGCTGACTAAACTCTTTAGCCACGAGATCACCATCCGTTAATTGTCAGGAATTCCACTAAAGACCAACAGTTGAACTCTTCTTACCACACATATATTTCTATATCCATCAGACATAACCAATCATGAGTACGACGACCCTTCACAGATGCTCGTAAGTACAGCTGGGTCAATTTACCGTTATGCCCCTGTAGTTACATCTCACTCCTTAAGTACCACTGAGTCCTCTAATGAACAATACAACGTAGTCCAACTATGTGTGAACACCTCTCGGGCCAGGAGAAGGTGTGTGGCACCACATTGTTTAAGCCCCGGAATCAGCCCTTAAGAGAGCCATCTTTCTACTTACCCCTACCTCGAGGAAGGAGGGAATTTCATCTTGTGTAGCGGAGTTCCCAACTTCTAAATCAGACGAATCCCCAAAAGGGTAGGTTTGAATCGGCGATCTGCCCACTCGCACCCATACAAATCAAAGGACCGCCCTCAATGGTAGAAGTTCCCAACTCACTCAAGATTGAGGTCATGTTACCTATGCTCATCCTAGTGAAGCGTAGTCTCTGTCATTAACGATGTTATATAACGAGACGTTAACACTTCGTGGTCAGGTCTTATACAAACTCTTTTGTATAGGATGCCCCTGCTCGCATATCCCCAACACGAATAATCAGGATCAGATCATCTGTGACAAGTCACAACACTTGTGACCATTCTACAAAGCGAGCTGCATCCGTAGCATTACCAGGATAAGGTTTTCCTCCTATATCCATATACTACAAACCATTTTGGTTATCACTCAAGAAATTGTCCACTTGTATGTCACCACATACATGCTTGAGTCACATACAGATAACCAGGGATTTTATGTCTATTGGTTTGTGGTAAAGCAAATAAAACAATTAACCGAGCAAAATACAAGATGTGAAGTAAATATCATATATTAACAACACAAGTGTTCGTACAAACAGTTTACAAACTATAGGACACGAGACTTTAGGGCATCAACCCCAACAGCATAATCTTCTGGGCAGAATAGAGTAAAAAGACACTGTAAAAGCCTCGGGAAGCAAGACATTTCTACCGAGCTTCTTATCCCTACTTTCCATTGTTGTTTTGCATTCTGACTTCATCTATAAAATGGAATTCTTATTTCAACATCTGTTCAATCTCTTCACATTTCGCATGAGTAGCTCAATTTCTAAATGGGTTGAGAAGTACTTAGCTAGCATGACCTGAGATCTTCACTTTATGCGATCATCTTGTCTTATGTATGCGTCCTTCACCCTTTAGAGTTACTTGAGATAGTAGTCTAAAGAAGGAACCTAGACATGAGAGAGTCAGGTTAGAATGTAGGCTTGATAAGGTCAGATTAGAACCACATAAGTAAGAGATAGAGAGTTAGAGATAAGTTATGTTTGCTATTATACATCACATGCACCCTAGAAATAGGATATGATAGTATGCGGTCACCTTGTGTATGTATGTATCATTCATCATCGCATAGACAAAAATAAAGGCTTAGACATAAGTCTTATCGACATTGTCATATACATCGCATGCGTCCTAGAAATAGGAACTATGGCATTTGCATTGAGAGATGACATGTTGTTGTGTGTGTGTAGCACGATCGCATATCTTGAACGCAATCTTAGGAAGTGTTAGCTAAATCCCTTCTCAACCCGTTCCCCGCATACTCATTGTAACTTTCGGTGTCATCAACTCTTTACTCAATTATGTCGCATAGAATTTATACTCAAACAAAATAGCAACCAAACTTATTTGGTTTTTCCACCACAAAGGAATCAAAATTTACTAACGCATAATATCTTAGTAGTCCCTGTGTTCGACCCTGAACTTACCAGGAAACCCAATAAGATTTATACTTGGGTTTTACTAGGAAAACTTGCATGTGCAATGCATAAATCATCATCAAAATTACACACCATTATTTCATCGCATTCACTACGCATCAGCAAACCTTGTATTGAATTATAAAAAGGGTCATTTTATGGCTTCTCATAGGATTGTTTTAGGACATGTAGTTTCTGAAAGGGGAATTGAGGTAGACAAAGCTAAGATAGATGTTATTGCTAACCTCCCTTATCTTACATTTGTTAGGGAGATTCGTTCTTTTCTTGGTAGCACAGGTTTCTACAGGAGTTTCATCAAGGATTTTTGAAAGTTGGTACTACCGCTATCAACATTGCTTCAGAAGGATGTTCCATTTGATTTTAACAGGAAGTGTCAGGAGGCCTTTGACACTTTGAAGGAGAAGCTGACCACCACCCCGATTTTGCAAGCTCCAAGATAGGATGTACCGTTTGAGATCATGTGCGATGCTAGAAATCTAGTAGTGGAGCGGTACTAGAACAAAGGGTCAACAAGAAGAGTCACGTCATATATTTTGCATCAAGGACCCTAAACCCTACTCAGATTAATTACACCACGACTGAGAAAGAATTTCTGGCTATCGTCTTTACTTTAGATAAATTCCATTTTTACATTCTTGGTTTTCCTATTACTATCTTTACTGATCACTCTGCTCTCAAGTACCTAATGACCAAGAAGGAGTCAAAGCCCCAACTTGTGCGTTGGATGCTTCTCCTTCAGGAATTCAATTTGACTATCAAGGACAAGAAGGGAGCAAAAAACTTAGTAGCTGACCATTTGTGCAAGATAGTACATGAAAAGGACCCTATGCCTGTATGAGAGGATTTTCCAAACGAGTTCTTATTCCAAATTGCCACACCCACTCCATGGTATGTTGACATGGTAAATTTCCTAGTTACTGGTTAGTTCCCTTACGACATTCGTAGTTTTAGGAAGGCCAAATTAAGGAGTGATTCAAAGTATTTTGTTTGGGATCCATCATACTTTTGGAAGATTTGTTCTGACCAAATCATTAGGAGGTGTGTCCCAGATGAAGAGTTTGAGTCCGTGCTTGCATTTTGTCATGAGATAGCCTGTGGTGGGCATTTTAGTCCTAGGAGAACTACTAGAAAAGTTTTGGATAGTGGGTTGATTTGGAATTCTATGTTCGCTGATTGTTTTGCATTATGTAATTCTTGTGAGAGATATCAGAAATCAGGATCTTTGTCTAGGAAGAATGAGATGCCATTAAATTCTATCTTAGTGTGTGGGCTATGGATTTCATGGGCCCCTTTCCTTCTTCATATGGCTTCCTTATATATTCTTTTGGCAGTTGATTATGTTTCGAAGTGGGTTGAGGCAATCCTCACTAGGACTAACAATGCTGTTGTGGTTTTAGGTTTCTTAAGAGCTCACATCTTTTCTAGGATTAGTATACCTCGAGCTATAATTAGTGATCAGGGTACTCATTTTTGCAATCGGACCATAAAGGCACTCACGAGGAAGTATGGAGTTCATCATCGGGTTGCCACTCCGTACCACCCTCAAACAAATGAACAAGCTAAAATATCAAATCGTGAGGTCAAAAGTATCTTGGAAAAGATGGTCAATCCAACCAGAAAAGATTGGAGCATGCGCCTTCACGATGCTCTTTGGGCCTACAAGATTGCATTTAAGACTCCTATTGAAACAACGCCCTTTAAGCTTGTCTATGGCAAAGCGTGTCATCTATCGGTTTAAATTGAGCATAGAGCATATTGGGCTATTAAGCAATGTAACATGAACTTAGCTCAAGCTGGTGAGGAGTGATTATTGGAACTATAGGAATTGGAGGAACTACGCTTGGAAGCATATGGGAACTCAAGAATTTACAAGGAAAAGTCAAAATTAATACATGATAAGGGTCTCTTGAGGAAGGAATTTTGAGTTGGACAGAAAGTGTTGCTTTTCAATCCAAAGCTATCACTTATGCCCGGTAAACTAAAATCTAAATGGTTTGGTCCCTTTGAGATTATTAACTTGTTTTCGTATGGTGCAGTGGAGATTAGGAGTCCGAAGAAGGGGAAAGAGTTTAAAGTGAATGGGCACCACCTTAAAATTTTCAATGAAGGAGAAGTCAACGTTGTTTGCTCAAGATTCATGTTGATTCCACCTTCTATCACTTGAGCCCGTATCACTAGGTGTTAAGAAAAAGACGTTAAATATTGCACTACCTTGAGGCAACCAAGAGTTTGAATTTCTTATGCTTTCCTTTCTTTGTTTTGTTTTGTTTCTTTTATATTCCTTTTTAATTAAAGAGAGGTTGACTTCATTTACTTTTCTTCCTAGGAGAATCACATTGTTCATGCTTGTGCCCAAAAATGTTCATGCTTGTGCCCAAAAATCCGTTGGAGTTTTTCTGTTCCCTCTTGCCCCTTTTTCTTTTTGTCCTTAGCATAAGTTAAAACATGAATAAACATTGAGGACAATGCATAGCTTTTAAGTTGGGGGTGGGTGAAGCATGCTTGAAAAGTTGGGGGCGGGTGAAGAATGCTTGATAATTTTGTTTGCTTGTTCTTAAAAAGAATAATTTATTCAATTGTTATGAACCCTTTGGATGGACTTGATTTATTAATAATAGAATTTTGATAAATTTTTTTGACAAATAAATTTATTGAATTTCTTTTATGCAAAATCATTCTAGTCTGTGCATAATTGATTGATTACGTTGCACATATTAGCATCACATATTTAGGGTCTAGACTGTTTCTGGCCAAATTCATGTACGCCCTAGTATAATCCTTCCCAAATAAATCATGCTATAAGATGTGGCTATCCGGCTTGTAGTGTCTCGACAATTGAGCCCTTTCTTAATGTTTTTTAGTTTTAACTTGTATGTCGGTGAGAAGGAAAAGTTTTAAATTTAATTAGTGTTGATTTAGATTTTTATCAAAATTAGCTAATTGGGCTATTAGAATTTCTAATAGATTCACATAATTGGAGAAATTAATAGTATCTAATGATAGAAAATAAAAAACATACAAACTAATCCCAAGACTTTTCCTCAATTTGATTCAATCCTTTTCTATGCTAACTCTTATTTATTTTTCCCTATTTCGTTTTTAATTTATTTTATAAACAAAAACAAGAACCATCAAAAACTTTTTTTTAGTGGAATTTCTAAATTGGTCTAAGTTAATTCAATAGTCTCCCTGTGGATTCGACCCCAATCTTACCACTTTGCTACATTTGTAGTATAAGTCTTAGATCGGTGAAAACAAATTATATTTGCTTGGATCGAGAGCAACTACAACAACGCTAGTCTCGAAGTCCAAACACTTGCTCTTCAAATTCTTCTCCTCCTCCTCTTGTTCTTTTGTTTCGAGGTCACCTTTCCTCGCGGTCAAAATCTACAATTAAAACACAAAGTATACTCTGAAAGGAGCGGGTCATGCACAAATGAAAATTTAATCACACTAATTGTTTTGGCTTTATTATTTCTTTTATTTTTTTTAAGAAAATGGAATTCAAAAATTCAAATTATCCTATTGCTCGGTTCCCTAGTAACGATGCAAATTTTTTTGGGGATAAAATCGGTGTCTTAATTCAATTTAACCTTAGACAAATGAATTTTATAATGCTCAAACAACAACTAAAGCTAACACGTAGTTATAGTAGAAGTAAGAGGTCGATCAATAAGGAACCTCTATTAATTAGCAAGATTTGACTTTTAAATTCCAAATTGTAACAAATGGAGGGGGTTGTTTGTTTCAAAGAACTAAGTAAAATTTAAAAAATAAAATAAAAAAAACACAATTGTAACAAGAATTGTAACACAAACCTTCTCTCTCTTTTTTTTTTCCTAGAGAGATTCTTGGAAAATCTTTATTAGTTAGGTTAATTATATATTTGATATTGAATAAATACATGAAAATTCATCATCCCATAATCCAATAGGGTAAAAGCCCTAAAGACCCAATTAGCTAATTAACATGTACCATACTAATTAACTCTAATCTAAGTAAAAAATACTTCAATTCAGCAAATTCATGTTCTTTTCTTAGATTGCTTTAGAAACCAGGGTTCTCATGATTATGACATTCAAGAAATACATCAGAGTAAAGTTCAAGAACGATTTGATTGAATGTTCTAAATCAAGAAGTTCGAGAATTAATTTCGGAAAAGAAGTCAGAATTAAATCAAGAAAACTTAATTTTTGCAACCTATCTTACTATTACGCAATAGTGGCAAGCAAGATTTTCTAACAAGAAACTAATAGAATCAATGTGTCAACTTTTTTCCATTAAATTTGTATTCAAATTCAACACAAGAACATTCAAGAATGTAGAGAATTCAAGAAAAATACACAAAAGATCTCAAGAATTTAAACGTAGACTAAAGATTTCCCAATAAAATTACTTAACTAGCCATCGGAGAAATCTTGAAAGAATCCATTGAAGAATTGATGAAATACATAGAGTAATTCACAAAAAGACTTGTGAATTTTACAAGAAATCTCTCAAGACAAAAGCAATTTCGTGGATTTTCTCTCAAAATTCAATCTGAAATTTCCCTCTCTATAAAAAAATAAATTCCTCTTTTTAAAAAATTTGGAAAATCGAAGCATATATCTTATGAGGGTCGTAGCATTGCAACCCTAGGCTGATGTTGCGTTGCACATATATTTTATTTTATTTCATTAATGTTTGGAGCGTTACGACGCTACCCTATTTTGTAGCATCTTGGTGGATTCTATCTTATAACGTTGAGCTAGCGTTGGTCCATGTTATAGTGACAGCGTTGCGACGCTTTGAGTGGTGCTGAAGCATGTTGAATTGGTTCAATTGAGCAGTAGAATGGTAATTTTCCAAATCCTTTTCTTCTTAAGTGATCCTTTTAACTCCATTAAGCTCCAATTTTCTCATGATGACTCTAAAGGTATTGGGATTGAAATTTACCTATAAAATAGACATTTTAAGGAAACAAATAAGATAAAATTGAGGGAACAAAAACTACAAACATAGCTCTTTTCAAGACCTATCAATGTGTCATACCTTGCCCCAAGTTACCATACCAAACCTAGGATGTGGCATGATGACAATAGATTTCAATTAAACTATGAAATCCATTCTCAAACTCTAAACACCTTTTTTCAAAACAAGTGGCTAGCAAATACATTATTTATGAAAATTATTAAAAGTTTCGGCAGAGTTTCCCCTTAAAATAGGACAAACCACACCTACAAGAGAACTCTATAAACACTCCCAAAATATTTCTTTCAATCAACCATCAAGTGTGTCTCACTCCACACTTTTCAACAGAATCTAGACCATATCACTTCAACCACATCATGAAAATTTAGTAAGAGAAAACATGGAAGTTTTCATTTACGAACCATATGAAACTAAGATTAGCCACTCTAGTTATAAGCCAAAACAAACAAAGAAAATTACATACACAATAATGTAAAATCTAAATAAAACTAGTGGCAGATCTCAATGTCTGTAGGCTATTGGAACTTTAAATGCTATCTGGTGAAAATTTTAATGAAAAAAATGAGCTAAAAAAGCTAGTGAATGGAAAAAATTCATAAGAAAATAACTAAAAATAAAAGTTTACACATTCTCCAAGAAAATTCAAGACACTTTAAGACAATGTAAATCGTGAGAATTTTCAAAACTCTAGTACTTCTAAAAATAATGCACAAGTCGACTCTTGAAAACATAGACATGTGTTGGTAAAGCAACAACTTTATACTAAAATCTCTTTCATATAGCTGCAGAGTAAACTCAACATGCACAGTAGAGTAATCTCTATCACATCATTCATCGAGTAATCTCTAGACACATAGTAGAGCGTATCTTTGTCCTACTATGTACCGAATAATCTCTAGGTACATAGCAGAGCAATCTTTGCATACTATTCATCAAGTACTCGCAAGGTGCATAGCAAAGTAAATCTCTATAATACTATGTACCAAGTAATCTCCAGGTACATGATCTCAAAAAGAGTTATTATTCCTAGCTTGATTCGAGCTCGTTATCAGATTTTACGTGTTTATTTACCTATTTTGTAGGTACTAAGCAACCAAGAGGTAGAATTGGCATTTTGGAGTTGATCAGGGTTAATTTGAAGCAATTTGGAGGTGATTTGAGCATCTAGGCTTCAAAGGAGTAAAAAAACTCAAATGCCCCTGCTTCAGCATTACAACGCTCACTTTATGTGAAGCCCTGATGCTCGCCTGATGCTGCAAGGTAGTAGCCTGAAATGTAGGGGAGCGTGCAATGCTCTAAGTTGGCAGCAATGCCAACGTTGCAATGTTTTCCTTGACGCTCGTGGCCATTTCTGTTGAGCGTTGCAACACTATTTCAAGCGTTGCAATGCTGCGATGATTTCTATAAATACTTCCCTTCGTCTTTAGGTCAAAAGATGCTAACTTTTGAGGGTTGAACTGATGGAGGCCAAAGTTAAACGTCAATCTTCTTCCTTTCCATTCAGATTTTAGTATCTTTAGTTTAGTTTTTCTTTTTATTTTGGGTTGTAATCGATGGATTGGATGTATATCTCAGATTTGTCTATGAATTAAGAGGTAACTCTTATCTAATTTCTTTGAGCAAGAGCCCTATATTTAATTTCTTGAAGGATTTCTAGTTAATTTAACTGAATTGTTGTGAACTCTTTGAGGTGATTTGATTGAATCTTAATGGAATTTTTATAAATTGATCTAACAAATTAGTTTATTGAAATAATTGTTGGCAAAATCATCATAGCCTATGCATATATTGATTGATTTAATATTAGGATCGCATGTGTAAAGTCTAGACTTTTTCTGACCAAATGCATGTATGCCCTGATATAATCTTTTACAAATTAATCACGCTACAATATATGGCTTTTCCAGCTTGTAGTATGTCTCAACAATTGAACCCTATCGTAATGCAATTCAATTTTAACTTGTATATCGCTAAGAAGGAAGAGTTGTAAATTGAATTAGGGCTAATTTGGTTTAATATTGAATTTGACTAATTGGGCTATTAGATTTTCTAATAGGTTAAGGGATTGACAGATTCAGTGTAATTAATTGATGCCTAATGAAAGAAATTGCACAGGAAAATATCTCTTGCTCTAGAAATTAGATAGACTCTTATTCTAGATTACATTTACATTTTTATTTTAATTTCACGCATATATCTCTTCTTCACAACCCCCCCCCCCCTCCCCCATTTACCGCTCTAGTTAGAAAATTAACATAACGAAAAAAATTTTGCTTCCCTACGGATCGTCTCAGACTTACCATTTTTGCTACATTTCAGTAGTAATAGAAATAGTTCGGTATATACAATTTTTTTTTTTATCAAGTTTGAAGCTTATTAACAACGTAAGTTGGGGCTTGTCAAAAATGGCATCGTTGCCAGGGAAGCCATTGACATTTCGTTCGTTAAATTTCTAATAGAGTATTCTTTTTCTTTTGATTTTTTTCCCTTTTTGTGTCATTATTTTAAGCATGGACAAATATCATCAACAAGGATGGGAAGAATCGAGTGGAGCATCTCGACTTAGTGAAAAGATTCGTGACCTTTGAGGTCAACTTGCTGAGTTAACTTCTTTGGTTAGTCAATTGGTTGTAGGTAACCCGCAGCAGGTGCAAGCATGTATGACTGATCACCCTGAGCAAGCATGCCCAAGTTTGCAGTGGAGCCCTATGCCACGAGACTACTCCATGGGAGGGTATCATAGTTATATGGATAACGATTTCCAACGACCTAGAGGGGAGGAGTCTTATGGCTATGGAACCTAGGATGGGACCAGTTCCACTATGATTCACACCCTGCCACATCCGACATGACGATGTATGCTCACACAACTGACTCAAGTATGTCATTAGAAGATGTGATTAAACAACTTGCTATTAACAATATTGTTTTTTATCAGGAGATTTGTGACCTCCAAAAGTTCTTTAGTCTTCAGACTAAGGTTGGAACTGATCTTTAGAGTTTGAAAGACTCAATCACTCAATCTTCTGATTCAGTTGAGAGAGGATGGGAACCCTTAATTGAATCTACTGATACTTTACACACATCTTATGACATCACCGAGGCATGCAACGATGAGATAATCAATGTCGACATTGAGGATGAGTTGGAGGGTGGCATGCCATGTTTAGAACCAGTTTGTGAGAACTATGGAGAATTTGAGCCTAAACCTGTCGATTTCCAGGTGATAGAGTTAGAGGTTGAAAAACCTCGCTCTATTCTACCGTCTGGTATTTCGTATATTCTTTTAGTTTTGTTCTTCTTGTTTTCAAGAGTCAGTTAAGTCAGTTGAGCTACAGTCTTTATTTTCTGAAGAGTTAATCCTTGAGTCTTTTATTTTATTTTCTTTTATAAATATGAAAAATACCGAATTTGACATGTCTAGTTCTCTTCAAAAGATGAAGAGCCATGTAGCCTTACCGGGCTATATTGACTCATCCAAGAAGGGACCTGAGAAATAAGAGAATTTCTTTGTGCCTTGACAACGGACAGGTCAAATCGAGCAATCGATGTTAAAAATTTGACCTTTCTGGAGAGAGCCAGGTGAAAAATTTACTGCTTTCTTTATTTATTTTCTAAATTGGCTTTCCTTTTGTTTTTGTTTTATAGGGACGACCTAGAGAAGATGAGCATTTTTTTACATGAGGCTACTACCACCACCATCCCATGCCCTACTATGTTTTCAGGGGAAGTTTTCTGTTCCCTTGAACTTTTTTTTTTTTTATCTATATTTGAGATATATTGGGGACAATGTATCATTTTAAAATTGGGGGTGGGGTACTATTGGGTAGTATATTAGCTTGGGGTCCTTGAGCGTTATGCGCAGACTATGTTTTGTGTGATTTGATCGCCTTGCTAGCTTGTTTGCTCTATTGCTATCATGATAGTTTATGACACACTCTTTTTGTAATACAATTTGTAAGAAAAAACGTCAGGAAAGCGTGATCATGATTTTAGCCTAATTTCTTAAAAATGTTCTTGTCTTTCATGCATCTTTAAGTCATTGTTTTGTGAAATTAAAGTATTTCATGCTTAGAATTGGGTTATCTTGTTTATACTTCCGTTGTCACACCAAAAGGTCCTCCTTTTACTCAGGAGTAACCATACTTGCGTAAAGAAAAACTAGACAAAGTACATAAAATAGGGCCTACTGTGAACTAAAAAAAAGAAGAAAAAGAAAGAAGAGCAAATTAACTGCAATTCCAAAAATAAAGAAGAAAAAAAAGCATAAAAAGGAGGTATAAGCCAGTGTGCCTGCAAAAAAACAGTGTGCGTGTGTGTGTGCATGGATAAAGGTGAAAAGAGCTACCTCCGTCATGTCTAGTTAGGGTCTAGAGAAAAGAGTGATAGGTTTCTTAACTAGAAATTCTTCAAGAAATTAAACATAGAGCTCTTGCTTAAAGAAATTAGATAGGAGTTTCCTTTTAGTTCATAGATAAATCCAAGATACACATCCAATCCATCGATTACAACACAAAATAAAAAGAAAAACTAACCTAAAGTTAGCATCTTTTGACCTAAAGACGAAGAGAGGTATTTATAGAAATCATCGAAGCGTTGCAACACTAGAAATAACGTTGCAGTGCTTGATAGAAAAGGCCACGAACGTCAGGGAAAACGTTGCAAAACTGGCATTGTTGGCAACTCGGAGTGTTGCAACGCTCCCCTGTACATCAGGCTACTGCCTTGCAGTTTTAGGCGAGCGTCGGGTCTTCGTATAAGGTGAGTGTTGCGATGCTGAAGCAGGGGCATTTTAGTCTTTTTGACTCCTTTGAAGTCTGGATGCTCAAATCACCTTCAAATTGCTTCAAATTAACCTTAATCAGCTCCAAATAGTCAATTCTACCTCTTGGTTACTCAGTACCTACAAAAATAGGAAAATAAACATGTAAAAACTGATAACGAGCCCGAATTAATCTAGGAATAATAGCTCTTTTTTAGAGTCGTCAAATACCTCCAACTTAACTCTTGCTCGTCCCGAGTAAGGTAAAAACACACAATAAAATAGAGTATAAAATAATTAAAGGTATGCTAGCTTAATTTACAAGGTTGTTACTCCAGTCTCAATAGACAGTTAGAATGAAATTTGTAATCAAGAACGAAATTCAATTATGATCAATCAATGAAGCACAAGTTGAAAAATGGTTCTTAATCTATTCATGCATGAGTGAGCCTAGAGTCTTGCTAGTTAAGCTTGCACGGTCCATAAAAGTTATATAAGGTCCTCAACCTGTTTTCTCCCTACACTGGCTCAGTTATCAACCCCAGACATACAAAACTTGCAAAGTGAGGGCAACACTAAGACAAGGGTGCCTAAACACATACACAAAACATAAAGGACATTTATTTTACCTAGAGAGCTAGCTTTCACACCCAACCGCCAGGAATCTATCACTCTTTTCACTAGGTAGCTCTTGTCACCTCTATCCATGTACACACACACACACAATTTTTTTGTAGGCACACCAACTTATGCCTCATTTTTATATATTTTTTTCCTTTTTTTTGGAAGTGAGATTAATTTGCTTTTCTTTCTTTTTCTTTTCTTTTCTTTTTTATTTTAGTTCACAATAGGCCCTATTTTATTCACTTTGTCTAGTTTTGCTTTACGACAAGTATGAGAACTCCTAAGTCAAAGATGGACCTTTGGGGGTGACAACAGAAGTATAAACCAGATAACCCAATTATAAGTATGCAATATTTTAATTTCGCAAAACAATGACTTAAAGATGCTTGAGAGACAAGAATTTTTTTTTTAAAATTAGGCTAAAATCATGATCATGCTTTCCTAACGTTCCTTCATGTAAATTTTATTATAGAAAGAGTGCGTCATAAACTACCATGATAACAATAGAGCAAACAAGCTAGCAAGGCGATCAAAGCACACAAAGCATAGTCCGAGCACAACGCTCAAGTACCCCAAGCAAATATATTACCCAACAGATACCCCACCCCCAACATTAAAACGATATATTGTCCCTAATGTATCTCCATATAGCTCAGAAAAGAAAAAGTTCAACCTAATCTAGAAAACAAATAAAGAAAGCAGTAAATTTTTCACCTAGCTCCCTATAGGAAGGACAAATTTTTATCGTCGATTGCTCGACATGACCTGTCCCCTGTCAAGGCACAAAGAAATTCTCGTAATTCTCTGGTCCCTTCTTGGATGAATCAATATAGCCCAATAAGGCTATATGGTTCTTCATCTTTTGAAGAGAACCAAACAGTTCGAATTTGGTATTTTTCATATTTATAAAAGGAAATATAATAAAAGACTCAAGGATTAACTCTTCAGAAAATAAAGACTCTAACTCAATTGACTCAAATCCAAAACAAAAGAGTACTCTAATATGAAATCTAAACCATTTTTTACTGGCCCGAAACTTACATCGTTAATAAGCTTTAAACTTAATAAAAATATATATGTATATACTAAACTATTCTTATTACTATTGAAACGTAGCAACAGTGGTAAGTCTGAGTCGATCCGCAGGGAAGCGCGATTTGTTTTGTCAAGTCCTTTAGTATCGCGTTTCAAGTAGAACTAGTCATAAATGACTTCCCCCTTAAAGCATGTAAAGCATAATGCATACAAATATGTCTTTAAAGATAATAATGCATGCTGGGTGTATTTAAAAACACATAAATAGCTTTTCAATAAACTATTCATACATGCATGCGTTTAAAACATAACTCATGGTTTGCTTGGAAACTACTTTGTAAAACTAGCTGGCATGAGAATAATCTTTCTTTAAAACATAGTAAATATTTAGTCAAATATTTTAGTCACTCACCTTGATCGTCTAGGAACTTTTCTTTCTAGAAGTTCTTTGTTTACCTCGGGCTCCCTTTTGAACCCCTAAAATCCATATTTAATTTAAAAATCATATTACTCATAGTTCTAAGCCTTATTTTGAGATACTTCCTTCTACAACATGATCTAAAATATCTCAAGAAGCTTACCCTAAAATCTAAGCTCAGAACTTCTCATGGTTTGGCCGGAATCACAAAATCTTCAAGGCTGGCCCAAGCTTACCCGATAGCTTGACCCTTCTGT
The DNA here is from genome assembly GCF_027475165.1 of Benincasa hispida. Lineage (NCBI taxonomy): Eukaryota > Viridiplantae > Streptophyta > Magnoliopsida > Cucurbitales > Cucurbitaceae > Benincasa > Benincasa hispida. The sequence goes on from NC_143483.1 coordinate 36,768,647, forward strand.
CTTTTTCTCAGTTTCCAACCTGATCCCTTAGAGCTTCTTCTCTGGCAGCCCTACCTTTAAAACTAGACTCGTGGAGCTTTCAGGTGGCTTTGGAATCACTCCAAAGCACGAGTATACTGGGAGAACTCCTCGTCCCAAGTTGATGCTATTTCATGACTTCACTGTCTAATTGCGTCTCCTCTTGAAGTTTTATGACTGACGCATAGTTTTGCTATCAACGCATAGTTTAATCAGCTTTCATGCTCTTCTTAATGTCTTTTGAATTGTGATCTGAAAAGAAGTCCTTGGCCCTATTTATAGGCATCCAAAATCTCTCCAAGGCTGACACCTCCTACTTGGCCGCATGTCCAAGTGTCTCTTCCCCACATCATCAACGCAACCCTCATATCACCGTAAACTAAGGTGTCTTCCTCTTCATTAGCCAAAACAAAATGCTTAATTTTGCATGTCTTCTTGTGCGTCCACCTCATTTGCTTAAGGTTTAAGATTTCTCCCCAACAAGCCACATATCCGGATGACATCCTTGCATGCATCCATCCAACCTCATATACGTTAACCAGAAATGCGCCCATCCAATTGCCGCAACCTACCTATGTTCGAACACCATCCATCGACGAATGCCTCTATCGCCGCATGCCTCCATCGCCGCATGCCATCGCATCCATCGCATAGCATGGCCGCATGTCATCGTGTCCATCATGTATCACTACTTCTTGATCAACCCGCGCGTGGATCTCTAACGCCTAGCGCCCTTGTCCGTGCAACTTGAGGCTGCTGCTTGCGTTGTTCTAACCTCTCAAGACACTTGGTTGCCGCATACGTTGTTCTAACCTCTCAAGAGATTGGCTGCCGCATACATTTCTCTTGGCCACACCTTGGTTTTCTTCAACACACCAAATAACCTTTAAATGAGCAAAGCCAACTCATGGATAACACTTTGTCAATTTTTTTAGCTTCCACCACATGGGTTATACTTAGCCAAATTTTCCAAGTTTTCCCCAAGAGTCAAGCTTTCAAATTCATACTTTTCTTCTAATTTCTCACCCTTTTCTCTACAATTACACATTAGTTTCCACATCAACCTACTCACTATACTGGTCTCAGTAGGGAACATACTCAAGTAGATAAATTAGGGTTCAGGGTTCACAACCTATGTAGTTTGGCATGGAGTCAAATACAAAGATTGTGCACATCTCCAGATCGATTGCAAGCATAAATTAGTGTTGTTTGATGTTGATTGGCCCAAATACGAAGTCAACATCCGTCCACGCTGACTTGTATTCTTCATATTGTCCAAGCACGTAGTCAATGAATAAGTGAGAGTCCGCCCCAAACCTCATGTGTGCTTCATTAGTCAACCAGTCTACCACTTTGCCATCCTCCATTTCAAGACCTTCTGACCGGATTTCTGAAGTAATTCCCTCTGGCTTCCTCAAAGCACCCTTAGAAAGGCAAGATGTAAACACATGCTTGAGTGAAGAATAGTTTCAACAAATATGTGAAATTTCCTTACCGTGAAGCTCGAGTAAACCACCATGAATCAGTACGTAATAGCTCTCAAAAAGAGCTATTAATCCTTGCTTAATTCGGGCTTGTTATTGGATTTTATATGTTTATTTGTGTTATTTTGTAGGTATCGAGCAATCATGAGGTAGAATTGGTGATTCGGTGAAGAAGGAGGTTAATTTGAAGTAATTTGTAGGTGATTTGAGCATCTGGGCTTCAAAGGAGCGAAAATTATGAAAATGCCACTGTCACAGAGTTGCAATGCTCACTTGACGCTTTCTCAATGCTATGCATCATTGAAATGCTAGCTTGATGCTCGCCTGACACTATAAGGCAGAATGTGCAACGTTGCAACGCTATAAAGTTTTCACAACGACAACATTGCAACGTTGCAATGATTTCTATAAATACCTCTCTTCATCTATAGGTCAAGATATGTTGAATTTTGGGTCCAAATTCATCTAGTTCTCTTCAAAAGATGAAGAGCCTTATAGCCTTACTGGGCTATATTAACTCATCCAAGAAGGGACCAGAGAAAGATGAGAATTTATTTGTGCCTTGACAGGAGACAGTTCACTTCGAGCAATCAATGTTAAAAAAAGAAAAAAAAATGAGGTATATGTCGGTGTGCCTGCATGTTTGTGTTTGGGTGTGAAAGCTAACCCTCTAGGTAAAATAAATGCCCTTTATGTTTTGTGTTTGTGTGTTTAGGCACCTTTATCTTGGTGTTGCCCTCTCTTTGCATGTTTGGTATGTCCAAGGTTGATAACCCAACCAGAGTAGGGGAAAATGGGATGAGGACCTTATAAAACTTTTCCATGCAGTGCAAGCTTAACTAGCAAGAATTTAGGCTCACTCCTGCATGAATAGATTAAAAATCATTCTTAAAATTGTGCTTAATTGATTGATTATAATTGAATTTCATTCTTGATTAGAAACTTTATTTTAATTGACTGTTGAGACTGAAGTAACAACTTTGCAACTAGAACTAACATATCTTTGATTGTCTTACATTATATTTGATTGAGTGCTTCTACCTTGCTTGGGACGAGCAAGAATTAAGTTGGGGGTATTTGATAGCTTTAAAAAATAGTTATTATTTCTAGCTTAACTCAGGCTTGTTATTGGATTTTATGTGTTTCTTTGTGTTATTTTGCAGGTATCCAATCATGATGTAGAATTGGTGATTTGGTGAAGAATGGGGTTAATTTGAAGCAATTTGGAGGTGGTTTGATCATCCGGGCTTTAAAGGAGAAAAAATTACAAAAATGCCACTGTCACAAAGTTGCAACGCTTGCCTGACGCTTGCTCAATGCTATGCAGTGTTACAATGCTTAACTGACGCTCATTTGACGCTATAAGGTAGAATGTGTTGCGTTGCAACACTTTTAAGTTTGCACAACACCAGCATTGCAACGCTGCGATGATTTCTATAAATATCTCTCTTCTTCTTTAGGTCAAGATATGTTGAATTTTGGGGCTGAATTGATGGAGGCTGAGGTTGATCTTCATTCTTCTTGTTTTTCCTTCAATTTTTAATATTTTTAGGTTAGTATTTCTTTTTATTTTGGGTTGTAATCAATGGTACAAGTGTTTATTTCAGAGTTGTCTATGAATTAGGAGGTAATTTCAATCTAATTTCTTTGAGCAAAGAGCCCTATGTTTAATTTCTTGAGAATGATATAATTAGATTTGATGTTCTTCAATTCTTTGTTTTTCTTTGAATCTTGGTGTAATTAGATTTGCAATTGTGTGTTGGACTGACGACCTAATCATAATTGCATGTCTTCAGTAGTTAATTTCGAGCTCACGCATTTCTTTGTGTTTGTCGATGCTTGAATTTACCGGTAGCAAAAGATTAGATGTGAGTGCTTAGATTTAGAAGTTGATCTTGAATTTAGGTAACACATGTTTAATTTATATTCGAAAAATAACTTGTTTAATTGAATATTGTTTTTCCTGACATTTAATCAACACGATTGAGTCCTTGTTCTTAATGCATATGATTTTTAATTCTATATGATCTCTATGAACCAAGTAGAATTACGAGCATATAGTTTAATTAAGGTATAGTCTTTCTGACCTTAATTAATAATTAGGAAGCTTGATTGATTTTGATTTAATTGATTTTAGGCCGTTGTAAAGATTAGTTTAGTTAAATCGATTTAGTAGTCGTGCATGCATAGAATGGAATGTTTGTTTAATTATTGATTTCCATGATAGAAATTGCATAGGAACTCTCTCTTGCACTAGAAATTAGAAAGACTCCTATCTTAGATTTCATTTACCCTTTTATTTCAATTTCACGCATTTATCTTTTTTGGTTAGGAAATTGGCTTAATGAAACAAATCGAACTTCCCAACGGATTGACTCAGACTTACCACTGTTGCTTTGTTTTAGTAATTATAGGAGTAGTTCGGTATTTACAAATTTTTTGTTGATCGTTAGGCTTTCGAGAATTAAACGACACCGTAAAGGCCTTTCGTAAAAATGGCACCATTGCTGGGGAAGCCAATACATTTCGTTAGTTAAATTTCTAGTTAGAGCATTCTTTTGCTTTTGATTTGGTTTCCTTTTGTGTTAGTATTCTAAGAATGACAAGATATCATCAACAAGGACGGGGACAATCAAGTGGAGCATCTCAACCTAATGATGAGGTTTGTGACCTTCGAGGTCAAGTTGCTGACTTCTTTGGTTAGTCAATTGGTTGCAGGTAAACCACATCAGATGCAAGCATGTAGGATTGATCACCTTAAGCAAGTATGTCCAAATCTACAATGTAACCCAATGCAACAAGACTACTCCATGGGAGAGCATTTTAGTTATATGGATGACGATTTTCGTCGGCCTAGATGGGATGAGGTTGATCTTCATTCTTCTTTTTTTCCCTTCAATTTTTAGTATCTTTAGGTTAGTATTTCTTTTTATTTTGGGTTGTAATCAATGGTACAGATGTTTATTTCAAACTTGTCTATGTATGAGGTGGTAATTTCTATCTAATTTCTTTGAGCAAAGAGCCCTATGTTTAATTTCTTTAGAATTCTGTAATTAGATTTGATGTTCTTCTATTCTTTGTTTTTCTTTGAATCTTGGTGTAATTATATTTGCAATTGTGTGTTGGACTGACCACCCTATCATAATTGCAGTTCTTCACTAGTCACTCAAAGAATTTTGAGCTTTAATATCAATTGGAAAAAGTGAAACCGGATGTATAATGTCGAACCGACATTAAAGATCCGTTTTTCTTTTTTTAAAAAAAAAATAAAACCCATTCCCCCCCCCCCCCAACATTATTTTTCATTTCTAAACCCTATTTTCCCCATCGGCCACCTCCTCCCTCCCATTACCAACCACTGTACCTCGCCCCGCTACTCACCATTCCTACTCGACACCATCTCATCGACTACCGCCGCATGCTGCACTCTCAACTGTCGAAGTATCAGCCAGCCCTCTCGGTGCAGCCTCCTGCATCTGGCCCTTGCCGATTGGTTTCTCCATTTAATGCCGGCATCTCAATACTCTTCTCATAATCGTCAATTCTTTTCCCTCCCTTCCTCAATATATTTAAGGACATTTTGTTTCTTTCTTACGAAAATGATCTTAGGTTACGTTAAATAAATCCTTGCAGTGGAAAATTTACTGCTCATTCAAATCTTGCCGCTGACAGAGCTAGTTAGTTCGTCATGGCGGACGTGATGCTGATGAAGGAAATTGAGGAAATGGCTGGTCGACTTGGGATAGATCTCTCCCAAGTTGATTTTGACGCTATTCGTCTCCCTCCTAGCGAGGATTTCGGAATCATTAGGTCAAAGCTTTATACTTTTATCATTTGATTTTGTATCTTAATTTTCATTTTTTGAGCTCTCCTTTGAAATGTGATGGGTTTATTCATTTATTTTCGTTTTTCCATTTCGTTGCTCATATTCCTTCATTTTTCTGCAATTATGTATATAGTGATGATGAAGAGGTTCTACAAGAGGAGAGTCTAGAGTTTGATTCTGGGTTTGGAAACATTATAGTTGTTGACAATCTTCTGGTTGTTCCTCTGGAGAAGTTTGAGAAGCTCGAAGGTGTTGTTCATAAAATTTTTGGACAGATTGGAGTAATTAAGGATGATGGTTTGTGGATGCCTATTGACCCTACTACACAGAAAACTTTAGGTTACTGCTTTATTGAGTACGGCACCCCACAGGTACTTTCTCATTATCTCACGCACTTTTTGTTGTTTCTACTAACTTTTCACTGAAACTTCATATATTTATCAAATTAAAATGTATTTTAAATAGTGTTATGAAGAAATAATGTTCTATAGTATAAATCTTGTTTAAGATAAAATGAAAGTCTCCTATCTTTGCCACTTTTGGTTCTTGTTGGCATTTGATGAAGTTCAATAGAGTGGCAGAAACTTGCAACCTCATCTTACTTTCTAGCTTAGCTGGTACTTAACTCTAGTCCCTTTAGGTGGGACTACTTTCAACCTCCACAGTCCATCCATTGTAATGGTGCCCTACACCTCTTTTTTACCATCACCTTATCTTCCGTTTAGAGGTGGAATATAACTACTATAGAGGTAGTTTGATGTTCATGAATTAATGACTTGTTTGACTTAACTTGTTATGATTATTTCCTAATCTCTCATTGTCTTTGCATACCAGTAATATATTGGCACAGCATTAGTGGTACATCATAAATATTCCTTGTTAGAATGGTCTTGAAATGGAAACTTTCTAGCATTCAGAAAGTGTGCACTATATGATGATGTGATATTTTGGATTACCACTAGACATGCGTTTAATTCAAGAGTATGTTTACCTTCATGGAATTCTGTTCCTATACGTTTTGTTACTATAGTTGTTTTTGCACTCGGCTGTGCTTCAAGGCTTGTTGTACGTCCTTTTTTTTCGTGTGTGTGTGTGATCTCATTTCTCTTATGTGTAATACTGTAGTTCTGATCCATGAATTGAGCATCTCATTTAATTTTAGTCATATTGTAGGAGGCTGAGTTTGTTAAAGAGAAGACTGATGGGTACAAGCTGGATAGAGCTCATATTTTCATAGTTAACATGTTTGAGGACTTCGACAGATTTATGAAAGTCCCAAATGAGTGGGCCCCTCCTAAAATTAGCCCATATACTTCTGGGGTAAACTATTTGCAACGTTACTTGATTTTTCTTCTCCACTGCTTCTTGTGATATGTTTTCTTGAGAAAAGGTGAGGGTTTTATGGATCATTTGAAGGTTATCTGAGAGCTGTGCTTAGCTAAATATTTTCCATGGGGAAAAGAACCATGGGAGAATGCCATTTTATGGATCAAATTATGCTGTCGTGGAAGTATGATGCTAATTGCTATTTACTTCTGAACATTTCAGGAGAATCTTCAACAGTGGCTAACTGATGAAAAAGCACGGAATCAGTTTGTTATCCGATCTGGTTCCAATATTGAGGTTTTCTAGAATGATGCTAGACATTTGAAGCCTGAGCCTATTTATAAGCGTCAAGTGAGTATCCTTTAGCCTGTCTTGAGTATTGGACTTGTTATATCTAAAGTTGTTACTCTCTCCTGGTTAGATTGTTTTGGTTGATGTTGGGATATTGATATAATATTAATACAATTTAGGCATCTTTGCTCTTGGGCTGTTAACCCTATCTTAATTAAATAATTTTCTTTTACAGTTCTGGACCGAGAGTTTTGTTCAGTGGTCTTCATTGGGGACTTACCTAGCAACAATTCACCGACAGGGTGCTGTAGTTGGGGGTGGAATAGGTACCTTTAACCGTCTGATGCGCTTTGTCCATCAACAGGTTTGTTATTGTTTTTCGCTCCAGACCTTCTGAGAGTTCTTCCTAACGTCCCAAAGGCCTTAAGCTTTTAATATATAAAAGGTAGGTTAAGTTAATTGATTTTTCTCCTGGTGAGAAATATTTGGTGACATACAGCAGTCATGAGCCATAAATTCTTGTTGAATATTTAAATTTCAGTTCAATTTTTAAAATGTCCCATAAATTCAAATGTGAAAATGCTAGGTTAGCATATAGCTAAAAATCATTACAAGTATGAATTTATGATGAATTTGTTCTACTAGCATTCTTTAACATCCGATTTAAATAGTTAGTATCTAGCTCTGTAACAGAATCAGTATTTCTATTAGATTAGTAACATTTTTCATATTAAGATTTGATAAGCATCATTCTAATATTCGATTTAAATTATTTGATCATTCGATAAGCATCACTACAAGAATTTTTCCTTGAATGTACCATTTATGCACATTCCCAATACACAAAGTTAGTTGTATATGAATTCTGATAACATTTTCACTTTCAATCCTTTGTCTTAAACATTTTTTGTTTGTGTATTTTTTAGGGGTTTGGAAGGGTGGGGAGGAGATGGATTTCTTGCAACAGCAAGGGAGTCAAAATCTCTATTTCGATTTTTTTTAGTTTATTTTAAACTTAACTATATTAAAATAATTAGGATGACAAATTTAAACTAATATATAATCGAATTTAGGTAAAAATTGTTCCTGGTAAGTGCATTTTTGAATGCTTGTAGTTTTAAGCACAATTTCTAAGTGTTTTCAAGTGACTTTAATGATATGAAAATTCCTGTTTGCGAAGTTATAGTGTGCTTATTTCTCTTTATACCATATTGGATTAGAATGTAACACCCGTTTATGACTCATGGATACTATTTATTTGTAGTTTAGATTTGATTCAAGGTGCTCAAGTTTGTAGGTCGCACTATGGTAGTTTGTGGGTTATTCATGCACTATGGTAGTCTTTGTGACAACTTTTGAAGTTTGAAGTATATTGTGAACTAAATTTGCTTATTGATGTATGTGTTCTTGAATATTCATTGTTTGGGAATTCTGATAGTTTTGTTGAGAACAAGTGGTTGTGAAATACTTTTGGGAGTGTGTTTCTTTGAACAGGTTCAAGGTAAATTTTTGGTTTTGTTGTGGTAGCATCATTATGCTACCGAAAATTTTCCATCGTCTTCATATCTCATATCTAGGTAACCAAGCTTCTCTTCTTCAAGATCTTGAAAAAGAAGATTCTCTCATTTATTCAACTATTGAGTTTTCTTGTTTTGCAGATGCAATAAAGGAGTAAATATTTGGTGTCACAACCTCTTTATGCTTTTTCTTGGGGAACTTTAGGTCTAACACATTCAGTACAAGAATTTTTCCTTGAATGTACCAGTTATGGACATTCCCAATAAACACGGTTAGTTGAGTATGAATTCTTATCACATTTTTCCTTTCAATCCTTTGTCTTAAACCTATTTTGTTTGTGATCCTTTGAACAACAGTGGTCAGACAAAGATGCCTATAACCAGACACTACTAAAGCTAGGGGGGTTGGTTCAAGAAGAATTATGAAGGGATCCATACTTACCAAGTGGAGAGAGACAGTAATCTCATAATGTTTGTAAAATCATAATGTTTGTATTACTTGTAATTTGTGTTTTCAAGGCCTAAATTATTGTACAACCTTTTAAATTATAATTTTATAGCAGAATTTGTAGATTAAATGTAATAGATTTACAATCCATACATGAATAATATGTCATAGCCACAACGTTCAATGATGATGTGTCATGTTATACTTTTTGACCAAAAAAATGGATTCAGCAACGAAATTTAAAAAAAACGAACAGATTCGGGCTTCAATGTCGGTTCATAATTAAAAAAAAAAAAAAGAGGCTTTAATATCGGTAGGAAATTTCACTGAGGTCTTTAATGTCGGTTGCAACCGACATTGAAGGCTGTGTTATTGAAGCCTTTTAATGTCGGTTTAAAACCGACATTAAAGCCCGAATTTCTTCTAGTGAGTTAATTTCAAGCTCACGCGTTTCCTTGTGTTCGTCAATGCTTGAATTTACCCTGGTAGCAAAATATTAGATATGAGTGTTTAGATTTATAGACTGACCTTGAATTTAGGTAACACATGTTTAATTTAGATTCAAAGAATACTTTTGTTTAGTTGAGTATCACTTTTCCTGACATTTAATCAATACGATTGAATCCTCATTGTTAATGCATATGATTTTAATTCTATATGATCACTAAGAACCAAGTAAAATTAAGAACGTATAGTTTCATTAAGGTATGGTCTTTCCGACCTAAATAATAATTAGGGCACTTGATTTATTTTGATTTAATTAATTGTCGGCCTTAGTTAAGTTGAATCAATTTAGTAGTCGTGCATGCATAGAATGGAATGTTTGTTTAATTATTGAATTACATGATAGAAATTGCATAGAAACTCTCTTTTGCTCTAGAAATTAGACAGACCCCTATCCTAGATTTCAATTACCCTTTTATTTCAATTTCACGCATTTATATTTTCCACACCAAAATACACCATTTATTGCTTTGGTTAGGAAATTGGCTTAATGAAACAAATCATGCTTCCCTGTATATTGACTCGAACTTACCACTGTTGTTACGTTTTAGTAGTTATAGGAGTAGCTCAGTATTTACAAATTTTCTTTTTGATCGTTAGGCTTTCGGTAATTAAACGACATCGTAAAGGCCTTCCATCTGTGTCCTTCATTGGATAAGTTCGAAATCATTGATAACGGTTGAAGAGGAAAGCTAGAAGAATCAACAGAGGTAAGTTAGGTGAGTTATGATTTCTTCTCTTTTTCCTCTTTTCTAGTATGCTTATAAATTTGTTTTAATATTTATCCTACAAATATATGTTTTATTTTATTATTTTTTTTGTCATAAAAAGTGAATGTCTAAATGCAAGGCGTTCACATGCTTCTGCAGAAATTCGATTCCTTCATTTTTTATGTGAGACAACTACACTTCTAATATTTTTTTTCGAAAACCCAATAGTAATGTGTTTGAATCCTCTAAAGTGGGAAGGTCATTAATTAGTCTTAGATTTATGTTTATCCATAGCTTGTGCTGTGTTGAAGTAGAACGAATATTAAGTAGCTAAGATCCACGTGATTGGTTGAAAATTGTTTGATATGTGGCCTTAATTTCATTTAAATTGTCTGATTTTTATGGTTTTCTATTAGATAACAATCAAAACAATCAATTAGTAATCATACATCAACCGATAACAATAAATATTATTAACAATCGGATAACGATTGATATTAAATATCAATAACACAATAATTAAATAGCAAATAAATATAATTAACAATCAGAATAAGATAACAATAAAATAACAATCAGTATCAGATAACAATTATTATCAAATAGCACTTAATATCATTGCAAATCAATATCAAATAGTAATAAATTAGAAATCAAATAATTATAGGTATCGTTAACAATTAATATCATAGAATAATTGTTGGATCAACACCAGAACGCGGTTAAAGAGTTCAAGATCTATAAGCACTCTAATTTATTAACTTTGGCTAAAAAGAGACATGCTAAAACAGAGTTTAATGGGTTCCAAGAACATACCTTGGCCGAACCATTGAAATCTTGATTTCTAGCTACAAAATTCTCCAAATCCTTATGTAGATAACCATAAGATCTTCCCTACTATTCTCTTGGTGCTCTAGATTGAGTTGTGGGACTCAAAATAAGCTGGAATCAAAGGGAATATGGAGAAAACTCACTGAACCAACCCAAAATGAAGAACACCTTCTTCATCCGAATTTTCAGAAAATTCATTCGGTTTCATCAATCTTTTCTTCACACCAATCTCTTCAATATATTGCAGACTATCATGCAAAGAGATGTGTTGCATGGGATGTAGCTCATGCTTGGAGTAAATCAAGGAAGAGATGATGGGTTGCAAATGAGCAAGTTGAAGATGAACTTGAAAAACTCATTTTTCAAGTTTGTGTAATTTTCAATTTCCAAAATATAAAATTGATTTTAAAATCATATTTTATTTCTAAAATCAAAATTTATTAATTTTACAAAATAATTTCATAAATTAATTTTCTAATAAAATTAACAAATAATTATTTAAATAATTTAAATAATTGTCATTAGTTTAATCCATTTCTAAGCTAGTAGGGGGACCTCATGGACCTACAGATCATGGGCTCCAACGATTCGAGATTAATCGGCTAAACTCATTAGACCGATCTAACCCCTATTCGTTAACTAATGGCTCACTCTAACTAAAGCTCATAGTTGAACTCCCATCACTGTAGATATATTATGTCCACTCGATATAACCATGATTAGTAAGTTAACCCTGATGAAAATCGTCCTCGAGATTTCCATGAGCAGCAAAAAAAAGAACATTCCAAATTACAATCATGAATGAACAATACAAATTACAGTCGAACAGAAACATACGGTTATACAATTAATATAGAATTTATAGCATGAAAACTCAAATGAAAAAAGAGAAAACTCTACGAACATTTGAAGATGCGTCTCCATGCTCCTTTGCACACGATCGCTCGAACAACAGTAACCTCGAACGCTCGATCTATAAGACCACAAAATAGCAAAAACACTTCGCGCTCGTCCTCAACGATCGCCTCAGTCATGAACTCCTTAGCAACACGAACGACCTCCACAAAACCTCGACGGTGTCGAGTTGAGTATGACACCACCAACAAGGCTACCTTGGTATTCTCGGTGTGAGAATCTAGAGGGTGGGTTCTATTCAGACTTCGAATGAGGTAGATGAAGGAGGAAACACCGATCGTGTACACGACTAGGCAAGTGAGAGATAGCGGAGACCTATCGTATAGGTTGATGCCCAATCGTTTAGCTAAAGCTATGTGATCGTCTAGAAAAAGCTATGTGATCGTTTAGCTCATTGTTTAGCTCGGTCTATCGTCTACAGACACTACACGATCGTTTACTTTGGGAAAGTGATCATCTAGAAAAAGCTATGTGTTCGTTTCGTAAATAATGTACAGTTGTTTAGATCACCACTGCACAATCGGTTAGCTCGCCCAAGCTGTCGTTTAGTAAATCTATATTTACTTGACGACTACCGTGAGATCCTTTTTTTGCCGAGAGAAAAATCTCAAAAAAATTTTTATCAACACTTTTTAACAGTTACTAAAATTAGAAAAACTATTTTTCTTTTATCTAACAATTACAATGAATCTAATAACCACCCACTCAATTGGTTATTAAAGAAAAAGAATTAATTATCCAATAATTAATATTATTATAAATATAAATGATAACCTTATCATACTATATTTATAACCTATAGTTTTAATATTTCATCTCATGAAACATATAAACCATAGTTCTTTTTCAATTCTATGGTACTTAATGTAAATCTCATTTACATCAATCCTCCACTAGATGCATCTCATACATTATACCGATTATATCATATATAATCAAAATACCTCTTGTCAATTTGAACATTTCAAATCAACACCAAGAACTGATCCTCAACTGAATCCATTGAGCTATCAAGGGGATCTTATGGACCTGTAGCTCGAAGCTCCAATGGTAAGTGAATAACTGACTAAACTCTTTAGTCACGGGATCCACCATCCGTTAACTGCCAGGCATTCCACTAAAGACCGACAGGTGAACTCTCCTTACGACAGATATATTATGTGTCCATCTTAACCAACCAGCAGTGCGACATCCCTTCACAGATCGCTCGTAAGTACAGCTGGGTCAATAACTGTTATGCCTCTGTAGTTATATCTGTCTCCTTAAGTACTACTGATCCCTCTAATGAACATAAGTCTTAGTCCTACTATGACTAAATCTTCTCTTCCAAAGAGAAGTTGTGGCCACTATGTTTAAGCCCTGGAATCAGTCCTTAAGATTGATTCGCAAAAAGAGTGAATTCCATCTTGTGGATTGAGTTCCCAGCTCCTGATCAGACAAGTCCCCGAAAAGGTAGGCATGTTGAGTTGGCAATCTGGCCACTCTCACCCATACTAATCAAAGGACCGCCCTCAAAGGCAGGAGTTCCCAAAACACTTAGGATTGAGGTCGTGTCACTTATGATCGTTTAGGTGAGATGTAAGTCTCTAGTATCAGCGGCGTTATATACAGAGTCTAGTTATCTCGTTGTCCAGGTCTTATACAAACTCTTTGTATAGGACACCCCCGTTTGCACTTCTCCACATGAATGGTCAGGATCTACCATCTGTAGTAGTTTATAACACTTAAAAACCTCTACAAAGTGGGCCGTATCCGTAGTGTCACCAGGATCAAGTATCCCACCTTAATCTTTATACTACAGACCTATTTAGATTTTCACTTAAGGCATGATCCACTTATATATCACATATACATACTTAAGTTCACATAAGATAACCAAGGAGTTTTGTTTATTGGATATGGATAAATATCAGAATTAAATAACACTTATTTTATTCATTAAACAATATGTATCTTTACAAAACAATGAGACTCCGGGAGAATTAGGACACCAATCCCAACAATCTCCCACTTATCCTAATGACTTGGGAGACTAATGTATAATACAATATAAAAATGTACAAAATAGAATAAACTAGGGCATACCCCATTATCATCTCCCACTTGCCCTAGGACAAGATGTCGCATGTCCCACAGAACCAGACTCTCCAGGTGACCCTCGTACACTTTAGCCATGAGGGCCTTTGTAAAGTGAACAACAACGTTGTGCTCCGATGCGATCTTCATGATTATCATATCACTGCGATGCACAATTTCCCTGATCAATTTTTGTTCTATATGCTTACCCCAACGATGACTTCGAGGCTCCTTCGAATTTGTCACATTCCCGCTGTTATCAGAAAAAAAAAGTGATAGACAAATCCATATTTGGAATAACTTCCGAATTTGAAGGAACTTGCTCAGCCAAACAGCTTCTTTAGCTGTTTCACAAGCCGCTACGTATTCGACTTCCATAGTGGATTCTGCTATGCATCCTTGCTTGATGCTTCGCCAGACTATAGCTCCTCCATTCAGAGTAAATACTGACCCCTATGTCGATTTGCGAGAATCTCGATCAATCTGAAAGTCTGTAAGGATCATATCCTTATCTCCATACACAAGCATGCAGTCCCTCGTTCTCTGAAGATACTTGAGGATCGTCTTGACCGTCGTCCAATGATCAAATCCTGGATTGTACTAATACCGTCTGACAATCCTTACTACATAGCAATGTCGGGTTTGGTACACAGCATTGCATACATCAAGCTTTCTACAACAGAAGAGGTGTCTTAGTACATTGATCCTTAGACAAAACGATTCCATGCTTGAAGGGTAACAAACCCCTCTTGAAATCTTGCATCCTGTACCTGATCAACATTTGATCAATGTACGATGCCTGAGATAGGGCTAACCATTTGTTCTTACGATCGTAAATAATCTGGATCCCTAGAACATACTGTGCCTCACCCAAATTTTCCATTTGGAACTAGGCAGCTAGCCACTCCTTAATGTCAGTCAGATACCCTACATCATTCCTAATGAGTAGAATATCATCCAAATACACTACCAGAAAAGCTACTGAGTTGTTGATGATTATCTTGTAAACACAAGGCTCATCAACGTTCTGGTCAAAGCCAAATGACTTGACAGCAGTGTCAAATCTGATGTTTCAAGATCTAGATGCTTGTTTCAACCCATAAATGAACATATTAAGCTTACAAACCATTTGCTCTTGATCTGGAACTATGAACCCCTCTAGTTGAATCATATAAATGGTCTCCTTAAGATTACTATTAAGAAAGGCAATCTTGACATCCATTTTTCATATTTCATAATCATAAAATGTGGCTATGGACAGAAGAATCCTGATAGACTTCAGCATGCAACAGGTGAGAAAGTTTCCTCATAGTCAACTCCCTCAACTTGGGCATAACCTTTTTCCACGAGTCTAGCCTTAAAGGTTTGCACCTTTCCATCTACACCTCTCTTTTGCTTATAGATCCAGTTACACCCAATAGGTCTTACCCCATCAGGTGGATCAACAAGCTCCCAGACGTTATTGAAGTACATAGACTCCATTTCCTGGTTCATGGCCTTAATCCATTCATCTTTGTCAACATCCTCCATTGCTTTCTTAAAAGACAACGGATCCTTGAGCCCATTATTCGTAATGATGTTTTGGGCTTCAGTCAAACACATGTAGCGATCTGGTGGGTTCATAACCCTCCCACAATGTCAATGGAGTCTCAACTCTTGAGCTGGTTGACTAGACGTCCCAACCTCAATAACTCTTGTTGATCTGTCGGCCTGTTCAACAACTATTGTTGAACCCTCAGCAGTCTCAGTCTCACTAGAGATCTCACGTACGTAAAACGAGCTTACTTCATGGCTTATGATCCCTCATGTGATCTTCTTTCAAGAAGATAGCATTTGTGGAAACAAACACTTTGTTCTCACTTGGATCAAAGAAGTATCCACCTCTAGTTTCCTTGGGGTAGCCTATAAAGAGGCAAACCTTCGAACGCGGTTTCAACTTCTTTGGGTTAGTCGCTAGCACATGTGTCGGATAGCCCCAAATCCTGAAGTGGCGTAAACTACCTTTACGGCCTCTCCATAACTCAAAAAGTGTTTCAGAAACACTTTTTGAGGGAACATTGTTCAGGATATAACATGTAGTCTACACTGCATAACCCTAAAACTAGTCTGGAAGATGAGCATAACTCATCATAGGCCGAACCATATTCAACAAGGTTCTGTTTTTCCTTTCTGATACACTATTCTGCTGAGGTGTACCAGGGGCCAAGAGTTGGGACACAATCTCATGTTCTATCATATAGTTTTGGAATTGGAGGTCCATATACTCTTCAACATGATCATATCAGAGTGCTTTTATCTTCTTACCTAACAAAGTTTCAACTTCAGCCTTATACTTCTTGAACTTGTTAATGGCTTCAGACTTATGTTGCATTAGGAAGAGATACCCAAACCTTGAATAATCATTTATGAAAGAGATGAAATATTTATACCCACCTCGAGCTCTAACATACATCGGACCATAGAGGTCTGAATGTACAAGCTTCAAGGTTTCCTTGGCTCTGTAACCTTTTCCAGTAAAAGGCCGTTTGGTCATCTTGCCTTCGAGGCATGATTCACATACCGACAAGGAGTTTTCTTCTAAACTCTTTAGAAGTCCACTTTTCACCAACTTCTCAAGAGGTTGATGTGACCTAACCAAAAATGCCAAAGATGGTTGTTTTTCTTTGGAGAAACTTTTGGTCTTTTAGTTGTTGTTGCTGTACTGAACACTTCAATGTTAAACAAATCTTTTATGACTAACAATCTTAGTACATATAAGTTATTTTCCATTGAACCATAACTAATCTCCATTCCATTCTTGAAAATAAACACTTTATTCTCAGAAAAAGAGACGGTATAGCCTTGTTCAATGAGACACAAAATCGAGATTAAATTCCTCTTAATATGAGGAATTACAAAAACATTATCCAGTAACAGATAAGGTTTCTTGTCAACAAATAACTTCAGCCTGCCTACAGCAATAGCTGAAACAACCACACCAGTACCAACTCGAAGAGTCATCTCTCTCTGTGACAACGTTTACTAAGAACTAAATCCTTGGTAAGAGGAACTGACATGATTGTTAGCACCTGAATAAAGGATCTAGGTAGAATCATCATTCTCTACCAGACACGTCTCCAAGACCAATAAATCATATTTACTGTCTTGTCTCCTCTTTTGGGGAGTAGTGGGATCGAGGTCGTTTGCCACAAAATTTGTTTCACACGATTCTTTCCATTGTAAGTAATCAGACATTTTTAAAAGCTTTTGACGGAAATACTAACGATTTGCTGAAAATAAAAACACATTGACCTACCTTAGGTTTTAAGCAAATACCCGTTGTAAAAAAAAAAAAAAAAAAAAACAACATCCAATAAGGTTTTACCAAAACTAACATGAACCCCATGTAATATCTAGTTTCGTAATGACGCTTCAAAGGTTTAGGACAAAAGCCGCTAAAGAGAGGTCAGCTATCCCTCCTCTAAATCGAGAAGTTCTCAACCAGTCATTAATACCAGAACAACTCTTGCTTCTATAATGACTAGTCATCATTGATTTTGTCAAGAGATCATTAACTTGCTTAACAATCTCCCTTTAAGTGTGACCCACCATTTTAAGCCCTAGAGGACCATCCCAAAAGGCCAATCTGAAGGGAAAAATCGATTGCGGCAAAACCTAAAGTTATCCTATCCATTTCTGGAGTTCACCTTGATATTGACCAACTGCACAAAACCATCCGAAGGGGGATGCACAAAAGTGACATGAGGAAGTACAGAATGATCTCACGATATGAACCAATGACAGAGACCATAAGATGTGTTGACACACGCCCTTCACCCACTTACTATAAACATTCTCTCCGTTCACCTTGATATTGACTCATGCAATCACCATCCGAAAGGGGGATGCATCCTGGGCACCACGAGGCCAAGCATGAATCTCACAATGTGAACATACAAGGAGAAACGTGAGTGGAATCATAGACATATCTGATACGCCTCTTCCTCCCACTGCGTATTTTATAACCTAGGGTTTAGCTTACTTAAAAAAAACACGGCTAAGGATTTTAACTAAGTGACTTTTAGGTTTGTCCAAGAGTAACTTTTACCTTGGATTGTGAAACAACTTTTGTTCATCATCCATTAAACTCTTTAATGGAGACTTTGACCAAAACGTCACATACTTGTTGAAAATCTATCTAATTCACCTTTTCAGGTAGGTTCCCAGGTAGGGGTATTATGTTTCCGTCAACTTAAGAACCCCAACCTAGCCAGAACCCGCCTTAGACAAAAGGTCCCTTATAGAAAGGTTTACAACAAATTTAATCTTTTATTCCAACCAATTTAATCCTATTAAACCGATTTTAAAAGATTAATCTAGGTTACTAACCTCTTTAGAACCACTTGAAATTAGGTCTATCTCGATTCAATTTTAAAACCCTTTTAAAATCTTGAGTTCACCCTAAGTTCGCATGTAACTCTGAATTATTGATTTTAGGTCTAATTTCCTTTATAACACTTATAAACGGAAACAACCACCACAATGCGAAGCTAACACATGCAAGACATTCATAACGATTATAAACAGCCTAAGTGTCATGTTCAATGCATTATCCATTCATCGCTAATTCTTTTTATATAACACTTAACAAAACAAAAAAAAAAAAAAAAAAAAAAAAAAAAAAAAAAAAAGCAAAACATGCTTCCATTCACCCTTAGACTATAACTCTTATAATAAAAGGATGATGCATGATAAATCTCATTGCATGCAAAATATAACTCTTATATTTCAGGATGCATGTGCATGCTTTCAAGTAATTTCTTCATGCAATATTATAACAATTATAATACATGATGCATGAATAATTGCACAACCTAAGGTGGGTTTCAACTATATGACAAACACTTTGGCATATAAGTACCATACATCACATGTATAAACAACCAATGTTGATGAACCGGGTAAAATTTCCTTAAAATCACAAAAATAAAGCCAACTATTACAAAGACAAGGAGTCTCCGGTTCAAACAGGCAAACTGGATCTTGAACCGCTCGGGCAAAGCATCGCTTCTCCAACCATCATGTACTAAGCACCCGCGGTTGTCTACATGATAAAACAAACGCTTTACTCTATCACTTACCAGTGCTCCCAGAGCTAAATGATCGTTTAGCTGTTACTACACGATCGTGCACCTTTACTAAGCGATGAAGCCTGAAGTACACGATCGCTTAGCGCGCTCTGCACAACACCCACCTTCTGCAATCGTCTAAACGACTACGATGCCGTGAAGCACCATCGCCTAAGCGATCGCTTAGTTAGCGCCTTCGTATCGCATACGCATGATCTCATAGGTAGTAATTAAGTGATGAAGCTTGCTAACTACATGATCGTCTAGTGCGCGCCTTCTACGAAATGACGAGCATCGCATGCTCTTACTACGATCGTCTACCTCCAACGCCTACGCGATCAGGCAACCAATGCTACGCGATATGGTAAATGATTTACCCCATCGCTTAGCATTAGCTATACGATCGTCTAGAAAAAACTAAACGATCGTTTAGTGAAATCCCAATGATCGTTTACTTGAGGCTACACGATCCGACCAATGCTTGGTCTTCTTCTTCGTTGAAAATTGCATCTCCATTCGTCGAAGCTTCATCACGAACGACTCGACTAACTCAAACTATTTGAATTATAGACTCGATTGCGATGTTAATTAAGCCCAAAAACATAGAGGCTCTTACAATGAACACTTTGTAATATAGAAAACTTTAACAAAAGGCAATTTAAACCCGAAACATTCATCAACTCAACCATAGATGCAGAAAATGATTAACCACAAATGCAGAAACCCACCGTGACTGTAAAATGAGTCAATTCAGAGTTGTAATTTGGAATATCAGAGAACTTGGCTCTGATACCAATTTAAGGAAATCAGACTCGAGATTTCCATGAGCAGTGGAAATAAGAATATTCCAAATCACAATCATAAATGAACAATACAAATTACAGTAAAAATATGTGGTTATACAATTAATATAGAAATTACAGCATGAAAACTCAAATGAACAAAGAGAAAACTCTATGAACATTTGAAGATGCATCTCCACGCTCCTTTGCGCATGACCGCAACACAGCGCGAACATTTCACGCTCGTCCTCAATGATCGCCTCGGTCATGAACTCTTCAGCAACACGAATGGCCTCCACAGAACCTCGACGGTGTTGAGTTGAGTATGACACCACCAACAAGGTTACCTTGGTATTCTCGATGTGAGAATCCAGAGGGTGGGTTCTGTTCGGACTTGGAATGAGGCAGATGAAGGAGGAAACACCGATCATGTACATGACTGGGCAAGTGGGAGATGGCGGAGACCTATCGTATAGATTGATGCCCAATCGTTTAGCTAAAGCTATGCAATCTTCTAGCGAAAGCTATGCAATCGTTTAGCTCGGTCTATCACCTACAGACACTACACGATCGTTTACTTTGGGCAAGCAATCGTGTAGCAAAAGCTATGCGATTGTTTGGTAAATATTGTACGATCGTTTAGCTCGCCACTACACGATCGTTTAGCTCGCCCAGATTGTCGTTTAGTAAATCTATATTTACTTGACGACTACATGAGATCCTTTTTTTGCCGAGAGAAAAATCTCAAAAAACTTTTTATCAAAACTTTTTAATAGTTACTAAAATTAGGAAAACCACTTTCCTTTTATCTCACGGTCACCATGAATTCAATAACCACCCACTCAATTAGTTATGAAAGAAAAAGAATTAATTATCCAATAATTAATAGTATTATAAATATAAATGATAACCAACTTATCATACTATATTTATAACCTATAGTTTTAATATTTCATCTCATGAAACATATAAACCATAGTTCTTTTTCTATTCCATAGTATTTAATGTAAATCTCATTTACATCAATCCTTCACTAGATGTATCTCATACATTATACCAATTATATCATATATAATCAAAATATCTCTTGCCAATTTAAACATTTCAAATCAACACCAAGAACTGATCATTAACTGAATCCATTGAGCTACGAAGGGGACCTTATGGACCTGTAACTCAAAGCTCCAATGGTACGTGCATAACTAACTAAACTCTTTAGTCACAGGATCCACCATCTGTTAATTGCTAGGCACTCCACTAAAGGGCGATAAGTGAACTCTCCTTACCACAGATATATTATGTGTCCATCTTAACCAATCAGATAGTATCAAATATCATATATACATACGTAAGTTCACATAAGAAAACCAAGGAGCTTTGTTTATTGGATATTGGTAAATGCCATAATTAAATAACACTTATTTTGTTCATTAAACAATGTGTATCATTACAAAACAACGAGATTCAAGGAGAATTAGGACATCAATCCCAACAAACCCTCCGCAGGTTGTTCGTAATAACGACTGGGGCAAATCTTTGTTTTACCCCTGAAATTATCTCTTGTTCCTTAAGTCCCCACTGATCCCCTAATGAACAATTGTTTTGTGATCCAATCAACAAAATCGAGTCCCTCTCATGCCAAATGAGAGGGCGAGATCCCTTGTTCAAGCCCTCAGCATTTAAGGGAACAACCTCTCTACTATCCCTAAAAGCGGGTAGTGAATTCTCTCTTGTACCCTATTTCCCAAGCTATCTATCCAGACTTACCCTTGAAATGACAGTCTTATTGAGTCGGCGCTATTGAGCCAACCCTTACCAATGCAAATCTAAGGGTAATCCCAAATAAATAGGAGTTTATAGTTAGCTCAGGATTAAGGTCAAGTTACCTAGGTCATCGCATTCGTTGCTATCGTGATTCGTGCTAGGAATGTATTGTATAAAATAAATTAGAAAAATAAGTTCTAAGTATGAATGATGCGTTGATGCTTTGATGCGTTTATGTATTTGTAACACGTTGGTGCATTAGAGATGTGCAACAAAATGCACAACACTCCTATTGACGTTCAAGTTTTCCTAAATCATACCTAAGTATAAATCTAATTTAGGTTCCTGGTAAGTTCAGAATCGAATTCAAAGATTCAGTTAAGCTAACGCAGACCTTGCGTTGTAGCTATTATAGGGGTTTCCTAAATGTATGAGAGAAATGTGTTATTTACATTAAGGTGTTGTACCTGTGCAAGAAGATACAATAGAGTTGAGTAGTGAGTGATGGTTCATGTGAAAATGGAGTTTAATATAAGTGGTATGCATCGATCTAAGATGAATGTATAGAAACCAGAATGTGATATGGGATGATTTGCTTATCTTTGTTTATGCGTAGACTTTATTCAACATTTCTCAATGCGAATAACATACAAAGTCTATCTCTAGGATGCATGTGTCAAACACAGAATGCAATAAATACCAGTAAGTCTATCTCTAGATGTACTAGGCGTTCTACTTGTTGCTGGCTTATTTACTCTTTCGAATAATCTAAGCTAAGGATGCTTTTACCAATTGATCAAGTTGGCTTAAGCATTTGAAATGAAATTTTGCATAAAGTATAGATGTATTGAACATGAACAAGAAATAAACAATGATAAAGCGTGATGGATCAAATATATGAATTTTATAAAGAAGTAGATTGTCTTTACAAAAGCAATATTTAATCAAATAAAATGAAAGCGATAAATGAGATGAAAGGAACTGTGTCAAGCCGCAGAGTACAATCTTTTGTATCTCCTTGGCTCAATTCTAGTTGTGTATAATCACTTGTATAGGAATTGGACGAAGTGTCTTTCTCAAGCTCGGCTTCCTCTGCTCCTTGACCGGCGGTGATGGTGGTTCTCAACCCTTCTGATCGTTTTGGCACCACAGCACAGCTTCTAAGGATCTAAACTACAACTACGCTAATACATAGAGTGAGAATCTTGAAAATTTCTGAACTTCTAACTCTAGAGGGATTTCATCTATTTATAGGCGTTGGTCATCTCCAACTTGGTGATAGGCAGCACTAAAGTCCATGCCTTGGTCAGCCGCCTGACACTCAGAAGCTTTTCAGATGCCGCCTGTTGCTGGTGCCCATGCTTGCAAGTGGTGATTTTACACAAACAACCTGAATCGATGAATCTTCCTTGCGTTGAATCCCTCCGATGCATGGCCCATGCGTTAGAACTTTGCCTGCGACACTTCTTAATCATGCGTTAGCCTCTTGTTGAAATTCTGCAATATAATGCGTTAATGTCGCAGTATTTTAGTAATAAACATTCTTTTGCATGAGTTTGCTAATGCTTGAGTAATTCCATGTGTTTCTTCTAAAAATTAGGAGAATTTATCATTAAAAACCTTAGTTGTTCCAACTTAAGAGCCAAAATAACTTGTATTTCTACATGTTATCACATCGCTTTGAAATAGTCAGTCTTAAACAGTAAACAACGTTATAAAAGAGTGACTCATTTTGTGGTCCGATCTTGTACAAACTCTTTTGCACAAGGACACCCCACTCCTCATGTCCAACATGAACGAATTAGGATCACATCGTTTGTAACACTTTACAACTCCTTATAACAATTACAGAGCAGGCCACATCCAATAGTGTTACCAGAATAAGGTACCCAATCTTATCCATATACTATACATCATTTTGACTATTTACTCGAACCTGATCCACCTTTATGTCTCCACATAAAGTTCAAGTACTCATTCAATAGTCAAGGACTTTTCGATTTTTCAAATTTCTATTCAAGCAATAGATTTATTCAATAACACCTTTATTGAATTATCAGAATTAATTCCATTGTTTACATACCACGAGTTTAGGACATAAAACCCAACAAGAATCAGATAACAATGAGATATAATTCTATATCATTAGCAATCATATTACAATCAGTATCAAATAACAATTATATAGTAGAACAATACCATTAACAATCATTAACATCTAGTAATCATATCATTAAGAATGAGATAATAATCATATAGTAATATTTAGCATTAATAATCATCATAAAATAGTAATCAAATAATAGTCAAATAACAATTAGTATCAAATAGTAATAAGACAACAATCATACAACAATTAACATCATTGACAAATAGTGTCGGATAATCAAACAATAATTAAATAGCAATCAATATCATTGATAATTACTATCAGATAGTAATTAGACAAAAAAAACCAAATAAGAATAAGGATAATTGACAATCAAATAAAAATCAATATCAAATAGAAATCAAACAACAATCAGATAACAAACAATAAAATATAACAATTAGATAACAACTAGTACCAAATAACTAATAAAAATGAAGTAATATCATTGACAATTAGTATATCATACAGTAATCAGACAATAATCATATAGTAACTAATATCAAATGAAAATCAGATAACAATCATATAGCAATCAAATTTCATGCAGAAGTTAATCAATCAGACAACAATCAAATTTTAGGTGGAAGTCAGTGAATCATGAGGGCATTTTGGACTTTTCAATTTCACTATCTCATTTAAATTGGGCTGGACTTGGCGATTTTGCCATTTTTGCAAAAACTTATATTGTTGAGCTATGGATCTAACTTTTATAAACTATTTTGACATTCTTGCAACTGGCCCTTCAAATAATTTGACTATCCTTAATTTTGTCCTACTTTTTCTCAAATTTCAAATAAACTATTTTGATTTTGATGATTTGATTATCTTCTTAATTTCAGACTTTGATTTAAACCAACATTTTTCTAAAAATCCACGATAATAATCTCTTAGTTTATTCAAAGTTTTTTATTTAATGATTTGATTATCTTGTTAATTTCAAATCTTGATTTTAACTAAGATGTTTTTTTTAAAAAAATCATGATAATTTCTTCTTATTTTAAAAAATAATTTTTATTGGACGATTTGATTAGTCTTCTAATTCTAAATTTTAAATTAAAGAAAAATATTTTTTCTATTTTTCAGTTGATTTGGATGATGTGATTATCCTTTTAACTTCAAACTTTAATTAAAATAAAATATTATTATTTTTATATTTTTGTATAAATTTTCACAATGATTCTTTCTAAGTTAAAAAAAGACAATTTGATTATCCTCCTAATTTCAAATTTTTCATATGTTAATTTCAACAAAAATATAATTTTTCTATGCAAACAGAAATCCTAAAACTTATCTCCTTCGATTTGTAATGATCTTCTTCTTGATTTTAAATTTTATTTCAAATTTTTATGAATTGATGTGTACTTACAACAAATTTGAAAAGAGAAAAAAAGAACAAAAAAATGTAAAAAATAGTAAGAATTATTATAAACTCCTAAATTTATTGGTGTGTTGTTATAAAAATTAAAATGTGAAAAATAAAAAATAAAAAAAAACCTACAGAAGTATTAAAACAAGCACTTCTTCTGCTCTGTCACTTTGTCGGACTCTAAATTGCTTGAACTTTGAGAAATTTCTTGAACCTCAAAAGCAAGGTTTTTCCTCCACCCTCCTCAATATGTGATGATCCGTATCTCTTTGGACGAGCATATATTTGAAAGAGACAAATTTATTTATTTAGGCCGTGATGATCTGCTCCAATATTGCAATATGGTTGAAATAGGCTACATGTGTATTTTGACATACATTGCGTAAGGATTAGTCATCTAGATTATGTATACTTTGTTTCATGTTGATAAATAATAACTTTTACTTTTTTTAGGTATCTTTGGGATGAATGTGGTCATGATATGATGAAGAAATTTTTTATAATTGATCAAGCAAGAATATCGCCACACGTGAAGTCTCAAGATATCCGATCCAGAAATTTAACTAATCAACTAGAATTGACTAATTTAGACCAATTAGTTCTCATTCCATATAACACAGGGTAAGTAGATACAAGTTCTTAAGTTATTTTTAATTTGCATTATACATGTACTAATATTTCAAAATTTTTGCTTATTATAGTTATCATTGGATGTTGATTGTAGTCAGTCTACAAGAAAATTGTGTTTATGTTTTGGACTCTCTTCGAAGTAAGGTTCAAGAGGATTTTCATAGAGTTATAAATATGTAAGTATAATTGAAGTATTTATGTTTAACTAATATTTTTAAACTATTTAGTGGATTGAAAACATGGAAAGCCAAGCACGATCTCCAACACTATCGGTCTTCTCCAAAATGGAAACCTGTAATGATAAATCTGTATTCATTTTTTAACAATTTATGCTCATTCGACTTCTTTATAATAATTTAACAATTGTTTTCAACTTCTTTATATGTAGTGCCCTCGTCAATTAGATTATATAGGATGCGGGTACTATGTGCAAAAGTATATACACGAAATAGTGCATAATCCTACTACTCCCATTACTAGCCTCGTATGTAAATTATTTATTTTTTATATAGTACTAGCTTTAATTTAATAAATGGACGTAAACTTATGTTGAGTTTATCTTTTTTTTTTTCCTTTTTGTAGTTCAATACAAAAGATGCATATACGCAAGGAGAGATCGACGTAATTCGGACCCATTGGGCAAGTTTTGTTGGCCGATTTGTGTAAGGATGTAATTCTTGTTTTTTGTCTCAATAGAATGTAAATGTTAGCTTAGAATGAATGTAAATTTATCTAACCATGATCTTTATAATAGAATTAGTACTAATATGATATTTGTGAATGAGAGAAATGATGGCTTGGTGTAAGTATTCTATGAAAGTCTGGTTCTGGTATTGTGATCTTGTTTGTGGATAAATTCATAGGTGGAAGACATGATCTGTTTATTATGGGAAGTTGTATTCATGGTATTGTGATTCTGGTATTGTGATTCTTGTTTATTCATGTAATTAGTACTAATTGATATTTGTGAATGAGAGAAATGATGACTTTGGTGTAAGCTGTATTCTATGTAAGTCTGGTTCTGGTATTGTTTTGCAAATTTTGGTGGCTAAATTCATAGATGGAAGACAAATATTGATGAGTATATGTAATGGATTGGAAATATTGATTCTTGTTTGTTGATAAATTCATAGGTGGAAGACATGATCTGTTTATTATTGGAAGCTGTATTCATGGTATTGTGATTCTTGTTTATTCATGGAATTAGTACTAATTGATATTTGTGAGAGAAATGATGGCTTTGGTGTAAGCTGTATTCTATGAAAATCTGGTTTTGGTATTGTGTTTACAAATTTTGGTGGATAAATTCATAGGTGGAAGACAAATATTAATGGGCTCGCCATACATATTATTTTATACTTTTTAATATAAAACAATGACAAACATTTCCTGACCCAACACGAGACATATAATGTCATTTTTAATTTATTTGACCAAAAAAATGGATTCGACAATGGATTTAAAAAAAAATAGATAGATTCGGGTTTCAATGTCGGTTAAGAATTAAAAAAAAAAATAGGCTTTAATGTCGGTTGCAACTGACATTGAAGGTTGTATTATTGGTGTTATTGAAGCTCTTTAATGTCAGTTTAAAACCGACATTAAAGGCAACCGACATTAAAGACTTTTAATAACACTATCTTTAATGTCGGTTGCCAACCGAAATTAAAGTCCTTTAATGTCAGTTTAAAACCGATATTTAAACCCGAATTTCTTCTAGTGATATACAAAAAAGTTATATTAAATCACTCTATATATGTTTTTACAAAATTGAAAATTTAAAAAAGAGGACATGTGTTAAACAAGAAAAAAAGAGAAAGAGATGATGTTACTATAGAAGATAGAAAAGATACTTGAAACAGAGAAATTAAACTTTATAAAGAATGAAAAGAACAAACATTGGTAAAGATGTTGCTATTAACGAAATTAAAAAAAGAATGCATGCAACAAAATTTCAAAAAAAAAAAAAAAAAGTTAGAGATAGCCGATAACAAAATAAAAAACACAAAAAAAAAAAAAGAAAAGAAAAGGGAGAGGAGATATTAGATGGAAAATGAGAGGTTGAAATTAGCTATTTATAGAAAAAATTTAGACCTCAAATCATTACTTTTATTATTTTTTAAAAATATTTATTTAATGTGAAATAGGGATTATTGGAAATAAAATGTGTGTTTTTTTTTAACAAAAATATTTGAGGGTGAGAGAGTTAGGAGATGCCTCAAACCTTTACAAACATTTACTTGAAGTCAACATTATCATGTTGGATGACAAAAAGAAGACTTATTGACCTCAAAATAGTGGGAGAGTTATGAGATAACTCAACATTTGCATGTCTTAATGGCGATCAAAGTTGTCATCTTAAATGACAAGAATCGAATGGTATTGACAAGAAGACAATATGTCAAAGTCTTGAATCATGAGATAAAATCTATGTACTTCATCACAGTTTAGATTTGTGGAATATCTTGATAGGGTAAAATCCATAGGATATGAATTGATCTATAAAAGAGACTTAAAAGTATAGAATATGATAATATAGATTTTCAAAGACTCCTAGAAATGGGTAAAAACCATCGTCACAACTAGTGAGAGAAATTAGACTTTGTGTCCATTTTCTCGTTTTAAGTATTATTTACAAATGCAGTCTTTAAGCATTATTTGATTCATTGTTGCATATGATATAAATTAGTTTAATTTGATTAAATTAAATAAATAAGAAAGTGGGAGTTATCCCACAACATGAGATAACAGAAGAGAAGGGTTTGTTTTTTTTTTTTTTTTGGAGTGGGTTGGTTACTTCCTATCGGGAAAAACTTCTTCTCAATCAAGTTTTTCCCATCTTCATTCTCTCAAGCTTTTTGAAAGAGAAAAATTCTCTATGAAAAATTATTCTCCAACCAAAATTTTCTGCATTTCAAAATGAGGTTTCCACAAACTGGCTCCTTGCTAGAGAATAGCAGGGAAGACTTCATTGAGTCGTCTTGGTAATTGTACATCGGGTTCGGTTCATTGAGGAAGAAGAAGATATTGAAATTCTTGAAGACGGTCTTAGAAAGTGAGTTCTTTCATTTTTCCTATCATTTTGCTTAACCGTGAATGCTGTAAATCTTATTTACTTGTATTTTCTTCTTTTTTGTGTTATGATTTCCAAAACAAAATTGAAAGCAAAGCAAATACTCGGTTCCGCTGTAGGATTCCTTCAAGTTAGAGATTAGAGAATAAATGTTATTTCTTTTTTTCTAATTTTCATTTCCCTTTATTTAATCTTTAGTAGATATTAGAGATAAAATGATATTTTTCTAATGATTTAAATGTAAAATTACGTAACATATCTCAATAACCATCAATTAAAAAGGATAAATGGGGAAATTAAATGTTTCTCACTCATAACCCGTTTAGATAGTATATAAGAATATAGATTTTGCAAATAATTTTAAGTTTGCTATTAATTGAGCCAATTTATATCCATTCCACTTCGGTCAAAACAAATACCATTCCACAAAGTAATTAGTTACTTAAATTCCCATTTTTAGATATTATTTCGTTTTTCCCCTTCTTTTGAGTTAGAGATATATTTCCATTGAAGTTATAAGCCATGCAAAAAGATTTATATCATCGTTTAGGGAAAAAAATGAATTGATCAAAATATCTCCAAATAATGTCTAATATTTCAAAAAATGAATTGATCAAAATTTCTCCAAATAATGTCATTAATATTTCCAAATAATGTCATTAATATTTCTTCAAATAATGAATAAATGTCATTAATACTATAGTAATGAATTTGATCGGCTGCAACAACCTTCCAAATTAGTCTCCTTGTTTTATCTATATATTAGTCTTCTCCAAAAACACTGATACAATGTCCAAAGAAAATACAAACTTTGTTCTTATATATTCTTAGCCTTTTGCCTTTTAAAATGTCCAAGATTTTTCTACCTTTTTGCCTTATTTCTCTTCTGTTTATAGCAATAGGTAAGTATTATGGATAATCTTCTTTTTCATTTCAACAAATTTCGTATGGAATCTTGGATTTAAAAAAAAATTATGAATGAATTATATAATGTTACATAAATTAGTATTTCATGAGTTAAAAAAATAGTATTCCATAACATCATGCTTAAGTTTATAATTTAAATTTATGAAATTGAAAACTCTTGAATCAGAAAATACATATTTTTTCATTTTAATCTTCTAATCTTTTAAATTTCATCGTGACAGGACAGGCACGATGACCCCGGTGGCGGGAAAACAGAGGATATGCAAGGAAGGGCTAGGGTTGTGTGGAAAGGACTGTGATGCGAGGTGTAAAGCAAGACATAGCCCATCAGAGAACCCTCATGGCAGCTGTGACCGAATCGGGAACGTGTTGCTATGTGAATGCCTTTACAATTGTGGCGCAACACCGATGCCGAAGCCGAAATTTTGCACCATCGGGTTAGGA
Source organism: Benincasa hispida (assembly GCF_027475165.1). NCBI lineage: Eukaryota > Viridiplantae > Streptophyta > Magnoliopsida > Cucurbitales > Cucurbitaceae > Benincasa > Benincasa hispida. The sequence goes on from NC_143483.1 coordinate 36,798,839, forward strand.
CAGTGCAGCTACCAGTGCAAGAGCGATTGTTGTAATGCTAAATGTGGAAGTCAGTACAGAAACGGGGAGGGCTACTGCGACACCAACGTTGGAGTTTCTTTGTGCCAATGTGTCTATCCTTGCTAATTAACACATTTATGTGTATTGTTAATGTTTGGGCAATTGGATTTTCTAAGTCTGTTCCATTTTGTATAACAAAAGCCACAGTGTTTTGTTTTGTATTTTACTAATTACGAAATAAGATGAGATTGCCCAGATGTTTTTCTAATTTCAAACATCATAGTTTGTTATTGTTGTTATGCTTTTGCTTTTGGTGAAAGTTCTTTAATGTTAAAAGATTAGTTTTCATCCTAATTTGGATTATATATATAATTAATATAAATACCGTCAACCATATATATCATATATTTTTAGTTATATCGTAATTCTTATTAGTTTTTAGCAACATATAAAATTTAAATTTAAATTAATATTTATTTTATAAAAAAACTTAAATTATGATATATTATTTTGTTGAGAAAAATAACATATAAAAATAAAATAAATTATATTAATTTTAAAAGAAATTTAAATTGATAAAGACAAATATGTTATATAAATTCAAATCATATCAAACTATTTATAAAATAATAAATAGTCGTAAAGGCATTCTTGGAGTTTTGTGTAAATTTAAGTTATTCCCGAGTAGAAATCCTACAAAAACAAACATTGTTATCAAAATATTTCCAGATATCTGCAAAAATATTTCTACAAAACAAACATAGTAGTTTAAGGATGTCGAATATCTATAATTCCTAATATATATAATTATGAGCATCTAAGATTCCGGTAATGTACATTATCAAAAAAAAAAAAAAAACAAATGCCCCTAAAGAATCCAGGGACTTGAATTTTTATGATCTAATGGCGTTCAGATTTTTTGATCTATTGGGAGAACCTCACGAAGTTCTTGAAGATGTGTGTTTGGATCTTATGGGAGAACTTATTGAATTTGTTTCGGCTTGTGTGGCTGCTTGAAATTTTTTTATTTATGTTGTTTTTAGTCTATTTTAAACATAATTAATTAAATGAAAATAATATATTAATTTTGTATACTATATTGAGTAATTAGCATAATCAGAATATGATGAATTCTATAACAAATAGATACTAATAAACCTACGAAGGAATCCATGAAAGAAAAAATATATAAAAGGAAAATAACGTAAAAGGCAAATACTAATTAAAAAATATCATGAACTATAATTTTTGTCAAGCGATCAACTATGGCTGATGACGGAAACAGATTTACTACTACAAAATTCAATATACACTATACTTTTATTTAAACATAAGACTGTTATTTTTTTTTTTTTAAAAAAATGGTCTAATGTTGTAGAGATTGAACTAGCCATGGTCTAAAATGAATACACCATTTAAAGACCATACAAAATAAAAACCATGGTTTAAAGATATGTTATAGATTACGGGGTCTTAAAAACAGTGGTGTAAAAATTAACTTTGCCCGACGGCCAATAAAAACTACGGCGTAAAATTTAACTTTGCACCACGGTGAATAAAAATCATGGTGTAAAAATTAACTTTGTAGTACAATTAAAAAAAAAATCATGGTGTAAAATGTAGCTTTGCACCATGGTCAAGGAAAACCATGGTGTAAAAATTAACTTTGCCCGACGGAAAAAAAGAAAAAGAAAACTTGTCCAAAAAATTAACTTTGTACCACGGTTAATAAAAAGTATGGTGTAATAATTAACTTGGCACCATAGTTAATAAAAATCGTAATGTAAAAAAGTATCAATATATCATAGTTAATAAAAATCATAGTGTAAAAACTAATTGTACACCACGGTCAATAAAAATCGTAGTATAAAAATTAATTTTACACTATGGTCAATAAAAATAATTTTATGCCACGGTCTATAAAAAGCATGGTATAAAAGCACATTATTAATTATAAATATATAAAACCATAGTCTAAAAATCAAATGTACACCACCATCAATAAAAATTGTGGTCTAAAAGCCAATTATAGAATATACTATTAGCAATCATATTAAGTTTAATTTTAACTTTATACCACATCAAATGTGAATTGTAATCTAGTCATTTTGTGTTGTTTTACTTTAAACTATAATTTGTAAATATCATAGTTTAATATATAGCTTTATACCTCTTGTAAAATCAAAGCAAATGAGAAAACATCCACCTTTCTGTCATATTCTTCATTTTTGAAAACCTCTGGAGCTTCGTATCTTCCTATAAATGGAGGGGGCAAAACCCTGAGTTTTGAAGCAGTCGATGACTAGATATGAAGTGTCATTTCACTCAACGACAACTAAGGATTGATGCAACAATACAATAGAGGAAGAATTATTGCATCAATGAACCATATATTCTATTTCGAAAGAGTACCAAAACGGTTGCTTTCTTAGGTATGAACCATTACAAAAATTTGTAGATCAGAATTCAAGATAGAAGAGACTCACGTGAATTCTCTGAACAATTCGAAGGAGATGAATGCTCCTTCCAGCTTGGGCGGGCGGTAATGAAACGGTGAAGGAGATGAAACGGAGGGTGGTGGACGCGCCCTCTGGCTTTGGGCGAAGAAGACGAGCAGTGGCGTTTGATCACGCAAATGGCTGGGCTCGACGGCGATGGACAGCTTCGGCTGCACACTGGAGGGCTGTGGCTGAGGGAGGAGCTGGTCGGCTGCAGGCAGCTGGCGACGGGGAGAGGGAGAGTCGGCTGGGGCTGGTGTGGTGCTACATAGAGAGGGTTTCGAGCGGGTGGGGGGTCTGTGAGAAAGAAAACGATGAGGGGGGAAGTTTTTTTTACTAGGGCATTTAACCCTTTTACTTTTTTAAAATAATAAGTTAATTACTTTTTATATTTTAGTTGACACGAAAAACATATCAAGTAAGTACTTCTTATACTTGACACGAAAAACGTGTCAAGTAAGACTTTATATTACTTGACACGGAAAACGTGTCAAGTAATGGTTCGTGTTAAAATATCCGAAACATTCCATCAATCTCCGTTTTTTTTTAACCATTTTACTTGACATTTTTTTTTCTAAAAGATCATTATTTGACATTTTTTCTAAAGAAATGTCAAGTAATTAAAAACTACAAGTGTCAAGTAATATAGATTTTATAACAGTGAAAAAAGTAAAACCTATGGACACGTGCCTAATTTTTAATTTTTTTTTCTTTTAATAAAGTTGCAACTGTCCCCTAAAATCTAAGGTATAAAAGCACATTATGAATTACAAGTATATAAAACCATTGCCTAAAAGTCAAATGTACATCATGGTCAATAAAATTGTGGTGATCTAAAAGCCAATTATAGGATATATTATTAACAACCATAGAATGTTTATTATTATCCTTATACCATGTCAAATGTGAATTGTAATCTAGTCATATTATGTTGTTTTACTTTAAGCTATAATTTGTTAGTACCATGGTTGAATATATATCTTAATACTATACTTAAAAAATAGTGTAGTTGAAAATTAACATTTTTACCCCTAAGTAAAATATTTTCTAAGTGATAATTTCATGTGAGACTAAAATTAAATTTATTGATCAAAATAGTGGTCTCATATTTTTAAACACGTGATTTTTTTTTTTTTCACTTAAAAAAACCGACCAATTGTAAGAAAACATGAAAGAATAAAAAAAACTATCAATTGATGGTGGCGTTGGAGTTGTCCATTGTTCTACCCATTCTTATACTAAAAATAGGTATTTTTATTTGTTGCTTAAAACTACCACCTTCAAATTTTGGAACCATTATCTTTGGCCATTACTTAACCAAATTAGAAATCCATCCACTAATTTTGTTTTTTTTTTTTTTTTTTTAAGAATGTCATCTAGTAAATCACTTTAGCCATTTGCAGTTTAATGTTAATCGATATTGTTTGTGATAAGTGTATTTGCAATCTCTCTCAATTCTCCAATTTCTCTATCAAGTAACATAATAAAGTTATTCGACAACAATCCACTTTGTTCAGGTTTTTCTCACTATTTCTTCATTTAGATTCTTGCTCCCTCTCATAATTGTTTAAATTGATTTTTAGTTTCTAATTATTGGGTTTAATTATTCGACATTTTTTATTGTAGTTGAAATATGTCAATAGTAATTGGTATGCATTTTAGTTCTTTTTTTTAAGTGTCTTTTTTAATAGGCACAAGTTGAAAAATACTCTATCCTAAATATGTTTCTGAATTTTGTTGATTTGTTGTCTCATTACAGGAGGACCTCATTTTTTTTCTCTAAAGACAGTAAAGTTTCTTCTTTATCCTAATCAATAATTATTATGATGTTAATTTTTTGTCTAACTAGAATTAGAATATTGTAGCTTTTTTTTTATTTCAAGGACTTTTTCAATTCTTTAACCTAATATAATAACTTGTTGAGATGTTTATTTATTTTTTTTTTTGAGTTAGAATTAGGATATTGTAATTTTTCTTTATTTCAAGGACCAAAAGAATTAATTATCAGACTTGCAACATATAATAACAATTCATCGTATCACTTTTAAGGCTACATTTTAATCTTAAAATCTCCCGTGGTATGGTGGTTGTTGATAGTTCATATAAGTTCTTTGTTTTTCTTTTTCTTTTTTACTTTAAATTGAAAGTTTATTTGGAACATGGGTTTGAAGACATTTCAAAAGGGTAAACCAAATTTATTGTGAGCACTCTACTCTTAAATTCCATAATCGTAGTCAACAAAATGAGAGTAATTATGAGAATTTAAAGTTCTTTATTAACATTTATGTTTTGTTCATTTTCTTTCAACTCATCAAACTGAAAAAGGACATGTGCTCAAGTTGAGATTGCTAAAGTACGCAATGAGTGAGAACAATTTCTTAAAAATGCTTTTATGTAGAAAATGATGTATAATAGTTTTAGTTGGCTAAATAAGTTTAGTGATTTTTTAAGTTATTGTATTTTTATATTTCGTTTATGTATATAATTTGATTGGATTTTAGTTTATTAAAATTGAACTTGTTCATGCCAATTGAAGATTTCATGTAATTGATATAATTTGGATGAAATATTGGTTTATAACACAACCGATGTCCAACCGTAATATGTAGTGATAGACCATGGCTATTATTTATGGTTTATTAGTATAGACTACAGTTATAGTTAGTTCTATCAATAATGACCACAGTTAATGCAAGTTGTGGTCTATACTATAGACCACAACTAAAATTAGCCATGGCCTATGACCATTTCTTATAACTTAACGTGCATTGTATTTTTTTAACCTTTATGTGAGGTTGAGACTTAGATTGAATAACCTTTAAAAAAAAAAAAAAAGAAATTGAAGAATAGGTTTTTTTTAAAGGAAGTTAAATAATAGTTATAAATATATTAGAAATGGATTTCTATTTCTAATAAAAGTGACTTCCTTATTTTACTGTTTTCTTATTATAATAATGCTAATATTCTTTGTTTATTTTCTTCCTAAGATTTAAAATAAGAGATGAAAAATTCAAATCCAAAACTTTCAAAAAATAAAAAAAATAAAAAACATATTATTTATAATTTGTTTAGAGTAATATGATTTTTTTTTTAAAAAAAATATTATCAAATATAAAACTCTTTTACATGTAAATTTTATTTTTAACGCTATAAAACACGTACAACGTGCATAGCTGTATTTTAGTTTATAGAAAATTGTATTGGGTATAAAAAATGATTAGCATATTTACAATTTTGTTTGTAGTTTTTCACCTTTGCAAATATAACAAAACTATAAATTATATTTATTCTTGTTTTGACGTTTTAGTTTTTTCGTCATTTGACCGAACCGCTCTCCTCATATCTCTTCTCACATGCAATATTTTTAGTTTTTCTTATTTCTTCTTTTGTTTTCTTCTCTCTACACCTATTGTATAAATGCAAACACCATGGCTAATAATCACACCAATATACCAAATATTAATTTTGCTAAAAATAGAAAACTCAATTAACTATGTTGATTTACTAATTTTTTATTTTTTAAATACAACAACTATGAATGAGGGATTGAAACTTTAGTCTTTAGGAATGGAAGCCATTCCAATACCAATAAGCCAAACTCGATATACTAAATATATACTGGTATATGAGTAAATTTGTCACCAATAGAGAAAAAGTGTATAAAAAAAGGTGTAAATTTTGGAATACTAATATATCCTATCAATATACTTAAAACTTATCGATTTTTTAGTATATTAACGGTACATCAAATTTGTAATGCACTTGACGTCAATCAACAAATATATTAAATTTTAGTGTAATCATTAGTGTATAGAATGTCAATCAACCAACATATTAAATCTCTAGTCCTTCGGCATACTATTAGACAATATCAATGAGCAAGAATACTAAATACTCCAAGTGTATCGGCACTATATTAGATAATAAACAAGAGTGTATTCATCATTAATCAGCAAATACTTGAAGTAAGACATGAGTGTATAATAATATATTTAACTAAATTCAACATTTAAAAAATGTATCATAAGTGATTGGAAGAGGTTCCCATAATATAGCTAGTTGTTGAATTTGTTTACAAGAGAGCTAAAAAAAACTATAAAGCTACATCAAATTTATTATTGGTTATTAGGAAGCATGCAATAAATAATCAGAATAGGAATGCCTTTCCAACTTAAATTAAATTGTTCAGAAGGAGCAAATACGATAAATACTTGAAACTATTACTACTTTCATCAAAACTGTGATCCTTTCCAATCAAACACAAGCCCTATGGAATTAAAATCACCGAGTTTACCCTCCAAATAGATAAACCCTAGAAATTAAAACATACATAAACACAAATTTTGAGGTCAACTTTATTCAAAGCAAAATAAAGACCAGAGATGAATGTTTTATTGAAAGGGACGAGCCTCTCTCTTATAAAACTTCAAAGTTGAATGATGTTTTGACGAAAGAATTCCAGCCACCCATCAAATAATAGAAATGTTGTGCTCCCATTATGGATTTGTTTAATCAAATTAAGGTTTCTCTTTGAACCTCATAAAGAATCTTGACTTCCATTCTTCTCTCCATTTGATTGATTTCACTAGCATTATTATTAATATTATTTTTCAACAGTTCACTCTCCATGTGGGTGGTGAAAATGAATAAGAGTTTATTCAATGGAAGACATAACCGATCTTCCTTCTTGTTGATATCAATGTCTTCTAATTGCTTTTGAATCATCAAATGAAGATGATATCCTTTCATCTCTTCAATTTGCTTTCTCATTCCTCTTGGAATGTCCGGTGTCGTTAATTATTGTATTGCATTTTATTTCAAACTTGCCATCCTTCAATAAAGAGACACCAAAAAGTGTTAAAGAAATATTTGACTCTAGAAGTTTTATGTCTAGGTTTGATAAGCATTTTGGTTTTAGTTTTTTATTTTGAAATTTATGCTGGTTGGCTTCCACAAGTGGTTTTCACTTTTTTTTTTTTTTTTTTAAAAAAAATAATTCTTGGTCAAAATCTAGGAAAAATATTTAGTATTTTTCATATAAATGATTTATTGCTTCCAACATTAATATGTTTTTAAAAATATTGTGGGGTCAACTAGTTTTAAAATGATATTTTTAAAGGCAAATTTTGAGAATGAACCTGTCGTCTAGTATTTCCATAGTAATATAGTATTATCATTTTTTCCCACGATCTAGAAACGATTACAAGTTTTTAAAAAAACTATTATTGTAATTTCAAAACTAGCTTGGCTAAGAAAGAAGAAAGAAATTATGGGTAGTGACCATGTTTATAAACTTAATTTTTAAAAATAAAAGAAAGAAATTATTGGTAGTGATCGTGTTTATAAACTTTATCCATTACTGAAATTTGAGTCTAATTCATGCAAACATCTTCCGTAGGAGGACACAAGCAAACGGTGCCATGAGGCCAAGCATGAAATTTCACTATCAAACTAATGAAGGAGACTGTAAGATGTGTCAACACACGTCCCTCTCCCACGTATTATAAATTCTTTCTCCAATTCACCTTGATATTGACTTAGGTAGACACATTAAAAGAGAGACTAATTATTTCTCGATCTAGTCTTATACAAACTCTTTGTATAGGATACCCCTACTCACATGTCTCCACATGAATGATTATGATCGAGTCATTTGTAACATTTTACAACTATTCTAGCAATTAGAAAGTGGGTCGTAGCCGTAGTGTCACGAGGATAAAGTGCCCAACCTTATCTATATACTACATACCATTTAGGTTATTACTTAAATATGATCCACTTATATGTCAATCACGTACATGTTTAAGTTACATAAAATAACCTTAGATCTTAGTCTATTGGATTGGGTTAGTGCAAACTAAATGTCAAATAAAATAGCATCTTATTTTATCAAATAGATAATCTGTATACAATGAATTTACAAAATACGAAACTCACGAGATTTAGGACACTAATCCCAACAGGGACTTTAAGTCATATAGAAAAAGCTCTAAAAAAATACTCAAAATTTCAGCACTACAACACCCTCACCTAGCACTGTAGCACTTTCCAATGACGCTGCAGAACTCTCCAAAGTGATACTCACAATGCCCCTCTGCTTGGGCAAATTGACTCTCTTTTATTCCTATTTTGGAGTTTTAGCCCCTTTTTGATTCCATTGTGTAAAATTGGTTAGTTTTAGCTTTTTTAACTCCAAGTAGTCTCATTCTCCTACTTAAATCTCGAAATTTATTAGCAAACGGCATGGAATCTCCCTAACCTAAATTGAACCGCGCATGATAATAACAAACTTTCGAAGTTTAGGTAATTTATTTACAAGAGAGAATAAATGACTTTCTACCTTCTATTATTCTTTTAATTATTCTTTCTTTTCTTCTAGTTAATATCTTCTTATTAATTAGCTTCTCTCATAATTCCTTATATTATCTCATATACTTCTCCATACTTTTCTCTACGTATCAAGATTATCAAGATGTCAAGGCAGAGCAATAAAAGTACATTAGAGGTATTAGCAAGGCCGGACATTCCAACTCGAATGAGAAAACAAATCGAAGATATGAATGGATACCATCTCCATTTGGTAATACAAAAGAAATTAGAAGACACTGATGTTAGCAAGTACGCAGGTCGTTTGTGTCTTCCTTTCAACAAACTTTTATTTGATTTCACCACCCAAGATGAGAGAGAGCTGCTGGACAGAAATAAAGAGACAAGATTAAGAGAGAAGATAGAGGTGAAGATTCTTGATGAAGGTCAAACGATGACCTCCATTTTCTTGACCAAATGGAAGGTTGGGGGACACTATCTCCACTGTCTCATCACTCATTGGAATTCTTTTGTGGACAAGAATTTGTTAAAAAGTGGAGACATTATTCAACTTTGGAGTTTCCGAAGAGTTAGACTTATACATTCTATTGGAACATTCACTTCTGATCTTTATTTTGCTTTGAATACGGTTGACCCTCGAACTTTTGTTTGGACATAATGATTTACTAATAAAGAAATCATTCGATAGTTAGTAGAGTTGGTAAGTTGAATTTTATAGCTTTTATGTTTGATTTGATTTGAAAGTACATTCTTATTGATGTAAAGTTGTGGTAGTCGAAATGGAATGTACAATGAGTATGTTTGGTAGTATTCGAAAATGGTCAAAGTTATTTTTGTTATTTTAAAAAATCACTTTGAATATGTTTTTAATTATTCAAAATCAATCTAGATGAATTGAACATTAAATCTAAAAGTGTAAAGTTAAATATTAAATTGAATTTGCATAATTAAAAACATATTTTGAATGATTTTATATCTGATGAAAGTGATTTTAACAATTTGAAAATTATGTACCAAAAAAGTAAAAAGAATAAGACAAAAACAATTTCAAAATCACTTCTAACATAGTTTTATTTATTTTATGATGCAGATAATCCATATTTATTTTTAGGTTTAATTTTCACAACATACATTAAAGGAACCCAAACAAGAGCTACAAAACGATGAATGGTTTAAAAAAAGGTCTTATGACATTTTCATTTCTTATATTATTTCATTATTTTTCAGAATTTTTTTATGCAAGTATGTTTGGAAATTGTTTAGGGTTAAAATATTATTATATATTATTTAATGAGAGGTAGGGAAAAGGAGGTGGAGAAAGTGAAAGGGAGAAATGGAGGGAAGGGGGTGGGGAGGTGGTGATAGAGTTTCATTATTATTTTAATTATCCTTATTAATGTTACTTGTTATTTATTTATTTATTTATTTATTATTATTATTATATTTAAAAGTTTAAATCTAAATTTGGTCCCTAAATTAAACTTTTTAAATATCAATTTTAGTTATTCCACATTGAAAACATGACTATAAATGTTATGTTAATTAATGAGTTAACTAACACTAACATGACCTATACATTTGAGATGACTAATCACTTGTAGACTTATATAGTCTCAATTATTTGTTGCCAACTAAACGCACCGTCGGATCCATTAAGAGTTTTTTCTCTTCTAATATTAACATCTATTAGAAAAAAAAAAAAAAAAAAAAAAAAAAAAAAAAAAAAAACTAATAATAAGTCAATGGAAGAGGTCTTATAATAAAGCTAGTTCTTGAATGTGTAAAAGAGAGCTAAAAACAACAATTTAAAGTATATCAAAGAAAACATACAATAATAATTAGAATAAAGATGACTTTAATTGAAATTTAAATGCAATGGTTTGAAGCTAGACATTGAACTCGATTGATATTTAAAACTATTACTACTTCTACTAAAAATGTTATGCTTTCTAATCAAATACCAACCCCTAAGGAATTAAAGTATCACTTTACACCTCAATATTAGATAAATTCTAGAAATTGAAACATATCTACAAGCAAATTCTGGAGTCAACTTTATTCAAAGTATAGTAAAGATCAGAGATGAATGTTCTATTGTAAGGGACCAATCTCTCTTCTAAAACTTCAAAGTTGAATAATGTTTCCCGTACGCAAGAAATTAGTGTCTACAAAATAATTTCAACCATCCATCAAACAATAGAAATATCGTGTCCCGATGATGGTTTTTTCTAACAAAATTGAGATCTCTCTTTGAGACTCATTAAGAATCTTCACTTCCATCACTCTCTCCATTTTGTTGATTCCATTAGTAATATTATTGTTGATTCCATTAGTAATATTAGTAATAATATTATTAGTAATATTATTACAGCTCCCTCCCCTTGTGGGTTGTGAAATCGAAGAAGAGTTTATTCAATGGAAGACATAAGCGACCTTCCTTCTTTTTAATATCAATATCTTCTAATTGCTTTTGAATCAAAAAATGAAGATCGTATCCTTTCATTTCTTCAATTTTTTTTCTCATACCACTTGGAATGTCCGACCTTGTTAATAACTCTATTGCATTTTGCTTTAAGGTTGCCATCCTTCAACAAAGAGACATCATAAAGTGAGAGTTATTCTAAGAATTGGACTCCAAAAGTTTTAGGCTCCTTTTAGTAGTCATTTTAGTTTTAATTTTCTAATTTTGAAATTTATGCTTATTGTTTTTAACTACATTGTAGAAAATAACAAGTTTTTTAAGTGGATTTTTATTGGGTTTTTGGAAAAATTAAAGACCCAATGGCATTATCGTAAATAATGAGCAGTGGCATTTTTGTAATTATTCTTTTCCTCTCCAAAATAGGGTATGAATTCATGGAATTGGGGCAAAAGGAAAAACTTGAGTAGTCGCCTGAAGGAAAGACCACCTCAACCGAATTGAGGCAGATCTGTAGCCATCTAAAAAGGAGAGCTGAAAGTCGTCCGTCTGTTTGCAGGTCAGCACCTGGGGAGATCAGTTAAAACCGTTTGAGTTGGGCACCCAGTTCTGTCCGGCAAGCTCGTCAGAGACACAGTGGTCTCGGTTTTGGCGAGACTGAAGGTAAAGCTGTTTCGCGGCGTGAACGATCGGGCGAGGTAGTCATCCGACCATTGGTTTTGTCAACGCCGGTTCGAACGTTGGTGTGGCAGTTTGGTTTCGCCTTGGAGGTTGCTTCCAGCAGTAGTGAGAGATACGCGCGAGCGTGCACATGATTCGCCGGTCAGAGGCGATAGCACACTATTTTTAGGCTGTTTTTGAAGCGGGTTGTTCTCAGTTTTCAAAGGCGACGTTGTGCGCGGATCTCTCTCGGTATCAGTGGATATTGAAATTACAGATTGGTGAATTCGTTGATTATCTGTAATTTGTAAAATTATGTAGACCAAACTGGTCGAACCACTATATATCTTGGTGTTCTTTACTGCTTTTGATTTATTTCTGCTTATTGTTTGCACACTGTTTGGCCATCTAAGTTAGGTTCAGAAACTCTCACAAGTGGTATCAGAGCTCCAGTTGATCTAAGGAGGTTGTGTGGTAGTGTGTGCTGGCATACTCTTTGTTCAGGAATTTTTTGTTGGAATTAATTTGACAGATGGTTACGATGTCTACACGGTTCGAAATTGTTAAATTTGATGGGAAAGGTGATTTCGGGTTATAGAGGAAAAAGATTAGGGATATTCTGGTACAACAAAAGGTAGCCAAAATCTTAGACGAAGATAACCTTCCACCAACAATTACAGATGCTGAAAAAAGGGATGCGGATGAAATGGTCAATTCGACAATAATTCTGTATTTGTCAGATGGAGTGCTTAGGCTAGTAAATGAGGCCACTACTACAGCACAGTTGTGGAAGAAACTGGAAAGTCTTTATTTGACTAAGTCCTTGCCAAATAAATTATATCTAAAGGAGAAATTCTTTAGATATACGATGGACTCAAGTGAAGGCTTAGAAGAGAACCTAGATGAATTCCAGAAGATTATAGTTGATCTCAATAACATCAGTGAAAAGATGTCAGATGAAAATCAAGTAGTTATTCTTCTTATTTCTTTGCCAGAATCGTATCGAGAAGTTAAGGTAGCTACTAAATATGGACGGGATTCATTGTCCATAGACATAGTGTTGGATGCCTTGAAAACGAGAAATCTCGAGATTAAAAAGGAACATAAGGATGGAGGTAGAAATGAGAAAGAGAACGGAAAAGGAAAAGAGTCGAGATCCAGGTCGAAATTAAAGGGGAAAAGCAAAAAGTGTTTCCTATGTCATAAAGGACACTTTAGAAAAAATTGCCCTTTTAATAAAAGCAAGAAAGCATTAAGTAGCAAGCATACAGGGGATTCTAGTACAACAAATATTACTGATGGGTATGATTTAGCAGAGGTTTTGATGGTGTCCAGCGGGGACATTCAGAATGCTTGGATCATGGATTCAGGGTGCACGTTTCACATGATTCCTTATCGGGATTTCTTGATTGACTTTCAGGAAAATGATGAGGGATCAGTTCTGCTTGGTGATAATGGTGCTTGTGATGTAAAAGGAATTGGGTCAGTTCAAATTGCAACACATGATGGTATGATCAGAATTCTTACAAATGTAAGGTATGTTCCAGAACTCAAACGAAATCTAATTTCTCTGGGCGAATTATATAGAGCAGGTTATTCTTATAAATCTGAGAATGGAGTTCTGAAGGTTATCAAGGGCTCTTTGGTTAAGCTGAAGGGGACCTTGAGGAATGGTCTTTATGTGTTGGAGGGTACTGCAGTTTCAGGTAGTGCTGCTGTTGCATATGGGAAAGAAACAGATAAATCTATGATATGGCATAACAGATTAGGTCATGTGAGTGAAAGAGGTCTGCAAGCTCTTTCACAACAAGGTTTGCTTGGAGGAGTTAAAGATATTGAACTCCATTTTGTGAACATTGCATAATGGGAAAGTCTACTAGAGTGAAGTTTGGGAAAGGGAAGCATTCTACCAAAGGAATTTTGGATTATATTCATTCAGATTTGTGGGGTCCTACAAAGATACTTTCTATGGGAGGTTTAAGATACTTTGTGTCAATCATTGATGATTTTCAAGAAAGATGTGGATGTATCCACTAAAACAGAAGGATGAAGCTTTGGAAAATTTCTTGAATGGAAAAAGCAGGTTGAGAACCAGACAAGCAGGAAGGTAAAATATCTGAGGACTGACAATGGTTTGGAATTTGTGAATCACAAATTTGATAAATTTTGCAAATCTGATGGAATTACGAGGCATTTCATTGTTACGTAAACTCCACAGCATAATGGTTTAGCTGAGAGGTCCAACAGAACAATTATGGAGCGTACAAGATATCTCTTGACAAATGCTTCATTACCCTTGAAATTTTGGGGGGAAGCTGCCAAACAGCCTGTTATCTTATTAATAGGAGTCCGTCTTCCGCTTTAGGTCTAAAGACTCCTCAGGAGATATGGACAGGAAAAGCTTCTAGCTTGGATCATCTCAGAGTGTTTGGATGTTCAGCTTATGCTCATGTTAAGGAAGGGAAGCTGAATAAGAGGGCATTGAAATGTATGTTTATTGACTATTCTCAGGGTGTTAAAGGATATAAACTTTGGTGCTTGGAAGAGGGCAGAAATAAATGCATTATCAGCATAGATGTGACCTTTAATGAAACAGAGATGCCATTTCATTTCAAAGAGCAGCAGAAACAGCAGACAGCAGACAGAGGTTAGAATTGATTCTAAAGCACGGCCATCAGTTAGTTCTGATGGTAGATAGCCTCAACTGCAGAGGACTTTGATTGATGAGGGAGCTTTTGGTGAAGAAAGCTCAAGTGGCAGTGACCTAAAGAACTATCAGCTTACACGTGACAGGCCTCAGCGGGTGAGGCATGCTCCTAGGAGGTATAGTTATGCTGATTTAGTTGCTTATGCTCTTACTTGTGCAGCTGATAGTATTGAAGCAGAGCCTCTTACGTTTGAGGAGGCTATTGTATCTGATTTGAAGGAACAGTGGAAGGATGCTATGGAAGCAAAATTGTTCTCATTGCAGAAGAATCAGACATGGTCATTGGTTCCAAGGCCACCTAATCAGAAACTCATTCGGTCAAAGTGGATTTATAAAATCAAGCCAGGTACAGGAGGTGACAGCAAGCCTAGGTATAAGGCTAGACTGGTAGCCAAGGGCTACACTCAAAATGAGGGAGTTGACTTTCATGAGATTTTCTCTCTAGTGGTGAGGCATTTGTCTATTCGATTAATTTTATCTATTCCTGTTTACTTTGATATGTTTGTTGAACAGATGGACGTCAACATAGCTTTCCTTCATGGTGAATTGGAGGAAGTGATCTACATGACTCAACCTAAGGGCTATGAAGTGAAAGAAAAGAAAGACATGGTTTGTCATCTTCACAGGTCCATCTATGGACTGAAGCAATCGCCGAGACAGTGGTATATCAAGTTTGACACCTTTATTCTAAAGCAGGGGTTTCACAGGAGCTCAAAAGATGCCTGCGTGTACTGGAAACTATCTCAGAAAGGTACATATACTTATCTACTTCTGTATGTAGATGGTATGATTCTGGTGTCTAAGAATTATTCTTGAGATGAAAGATTTAGGTGAACTGAAAAGGATCCTAGGTATGGATATGAAAAGAGATAGGGAGAAAATTTTGTTAACCATTTCGCAGGAGAGTTATGTGCATAAACTGTTTGAGAAGTATAATATGTCTGGTTGTAAGGCAGTTTCGACACCCTTAGCATCCCATTTTAGGCTTTCTTCTTCTTAGTGTCCTGTTACTGAACAAGAAAGGTTAGAGATGGCTAATATTCCCTATTGTAATGTTGTTGGAAGTATTATGTATTTGATGATTTGTACTAGGCCTGACTTGGGATATGCTATGAGTATGATAAGTAGGTTTATGTCAAATCTTGGGAAGGGACTATGATAAGTAGGTTTATGTCAAATCTTGGGAAGGGACACTGGAATACAGTTAAATGGCTGCTTCGATATTTGAAAGGTAGTGCCAGTGTATCATTGTGTTTTAGCAGGGATTGTTATAAATCAGCACTGTTGGAAGACTTCACAGATACAGATTATGTTGTAGACCTTGACAAAAGAAGGTCTCTATCAGGTCACATTTTTCGTTTGTTTGGTAATGTGGTTAGTTGGAAAGTTGCTCTACAGTCAGTTGTTGCCTTATCTACTACTGAGTCAGAGTATATTTCAGTGGGTGAAGCTGTGAAAGAGGCAGTGTGGTTGAAAAGGATAGTTGGTGAGTTGTTGTCGCAGGAGTTCATTCCTATCGTCCGTTGTGATAGCTAGAGTGCTATTCATCTTGCAAAGAATCTATCTCATCACGAACGATCTAAGCGTATCGATATCAAATTTCATTTTATCAGAGAAGTTGTGGCCTAGAAAGATGTTGAACTGGTCAAAGTTCATACAGTTGAGAATTTGTCAGATATGTTAACCAAGGTTTTTCCAGCCCATAGGTTCAAATACCTATTAGATGGGTTGAATATTAAATCTGGATGATAGAAAGATTGGAGAATCAGCTTGGCACTTAAATATTCTTGTTATAAGGGAGATTTGTAGAAAGTAACAAGTTTTTTAAGTGGGTTTTTGGAAAAATTAAAGGCCCAATGACATTATCGTAAATAATGAGCAGTGGCATTTTCATAATTATCCTTTTCTTCTCCAAAATAGGGTCTAAATTCGTGGAATTAGGACAGAAGAAAAAACTTGGGTAGCCGCCTGAAGGAAATACCACCTCAACCGAAGAGAGGCAGATCTGTAGTCGTCTGAAAGGGAGAGCCGCAAGTCGTCCATCTGTTTGTAGGTCAGCGCCTGGGGAGATCGGTTGAAGCCATCTGAGTTGGGCACTCGGTTTCATCCGACGATCTCGTCAAAGAGACAGTGGTCTCGGTTCCGAAAAGACTAAAGGTAAAGCTGTTTCACAGCGTGAGCGATTGGGTGAGGCAGTCATCCGACCGGGGGTTTTGTTAGTACCAGTTCGAACGTTGGTGTGGCAGTTTGGTTTCGCCTTGGAGGTTGCTTCCGGAAGCAATGAGAGATACATGCAGGCCTGCGCGTGATTCGCCGGTCAGAGGCGATAGCACACAGTTTTTAGGCTGTTTTTGCAGCGGGTTGTTCTTAGTTTTCAGAGGCGACGTTGTGTGTGGATCTCTCTCGGTATAAGTGGATATTGAAATTACAGATTAGTGAATTCGTTGATTATCTGTAATTTGTAAAATTTCTTTATTGCTCATTAATAAATTAATTTAAGCTAGTTCTCAAAGCGAATGTAGACCAAACTGGTCGAACCACTATATATCTTAGTGTTCTTTACTACTTTCGATTTATTTCTACTGATTGTTTGCATTCCGTTTGGCCATCTAAGTTAGGTTCAGAAACTTTCACATATATGTTTTCACTTTTCAAAAAATTATTTGAATTCTTAGTCAATATCTAGGGAAAAAATTTGATATTATAGTAGTATGAAAAGAATTTTTCATATTACATCTATTTATTGTTTGCCACGTTAATATACTTTAATAATATTATGGGGGTCAACTAGTGTTAAAAAGATATTTAAGGAAAAATTTCATGTGTGAACAAAAGGAGTATAGTACTGCCGTAGTACTAGAAATTAGTTTAACAATCTAAAAACAAAAATAAGTTTTAAAAAAATTTTATTTTTAATTTACAAATTTAGCTTGGTTAAATATATATATATATATATATATATATATAATGAAAGTCTTTATAAGCTTAATTTAAAAAAAAAACAAATAGTTATCGGAAAGAGTTTAATAATCAATGGTAAAACTTACAACTTTACATCGTTTTTAAGAATTAAACCAATTAACCCATGCCTACATGAACATTATTGACATGTAATTTTTTAAGCCGCCTCTTAGAACAATGATGAAAGTGGAAAAGGTACAAATAAGCTTAGAGAAGGAAAAAAAGTATATGTGATTTTATAACATAGGTTAACAACAATATTGTTTTAAACTTTTGAAACTTAAATTTAATAGCTAAATCTGGATGGAACATGAAACATAACTCAATTAACATAACTAAAGTTATTCACAACCAAAAGAAGTACTTCATCCCACATATATTTTTTGAAAAAAAAAATCGCAGGAATTAAATTTGTTGGCTTTGTATTTTACATTATTGCTCTTTTTAATAAGTGTGTTGGTTGCAATGTGTGAGAGTTTTAAACTGAATTTAGATGGCCAAATAGAACGGACAAACAACCAGTAGAATAAATCGAAAGCAATTAAGAACGAACATAAGGATATATAGTGGTTCGACCAATTTGGTCTACATCCACTTTGGAATCAACTTGAATCAGTTTTGTTACGAGTAATGAGGAATTTACAATTACAGATAATCAACAATAATCATCAATCTGTAATTTAATTACCCATTGATACCGAGAGATTCACACACGACGTTGCCTCTGAAATCGAGAACAACCTGTTGAAAAACAGCCCACGTCGAGTGCACTACAGCCCGCCTCTGACTGGTGAACTCACTACAGCCTCACCGACGAACACAACCCTTCACGGTTGAACACAGTTGTCGCCGCTGGGCGAGAATAGAACCCCACACCTGTCAGATGCAGACCCATGTCAGACACCTGTTTGAAACCACTACTCACGCACGGACTAATGAGGCTGCAAGATGCAGCTTGCCTCACTACACTGTTAGGTTGTGTGTCCTAAAACTCGCAGTTTGTAATGTTAAACACATTCTATTATCAATAAAGATGTTATTCAACATTTCTTCATTAAAGTTATTGAATCTTTAAATTGCATTCATACGACTAAATCCAATAAACTAAGATCCATGGCTATTACATGAATACTTGAACTTTATGTAGAGACATAAAAATAGATCAAGTTTGAGTAAATAGCAAAAATGGTCTATAGTATATGATTTAGGTTGGGTACCTTATTCTGGTAACACTATTAGATGCGACCTACGCTATAGCTATTACAAGTTGTTGTAAAGATACTACAAATGAAGTGATCCACATTTATTCATATATCGACATGAGGAGTGGAGGCGTCCTATACAATGAGTTTGCATAAGATTGGACCAAGAAATAAGTCACTCTTACTTTATAACGTTGTTTACTATTTAAAGATAGACTATTTCACTTAGATGACCTAGGTAACTCAATCTTAATCCTGAGGTAACTATGAAACTCTTGTTTATTTTGGATTATCCTTAGATTTGCATGAGTGAAGGTTGGCTCGGCAGTGCTGGCTCAATAAGCCTCCCATTTCAGGGGTAAGGCCAGGTAGATAGTTGGGGACATAAGGTGCCAGACGGAATTTATGCCTACCCGAATTAGGGATAGGAGAAAGGTTGTTCTCTTAAGTAACTGAATCAGGTCTTGAATAAGGGGCCCACCCTCTCACTGGCCCAAGATTGGATCATAAACCAATTGTTCATTAGAGGATCAGTAGGAACTTAAGGAGCAAGACGTAATAACGGGGGTAAAACAACATATTGCCCCATCTGTTATTACGAACAACCTATAAACGGTCAACTTACTAGTCATGGTTAAATCATGTGGACACAAATATATCTACAGTGATGAGAGTGCAATTATTGAGCTATAGGGGTGTGACTCGATAGTTAATGAATACTGATTAATTTGGACTAAAGAGTTTTAGCCAATTAATCTTAATCGTTGGAGCTCATGATCTGTAGGTCCATACGGTCCCTCTACTAGCTCGTAAAACATGAACACCTTGAATTAACTAATTGAGCGAATTTGGAATGATATCAATTTGAATTGTTCAAATTGAATTAGGTTTGAATTTTAATAAGGTCAAAATCAAATAAGGATTTGTTTAATAATATTCGATATAATTAACGTTTATTCTATTGAGGTTGAACGAAATTGGAGAGTTTATAATATTTAAATATTGATTTAAATATTAATTGCATGAATAGGATTCATGTTTAAAATTAAGTGTGTGATTATTTTAATATTTGATATTAAATTAATTAATTAATTAAAAATAAAATTAATTTCCAATTTTAAATTCAATTTAAGAAATTGGATTTTGTATTTTTATATTTGATTAATTGAGAATTAATTAAATCAAATATTAATTAAATATAGAATTAATTAAAATAAGTTGGAAATTAGGATTTTTGAAAAATTGAGCTTTAAGTGGGAATTTCCCACTTTCCTCCAAGTAGGAGGTGGTCTTCCCACAAACACACACAATTCTCACTTGTTTTCTGAAGCAGCTATTGGCATTAATGGTTTATTGAAGTGCTTGCATGCTGAAGGTTATTAAAACACTCAGAATTGAAAGAAGTTCAAATTATGTTGTAATTTGATGATTGAAGCAAGCAAGGTCGAGGAGAAAATTTTGCAAAATAGCTTTTGTCCAGGCAGTGTTGCAACACTGTTCTTCATGGCTGCCTAGATCGTGATGTTTTTCCCGTAGCTTCGCAACTCTTCATGGCTGCCTAGATCGTGATGCTCTTCCCGTAGCTTCGCAACGCTAGGATACAGCGTCACGACATTGTTCATCCCAGCTCAAATCCAAGGCGCACACTCGAGCAGGTTCGCGCGAGGTTTTTCTGGTTCGACCGGTTCAACACCTATCCGATCCTGTTTGACCATTTTTGGACTGGTTAAACTCTTTTGAAAACTTTGAAGATCCGATTTGAGCGGTTCGGGTTGGTTCGACCGGTTCTACACCAAAATTGAAGCTGTTTTTTTAACCTGTTTATGTAATAATTTAGTTATTATGCTTGCTTAGGATGCCAAAGTTGAACCATATCAGTATTATTTAAATAATTATGCATGTGATGTATGTTGTATTTAAATTTAAACATGTTTGTGCATATAGTATGCCATTTAAATTTAAAAATCCCACCATAGGAAGTATGTTACATGCTTTATATATATGTTATTATTTTTTATAATGTATAGAATGCATGTTTAGGGTTTCTGTTATTTAATATAACTGTTATATTAAATTTGAATGTCTTTGATGCATGTTATACATGTAAGAGCATGTCTAATTCTTATAAGTTGTTATAAATTTGAGTTAGACATTAAAATCCATAATGAAGATAAGTTGCATGCTCATGTAAGTTAATCATCCGTTTTAATAAGTTAAAATAGGTCGACATCTCATAAAACGTGGTTACAAACTCAACCGGTATATAATCTTGTCTAAGACTGGAGGTACTTAAGTTGACGGTCTACGAAACACGTCCTACTTAGAGATTATGGAGCATTGTTAATCGGTTTTATAAGCATACGTGAGCGATGTGAGGTAATAAAACGGTTTATCACCTAGACATCGTAGGTTAAAAAATTCAATTATAAACGTTATACTTGGATAAACCCCATAGACTTAGGGTTATTTTAATTAGCCGAAACTGAACCTAAGTATAAATTTATCCAAATTAATGGTAGAACACTTCAGTGGGAGATTAATAACATATACGATACGTTAGTTTTAGCTCTCACGTCCCTAAGAGTTCACAATTGATAATTAAACAGTACTTCGTGTCACTCTAGGAGTAAGCTCCATTCGGAAAGTATTTACATAAATCTAGATTCCGATGAATAAGGGGAAGTCGTTCAAATATAGCTAAAATATATGATAGATAGATTTCAACTTCCACGTCTCCACATAGTTCACACCGTGAGATTATATGACGCTTTATATCACCCTGGGAGTGACCTCCATTTAGAAAGTGTTTGTATGAGTGAATAATAAGGTGAACGGGGGAAGTAGTTCATAGTAAGTGGGTGAAGGATATGTGTCAACGTTTTCTGCAGTCTCTTCCATTAATTTGGATCGTCAGATTTCTATGTTGCACCTGCTGATTTGCTTTAGACGGCCCTTGCTAGTCGTTTAACGACGACTATCCCCTCGGAGGGTTGTAACATAGGATTCAGAACAACTCAAACTCTAGAAATGGATATGATTTCTTAAGTCCATTCCCAACCTTGACTCTCCATTTCGGTAGCATAGTTGGGGCCGACCTCTGACGTCTGAAAATAGAGGGTTATACTTACAGAATTACTAAATTGTTAGTAACTTCTAACCGAAAACGGTAACTAAACAACCATATAAAGAGTTCAAAATTTTTTTGCTTTAGTGAATAAGTATTTCACTGCCCCTCGTCAGCATGTATTCTGACTCACTATAGTACCATTGCTAAAACTTGACTTTGGATTTAGTTACAATTTGCTAATTAGAATTTGTTTAAAATTTTCAGCATGTCGAATTCTTCTACAATAATCGCTTCCGAATTAGTTAACGGTAAAATCAAATTAACATACAAATTACTAGCAGTTAATGGTTCTAAAAAAGTTTTAACAGAGGATTGTCCTCTATCTCCGAAATCATCTAAAGTTTTGAGCGATATTGATGAGAATGTGAAATTTGAACAACAAGATAAATATGATTTACTAGTTATCAAAACATGTTTAGTAGAAAACGATAAAACCTGGATAACTGATTCAGGTGTCACTAGTCATGTTGTATTTTCTCACAGGAAACAAGTCCCTGAAGTTAGTTGACAGAAGGCGAAACAATCTTTAAGGTAGGGACCGAGGAGGTTGTTTCAGCTAAAGCAGTAGAAGATATGAAGTTATTTATAGGAGATAAATACATTTATCTTTAAAAGGTTTATTACATTCCTTCTATGAAAAGGAATCTAATATCTATCTCTTGTTTGCTAGAACAAAATTATAAAATTTCTTTAAAAAATGATGAAGTGTTCATCAATTCAAGAAATAATCAAATTTGTTCTGCAAAATTAGAAAATAACTTGTATTACTTAAAACTGATTGAGGTTAGAGTCGTTTTGAACATAGAGATATTTAAAACTGCTAAGACACATAAGAAAAGGAAAGTTTCTCCAAATGCCTACCTTTGACACTTGAGACTAGGTCACATAAATGTCAACACGATTGAGAAACTGGTTAAGAACAGTCATCTAAATAAGTTAGAAGACAGTTCATTACCGCCTTGTGAATCCTATCTTGAGGATAAAATGACTAAAAGATATTTTTCTGGAAAATGTCTTAGAGCCAAAGAACCCTTGGAGCTGGTACATTTAGACCTTTGTGGTCCTATAAAAGTTAGAGCTAGAGGAGGGTATGAATATTTCATCAACTTTGTTATGACTATTCTAGGTATGGACATATTTACCTAATGCACCATCTAAAATCTTTGAAAAGTTTAAAGAATATAAGGCTGAGGTTGAAAACCAATTAGGTAAAAAGATTAATACACTTCGATCAGATCGAAGTGGTGAGTATTGATAACGGGTAGACATGCATGTTATTATAGCGTAAATAAGTAAAACAATGAGGAAATGCGACGTTAAAAATATACAAAATCATGTCCAAAAACGGTAAACTGAGAATATTGCGATCGCATGCGCCCATCGCATAAAAGTAGCTAATTTACTTATTTTGTGCAGGAAAAATGCATTGGCGCAAGTAAAATTGCGATCAAAGGAATTCGGCGTCCGCGCGCATTGAAAGATTGCGACTGCAAAGTCATGCGATCGTATGCGCTCGCGAGAAGTTGCTCAAGAAGGTGGCCGCATAAAGACGGCGCATCAAGGTGGAAGCATAATAAATCATGATGGGACGGAAGCCGATGACAGTCAAATCTAAATTTAGTTGACAAGCTGTTAACGACACACTGTAGTAAGTACACTCAACTTTTCGGTGGCCATTAATCTGCAAATCAGAGCAGAAGATTTAATGACTGCCCATCATTGCAATTATTAGAAAGAAAAGCTTCTTCACCTTGAGCTCTATAAATACCGAAGGTCACCATCGTTAAAGGAGTTCGCGATACAGAAGTTAAATCACATACAAAAATAGATAGTCGTTAGTCTGTTCATAGTTATTCATATACCTAGAAGACGGAGACGAGCGAAGAGAAGAAAACTGCGAGAGATCATTCTTGGACAGCTCGAAAGACTGCCGGGAAGCGCTATAAAAGAAGAGAAGGCCGACACTTGCGAAAGTAAGGATATTCTTCTAGGCAGAGTGGAGTGCAAAGACAGTGTAAAAAGCCACGGGAAGCAAGACATTGCGATTGGGCTTTCTATCCTTACATTCCATTATTGTTTTGTATTAAGTACTTTATTTATAGAAAATGGAATTCTCATCTCAACATCTATTCAATCTCTCCACATTTCGCATGAGTAGCTAAATTTTCGAATGGGTTGAGAAGTACTTAGCTAACATGACCTAAGATTTACACTTTATGCGATCATCTTGTCTTATGTATGCGTCATCCACCCTTTAGAGATACTTAAGAGAGTAGTCTAAAGAAAGAATCTAGACTTGAGAGAGTCAGATTAGAATCTAAGCTTGAGAGAGTCATATTAGAACCGTATAAGCAAGAGATAGAAACTTAAACATAAGTTCTATTTGCTATTATGCATCACATGCACCCTTGGTTTCATCAACTTGTATATGTATGCATCATTCATCATCGCATAGACAAGAATAGAGGCTTAGACATAAGTTCTATCGACATTATCGTATACATCGCATGCGCCTATAAATAGGAACTATGGCATTTGCATTGAGAGATGACATGCTGTTGTATGTGTGTAGCATGATCGCATAGCTTGAATGCAATCTTAGGAAGTGTTAGCTAAATCCCTTCTCAACCCGTTCATCGCATACTCATTGTAATTCTCGGTTTCATCAACTCTTCACTTGATTCCATCACATAGGAAATTTACTTAAACAAAACACCATCCAACTTATTTGTTTTTGCCACTGCAAAGGAATCAAACTTTACTGTCACATAGCTACTCAGTAGTCCTTGTATTCGACCCTAGACATACTAGGAAACCTAGTGAGATTTATACTTGGGTTTTACTATGAAAACTTGCATGTGCAACGCATAACTTATCATCGCAAATATACACCATAATCGCATCACATTTACACTGCATCAAGTTTTTGGTGTCGTTGCCGGGGACTACAGCAGTACATATTGCGCTAACAGTAAATTCTTTTGATTTTCTTTGCAGCTTTCGACCTCTGTGCACTGCCATTCCTTTGGTAAGGGAAGAAGCAGGTGGCATATGAGCGAAGGACACGTTACGAAGCCCAACTATGACCCAGAGATTGAAAGAATGTTTCGAAGAAGATAGAGAGACAATCGCCGACAACAGTAAGAGAGAAATCCTAGAAGGGTGGAACAACCGGAAGATAGAGCAGCAAACACAAACAATATCATGGCAAACTCCATTCCCCTGGCGAACGACAGCAATAGACCCATCCAGGACTATGCATCGCCCAACCTCTATGATTTCTCTTGAGGAATCATGAGGCCCACTTTGGACGGATCGAGGTTTGAGATGAAGCCGATTATGTTGAAGATGATTCAGACGGTCGAACAGTTTGGTGGATGGCGTGGCGAGGATCCGCACCCCCATCTCTGTAGTTTCATTGAAATCTGCAATACTTTTGTGTTCCCAAACATCTCAGCTGAAGAAGTTCGACTAATGTTGTTCCTATTTTCTCATGCGACCAAGCAAAGAAATGGGCCTATTCTCTCAAACCAG
This sequence comes from Benincasa hispida, assembly GCF_027475165.1. Lineage (NCBI taxonomy): Eukaryota > Viridiplantae > Streptophyta > Magnoliopsida > Cucurbitales > Cucurbitaceae > Benincasa > Benincasa hispida. The sequence goes on from NC_143483.1 coordinate 36,824,274, forward strand.
GGGAGATAACCTCGTGGGAACAAGTAGTAGAGAAGTTCATGAAGAAATACTTCCCCCTACCAAGAATGCAAGAAGAAGGAAGTTGATTACAAATTTTGAACAAGAAATTGACGAATCACTCAACGATGCCTGGGCGAGGTTTAAAAGATTGGTGTGAGATTGTCCGTACAATGGCTAACCTGACTGTCTTCAGATGGAGATATTATATCACAGTTTGAACCCTACATCGCAGACAGCTGTGAATGCGGTAGCAATTGGAGGTCTGCTTGACAGAATGTATGATGAGGCTAAAAATTTCTTGACCGCATTTTTAAGAATCACGAAGATTGGCGCGAAAATGATCAACAATTAAACATTCGAGAAGGTGATGCAAACAATGGGGCCATCGCATCCCTACAAAATCAAATGAATGCGATAATGAATCTGATACAATGCATCGCAATCAATAACCTGGGAACGCAAAGAGGGCAGGTCAACACTATTGATCAGACGAGTACAAGTTGTGCCTTTTGTGGAGAAGCACATCCGATGGAAGAATGTCTAAGGAACCCGCAATCTATATACTTCGTAAAGAAAAATCCTTTCTCTAACACTTACAACCTTGGGTGGAGAAACCACCCCAATTTCTCTAACTGTCCCATCGGTGGAACCTTGGGTTGAGAAGGGGTTCGGCTAACACTTCCTAGGATGCGTTCATGTTATCCGATCATACAACACACATACAATAGCAAATCATCTCTCGACGCAAATTCTACGACTTTTAATACTAGAACATATGCGATATATGCGATGAGTCTATAGGACCTACACATAAGCCTCTATTCTTATTTATGCGATGACAAAATGACACACACCACTCAGGGGTAAACCAACAGCAGAGGCAAAGACCGTCGCCTCGATTCCAACCAACGCAACAGCTGCACCAATAACCCTTTAATAGAGGAGGTCATGTGTCGAGTTCAACATCTCTGCTTGAAAACCTCTTAAAGGAGTATATCGCCCAGAACGACACATTGCTAAAAAGTCAGGCGTCTTCCATCAGAACTTTGGAGATACAAGTGGGACAGATTGCGAGTGAGTTGAAGAATCGGCAGCCTGGAGTCTTGCCCAGCAGCACAGAAACCCCAGGGAATACCAAAGGAGAAGTAGAGCTAACACGGGAGGATGGCACAAATACGTTCAAGGTAAATGGGCAAGGAGTGAAGCCCTACTTTGAAGATGGTGTAGAACGACAAAAGTCATCCCTCGTATTATACGAAGCCAACTGATGCTTGGGCCGAAGCATCCCTGCGTTCACATCGACACATATTCCAGGGAGGCTTCTTCTATCTTCATTTCTTTTGCATTATGTATTTTATCACTGCGTTTGTGTTTATTCATTGTTTGCTTGTCTTTGTTTTACGTTTTAAGTTGATTGATGAATGTTATTGCTTTCTTATTTAAGAGTCTTATTTAATTTTGAGTTTAATTTAAATTAAATTAAAAAAAATCATGTACAATCGGAAGAAGCTTAGGATGGGAATAAACTGATGCATTGGACTTACACCAACACATGGCACAAACCGAAAAGACGCATCTCAAAAACACAAAACACTCGATTGCCTAGAAACCCTAGGCACATCCTTTCGTCTTCTTAATAAATGTGGATGTCAAGCACCACCTGACGTCACCATCCTCTCTCCCCAGAACTATAAAAGCACAACCCATCGATCATCTCTCTTTTTCCATCTCCTTCAAATCCTTCTTCGGAAAAAAAATCCCTAGCGCCCGAAGCCTTCACCGCCCTTCGATCAAGCCTGTTACTCTGGTCATTCTTCGGCAACAATGTCTTCAGCATCTGACAGTCAAAACCAATCGATGAGCTACAGAGGCATGTCGTCGGTAAGCTCCTTCTCATCTTCGTCTGCTTCAATATCACCTCCTCCAAACACTCGTCGAACTTCAAAAACCCCCGTTCCGACCAAGCCTTCGCACGACGGGCCTTCCACTACATCCCAACGACCATCTCGGTCAAAACCCATCGAAACCACCACAAACCCAAAATCCTCTAAAACCCACCAAAAACCCAAAACCGCCACAAAATCTAAACCCAAAACTCCCACCAAACCGAGGCAGCAGTGCCCTTCTTCCTCCGCAGCTGCCAAGAGACCCTACACAAAGCCCACCCCACCACCATTTATTCCAAATATTACTCTGGTGGGTGCGACGCATGACCCTATTCCTACTCATCTCCACAACGCACCATCGCCCGCAGTGCGTCCACCTCCCCCGTTATCCATCCAACCCTTAGCCACCATTTACCCCATTGAAGCAGAAGAAGCTAGCCAACCCCTTCCACCACGTTCACCCATTATCATTTCATCTACTGGGTCGCCGCATACCCCATCCGGCACCCCATCAATCACTCCATTTAGGCCCAGCTCTGATAGTCTTGCGTCAGAGCGAAACATCGCGGAACTTGCAAAATTGGCTCGGAGAGACGAGCAAGAAGTCTTCGAAGCGATCTTGGCAAGCTTGAATCAGGGCCAAGAAGAGGAACAAGTGATGTGTCCTGACCCAACCGACGCGTCACTTGAAATCGATGAAGCGGAACGCTATGCGATGATGCTTGAAGCTGAGTTGGAAAAAGACGAAGAAGAAAGGGAAATTGGCCCGGACACGTCGCAACCTCGAAAATCTGCCACGGATGAAAGGCCATCGAAAGAAAATAGAGGAATGAGAAAAAGGAAATTAATTTTGAAGTATAAAGAAGAGCAGTCCGCACCTGGTCCTGAGGGTGCAACGTAGCTGCTAAAGGCCTATAGTGTTGGAAGAGGAATTGGAGCAATACCAGCCCGCAAGGTAGAGGCGAAGGAAGTCAGCCATCCAAAGAGAATTGGAAAATGAATTAAGGAAGCTGGCGCGAGAAGCCAAAGCACATGAGGCAGGCAAACGCAAGGTAACTGACGCGTTACCTAAAAAGACCAAAGGAAGGAAGCGCCAATTTAATAACATTCTTGTCGAGAAGGGCTTATTCCCCGAACGCAACCCATTGCCAACATACATAACCAAAATTGTGGAAGCAATGGGCTGGGGTCAGCTATGCGTTAGGCATACAAGAATTTGGCCCAACCTTGTCTGCCAATTTTATTGTAGTGAGTTTGATATAGAGAGAAGTACGGCATTTGTTGATGGTGTTTTGGTGCACTTCTCAGTTGCTAAAATTAATGAAGTGTTCAATATTACAAGTAACCCGGACGCAGAAGGAAACCACATCTTGGAACATCCGATTCCAAGCCAAGTAGAAGATGCATTAAGAGTAGTGGCCAAACCTGGAAGCAAATGGCAAACATCAAGAAATAGAGTAAAGATCTTAGCTTCCAGGAACATGAAACCAGACGCAAACTTGTGCTATTATTTGATTAAGAAAAGCATCATGCCTACAACGTATGATAAGACATAGAATGCGTCTTGGCCACTTACTGTATCATGAAACGCATTCCTCTAGATGTAGGGAGGACAATAAGGGACCAGATCAAAGCCATTAAAGCGAAACCACGAGGACAACTTTATTTCCCTTGGCTGATCTGTGCGCTGTATGAATGCAGGGCCATCCCTCTGGGGGATGATTATGAGGAAATCGATGGTCTGATGGATGTCAAGTTGATCAAGCGTCTGCTTCGCGGTTCATCGCACCAGCCTGCCCTACCTCACAAGGACGCAACAGCCAGACCTCGATCCTCCAAACGCGCCCCCAAAAGAAGACGCGTCTGGGTGATTGAACACAGCGATGAAGCTTCAGAGAACAAAGATTACAAAGGTGAGCATGCGTCTACTGACGAAGAAGTGTGGCCAAATCTAAACATCCCTCTCTCAAACTTACCTTTGGCCCCGCAAGAAGGGATTCTTGATCCAACCCAGCACAGAACTACCAATGTAGATCAAGAAATCCCTAGTCCCCTTCCTTCGCCCTTACCAACTCCAATTCCAACTTTTGTGCCACCTTCAATCATTTTGCAATTTGGTTAGGGTCATGTAACGCAAGAAATATTGAAGATCCAGTTGAAAGAACTAAAGAGCCAGCACCACCACAACCACGCACTGATATTGACGAGTTGAAAACTTTCATTAGTGATCAACTCAGATCACTGGCCGCGTCCATTGAAAGTCTTCAACAACAAAATAGGGTTCTAAAAGATTACTTACGGCAGCAAACAAGAAGAATGCAAGACTAGTTTGTCTACACAACGCAGTATATTAATCAGGTCTTGGTCGGAATGTTTGCCTTGCCACCGCTACCTACTCACCTTAGAAACCCTCTGCGCTTCATGGATGAAGACCCTGCAGAAGAACGCAGGGATGACGCACCAGCACAATAAGTTTCGGGATGTTGGTTACTTTATACTTTGTTTTATTTGTTAATCTTTTGTATTTGTTAGCTTTGTTTGTTTATTCCATTAGTTATCCAATGAAAATGAATGAAATTTCTATCATTTTTTTTATCCTTGCGTTTGTCCTTAGCATACTTTTTTTGTTCTTTAGCTATTTTTCTAGTCTTGTGCGTTATTTTACCTCAATGATATTAGCAATATGAAATTTACAAGTACAGAGTAGGCATTAGAAAAATCAACAAAGCCTGAACTTTTCTAAAAAGACTACATGTTTTCTTTCTAACGCTTGCAAGCTTTAAATCAAAACTCCTTTCGAAACTCTTATAGCCTTTTTGAAATTTTGTTTCTCTTTTAGCAATGAGGATTTAGCTGATCTCCAAAATTTGGGGGTGAAGGAAATCTGAGTTAAAACGCATTAATCAAGTACATCAAAACAAAAAAAGAAAGGAAATAAAATAGAAAGATGTTAAACGCAACTCCTCTGTCATTACTTTAAAAAAAAAAAAAAAAAAAAACCTCAAATTGGCATGCGTTAAAAATTGGAACAGGCACTTAGCCGTAGTTGGATGCTCGCATGACACCCATAGGGACAAGCCAAAACAAAGTTAAGTCTCCTAGATCAATGCGTCCCAAAACTCCTCTATCTAGTTTAAAGAAGCTGTATCTTGAAATGCACGAATGCTAGATATGAGTTTAGTTGTTAAGGGCTCTCACCCGTAATTGGATGCTCGCATGACACCCGGGGGAGGGGGAGGGGGGAAGCCAAAACGAAAGTGGGACACCTGGAACAATGCATGGGTAATTGAAAATTTATACTTTTTCTTTTTAACCGGCATCTATTTTAAAAAGCATCTAACGCATTGCTGGTTTAGAAAAAGACGAGAATGTTTTGAGAAACGAAAGGAGTTGCCGACGAAAAGCTTGTTGCACCTGAAATAAAACATTATTTCTTTTAGAAACGAATTAACCTGCGTTACATATTCCAAACTCCAGTCTCAAGCTTATAAGTGAATATGATGAGACGTGAACACTGCACACTAAATATGTAACAACCCATATTTGTACGCATAAAATACAGGAAATTAAATGTTAAATGTTA